>NC_053028.1:262393681-263065080 GCF_003073215.2 Triticum urartu | reverse complement strand
GGAACAATGTAACGTGGCTCACCCCAGGAAATAAGCTGTCAGTATTATCAGCTATGGTCACCTTTCTTCAAGTGAAGACATCTGAGCGTATGACCAAC
The DNA here is from genome assembly GCF_003073215.2 of Triticum urartu. Classification (NCBI taxonomy): domain Eukaryota; kingdom Viridiplantae; phylum Streptophyta; class Magnoliopsida; order Poales; family Poaceae; genus Triticum; species Triticum urartu. Next base: position 263,064,982 of record NC_053028.1, on the reverse strand, counting down.
AAATCGTTCGATGCGATGTTGGCGGCTTTCAGCAAATCTTTTCCAGATGCGTCTGAGCTGCCACACACCTACAGTAAAATGAAGAATTTCCTTCGTGCAGTTGGAATTGGATATGGCATGATCCATGTTTGTAAGAATAATTGTGTTCTGTTCCGGAAGGATTATGCCAACTTAAGTGAATGCTCGAAATGAAAATCATCAAGATGGAATGATGGCGATGCTGTGAAGAGGATTCCTCATAATGTTCTGAGACATTTTCCATTTATACTAAGATTGTAGAGGTTGTTTCATGATGCTGAAACAAGAGAGGATGTGCTATGGCATTCTAGGAACCAGGAGTACAGAGATCAGAATGTAATGAGCCATCCGTCTCATGGCAATGAGTGGAAAAGCTTCAATCAGAAACACAAAAAGTTTGTTGCTGACCCGAGAAACATTAGACTTAGCTTAGCTTTAGATGGATTCAACCCATTTGGCCACTAGAGCGCCACATATAGCATGTGGCCAGTGCTTGTTATCCCTTACAACATGCCTCCAAATGTCTGCACCAAAGAATCAAACTACATGATGGCCTTGCTCATCCCAGGTCCAAAAAGTCCTGGAAAGGATTTTGATTTATTCATGGAGCCTCTTGTGGAGGAACTTCAATAGCTATGGAGGGGTGTTCTCACTTGAGACCTATATAGCAGCCCACCAGCTGATTTCTTTCTGCGTGCTGTTATAATTTGGTGCATCCATGATTATCCAACTTTGGGCACTATGTCAGGGCGAACGACACATGGTTACAATGCATGTGTTCGTTGTGACAGGAATCCGCTGTCATACGCAATACTTAGCAAGATCTGTTACATTGGACACCGCCGGTTCCTTGCCAAGGACAAGCCGTGTCCTACAAAATACTGAAGACATGTGTGCAATGCAAAGCATGAAAACCATGATGCACCAAAGAGGCTCACCGCCGATGAGTTGCAAGTGGAATTAGAGAAGGTCAGGCATATTACACCAGGAAACTATCCTGGTAATGGTAGTAGGAAAAGGAACCGTGGCAGGCTAGAAGAGAGATTATTGTTTACCCGCAGGTCCACTTTGTGGGACTTGGAGTATTGGAAAGATTTGGATCTGCGACATAATCTTGATGTGATGCACATAGAGAAAATTATATGTGACAACATTATCGGCACACTTCTTAATATTGAAGGCAAGATGAAAGGTGCCTTAAAATCTAGGATTGATTTGACACACCTGGGTATGAGAAAGGATTTGCAGGTGGAAGATGAAGGTAAACCATGGGATATGGCACCAACTGTGTATGTCTTGGACAAGGTAAAAAGAAAAGAATTCTGCGAGGTCCTGTCACGTGTGAGATTCCCACATGGATTTGCTTCCAACCCTGAAAGGAGAGTTAGTGCAGATGGAAACAAGGTACAAGGGTTGAAAACTCATGACTGCCACGTCCTACTTCAAAGGGTTTTACCTGTTATCCTTAGAGGATTGGGCCGCCCTGACTTATACAGAGCAGTTGCAGAGTTGGAACAATTCTTCAGGGAACTCTACAATAGAAATATTAGGGTAGATGCTTTGGAGCATCTTAGAGACAAGATACCAACTATCCTATGCGACCTTGAGAATATATATCCTCCAGCCTTCTTTGATGTGATGGTGCATTTGGCTGTTCATCTACCTGATGAGGCACTACTTAGAGGTCCAATACAGTATGGCCGGATGTACCCTACTGAAAGGTGGCTAGGCACTTTCAAGGGCTATGTTAGGAACAGAGCTAGACCCGAGGGTTCCATTGCAGAGTCCTACATTGCTACAGAAGTGTTGACATTCTGCTCAAAATACATTGAAACAGCTGATTAGCTTAGCAAAGAGGTGCGTGAAGACAATCCTGGGCTCAATGTTTTCGATTATTCTGTTCGAGTTACACGGAAGAGTCGACAAGAGGACAAACCTAAAGATTTGGACAAAATGGTTTGGTATGTGTTGAATAACTGTCCCGAGATACTACCTTATATCAAGTAAGTGCTAAGTATTGCAGCTTATACATCATAATCTACTCAACTTGCATCGCATTCTTATATATTTAGATGTTTGACGTGATCACTATGTTGTGCAGCATCTACAAAAAGGAGTTGTTGCCACAAAATCCAAGAAACATTGACAAACTGGTTATGGCATGATTTGTGAAATGGTTCAAGAGCCATGTAAGCTTTTGAATTGCACTGTCAGTTTTTTAATATATTGAGTACATAAGATGATCAGCTTGTCTATTTTCTAACCATAGGTTAAGAAGACGCGGTAGGATGGGCATGCAGTTGGTGATGCCCTTTACGCACTAGCAATGGGTCCTAATACTCGGGTAAGGCATTATGAATCTTGCATTGTTGGAGATGTGCGCTACAACACCCTTGCACGTGACGAAGGTGGGAAGACACAAAACAGTGCCATCATGAGCACGGATACGTATGCCAGAGAGACAACTGAAATGTATGCTAACATAACAGACATTGTTCAGTTGCAGTATATCTCCAGTTTCGAGGATCATCGGTGTGTGGTTCTGTTGTGCTGTCGTTGGTATAACCCGTTTTCCAGGATCACAAAACCCAGAGTTGATGATTATTTCAAATCCATCAATGTCATGGCAGCGTACCAGACCAATGAGCCTTTTATTTTGGCAAATCAAGCAACACAAATATTTTTCTTAGAAGACACATTTGCACGTAGCGATGACTGGAGAGTATTGCAAAGGTTTGAGCAGAGGAATTCGATTAATGAAGTTGCACAACAAGATGATGCTTACACTGCTCCTAATGTACAAGATTCCACAAATGTTCCTAATATCTTTGAGAACCATCATGTCAATGACGCTAGCGAAAAGATTGCATGTCGTGCTGTGGACATATAAGAGTTGATCAAGAAGAAGCCAAAGTTCGAGGACATTGAGGATGAAGAAGAAGATGACACTTTGGGGAATTACGATTCAGACTGATACACATGGAGAAGATGTTGACGTTGTTGCTACAGATGATGATTAGATTGCTTTTGTCATATTTGCCAGTTAGAAGACGTTTTTTATCTACTATGTGAAATTGTGTTTGCTATGACAACTGAAACCTAATGAACATGTTGTTTAGTATTTTGATGTGAGAACATCACTTGTTATGTATGTTGATTTGTGTTTGGTGATTGTATGACGACTAAAACATGATGACATTGTTGTTTAGTTGTACTCATATTTGGCTGTGAAACTTGAATTTGATGACATGATTTGCTGTTGAACTGCAATTTGCTAATGTCTTCGAATGGGAACAAAGCTGACCCGACAGGGCTTCTGCTAATTTATTTATTTATTACCAAAAGGGCCTCTGCTATTTATTTATTTATTTATGAGAAAAAGGGGATACCACTCGATTTCCATTAATAGAAATCATTAGATGTTCACAACACTAGGCCCAGCCTTCTACATAGGTTTCATTCATTACTAGTTTCAGCAAAGTGCTCATGTCATAGCCACTGAATACATCACGAGTGCTACGTACACTACAAATAAAGAGACAATCATCCTATAGAGCACATCGATTTTGCCCATTATCTTCACAAGCTCTTTCATCTCCTCATTGTTGTCAAGGCTGTTCAGCAGCTATTGCTTGGCCATGATCAGAGGAACTGCATCTTTAACCTTCTGCTCTGCATCTTCCTCTTCTGTTGTTCCTTTAGTTACTTGTCCAACACCCCAACCTGCTGGTACTGGGATTCCTTAGCTAACCAAATAATCAGTGTAGTTGCATTCCCCCACATCAACAACTTCCCAGAAATACCAATCACACGAATCTTCCCTTTTCTGCATGAATCAAATTGGAAGATCATCAACCAAACTATTGAAAAATGAGCAACTGAAAGCAGCAGAACAACACTTAAACATATTATTACCCCATGATTTGGGCATTTGTAGAAGACTCGGCCAGGGTTGAGGATTGTGGTTGAGACGCGACGGATGACTCTACGTGATTTGCAGCAGTGACACCACACCAATGGCAGCGGGTTGCGATGAGCAACCGGCTGCGGTGCATGTGCTGGCGGTGGTGTGATGAGACCCACATGCGATGGTACGGGTGGCGACTTGGCGCATATCTGGTTGTTGCCTGCTGAAGAGCCGGTGGACGAGCAGCCAGCGGACATGGTTGCTGCGGCCAGAGCTTCTGATGATAGGCAAAGTTAGTAGAGAAGAGGAGAAGTGAATGTTGGACATGCCAGTTTCATTACTTACATAGTAGCATAGCACCATATATAGTCATAGTCTAGGTTTGGGTTCGAACCAGCTACAGGAGCACGTCTCCCTTTTTTTCTAAAACTCGGCAACATCTCTTTACTGGTACACTAGCTTGTTCTGTACGCCTTCTCAAGTCTTTGATTTTCTTTCGTTTTTTGCGAGGAAGGAAGGAGGACAAAATTGAAGTTCCTCGGACTCGAACCCAAGACCTCTCGGTTGAAAACCAAGGGTGCTAGTCACTTATGAGGCAAACGTTCCCTGGGAGGAGGATGGCGGACGAATGCATTTTCCTCATAGTTTTACTTGCGATAGAAGATCGAATGGTCGTAGTTTCGGGAATGTTATCAGGCGAATGAGCCCATTTTTTTCTTTTCTTCCCATATATAAAAAAGTATGCTACTTGGTGTCGGCTTAGTCAACAAACGTTTGTGCCAACCTTCATCGTTGGATTGACATTCAACGTCTATCGTGTTTCTTCAGCCTCTTCTTCCTCCCGCCGCCAAAGCCAAACAAGCGCCGGTGGGACCGCCTACTCCCGCCTCCCACGGCTGGCTGTGCTGCCGCACACACAACATGGCCACATCACACCCTAAAACTCTGTGCATCTTCCCTGGCTCCTGTTCATTCCCGTCCGAGGCCTCACCATCGTCGTCCGCCTTGGTTCGCTCACCGCGGTGCCGCCCTCCGGTGTTATCAACATGGTCGACAACCAAGAGGAATAAGGAGATGGTTGTACATGGTGAGGATGATAGTAGGGACACATCAATGCACACAGTAATTTTGTTTTTTTGGGATGGAGAAGGGTATCAACTGGGTGTGCGGGAGTTGTGGCCTGCCTAGCCCAGGCTTTTATTTCATATGTTTAGCACATGACTGGTCCAGTTATTTTTTTCCTTTCTGAAAATGGCTAGCCCAGCTATTTTGTTTTTTTGCAGAATAACCAACGTAGGCCTACTTGCTTTTCTACGCCCTACTGGGCCGGAAATCTTCCAAGACAAGGAGGGATGCATTTCCCCCAGAAAATGGGCTATAAGTAATAAGAAATGGGCTATAAGTAATAATAAATGGGCTGTAAAATGAAAATACAACAAACATGCAATTAGTTCCAAAATACTTTTTTCTTTCGGATTTTGATATTTTAAAATTTCATTGGATTTAAATTAAGGTATGTTTAGTTTTTAAATTAATTTGAATCTGGCTAGAAATTTCGGGCCGTATGCTATTTGGGACAGATTTGGAGGCTGACTTGTGGGTCTACTAGGTTGACGTGTACGAAAGGATTAGTCAACTTAGTCCACAAATGATTCTAGCAGTAGTGACCGTTGGATGTTAATCCAATGGCCATGCTGCTTCTTCAATATCTGATATTCTTGCTCCAGCCGCCCAAACCAGCGCCGGTGGGAATGCCTGCTCCCGCCTCCCGTGGTCGGCTGCGCTGCCGCATAGGCCGCACTGCCCCACCCTACTCCATTGCTGGCCAGGCCATTCCTCTACTCACCCACACCTCCTATTATTTTCCGGCGACGGCAGCCAAACTAGTAAACCCTCATACTCCCCACCGCCTGGGCAACCACTGCCTAGTCTTCCTTGGCTCTGCGTCGTTCCCTTCCTAGGCCTCATCGTCATCCACCACCCTGGTGCTGTCGGTGCGGCCTAGTCAACGTGGTCAACGAACGACATCCATCGGACGTGGACTGTACGTGGAGAGGATGACAGCTGGGTCCACGGCCGCGCACAAGGAAATGCCTCCTTATTATGTGCAAAATAATGATTCCTCCACCTAACATCTGGGACCCACCGGAAGGGCCTCAGTATTTCGCAAAAAAATGTTCCCCCCGCTGACAGGTCAGACCCACCAGCTATATCTTTGCACGCAAGGAAGTGCCTCCTTATTACACACAAAAAATGAATACCCCCTGCTAGCTGGGACCCGGCATACTGGGAGGCTGACTTGTGGGCCTACTAAGTTGACGAGGACAGAGGGCGTTGTCAACTTAGTGAATATGAACGATCTAGCTCCAGTGACCATACAATGTCCATCCAACGGCCCTAGTGCTTCTTCAACTTCTGGTCTTCATGCTCCAGCCGCCCAAAGCAGTGCTGGTCTTGCCGCCTGCTCCTGCCTCCCGTGGCCGGCTGTGCTGTCGTGGAGGCCTCACCGCCCCCTACTACTCCCACCGCTGGCCAGGCCATCCCTCCACTCACCCACACCCTCTGTTATTCTGCAGCGACGACAACCTCACACCAAAGCCAAACCAGCGAAGCCTCGTACTCCTCTCCGCGTGGGCATCCACTGCCGCGTCTTCCCTGGCTCCGCGTCGTCCCATTCCTAGGCCTCTCCGTCATCCACCGCCTTGGTGCTCTCGGCGCGGTGTGGTCAATGTGGTCAAGGAACGACTTCCCTCAGAAGAGTACTATACGTGGAGAGGCTGACAGCTGGGTCCACGGCTGCAGCAAGGAAGTGCCTCCTTATTACGCAGAAAATAATGATTCCTCCACCTGACAGCAGGGACCCACCAGACGGGCCACCTTATTTCGTGAAAAATCATTTCCCCCTGACTGCTGGGACCCACCAGCTACATCTTCGCACGCAAGGAAATGCGTCCATATTACGGGAAAAAATGATTCACACCTGACTACTGGGACCCACCAGCTACGTCTTCGCACGCAAGGAAGTGTCTGACAGTCAGGACCCACCTGGTCGAAGCATACATAGCATTGTCATTCTGGCCGCGAACGTGTACGTACATACTGGTCGATCGGTCTGTCATCAGGCTGAAGTGATGAACCGTGGCCGTGTAAGGAAGGGCATGTGTCGTAGTAGAGGCGCGCACGTAGCATGTCACGCAGTCCCGTTAATATCATGTACACGTACGTACATCGACCAAGGTGCAAGAAAGTATATACGGCCACGTACGTACATACGGGCGGGGTCTCGAACGCCTACTCACACATACGTACGGCCAGGGCTCATGTACATGGCTGGGTCAGAACGGCGAAACTACATCGTCGTCATGTTCATTAGGTATAAACCGGCTTGGACGGAACAACCGGTCGAAGCGAGGCCTGGCGTACAGCAGAACGGAGGAAACGGCCTTGCGTTCGATCGACCACGGTCGAAACGGGATCCTGTTCAGCGGGAGGGGTCTAGCATACCGCAAAACGGAGGAAACGGACTTAGGCTACGATGCTCTGGGGTGGGGGATGGGGATGGGGATCTGTGGGAAAGGGGGTGTTTGGCAGGCGTCATCAAAGAAACTCAGGGTGGCCTGGGTATGGAGATCGGTGGGTAAGCTGCACGGGCAAACCGGCAAATGTTGAAAAATGCAGGCCTTGTGGCGGCGGCGACGGGGACCTTGCTAGCGTTTTGAGCGAGGGAGGGTGTGTGTGTGTGTGTGCGAACGCCCGAGGAGGTTTTTGTGTGTGTCTGTGTGGAGGGGGTGTGTTTGAGGAAATGATGTGTGTACTGAAAAATTTATTACGCGGGAGTGAAATGTCGGGGCTATTGAAAATTTTGATGATGGTGCATCGCAGACGGTCCGAAGATAACAACCGTGTGTTATGAAATAGAAAAACCCTCAAGGCGGGCAGATATTTTCGAGGGATGCAAGCAGGATTGGGAACAAGAAACATCAGACATGGTCGAAACACAATAACCGTGTGTTATCAAACAGAAAAAAGCTACAGGCAGGTAGATATGTTTGAGAGGGGAAGCCTTGTGGAGCCCAATGCACACGGTTAGTTTGAGTGAACTGTGTCTGTTGCGTCACCTGACTTGTCTAATGTTCATAAATTTGGCAAAAAATGATGCGGGAGAGGGTCAGAACATGAACACACTTGCATGTGGACCAAATTTATGTATGAAAAGGGTGGTTCGATTTTCAAATACCAAATGCAACTTCAATGTGGCACCTATCTCGCAAAGCACACGGTATTGCTTGCCCCATCCTCCCTCGTGTCAGCACGAAGGGAATCCTAAGCTATGAATGCATGCCCCCTCCCCCCAACCGAGGTTCACCTAAGAAAGTGCGAAGTAGCTAGCAGCCCCCCTCCCTCGTGTCGGTACGAAGGGAATCCTAGGCTATGAATGCATGCCCCTCCCACCCAACCGAGGTTCACCTAAAAGAGTGTGAAGTAGCTAGCAGCCTCCCTCATGTCCGCACGAAGGGAACCCTAGGCTATGAATGCATGCCCCCCAACCGAGGTTCACCTAGCGAAGTGCGAAGTAGCAGCCCCCCACACACTTTCAGTCGGCGGGCCAAAGAGGCATATCTCACCAAGATGGATCGTAAAATGGACCAAGAATAATCCACCTTGGTCGTACAACCTCTCTCTTGTTGTTGGTCAAAGTGATGGCCGTCCATGCGACCCCGGAGATGGGCTAGCTCACCAATAATCACGCAAGTAGCTAGTCCCCGAAGACAACCACTGCATGCGTGTGTCCCAAACATATGTATGGAGAGGTGTGTTTTGAGTACACAATGGAAGAACTTTGCTGTGGCACCATGATTTCAAACTAGAAATCCCCACACTAAGTGAGGGTTGATAACCCACAAGTATAGGGGATCAATTGTAGCCTCTTTCGATAAGTAGGAGTGTCGAACCTAACAAGGAGCCAAAGGTAGAACAAATATTCCCTCTAGTTCTATTGACCACCGATACAACTCTACGCACGCTTAACATTCGCTTTACCTAGAACAAGTATGAAACTAGAAGTACTTTGTTGGTGTTGTTGGATAGGTTTGCAAGATAATAAAGAGCACGTAAATAAAAGCTAGGGGCTGTTTAGATAAAGACACAACTTAGTTAGTTTTAGTAGAGAGCTTTTTGTCACAAGAAAGTTATTTGTCCCTAGACAATCGATAACTAGACCAGTAATCATTATTGCAATTTTATTTGAGGGAGAGGCATAAGCTAACATACTTTCTCTTCTTGGATCAGCACACTCATGATTGGAACTCTAGCAAGCATCCGCAACTACTAAAGATCATTAAGGTAAAACCCAACCATAGCATTATAAGGCATCAAATCCTCTTTACTCCCATATGCAAACAACCTACTTACTTGGTGTCGGTGTCAAAACCGGCGGATCTTGGGTAGGGGGTCCCGAACTGTGCGTCTAAGGCGGATGGTAACAGGAGGCAGGGGACATGATGTTTTACCCAGGTTCGGGCCCTCTTGATGGAGGTAAAACCCTACATCCTGCTTGATTAATATTGATGATATGGGTAGTACAAGAGTAGATCTACCACGAGATCAGAGAGGCTAAACCCTAGAAGCTAGCCTATGGTATGATTGTTGTATATGTTCTATCGACTAGCCTGGCCTCGGTTTATATAATGCACTAGAGGCCTAGGATAACAAGAGTCCTAGCCGAATATGCCGGTGGGGAGGAGTCCTTGTCTTGATCGCCAAGTCTTCTGGAATCTTCCTGGTATGCGGCAACTGTCTGAACTGGCCCATGAGTATGCGGCCATGGGGGTCCTCAGTCCAATCCAACTGATCGGGAGACGACGTGATGAGTAACCCCTAGTCCAGGACACCGTCAGTAGTCCCTTGAACCGGTCTTGAAATTAGGGACGCTCCTTGGTTCTTCCGAACTATTCTTCATCTTCGGTTGTCGGTCTTGAAAACTGGTTCAACAAGTCTTCTCATCTTCGATCTTGAGGATCGCTGAAATGCATTCGACGAGTTTACACGTCGGGTATCTGAGGAGCCCCTTTAAGTTTCTGGCCTTTATCAATGCCTTGTTATTTTTATGCCACCCCTCGGGTTTGAAGTTGTTCCTGGGAGGCAGTGTTCCTCTTGCGTCCGAGCTCTAACGCCGGACTGCATTCGAGGTATCTTTTGAAGCCGAGCACCAATGTCGGACTGCTTCCAAGCTCCAACGCCGACATGTATCCGAGCTCCAACGCCAGACTGTGTCCAAGCTCCAACGCCGGACTATATCCAATATGTCATAGATCATCTTGGTCAAAAAAGTTGAAGGAGTTTAGCCGAGCTTAATGATGGAAATGCCCTCTATGGAGCCAGCCACTAGCGCCCGAGCTTAATGCTGGAAATGCCCTCTATGGAGCCAGCCACTAGCGCCCGAGCTTTATGTCGGACTGCTTCTGACGTGGTGCACCACCCGACAGCGGGCTGATATTTTGTGAATATTTTTTATTGGTGCAATTTATTCTCTGCCGAGATATATAACCGGTATATGTATATCCAGTAGCCCTCAAGGTGTGCATCGGTTTTAAAACCCGAGATGCACTTGAAGGATGATGTAAGACGACTGATCCCAGTAGCCCCTGAGACTCAGGTTGATTTGCAAAATCGGCCTGAGGATCAAGTCCTAGCTCGGCAGAATACTTTGGGATACAAAAAGCGGCGTGCTCAGTCCTCGAGACTTAGGTTGGGTGTGGCCGATCAACCTGAGTATCAAAATCTCCTCGGAAACTGTATTGCACTTAAAATTTTCTACATTGAACAGGCAATACAGTAGCCCCCGAGACACTGGTTGGGTGGCAACACTAGATCAGGGGATCGATGTGCCCCTTTAATATTTGTAAATAATAAGCCCGAAGCCCAGTAGCCCCCGAGCCTTAATGTGGGCACGGGTGGCCGAATTAAGGATCGATATCCATAGTAAAATCACAAATTATGTGTAATGACTCTATGTATCCAAGTACTTTACGACACTAATGCTCAGATCTGCATTGTACAAAACTTTGTTAACCGACCATCGGCTTCCACCTCCTCGGCTAGTAGCCGAGGAGTGTTTTTCCTACTTTATAAAGCCTTTATGAGGGCAAAGCTGGCCATACGGTTTTATAAACAAAGGTACGCAGAGAGATATGTTATATTACTGTTTAACATAAGAAATGTCTTCCAAAGAAAATAGTCCCGCTATCGGTTCCTTTCTTTGGGTTGTCATGCTAAGCATGAACATGCAGCCTCAGCTCTAATGTAAGAGCAAAATATCGAGGATTTAGTTTGCCAGGCCAGTTAATAGCCCCCGGTAGTGTTCGGTGACAATCGAGGTCAAGCCGTAAACACTTCGGCCATTGTTATGAATGGCCCGACATTTAACACTGTCATCAGATTGCTGACCAGTTTAGGCTTATTGTGACAGTCAGTTTTCGGCTTTCTCCACTGAGGTGCTTTACCATGTGAGCTGGAAACACAATCGCAGTGGTTCTCCATTTGCACACCTAGCCGAACAAAGCGGAATGTAGGAGGCAAGCGCAGGAGCCGGGCAACCCAACTATTGACCGAAGACACAATTTGAAACCAATGCATCTATAGTGAGATCCGAGAATGTTTTTGCTGAATCTATAAAGGTGTCTGGCATTACACTACGAGACTTGTGCTGAAAACACACAAATAGTTTGAAAGTGCCATAAGCTTGGAAAACCAAAAAACGTCAGTAAAAACTTGACATCCGAACAAGATCAAGTGTTCGGTGCCAATCTGAAAATTGGACTTTAGAAAAAAAGTGCTTCTGTCGTGCTTTAACATGACACATCCTATCTCAAGACTTCAAGCGGGTCAGCCTACAACTTCAACCTCCTATCCCAAAGGTGGAGTACTTCTCATTAGGCCAGTTTAGCAAACTAAACTCTAGCGGCTTTGAGAGAGAAATTAGGCTCCTCGGCTAGTGACCACACACTCGTGTCGAAAAAGGGAGTGGTAAATAAAGACTTTGCAACGACCAAGAAGAAAACACATTTACTATAAAATAGCTCATATAAATTTAAGAGCCCCCAAGTGACTTGGGTAAAAGAATTTTATGTATAATGATTGTATGTACCGAAGTACTAATATCATATCTTTGTTCAACCGAACTTTAAACGCATCTTAACCGACCGTCGGCTTCTCCCTCTTCGGTCAAGGACCAAAAAGTGTTATGTACTCCACCTGTCGAGAATATCGATAGTGTTTCCGATAACCAGGCAACCGGGCCATAAGGCTGTAACAGACAAAGCGCGCTCAAGGAACTTATGCTATATTACAGACCAAGTGTAAGAAGCATCTTCGAAGAAAATAGTACCCCCACCGATACCTTTCTTCGGTGCTCATTATTACTATGAGACTTGTGCAATATATTTTTTGTACTCATGAGTTCCGTTGTGTGCCGACCATGATTGAAAACAATAAGAGCGCTAGCTTTCAGCTTCACCCAGTCTGAGGTCAGAGCTCGGAGGACCCGGTCGTGACAATCGCAGAGGTGCTCCCTTTCCTCCCTGGCCGAACAATCGGGAACGTAGGGGTAAGCACAGGAGCCAGGCAACCCAGCTTGCAAATCGCTTAAGTCAATATGGTGCATATTGTGGCGTAATACACAAACAAGGAACGAAGCCGTACAAGTATAATCATATGCAAGAGGAAAAGCTTCATAAAGGAAGCCCTCAAATAAACGGGGTATTTGAATATGTGTGTCACAAACAAAGTTTGGACAAAGAAAAATTTTTACAAGAATTTTTTTCCGAAAAAAGTATAATGCTTGGTCGAACCGAACACAAGTTAAAAATTAAAACTGTGAGCATGAAAGCGACTTAGCTGGTTAATGTGTTCGGCATTGATGACGCGGTCCGAGCTTGATGCGGGACAAGGTTCCATGCCCCAAGCCGGTCCCGAGGTGGCGGAGCGGAGAGCTCGACACGCCGAAGTAGTGACATAGCACGGTCAATGCAGACCGGCAGAGTGACGTCGAAGTGCCCGAATCAGTTTCCCGTGCACAAAAAATAGTGCAAACCGGAGATAATAGTAATAATAATAATTAAAAAAATTGTTGCATAATAAATAATTTATGCAAAGTGAGTAATAAAAGAAATATGGCCTGGCGCCGAAGTCAATGTCGATGCAGGGCGTCGGCGTGATGCGGTAAAGGCGTGGCAAAGCCTGAATTCATAGGTCGGTCCGAGTTCCGGATGCGGCGTTCGCCGGACTATGTACGGAAACCGACCGAACCACCACGCGACCGTCGTTAATGCGACCATCATTTGATAGACCTGTGTATAGATGATGGACAAATCAGAGTAATAATTCCTTGGGAAAAATAAACCCAAACAAGCAAAAACTACTAGGATTAATAGCACCTGGTTTATTTGTAGTAGCAATCTGAAGAAAGGTGATTCCCAAAATTGGGACTCAATCCGCACACCCATTGCCTGATGGGCGATAAAGCGACGGTATGGCAATGCTGGAAAAGGTTGGCTCGCCGAGGCAAAGCCCTCGGTCCAGCTAACGTGACGGAGCTGGTCGGCTAGTGACGCCGAAGTCTCTGGAGTAGGTTGATGGCGAAGCCCCCGGTCCAGCCGAGATGTCCAAGCCTCAATGTCATCTGATGAGTCAAAGTAGGTTGGCGTGATGGACACCAGCTTGAAGAAGCAATAGTGTGGCCCTACTGATGCAAGTCGTGACGTGGTCGATGCCGGCTTGATGAAGTGACCGTGCGGTGATGCCGGTATGCCCGCTCCGTGTAATCCGTGGGGCGGTGATGTTGGTGATGATTTATCCTTCGCGATGCCGGACTCTTGTTCAGCTTGCCGAGATGATGATCTGAAGAAGTTGAGCTCGGCTCAACAAAGTGACGACGTGTCTAGCGCAGGTCGGCAGCCTTGGAGCAATATCGCCGGACTAGTTTGACACCAGCATGATAATGAAGGCGACCTGAGGGGAGGCTTAAAAATTTACAGGCACATGTTTAAAAACAACGCACAATACCCTCGAAGAGAATTCCTCTAAAAAGGTTGTCCGATGTCACGTTCATAAAGAAACATGAATTCGGGTCGGATCCGTATTCGCGCAGAAAACGGATCCGAAAATTGATCCACTCATCGGAAGGTTCCCGGAGTTTGGACCGTCAGATCGAGCTTAAATTTGGAGGGGTGGTAGATATGGGAATTATGCAGTAGATGAACGGTTGGATCTTCCAAAGGACCTCCAATCTAGGATCTGGAGACCACGCCCTAAACTCGTCCAGATTCCCGTCCAGATTTGACAGGGCTCTGGTATATCGTAGATTGTCGGAGATTCCTCCATCGGAACTCGACGAAATTTTGCATGGTTGTGTCGACTAAATTCCGCACAATTACACCAAAGGGATCGTCAAAGTGATGCTCTAAGAGGTGGTGGCATCGGATACAAGTTTGCTGTTCGGAAAAACAGCACGGTCGCCCGAGGGCAATGTTGACGTTGAGCCCCCGAGCTCCATGGATGATTCCTCCATGATCTTGATAGAGATCGGAGTTGATGTTGATGAAGGCCCTCGTCCGAACATGGTGATCGGAGATGGAGCACGGTCCTCGGTCGAGCCAAGGTGACCAGTCGAGCCGGCGACGAAGATGCCGTCAGCGTAGTTGACCTGCAGATGAGCCATCGATCCTTTTGCCGATCACACAGCGGAAATCTCAATGAAAGCACCAATGTTGGTGTCAAAACCGGCGGATCTTGGGTAGGGGGTCCCGAACTATGCGTCTAAGGCGGATGGTAACAGGAGGCAGAGGACACGATGTTTTACCTAGGTTCGGGGCCTCTTGATGGAGGTAAAACCCTACATCCTACTTGATTAATATTGATGATATGGGTAGTACAAGAGTAGATCTACCACAAGATCAGAGAGGATAAACCCTAGAAGCTAGCCTATGGTATGATTGTTGTATATGTTCTATCGACTAGCCTGGCCTCGGTTTATATAATGCACCAGAGGCCTAGGATAACAAGAGTCCTAGCCGAATACGCCGGTGGGGAGGAGTCCTTGTCTTGATCGCCAAGTCTTGTGGAATCTTCCTTGTATGCGGCAACTGTCCGAACTGGCCCATGAGTATGCGGCCATGGGGGTCCTCGGCCCAATCCAACTGATCGAGAGACGACGTGATGAGTACCCCCTAGTCCAGGACACCATCACTCGGGTCTATGCTTCTGTCACTCATGCCACCCACCATAAGCAAATCATGAACATATTGCAATCCCTACAGCAAGGATCCCTCATGCTTGCGCGACACGGAGAGCACCATAGGACAACACCAATAATAAAACGTGCAACTCAAACCAATCACGATCATCAATTAACCCATAGGACAAAGAGATCTACTCAAACATCATAGGTTAGCCATACATCATTGGGAAATAATATATAGCATTGAGCACCATGTTTAAGTAGAGATTACAACGGGTAAAATATGGGTTACACTGCTGCATAGAGGGGGGAGAGTTGGTTATGACGGTGGTGAAGTTGGTGGTGTAGATCGTTGTCGCGATGATGGCCCCAGCGGCGTTCCAGCGCCACCGGGAGAGAGGGGGAGAGAGCCCCCCTTCTTATTCTTCTTCCTTGACCTTCCCCCTAGATGGGAGAAGGGTTTCCCCTCTGGTCCATGGCCTCCATGGTGGCGAAGGGGCGAGAGCCCCTCCAAGATTTGATCTCTCTCTCTCTCTCTCTCTCTCTCTCTCTCTCTCTCTTTGTTTCCTTTTGTTTCTGCGCTTCCGGTTCTGCCATTTCACCGTTTCTTAAATTCCTAGAGATCCGTAACTCCAATTGGGCTGAAATTTCGACACGATTTTTATCCGGATATTAGATTTCTTGTGGCGACAGAAGGGCACCAACCGCCTTACGGAGTGGCCATGAGGGCCCAGGGCGCGCCCTACCCCCTATGGCGTGCCCCTCACCCTCGTGGGCCCCTCGAGAATCGTCTCGCATTGATTCCACTTCCCAAAATTCACATATATTCCAAAAAAATCTTCTTAAGTTTTTATCCCGTTTGGACTCCATTTGATATGGATTATTTGTGAAACAAAAAACATGCAACAAATAGGAACTGGCACTGGGCACTGGATCAATATGTTAGTCTCAAAAATAGTATAAAAATTTCCAAAAGTATGTAAAAGTTGTAGAATATTGGCATGGAACAATCAAAAATTATAGATACGACCGAGACGTATCAGCATCCCCAAGCTTAATTCTTGCTCATCCTCGAGTAGGTAAATGATAAAAAAGATAATTTTTTGATGTGGAATGCTACCCTAGCATAATCTTGATCATGTAATTTAATCATGGCATGAATATTAAGACACAAGTGATTCAAAGCAATAGTCTATCATTTGACATTAAGACAATAATACTTCAAGCATACTAATAAAGCAATCTTGTCTTTTCAAAATAACATGGCCAAAGAAAGTTATCCCTACAAAATCATATGGTCTGGCTATGCTCCATCTTCATCACACAAAATATTCAAATCATGCACAACCCCGATGACAAGCCAAGAAATTGTTTCATACTTTTGATGTTCTCAAACCTTTTCAACTTTCACGCAATAGATGAGCGTCAGCCATGGATATAGCACTATTAGTGGAATAGAATATGATGATGGAGGTTGTGTGGAGAAGCCAAAAAAGGGAGAAAGTCTCACATCGACGCGGCTAATCAACGGGCTATGGAGATGCCCATCAATTGATGTCAATGCGAGGAGTAGGGATTATCATGCAATAGATACACAAGAGCTATAAGTATATGAAAGCTCAGACTGAACCTAAGTGGGTGTGCATCCAACTTGCTTGCTCATGAAGACGTAGGGCACTTGAGGAAGCCCATCGTTGGAATATACAAGCCAAGTTCTATAATGAAAATTCCCACTAGTATATGAAAGTGATAACTCAAGAGACTCTCTATATGAAGAACATGGTGCTACTCTGAAGCACAAGTGTGGTAAAAGGATAGTAACATTGCCCCTTCTCTCTTCTCTCTCATTTTTTTCATTTTTCTCTCTTTTTTTGTAGGCTTCTTTGGCCTCTCTCTCTCTCGTTGGGGGCTTCTCTGGCCACTTTTATTTTGATAACCTCACATGGGACACTGTTCTAATAATGATGATCATCACACTTTTATTTACTTACAACTCAATATTACAACTCGACACAAGAACAAAGATATGACTCTATATGAATGCCTCCGGCGGTGTACCGAGATGTGCAATGATCTAGCGTGGCAATGAAATAAAAAATGGACAAGCCATGAAAACATCATGCTAGCTGTCTTATGATCATGCAAAGCAATATGACAATAAATGATCAAGTCATGTATATGATGATGATGGAAGTTGCATGGCAATATATCTCGGAATGGCTATGGAAATGCCATGATAGGTAGGTATCGTGGCTGTTTTGAGGAAGATATAAGGATGCTTATGTGTGATAGAGCGTATCATATCACGGGGTTTGGATGCACCAGCAAACTTTGCACTGACACTCAAGGTGAGAAAGGGCAATGCACGGTACCGAAGAGGCTAGCAATGATGGAAGGGTGAGAGTGCGTATAATCCATGAACTCAACATTAGTCATAAAGAACTCACATACTTATTGCAAAAAATCTATTAGTCATCAAAACAAAGTACTACGCGCATGCTCTTAGGGGGATAGATTGGTAGGAAAACACCATCGCTCGTCCCCGACCGCTACTCATAAGGAAGACAATCAATAAATACCTCAAGCTCCAACTTCGTTACATCATGGTTCACCAGACGTGCATGCTATGGGAATCACAAACTTCAACACAAGTATTTCTACAATCCACAACTACCCACTAGCATGACTCTAATATTACCATCTATATATCGCAAAACTATTGCAAGGGATCAAACATATCATATTCAGTGATCTACAAGTTTTATGTAGTATTTAATGACTAACCATGTGAATGACCAGTTCCTGTCATGTCTCCAAATAGATATAAGTGAAGCAAGAGAGTTTAATTCTTTCTACAAAAGATATGCCCACGCTCTAACAGATAGAAGTGAAGCAAAAGAGCACTCTACAAATGGTGGTTTTCTATGTGTAGGGAAACAGGCAATCCAAACTTCAAATGATATATGTGATGCACATGAAGCATTCTATAAAGCCATACTCAAAAGATATAAGTGAAGTGCAATGAGCATTCTATAAATCAACCATGGACTATCTCATACCAGCATGGTGCATCAAAGAAAAGTGAAAACAGAATGCAAAAGACGCTCCAAGATTTGCACATAGCACATGAACGAAACGAAACCGAAAACATACTGGTACTTGTTGAAGAAAGATGGGATGCCTTCCGGGGCATCCCCAAGCTTAGACGCTTGAGTCTCCTTGAATATTTACTTGGGGTGCCTTGGGCATCCCCCAGCTTGAGCTCTTGCCTCTCCTACTTCTCCTCATATCGAGACCTCCTCGATCCTTGATCACTTCATCCACACAAAACTCAATAGAAAGTTCAGTAAGATCCGTTAGTATAATAAAGCAAATCACTACTCTAAGTACTGTCGCAAACTAATTAATATTTTTTTTGCATTGAAGCTACTGTAATATAACTTTTCCATGGCTTAATCCACTGATAGAAATCGATAGTTTCATCAAAACAAGCAAACAATGCATCAAAAACAGAATCTGTCTTAAACAGGACAGTCTGTAGTAATATGAACATTCACCATACTTCTGGTACTCCAAGAATTCTGAAAAAATTAGTAAAAATAAAAAACTTGTATAGAAAGACATTGCAAAAAGTTTTGGAACCATTTTACGTTCCAGTAAAAAAATGTAAAATCACGCACTACAGCCAAAGTTTCTGTTTTGCCCCGCACAAACCAACAAGCAATGTAAACATCCTAAAGGCAAATCTTGGCACATTATTTTTATAATACAAGGGAATGATTATTTTTGTTGAAAAGTTTCTGTAATCAAGATTCACAAAGTTTTCGTGAGCATGAATGAAGTTCAAGGAGCTCCCTCACTTCAACAATGCTTGTCTCTCTCACTTTCACTTTCCTTTTTGAAAAGTTTTGGGTTCCCCTTTTTATTTTTATTTTTATAAACTCTATAAAAGCGCTCAACAGAAATAAATGACTCTCTAAAACTTCCGGGTTGTCTCCCTAGCAGCGCTTTCTTTAAAGCCATTAAGCTAGGAATAAGGTGCTCAAGTAATGAATCCACCCGGATCCCAAGGTATATCAAAGCCAATTTGAATTAGCAATGATTTGACATTTAGTAGTGAGCACAAAGCAACATATAGCAAGCAATGATGAAGTCTAACTCTCTTCCTATGCATCGGCATGTCATACAAGAACAATTCATGCACATCAAGTAAAGGCCAATGCATAGCATAAGAAGTTTCTTGCAATTTTATCGTGTTGGAAACATAGAGAGGCGGGGATGTAGTTCCTCTCTCATAATAATTGAAAGTAGGAGCAGCAAGCCCATGCATATTACATTCATCAAAATTATGATGTGCAACGGTAAAAGGCCACCCATCAAAATAATCCTTAATAAGTGCAAACTTCTCTGATATAATGTAGCTTGGAGAATTCAAAAAGGTAATATGACTATCATGTGTGGGTGCAATAGAAACAATTTCATGTTTAACACAAGGAACAATAGAAAGTTCATCTCCATAAGCATAATTCATATTGGCGTCTTGGCCACAAGAATAGCAAGCATCAAGTTCATCAAAAAGGGATATTTCCAATGAATCAATGGGATCATAGCAATTATCACGGCATTCATCCTTCGGTAAGAACGACAGAACATTAAATAATATATGAGTTGGAGAGTTACTCTCATTAGAAGGTGGGCACGGGTAGCTAATCTGATCTTCCTCCTTTTGTTCTTCGCTCTCCTCATCATCTTTTTTATCCAATGAGCTCATAGTTTCATCAATTTCTTCTTCCATAGACTCGTGCAAAATATTAGTCTCTTCTCGGACAGCGGAGACTTTCTCAATAAATTCATCAATATCATAATTGTATTTATAATTCTCATAGCAATATTTAAGGATAGCTAAATTTTCAGGTCTATAAACTGAATCATCAAAATCTTCAAACTCTTTAAACAAATATTCAATTTCACAAGCACCCTTAAAAGCAACAAATTCTTCTATTCATTCCACATCATAGTAATCATATATACCATTAGCATAAGAAGTTAAGGTTTCATTATCATTAAATTTGCATGAAAAGGGGAGGTGTGGAGCCTTCATCCTAGAGCAACAAGTATAATCATATCTCAAGCATAGTTGCCGAGCATACCAATGCAACATATAAATTTGATCCCATAATAGTTTCCCTTTTTGAGTCAAGCGATAATCCCTAAAGTATTCACGTTGATCCAACGTGTCTCCCATTATATAATTGAACGGGGTTTTCTTAGGATTATTAAAGTAGTGCATAATATCTTTCACATAATGAGCATCGAGGGTTTTAGGAGGTTCCCCATCACCATGAGTAGCAAGTACACCTAATTTTCTTGGTATTTCGTGTTCCATATCCATAACTAAAGATAGAGAACAACTTAGAAGAGCAAATAAAATCCACATAGTGATAAAGCAAACAAGCACACATGAGAATATTCACCCCACGCTATTGCTCCCCGGCAACGGCGCCAGAAAAAGGTCTTGATAACCCACAAGTATAGGGATCAATTGTAGCGTCTTTGATCAGTAGGAGTGTCTAACCCAATGAGGAGCTAAAGGTAGAACAAATATTCCCTCAAGTTCTATCGATCACTGATACAACTCTATGCACACTTAACGTTCGCTTTACCTAGAACAAGTATGAAACTAGAAGTACTTTGTAGGTGTTGTTGGATAGGTTTTCAAGATAATAAATAACACGTAAATAAAAGCTAGGGGTTGTTTAGATAAAGACACAACTAAGTTAATTTCAGTAGAGAGCTTTTTGTTATGAGAAGGTTATTTGTCCCTAGACAATCGATAACTAGATCGGTAATCATTATTGCAATTTTATTTTAGGGAGAGGCATAAGCTAACATACTTTCTCTTCTTGGATCATATGCACATATGATTGGAACTCTAGCAAGCATCCGCAACTACTAAAGATCATTAAGGTAAAACCCAACCATTGAATTATAAGGCATCAAGTCCTCTTTACTCCCATACACAAACAACCTACTTACTCGGGTCTGTGCTTCTGTCACTCACGCCACCCACCATAAGCAAATCATGAACATATTGAAAACCCTATAGCGGGGATCCCTCATGCTTGCGCGACACGGAGAGCACCATAGGACAACACCAATAATAAAACATGCAACTCAAACCAATCACGATCATCAATTAACCCATAGGACCAAACATATCTACTCAAACATCACAGGATAGCCATACATCATTGGTAAATAATATATAGCATTGAGAACCATGTTTGAGTAGAGATTACAGCGGGTAAAAGAGGGGTTACACCACTGTATAGAGGGGGAAGAGTTGGTGATGAGGGCAGTGAAGTTGTTTGTGTAGATCGTTGTCGCGATGATGCCCCCGGTGGCGTTCCGGTGCCACTGGGAGAGAGAGGGACAGAGCCCCCCTTCTTCTTCTTCTTCCTTGACCTTCCCCCTAGATGGGACAAGGCTTTCCCCTCTGGTCCATGGCCTCCATGGCGGCGCAGGGGCGAGAGCCCCTCCGAGATTGGATCTCTCTCTCTCTCTCTGTTTCCTTCTGTTTCTGCGCTCCCCGGTTCTGCCCTTTCACCATTTCATAAATTCTTGGAGATCCGTAACTCCGATTGGGCTGAAATTTTGACACGGTTTTTATCCGGATATTGGCTTTCTTGTGGCGAAAGAAGGGCTCTAACTGCCTTACAGAGTGGCCGCGAGGGCCCAGGGCGCGTCCTACCCCCCGGGGGCGCCCCTCACCATCGTGGGCCCCTCGGGCATCGTCTCGCGGTGATTCCTCTCCCAAAATTCACATATATTCCAAAACAAACCTTCATAAGTTTTTATCCCGTTTGGACTCTGTTTGATATGGATTTTCTGTGAAACAAAAAACATGCAGGAAACAGGAACTGACACTGGGCACTGGATCCATGTGTTAGTCCCAAAAATAGTATAAAAAGTTGCCAAAAGTATGTAAAAGTTGTAGAATATTGGCATGGAACAATCAAAAATTATAGATATGACGGAGACATGTTAAGGGTTACGTTGATGATGCGTATGTATGTTACACCACACTTCAAGACAACGATGGAGATTCATGCATGCATGCGTGCATAGTAGATGCGCTCAAACTTAATTAGGTCTGAATCTCACCATGACCTATACTATGATAACACGAACCAAATGAAGAATCCGCCATGGTAACCTATCTTGTTGTCAGTCAAGGTGATCATGGATGTCCATAGGCTTGTCGCCGATAACCACGCGAGGGAGTGTACCGTTCGAAGGCAACCACTACATGCATATGTATGGAGGTGATGCGTGGATGCATGTTTGAATACCATTTCACAACATTGATGTGGCGCGTGTATCAAAAATCGTACACTCCCCACACAGAGCGAGATCGGTTCATGACGTGTCGTTGTACTAACCACTTCGAATCGATGGGAGGGATTCATGCGTACACATGCATGTGTGTGTGCTCAAACTGTATCATGCATGTCATCTGAGAGCATGACCTATATATATACCGTATTAAAAGCAAAAAAATCCCCTCCAAAGTCAAATTAACCTCTCTCTCATTGTCAGGCAAAAAGTAGTGGTGGACCAAGTGGGCCCACAGATGGAAAGCATCGATATCGCTGATAACCGCTTAAGTGGGTACAAGAGGACAACCACCATCGCTTTGCATGTGGGCCAAACATATATATGTTTTTTTCGAGAGTACGCCAATGGCATACCATATTTTTATAGAAGGTAGAAGTTTATGTACAAGAGCCCAACGAGAGGCAAACAAGTCGTCGGGGGGACACATGTCAGTCCTACACCCTAGAGATCGTAGACTACTCTCTCATAAAAGTATCTAAAGCTCCGACTCTGCCGAGACCGGCCTTCTTCAAATCCTCAATCTCATCTTGAATTTCGTCTCGAAGCTACAAGGGGGATCTCTGTCGCGACCTGTTGTTGAAGACTCGTGCATTGCGTTGCTTCCAGAGTGCCCACACGATGAGAATCACGATTGAATCCACGCTTCTCTTGGTCTTCCCTATGAATCTTCTCCTTTGGTCAAGCCACCATTGCAAGAATGTGACTTTTGGTTATTCAACATATATATGTTGAATACCCAGAATGCACAACTTTGATGTGCCACATGCCTCAAAACCATAAACCATGCACCCACACAGAGCGAGGTTCATGAAGCATACTACATATGATGGTCCCCTTCCCTCCTCTTGGACGCATACTATATGCTCCTACCGTAATATGTACAACCCAAAAGAATCCTCATCGATAGTGAAATTAATTAACCTCTCCTGATGTAGGTCAAAGTGATGCATGCATGCATAGATGATGGCCTCATGGGCCCACAGATGGAAGTGTCACACGTGAGTGTCCTAGCTAGGATAACCACCGTGTGCATGCATGTGGCCCAATGAGGTGTTGTGTGATGTTTGAATAGTCAATTTCACAATTTTGATGTGGCACGTGCCTCAAAAACCAAAAAGTCCTGACACTGAGTGAGGTGTACTTGTTCACGGACGCGTACATATAGTATATATGCTAGTCCCCTCCCACCTCTTCGATGCGTACTATATACCACCATAACACAAACAAAAAAGATTCTACCTTGCTAGTCAAATTAACCTCACTGCCGGCTGTTTGTCAAAGTGATGGACGACCACCTCGTGGGCTCACAGAAAGCGTCACACGCGAGTATCGAGTGTTGTGTAGGACAACCATCGACTACATGTGTCCAAAACATGTATGTATGAAAGGGTTGTGTAATGTTTTAAATAACGAATTCACGACTTTGATGTGGCATCGGCCTGCCTAAAAAACGGCCAAACCACACGGTGGGTCACAACTCGTAGTGTACTGCGAGCCACCCGCCACCACTACAAAAAAATACACTTTCGTGATGATACGTGTTTGTCACAGTAGGTCGTGTTTTTTTCATGCATGTACATCCATGACAAATTTATGACAAAATCAAGATAGTCATACCTGTGCTGTCGTAGAAGTGTTCCATGACATTACCAAAATTATCATCACAGAAGTGTCCACTTCCATGACGATAAATCGCGCATCACAGAAGTGCTTTCGTCAAGGGTGACCGATACGTGGCATCCACCGTAACAGAACGCCGTTAAGCTATCGGGTCGGGTTTTGGATCTGATAACCCGTTAACAGCCCCGACCAATGGGGATTTTCCACGTGTAAAATCATCATTGGCTGGAGGAGACACGTGTCAGGCCCGCATTGGCACAGGTGTCACTCATCCAATGGGCGAGACGCACCTATGATATGTTGACACGTGGACCGCCCCATCAAGTTTAAATGGGCCGGCCAAGCTGAAGGCCCACAAGATTTTGCGGACCATAATGGACCGGCCCAGCTAAAGGCCCACGAGATTTTGCAGACCATAATGGGCTGGCCCAGCTAAAGGCCCACAAGATTTTGCGGGCCATAATGGGCCGGCCCAGGTAAAGGCCCACAAGATTTTTGTGTGCCATAATGGGCCGACCCAGGTAAAGGCCCACAAGATTCTTGAGGATCACAATGAGCCGGCCTAGCTAAAGGCCCACGATATTTCGTCGACATTAATGGGCCGGCCCAGCTATAGGCCCACAAGATTTTGAGGACCCTAGTAGGCCGGCCCATTAATTGCCTGCCATGTTTCGAGCCAAATGTCGGCCCATATTTGATCTGGTCCATTAATGGCCTGCCGAGCTCCGGGCCTAATAGTGGCCCATATGAGATACGGCCCGTTAAAAGCCTACCATGTTCTGGGCCAAATAACGGCCCAGATCAGGTTCGGCCCTTTAAGAGGCTTTGGGCTCAATTATGGCACATATTAGATTCGGCCCGTCAACTGGACACTATGCTTTTAGGCCCACTTGCTAAAGGCCCACTTAGTAATTCGGCCTGATATTAGTTTTGGCCTGTTAAGGGCCCGTTTAACATTTCGGCCCTATATTAATTTCGGCCTGTTAAAAGCCCGTCATATAGTTGGGCCTAACTACGGCCCGGTTTGCATCCGGCCTGCTCGTAGCCGATATCTGATTGGGCCAAACAAGGACCGAGACAATTTTGGCCTATTAAAAGCCCGTGATTTGATTCGCACAATCATGGGCCGGGGTTTATTTCGGGCTGCTGCCGGCCCGTGAGCTGTTCGGCATGTTTTAGGCCCACTAAAAACCTGGCCCGTTAGAGTCGAATGTTTCGGTACGGTCGACTACATCTGATTTTTTTTCAGATAGCGAATGATGGTAGTAACTAGTAGGAATTAAGAACAAACCTACTCTATACAATAAAGAAATTATGGCATAGTAACTAAGAATAAACCTACACTATACAATAAAGGATTTAAGGTATATTACATACACTGGGCATCGAAGTTTGCCACCAGTGATCATAAAGCGCAACGAAGAAGCAGATTACAAAAACTGGGCACCATTATAGCGTAACAAAATAATACTGAACCGAGACCACTTCCAAGACAGTTCAAGAAAGGTTAGCCTTGCGGGGGAACTGCTGCGCAAGCTGCTGAGCAAGGCTATGAGACCGGCCTAGCATGTCAGTCATAGCTTCCAGGTGTAGCTGTTTAGCGATGAGGTTCTGATTGGTGTTCTCCACAATCTTTCTTAGACATAGAACTTCAAGTCGAAGTTGAGTTGTAGAATGCCTTTCTGCTAGAACTTGGGACTTAAGAAGTCGAACTGATTCAGACAACGAATTCTGTGAGCTTGTCTGACTGTTAGTCTCAAGTAACTTGAACACTGCATCAAGATAAGACTTTGGGGTTGTCTCGCTATCTTCAAGATGTTTTGCCTTCTTTGCTGCAATATGTGTTGGGTTTGTCTCACAGCCTTCAGCAGATTTGTGCATGCCATCAGGTATATCACCCTGAAACAAAGCAGAGAGATGACATGTTTTACACGTGTATAAACAAAGATGATAACTGTTCTGTCAATTCTATCCAATTTCAAATTAGAAAATAAAGAGAAGTTCAAAATATCAATAGCATAATTTGGCATTGTTCATAATGCGGGGAGCTTCACCACACTACTGGATTACCATGTCAACATAACAAGCATAGATGAAGGGCAAAGAAAATCATTGTATCTATTTTGGATAATGTGCATGGCATGCTGTTCATATCATCAGCCACATCAGTAAGATAAAACAAGAGATGACAAGGTGCAAACGTGGGCTGCTTCACCACACACTGGATTATAGATCCACAAAAACAAGCATACACATAGGGAGTATTAAGTAATGTGCATGGTATGAATAAGGAATTTGGTTTTACAAGTAAAACTTAGAACTTACGGTTCTTACGAACATGCATTTTGGTAGAAACAGCAAACTAAACAGCAGTAAACGATAGGGAGTATGAGAAAATTAAACAGCAGTTGAGGATAAAGGCTTTAGAAGGACTGACTAACATTAACAGTTAACACCGGCTTTATAATGCCCTTCTCCATGTCAAGGGAAGGATAACTCAAGAATTTCAGCACAGAATCTTCTTCATAAGCATTGTCTGTACTCTACATTTTGTAGAGAGTAATTATAGATATGATAATACTGGAAGGGATATAGGATAATGAAGATAAGATGCAGATTGATGCTACATAATCAACTACCAATCCCTGGAAGTACAAGCGTTACAGGACAACATGTACTGACAAGAGCAATGGGCTACACTTCTGCACTGGCATTGTCTGTGTACTCTACTTGTTGGTAAGATTAAATATAGATCTGATCTTTTTTAGTAAATGGTGGGTGAGAGAGATAAGATGCAGAATGCTACAAAATGAACCAATCCCTCTTCCCATAATACAAGAGTGTTTTGAACACTGGTGTACTATACAAAACGTTCTTATATTATGGGACGGAGGGAGTAGCTGTTAATGTAAGAAAAGTGATAGACCACGTTCAGTCCTTACAAGAGGACTGCAGAGCTAAACCTCTTCAAAAGCATTGGGTTGATTCTAAATTTATGTAAGAGTCCATACGGATCTTATAATGTCCACCAAATGGACGATTATGAGGCTAACATGTGCAGTGATGCTACATAATCAAACAGCTACGAAAGTAAGTATGGTCATACAGGGCAAGAGGTACTCACAAGAGCAATGCAGTGTGCAGTATAGTTGCGAGATTCTGTGGTCCTTTGAGAATGAATGTTCTTCTGCTAACATTTTTCACAAGTGAGACATTAAGGCAAATGCAGAAATGTAGTTCAAATTGTGATGTGATATCATAGATAGTACCTTATGCTGTAGCCGAGACCAATGTGTAACAAGATTATTCCAGTCACCGTCGGATAAATGTAGCACCGGAGATTTTACAGAAATTTCGTTCAGAGGCTTGCCATTGAAGTGCGCTTGCCTCAGGTAGGAACGATACTTCATCAACGAGTGCTTGAAAAGTGCAACCAACCCTTGCTCGTCATCGCAATCTAGTTTTCTCCTAGCCTATTTAAAAGAATGAAATCTTGTGTCTTCTGTCAGCAGAAACATATGCAGTATGACCATGAATAACATTAGTACATTACTTACGCATAAGTTGCGGAGTAATGACCATGAAGGAAAGATGCGCACAAAGTTCATGACAACAACATAAGCTTCGTCTTCTAAACTGGGAAGAAATGGAACAGGGGTCCTATTTGCTGCAATTGGGGCTCTCTCTGGTTCGAAAAGGGATTTGGCAACTGGATTTGGTGTACTCTTTGCTGGAATGGGGGTTTTGCGTCGTACAGCTGGTGCTATGTCAACTGGCATAATCATACTGTTTGCTGCAGTTGGGGTCTGCTGAGTTGGGGCATCAGAAATGACCACTGTAGTAGGGCTAGAGTCTGCTAGAGTTGGGGTATTTTGTGGGTCAGGTGATATTGCAACTACACCTAATGGGCTGTTTGATTTATCAGGTGCCACTACCTTTTCCAAATACTTTGCTTGTGCTCCTCCACGATCAGCAATCGCCCTCTTCCTTTTGAACGTCTGATACACAAGAACAGCATTTGAATGGATAAATATGGTGTGATGACAGATGGAATATGTACTAAAAATGGATAGGCAGGGCGTGTTCACATACACGATGTGTAAACTAAGCTAATGGCAGTTCAACAAAGTAGAAGCAATGCAAATCATCAGTTGCAAGATATGTGCGAGCAATGTAACCTTGGAAAGTTAGAGCAAGTACCTTGATGGGTGAATAAGATAGGGCATCTTCCTCTGACTCCTCCACTAGGGAGCTACATTGACTTAGGTCTCCCTCTAGCTCAGAATCACTGTTAGGATCATATTCTGAGCATGAATCTGTAGGTGGAGAGCGTTTGCATTGCATTGCATCCAGACTTGATTTCAGTCCCTTAATGCCAAGTTTGACAGCCATGGCATTATTCTGCTTTATTCTTTTCATGCGCGCAAGCTCATAATCATTATGATGCTGCTCAGAATCTGAGATTCATGAAAACATAAAAAGTAGTCATATTATCTATTCCGAGGGCCGGAATTTTGAAAACCCTATGAACTTTAGAGGTACTAAAGATTACCAAAATACATCTGAACCATTAAGTGTAGGTAGCACTGAGCACACAACAAACCCTAATGACAGTCCTGCCTAATGAGTAATGAATCAATTAGAAAATGGGTGATGAGGAGTGGTTGCTGAGTGTTGAGGACGTATCTCAGGATAAATTGGGTTGGCTTGGTGGGTGCTGCACGCCTGAGCCCTGAACGGACTGGGAAGGTAGGCACTGCGGTGCGCCCGGGCAGCGGTGACGCTATTGGGCGACCGGCTCCTGGCCTCCTGTTAGTCCAGCGTCTGCTCCTAGAGTCATGCCGTCCGGGGACGGCAAGTCGCCGGCGAGGCAGGCGGCTGGGGGCGAGTAGAGATCGGAAGCGCGCAGCAGAATAGAGGGGAATCGGGGCCTGGGATGACCCAAAATCCCAGGGTGGGCCGACCCACCGTGGGCACCCTATAGAGATACACACCCGAGCTGCGAACATGCATTTTTGAAACTAATTTAGGAACATTTAGCTGACCAATTAAACAACTCTGTTTTAATAATATCAGATTCGTATTTGAACAACTAAGCTTGTTTAGCTTGATGGGTGGAGCAGTGTTATTATGACACGAAGCACGTATTCTGATCGTATAGTGATCATAAAAGGGGGAAACTCTAAGCATATTTTTTTTAGCAAAAGAGGGTTTCCCCTCCGATTTCTATTAAAGAAACCACCACGGAACCAACATGATCAATTAAACCCTAAGCATGATCAATTAAATCGTATTATGGCTGTGCCATGGCAGATTTGAAGCTGCAAACCATAGAAATGATATTTAGCATCCATTGTTTGCTTCGAACTAATAAATAAATTCTAAGAGCTGAAAAGAAAGTAGAGTAACCAAGTTAAGATCTATTTTCTGGTTGAGATCAAAAAGTTGAGGAGATATGAAGTACCACCTCTCTTGCGGCACCGTGTAGGCATTAGGGGTGCGATGGCTGTTGGTGGCGTTGAAGCAGATCTGCGATGGTAGACAGGTGCATCAGGGGATAAGTCCCATTGCGGTGGAAGAGAAGGTCGTGTGAGCGGCCCCGGCAAAGAGGACGATGGCGCTGATGAAGGGAGAGGACGCGATGCAAGGCTATTGGTCCGTCGCCGTGGAAGAGAAACGTCCATCTCTAGCAGTGGACGACACGGTCTTGGCAGGCGCTCCGACATGGTGGAGGACAGTGGCGATGGATGTGGTGGAGGACGGCGGCGATGGATGGGGTGGCAGACGGAGGCCGGTGTGGGGATGGGGTGTTCTAGCGCGGACGGTGTATGAATGGAAAATGGAGGGAGAGGTACGGGGAACCATGTTTTTGGGATGCGCCTGTCTGAAATATGGGAAAGTTACGAACTTAGCCCCCGTTTAAAATTTGGACGTCTCGTCAGTTGGGGATAGGACGGTAATCTCGCATCTCGCCAATATTTGCCCAGAGCGATTTCGGGCGAGGAGAGGGTGGTTGGCGCCCATGGTTGGCGCCCACGGTGTATGAACGGGGCTGATAGGTAGGGCGGTTGTGTCGCCTGGGTGAAGTTACAAACCTGCCCCTATTGAAAATATTTGCCTACATCGATTTCGGCCGAGTCGAGTTTGTTTTTCCGCCCGCCGTGTATGAATGGGTAATGGAGGGAGAAACAGAGGTCTTTCGAACGAGCTTGAATCAAATGAGTTTTGCCGCCCATGTTTGACACCCACCGTGCCGGAATGGGCTCAGAGGCGGTTGTGTCACGTCTAACTGAAGTTACTAACCTACCCCTATTTAGAGAAGTGGAAATTGGGCCGATGGATTGTCTGTGTAATGGGTCGATAGTAATTTCCATCTCCCAAACACTTGGCTTCGGGCAGCCGACCTGGGAGTGGACATTTTGCTGCTTCTTTCGAATTTTGGGACAATAAGCATCCACGTTTACCCTGGCAACTAAATCCGAATCCATTTTGTATTCCTATATGAATCTTTATAAATCATTCTATGTGTTTTTATATATCTTCAAAAGGACGACAAAGATGTATTCCACTGTCATATATTAATATGGTTTACAAATGCCGATACTCAAATTCAGAAACTAGAATCCAGTTTAAGGTGAATTCGAATATTTGGAACACTTCATGTCCAACTCAAATGTCACACGCAGCATAATGTGTACTCCCATTTAGATATGTACACAAGCGATGTATCAAGATTCAAATACCAAGTCAATCAACCAAGAATGTACAGAACTAATAGACATATAAACACTTATAGAGTATATGGATCAATAATATCAACTAACATACATAAGCCTGTCCGCTGTACTTTTCTTGGCTACAACAACATCCTTTTTTTAGCCAACATCTTGGCCCTTTCCGATGCGTGCCACTTATGGTCCATCTATACTACTACTATTGCTGAATGCACATTCAGCCCAATTGGCATATTTGTAGGTCTGGCATAGCAATCCAAATGAAATGTCTCCAAGTCTTATCAGTTAATACAGACTTGTGCTCAAATAAAATTACAAACCAAAAAAAACAATTATTACATGATCTCTAAAACAAATGGTTTGATTGATTACATGAACGGACAACACAAAGGTTATTCAACTATGGAAAGAACATTTCACCTATGATTTACCAAGTAGGAATTTAATTTCCTTTTTTCCTTCAGGGCCTTAACAATCTGGTCAGTCTCGGCTTGCTTCGTTTTGAAATCCACCAAATATTTAATGGTTGTCTTGAGTACTGCTTGTGATTGTGCTGTTTGCTTCCTCAACATGTCAACTTCATCTCTAAGTGCAGAAGCAGAATCTCTTTCTACCACTAGTTTAGCCTCTAGAGCATCAGCAGTTGGCAATTCATAATGCATGATTGGGCCGGTGCCACTGCTGTGGGATGATGCAACGTCCATGGGGACCTCGCCCTTTGATCTTGGGCTAACCTGTTTTGCCATTAAAGTTCCGATTGGATTCAGAAAAGTTGAAGTTAGCAAAACATCTCAATTGGGAGTTATAATAGCAAACCAGTTAAACAAACAAGGAATTAAACAGTTTCAATTGGATGCTGAAAAGTAGTTATTAACATCATTGTAACCCGCTGTTGTAGCAGCAAAGCAGTTAAACAAACAAGTAGATATTTAAGTTAAGGCAAACAGGTAATTCTTAACAGTAAGTATCAAACACATAGATAGGCGCAGTCTACAATATGATTAACAGGCTGTGCCATTATGTAATCAGTAGGAAACTAAATTAAGCCAAGCAACGTAATTGAACAACTTTGCAATAAGTGGCTAACTAAAATTCTGAGAAGCGGGTAACTGAACTTACGCTAGTTCTTTGTACAGGCACACTGCAACTTCTTTTTCTCTTACAAGGTTGTACGAAGGAGTCCATGGCATCAATTGCTTGGATACACAGTCCTAATACTTCTTTCTTCCCACACTGCATGGGTAAGTCGAATGGTTAATCTGGTAAGATGGTGCGTCCTTGATATGTTATATGAGGACGTGTAGTCAGACTAGTTGTAGCCAAACATATCACACCGGCTATCACTATATATTTCATGTGATTACTTTTGGCATATCGAGATCTAAGCAATCTACAATAGGATGAAAAGACTGGCATCCTTCACATTATTGGCGAACTCAGTTCATAGAAACAAGCAATTCAACCATTCTGTGGGTAAATCAAAAGCGCCACTGGAATATTTTTCACTATCCAATCATACACGCAAAAAGGGGTGACGCCACCATAGGGGCTGGTATGGGCGACCGCCTCAGGTGGCTGGAAAGTGTGCACCTAGTTATAGTCGTCCAGGTTGGCCCATGCTAGTTTTGTTCGTCCCAACGCACGAGCAGGCAATGTAAAAAATGAAGAAAAATGTTTCAATTTGGATGGGCCAATAACATAAGTGCAAGGCAGGCCCTATAGCAGGCTCACGGCCCAAACAAGCGCCTCACATATCAATCGACGGCAGGAAAAATCCCAATTCATTCGCTCTAGCCTCCAGTCTGATTCGCTCCTAACCTAGCCGCCGCTGGACAGACCGACACAGAACTTCCTCGCGTCCTCATTGGAGGGCGTCACCGGGCTTCAAGCGAACGGAAGGACAAGAAGATGAAGATCCAACCCTGGGTGTAGCCTGCGTGGGAGGCAGCGGCGGCAGCACGGGCATGGCATCGAGCTTGCGCAAATGGACAATCGCAGCTTGCAAGAGTAGCATGCGCAACGAGCAGGTACATCACATCCCTGATTATATCTAATTCAACTCTTCAATTTCTGGCCAATAGTTAAACCTGACGTTGTTGTAAAACTGCTTGTATGTAGGGAATCTATTAGAAAATGAAACCAATTTCTACTTATTTTATAACTCCCCCAATCAATACTGAAGTGACTGAATATGATGTATCTAATCAAGTTTCCAGTGCAAACATACAAGCTCTTGTTGTTCTTGAGCTTGAAGTGTCTAATGAACAGACTGCTGATGAAGGATTTGATGCAAACATTTTACATGCTCCTGGTGATGAACATATAGTGTCTAATGAGGAATCTAATGCAAGCATTTTGCAAGCTCATTGAAGGATTTAGTGTCTAACGATGATCTACTATGTTGAGAGAGACAGAGATTTGCAGGCATTGATGACAAACAAATTATAGTGCATTTTCATAGCTTGAGGAAATGTCGAGTCCATCTACCAGAAAGTCCCTGTATCATGACAACATAGCATAAATACTTTTCGAAACTGTTGTTTGAAACTATTGGCATACTTGTGCGGGATAGATATATTGATATGCAGTTTGCGCACTGGTCACACGTGCAATTACACTTCGATATTTTCAGCCAGAGAACGAATAATTCAAGCAGGTACAGACCATGTTTGCAGTCCTTGTACACCATGTTGCATTTTGTGTTTTTTGGTGCTTGCATCATTTAGTGTTTATAATCTGAACTACTTTGGATCATTAGCTGGTTTTCAAAGTGCATGTAGCTTCACATTTCTCAAGTTATGTTGATTTCCGGAGTGCAAGTGCCTTCGTATTTTAAGTTAAATGTTCGCCACTGGTAACTTGAATTCGTGGATCAGCCACTGCACAAAAATCATACATGAATGCTAGTACGAATTAAATGAAATGCAGGGACTTATGCTAGCTTGTTGTACAGGCTCACTGCAGCTCTGCTTGCGCTTGGGATGTTCCATGTACAAGTCCATGTTACCACTTGCTTGGATGTGCAGGCCTTGTGCTCCTTGCATCCACCTCTGCATTTTTGACACGGCGAATGGTTGATCAAATAAGAGGAATCGACATTGATGTTATACTGGGGACAGATACTTACAAGGTTATACGGGTGTGCAGGATGTGTACCAGATCCCGTAGCACCGTCATGCTTCGCTAAAAAATGGAGTTGCTTGTTTCAGATGATATCTCCAGAAGAAATAAGAGTTAAAGTCAGAGTTGCATAGGCGTGTAAGCTAAGAGAGCAGTGAAAGGATATCCAAACATCGTCGGAACAGTGCATAAGGGACTGATGTGTGGATACCTAGTTCGGGCCGGCGTTTGGGCATGCTCGTGTAGCTAGAGTGCGGGTCACTTCAGAGCCGTTGAGGGTGATGCGCTGGCGTTGGCTGGCCGCACACGGATGCAGATCTTGAGTGGCAGCAGAGTGCTACGATGCGGTGGACGAGACCGTTGGTGAAGCCCCAACGGCCTCGGGGGGCGGAGATGCGACGATGTGCTCGGTGAAGTAGCCTCGGTGAGCTGGGAGATGGCATCGGTGAAGCGCACCTGATGCGGTGGAACTCGGTGTCTGTGAGGCACGTCGGTTGCGGCGGCCGACGTTGTCGGTGGACCACCCGGTGCGGTGGACGAGGGCATAGATGAGGTAGCTCCGGTGCGGTGGTGAAGCGCGACCATCGTCTTCGTCTTCGTCGTCTGGCATAGAGGTGGGGAACGGTGGGGAAAGAGATGAGACGAGGGGCAATTCGAGGTTGGGTGGCGAATTAGGGATTTGAGCAATCTGGGCGCGGAAGGGGACGGTGGAGAAGAGAGATTTTGCAGGGCTGGAATTGGGGCCGCCAGATATTTCAATCCGAAACGTGGAAGCGTGAACTTATATTGTCGTCGTCCTTTTTTGGGGGGGAGGGGGTGGGTGGCTGGGTGCTACGCGTCCGTCCGACACACGCGACCACCCTGACAGGACTATGCTTCGGTGCCTTAAGGCACCTTCCTTTGTGTCCATGACATGTGGGCCCAAAAGGTGGCTGGCCCACATGTCAGTGACCCAAAGGCAGTTGCCTTTAAGGCACCGAAGCAGCGTCAACCCCGACACGACCCTGGTCTACCTGGTGCGCCTACATTTGAGAATGCAAATGAATCTTCTTTCATTTGCCAATGAATTTGTATGTAGTACCATGCCCGTGTTTTCCTTGCAATAATTAGTCATTCGAAACGAGATACTCCATCCGTTCACTTTTGTAAGTCGTTTCAGACAACTTAAAATGAGCTGTTTTGCACATTGTCTGAAATGTCTTCAAGGTCTTGTAAAAGTGAACAGAGGGAGTACTATAAATTAATTAATGAGGAGTTATTTGAAAAAAATCGAAACGGTACCCACGCTAACGTGAATTAGAGTGTGTGTCACATAATTAGTTATTTGAATTAGAGTATGTGTCACGTAGTTAGTTATTTGAATTAGAGTGTGTGTCATGTAGCGATCTCCAATTCTAACGTGGATTTCTCATTTCACTGTATCCATGCTACTTTTTTAATACAAATTCATATGTATATGATGAACACCATGGTACTGAGAAAACTTTTGGATGGATTCAAACATATGACCTACAAAATAGCACAACAAACTGAGTCAATGTGAAATTTTCGAAACTTAGTATGGCACGAATTCGAAATAATTACCCATATGCCTGGTCCTCGGTTCAAATCTTACAATGCACACCGAATTGAAACATCGATATTAAGTCTCGTACTATGTATATTCAAATGTTGTTTTTAGCCCCCCCCCTCGCACAAACACTACATACTTCCTGTATCGGTCAATCTTCCTCTCCTAACCACCTTAGGAAGCTATCGGTTTCCAACACACGATCATTCTTTCTCTCCATGTTTCGATCTCTAAGTCTCTCAACTACACAACCCCTTTTTCCACTCTGTTACCAAATATATTTACCTCACACACCCGCCATTGCACCCCATGTCGAGCTCTCTCTCTCCCCCCTCTCCCTCTCACCCTCTTGCGCTAAATACATGCATTGCCTCTCTAGCCCCCCAACCTCTCGTGCGCACGCACGCACGTTGTATATCTAGGTCACTCCCTCGAGACTGTCTCACTCTTTCTTCCGCATGGTGGGCCACACTCACTCAATCTCGCTCTCTTTATCTGAGTCTCATTTAACCTCATTTTATTTCACACACAAATGATATATCTCCCTGTCCGGGCCTCGATCGACACACTCTATACTCTCTCACACAGATTGTCTATCTTGGTCAGTCCATCCAAGCCGCCGCCACTCTTTCGACCTCATGGTGGGCCACGCTCACTCAATCTCTCTCTCTCTTCGTATGTCTCGATTGACCTCACTCTTTCTCCGACAAAAACGATATATCACCATGTTTGAGCCCAATTTGACCTATTCACATTGTATACTCTCTCACGCACATCGTCTATCTAGGTCACTCTCTCCAACCCGTCTCACTCTTTCGATCGCACGGCGACCCTATGTGATCGGTTGACCTTGCTTCCTCCAACGCACAAAATATATCTACACGTCTGTGACTGGATCATCTCTCAAGCTCTATCTTAGAGCCCTCACCCTTGCGAAAAAAGCTCAATCAGACAATATCTCTCCAGAGCATATATATTTGTTCAATGAAGGTCGGACTACACTCACTTTGTCTCTCTATCTATATGTCTCTCGATTGACCTCGCTTTCTCACACCGTATCTTCCACACGTTGAAGCTACTACCTCTCCATCCCTCGCAAAGCCGGAGCTATTTACATTGCGAGGAGCACTCTAACCTTGGATTAATTTGTGTAGGCATTTGTTCTGGTCGGTTTAGATTATATTTTCATAGCATTCGGCCCACAACTACTCCAAACATCGTTGCAACCCACGCAACTCCCCTAGTTGATTTCCCTCTGGCTCGGTCATCGCTCTCTCGCACGTCCTTTCTCGCCTTCAACGTCACACCATGGTATTATTGAAAAAACTATGTTGTTCTCTTTAATTATTATAAATAAGCTACAAAACTACACACCGATAGTCCACTTGGAATGGAACAAATTTCGACCCACAAATTAAAGTGCTACAAACTACACACCGAGGGGCCCACATGTCATCAAACAAATTTGGACCCATATACAAATTAAAAAATAAAGGACGAGGATCGAACATGCGACCGGGCCTTCAAGCCGCACGTCAATAGGCAACATACGTAGAATAGAAATGTTTGTTGTACCCCCTTTGTTCACATAATGTTTTTATATTACCACAGCCTAATTAATGGATAACATGTAATATTATTTTTAGTACTATTCGCCTTCACTTACTGGTGGGTTCCATGTGTGCTCTCTCTCTCTCCTCCCCTTATGCGTTTAGACGCACGGGCAAACAGGAAGAACACGCGGGTGATGTTGCTGTTGACCATATCTGGACGCGTTCACAAGTCATGGCACCAGTTTCACGTACTAGCAGCACTAGTCAGTGTGTAAGTGCAATGCACGTCAATTTGGAAGTATATTAAGTGCGTGCGGATATTAACTACTAGGATATTATTTGTGTGTTGTCATGTGATTATAAGTATTTTTGGCATGAAATTAACTACACGCTAAACATGTTGAGCGCTTGACATTGAAGCAGTTTAGGTCGTTGGATGACAAGGAATACATGTGGCTTGATGGCGTTTTATATTAATTTGATACGGCTCTAGAAGAACATTCAATCGATCAAACCATACATTTCGTTCAGTCCGACTCCAACTTTTAATTATACGATGATCGATATAAAATAAACAGAAATGATAAACGTTCGGATTTTATGCATGGCAATCCGAACGTTTTTCATGGCAAATTTAGATTACGCGGCGGTGGCGAGGGCGTCTCGCGGTGGGAAGCGGCTCCTCTGTCGTGCTCTGTGTGTCGTCGGGCCACTGACCGACGGTGACGGCAGCGTCTTGCGCCGTTGTTGGCGTACTCCTGGACGTTGGCCTAGCTTCAAGGAAGGCCAAAATGTTCTGGACTTCGGAGCGAGTCAACTGGCGGGAGGAGGCTGTCGTGGTTCTAAGTCTGACAGTTGTATAGGGGGGTAAGTATGGAGAGGCAAGATCTTCGCTATGGAGAAGTTGTAAGCACGCAAGGTTTACGAGTTCAGGCCCTTCTCGGAGGAAGTAATAGCCCTACGTCTCGGAGCCCGGAGGCGGTCGACTGGATTATGTGAGTATGAGTTACAAAGGTGCGAACCCTTGTCTCGGAGGAGGGGGTGGCTTATATAGAGTGCGCCAGGACCCCGGCCAGCCCACGTTACAAAGGGTTCAATGTACATTAAGGCAGGGCGTTACTGGTAACGCTAGTAATAAAGTGCTATGATGACCATAAAAGCTACTTAATGACCGACCATTAGCGTGCGGAGTGACTTCAGGTCTCCTGGCCGTCGAGTGGTTGGATCTTGGTCGAGTGATTGCTTCTTGGTCGAGCGATTGCTTCTTGGTCGAGCGTCTTTGAGTCTGTCGAGTGGAACACCTCCAAGTCGATTGAAAGGTGGTTTCTTCTAGAGATGTCCTTGGGTAGGGCAGTTAGGACAGGTCCATGACCCTACCCTAGGTACATAGCTTCATCATTAGCCCCCGAATGGATCGAGGTTTGAGTGGGGAAGGAGTTGAGAACCTCTCCGACTCGTTTTTCATGCCGTGAGGATATCTTGTTCCGGATTAATGGACCTGAGTGATGACAACAACTTCCTTTTCAGTCGCCTTGATCCATTCTTAATTCTTCATCGAGTGAGTTTCTTCACTTGTAAGGCTTCGAGTGATGGTGCGGAGGAGATCTTTTAGTCTGACAAGTTTGTTTGCTGCCCGCAGATTCCGTGGGATCTGAATTTTGGGAAGCGCGCGGGACGGGGGAGGCCGCAGTAATCGGATGGGATAGAGCGGAGACGCCTCGATCCTCGCGCCGCCTTTTTCGCCACGTACCGCGCGCGCGATCGTTATGGGATTTGACAGAGCCACCTGGGCCTACCCGTCAGCCACTCGGAAGCGGCCTCATATAAGGCGTTCGACCGGGGTCTCCCGAACAGTGCATTCCCATTTCCTCTTCTCCTCTTCACGCCCCTCCGCTGCGCTCACTCTCGCCCCAGCATCACCACTCCGTACGCGTCTCGCCGGCGACAATGGGGAAGGAGAAGACGGCGGCTCTGGAGCAAGCAAAGAAGGCGACGGCGAGGTCGAAGGGGAAGGCGACCAGCCGGGGCGGATCCTCCTCGCGGACCGGCCTGCCGAGGGGCTGGATCCAGGGCGACTGGATCCACTCGAGGATCACCCAAGAAGACCTCGACGACCTGGCCGAAGGGGGGCTGATCCCCTATGACTCGGCGCGGCTTCCGGGGAAGGAATCTGAGCCGCAACCTCGGGAGGGTGAGCGTGTTCTTCTTGCCACCCACGTCGACCGTGGATTTTCCTTGCCTCCTCACCCTTTCTTTTGAGGGTTTCTGAACTTCTTTGGGGCACAACTCCACCATTTTACCCCCAACTCGATCGTTTATCTCGCCGCTTTCATTTCTTTGTGTGAGAATTTCCTGGGTTGCCGGCCTCACTGGGGTCTTTTCAAGCATATTTTCACTTGTCGCTCTCAGACAGTGAAAAAGGCTAATCTGAGTGATGAGAGGACCCAAGTGATCCAGATGTGTGGGGGTCTTGGCATCCAGACGAGAGGGAAAAGCTCCTTTCCGGCCATGATTCTTCCAGACTCGGTTCGCGGATGGCAGTCGACCTGGTTTTATTGTAAAGACCAGTCGACGCCAGGGCAATCGACTGGCCTCCCTCCCTTTACCATGGACCGAGTTGAGAAACCCTCCCCTTTGAAGGTGCTCCCGGAGGAGAAGGCGCACGTGAAGCTGTTGGTCGATCGAGTGGTCCAGCTTATTCGTGACGGGGTCACTGGTATGGATCTCTTGGAGGTCTTCCTTCAGCGGTGCATCCAGCCTCTTCAAGCTCGAGACCATCCGATGTGGATCTATTCGGGTCTTGAAGACTCCACTCGGATTCACCCGGAGGAGGTCGACGACGACACACTGGAGAAGTGGCTGTCGGGCATTACCGGGAACACGGACAATCCCAGGGGAGCTAGGAGAGTTCCCCCATTCGACCAATCTCATGCACCAGAGCAGGTCTGAGTCTGATTTTTTGCTTGTAATCTGAATTCACTCGCACAGCTACCTATATTGCATCGACTGACTTTGTTCTCCCTGCTTCCTTTCAGGCTATTATTGAAATGTATTCAATGCCCAACGGGGAGCAAGAGGAAGCACTGGAAGGCGAGGCGAGTGGCGGCGACAGTGGCGAGTGGACTTCCGATGGTGAAGGGGATGGAGGAAGCGACGGCTCAAGTGATGGAGAAGAAGTCGAGTCCCCCCTCACAGAGAGAGGCGATCCAAGCTCGACCAAGAATGGCCGAGTGCCCGCGACAAGGCAACTACTCAGGCTGGTCAGTCTTTGAAGCGTCCTCGGATCTCTTCACCAACCCCGACTGAGAAGGCGCCAAAGCACCCCAAAGTTGCAGAGCCGAGGACTCGGAAGGCGTTGCCGAAGATCAAGATTGATATCCCCGTCGCCTCCGTGTGAGTGTCTCTCTTTGTATTCACTCGACGCTCCGCGTTGTTTGTTTTTCTTGTTTTGACTGGACGAACTTTGGAATTTCCAGCGCTGCCACTTCCGGGACCTCAGCTTACAGGGATGATGATGAGGTGATGGAGGATGCGGTCACTTCTAATCCGGGTATGATTTCTGCCATACTATCTTTACTCGGTCGATTCAACTACAATGTGCATCATTGGGTGACGTGATTTTGGCAATTGAACTTTGCACAGCTCCCAACATTATTGACCTCCCTGATGATGATGAAGAGTCTGAGAGGCCTTTGACGAGGAAGAATAGGCGAGCTCCTGTAAGTGAGGCACTACAGTCGACGCTGAGGGCGGATCCAGTCATTCAGGACACTGGCGACGTCAATCGGGGTTCTGTTACCTTCGCCGAGCCACTGTCGAGTGCCTTGCCTTCTTCGTCGACTGCTCGAGCTCCTATCGACCCGCCTTCACTTTTTGCGACCCATCATGTCCCAAAGGACGAGGTGAATGCTGCTAGGGAAGCCATACGCCAGGCGGGCATTATGATGGAGAAGATGAAGACGGTGCGAGATGCCAGCCAAGCCGCCTATGATGCCAGCTCGGCTCTACAGAGCAACATTCAGGTTAGTTGGTCGCCGCTTGTTCTGTTAGGATATGCTACCTGAAGATTCTTTCCGAAAACCTTTGCATCTGTACACCCACTGCGTGCGTCAATTGAATTTTTGGACTAGTGGGGGCACGCTGAGTTAACCCACTGGGTGTAGTCCCCGAGACTACGGTGGACTGTTGGCAGTCGACTGTAGTCTTTGTATTTTGCCGAATGTATACACCAAACTGGTAGTTTGTCTCTTCCACTCGGTCTATCGAGTGGGATCAGAACCGGTGGGGGCACGCTAAGTGCACCCACTGGGTGTAGTCCCCGAGACTACGGTGGACTGCTAGCAGTCGACTGTAGTCTGAGTTCTATTTTCTCCCTTTCTACCCCTTTTTTTGGACTCGACTTCGGCGGGCCGGTCGAGTGGGATCAGAACCGGTGGGGGCACGCTAAGTGCACCCACTGGGTGTAGTCCCCGAGACTATGGTGGACTGCGGGCAGTCGACCATAGTCTTAGTATTTATTGCCTTTGTTGTTTTTTGCTGTAAAAATAACTTATCCCCTTTGATTTCAAAAATCTTGTGATCTTGGAGCTCGCTTTGCTGACCTGGAGAAGCAGCAGATTCAACTGAACCTCGACTTGGAGCTGGCCAGGACAGAGCTGCAAAAGGTCAGAGATGGCACCGCAGGTAAGACGAGTTTGTCGACTGGTCAGTTTTAGGCTTGAGTACCCTTCTGCTATTTCTAAATCAATCGTCATTTCTTTGCAGAAAAACTGAGAGAAGCTCTGGCGAAGAAGGATCAGGATTTGGCCGCTGCTCGTAAGGAGGCTGACGACAAGACCGCTCTAGCCGAACAGAAGCTGGCTTCGGTCGGCCAGTTGGAAGAAGAGAATACCAGGCTGAAGACCACTCTGAATGACTCCAACAAGGAGTGCTCGCGCTGGAAGAAGGCGAATCTCGTCCAGGGCGAGAAAATGGAAGGCATTGCTCGCAGGAGGGATGATCTGGAGAGCTATCTGAGAAGTCTTGCCAAGAAGTTGTTCATCAAGCTTGAAGGCGCACATTCTGTTCCGACTGATTTTTTTGTGTTGACTCAGTGTACGAAAATTGACTTATCCTTGGATCGTGAATGCAGAGTTTTGCCAGAACTTTGAAGAGGAGACTGAGCGGATTGAACTAGGTTTGGATCCAATCAACTCTCCCGTGAAAGATGAAACTGCCATGAATCTGCTCCGTCTGGAATCTCGCATCGACAGTGCTGTGGACTACTTGGCTCGACTGAAGGTCGCCATGTCGCAGATTGACCCGGCACTTTGGCCAGAGGCTGTGCTCCAAACTGATATTGAGTCCCTGATGACTCGACTAATGAAATCCCCGACCGAGTGCAGGAGTGGAAGAAGTCTGCTGCTCAGTGTGGCGCTAACGTGGCTCTGTCTTTGGTTCGTGTCCACTGCAAGGAGGTGCGATAGGACAAACTGGCAGCAATCAAGGTCGCCAACACCCAGAAGCATGACTTTCGAACCTTTATGGAGACTTTCATCGCTGCAGCCACTCGGATAGCTGATGGCGTCGACCTGGATGAGTTCGTCGAGCCTGCCAGCCCTCCTCCCGCGGAGTGAACAAACTCTTATGTCCCACCTTAAATTTGCCTCGGAATGCCGAGTGGTTTTTGTAACCGTTAAACTTTTTCGGGCTGCATGCCCGAGTACTTCGATCTGTGATCCAAAACCTTTAGAATTTAGCTGAACTTGGTTTACCATTGAATATCTTTATGAATCTCCTGCTGAGTGAACCCATTCTTCATTCGAGACAACTTTTGCATTCGCAGCGCAGCTCTGAAGGAGAGGGAAGCAGTCGACCCATGTCTTGTATTTGTGGCGAAGCTCTCCAGGAGAAGGTGGCAGTCGACCCGCACTTTGTTACTGTAGAGCGGGATGAATCGCGCATTGTATTTGTGGCGAAGCTCCCCAGGAGAAGGTGGCAGTCGACCCGCGCTTTGTTACTGTAGAGCGGGATGAATCGCGCATTGTATTTGTGGCGAAGCTCCCCAGGAGAAGGTGGCAGTCGACCTGCCCCTCGTCGTCCTTGAGGAATGAGATGTGTTTCGTACTTAGGCGAGTTCTGGACTGCAGCTAAGCCCTCGAGTGGGAGGATTGCTCTCCACTCGGTAGGATTTTTTCAAACTTAGGCGACTACCGGACTGCAGCTAAGTCTCTAAGTGAGAGAACTTAGGCGAGTACTGGACTGCAGCTAAGCCCCCGAGTGGGAGGATTGCTCTCCACTCGATAGGATTTTTTCAAACTTAGGCGAGTGCCGGACTGTAGCTAAGTCTCTAAGTGAGAGAACTCAGGCGAGTACTAGACTGCAGCTAAGCCTCCAAGTGGGAGGATTGCTCTCCACTCGGTAGGATTATTTCAAACTTAGGCGAGTGCCGGACTGCAGCTAAGTCTCTAAGTGAGAGAACTTAGGCGAGTACTAGACTGCAGCTAAGCCCCTGAGTGGGAGGATTGCTCTCCACTCGGTAGGATTTTTTCAAACTTATGCGAGTGCTGGACTGCAGTTAAGCCCCCGAGTGGGAGAACTTAGGC
Source organism: Triticum urartu (assembly GCF_003073215.2). Lineage (NCBI taxonomy): Eukaryota > Viridiplantae > Streptophyta > Magnoliopsida > Poales > Poaceae > Triticum > Triticum urartu. Next base: position 263,021,242 of record NC_053028.1, on the reverse strand, counting down.
GAGTATTGGACTACAGCTAAGCCCCCGAGTGGGAGGATTGCTCTCCACTCGGTAGGATTTTTTCAAACATAGGCGAGTGCTAGACTGCAGCTAAGCCCCCGAGTGGGAGAACTTAGGCGAGTACTGGACTGCAGCTAAGCCCCCGAGTGGGAGGATTGCTCTCCACTCGGTAGGATTTTTTCAAACTTAGGCGAGTGCTGGACTGCAGCTAAGCCCCCGAGTGGGACAACTTAGGTGAGTACTGGACTGCAGCTAAGCCCTCGAGTGGGAGGATTTCTCTCCACTCGGTAGGATTTTTTCAAACTTAGGCGAGTGCCGGACTGCAGCTAAGCCCCCGAGTGGGAGGATTGCTCTCCACTCGGTAGGATTTTTTCAAACTTAGGCGAGTGCCGGACTGCAGCTAAGTCTCTAAGTGGGAGAACTTAGGCGAGTACTGGACTGCAGCTAAGCCCCCGAGTGGGAGGATTGCTCTCCGCTCGGTAGGATTTTTTCAAACTTAGGCGAAATGGATTTGCAGCTAAGCCCCCGAGTGGGAGGCTGGCTCGCCACTCGGTAGGAAACTGTTTTTACAAACTTGGGCGAAGCAGGTTCGCAACTAAGCCACCCACTGGGGGATTTCTTACGCAAACAAAAACAATAATAATCACTGGGAAAATTATAACGCTCTTGTCTTTGATAAATAAACTATAGGAGTTTTTCTTATTACATCTCGTCTGAGTGAGAATTCAAGTATAAAAGGGGCGAAGTAGCTCCGCATTCCAGGCTCGTGGCTCGTCAATCTGGCGATCGACATTGTAGAGGTGGTATGCTCCATTGTGGAGGACTCTGGTGACTATGAAGGGGCCTTCCCAAGTAGGGGCGAGCTTGTGTGGTTTCTGCTGATCCACTCGGAGGACTAAGTCTCCTTCTTGGAAGGCTCGGCTCTTCACGTTTCTGGCATGGAATCGACGCAAGTCTTGCTGATAGATGGTCGATCGAATAAAGGCCATTTCCCTTTCTTCTTCTAGAAGGTCGACTGCGTCCTGCCGGGCTTGTTCTGCTTCATCTTCTGAGTAGAGCTCGACTCTGGGAGCGTTGTGAAGCAGGTCACTCGGTAAGACTACCTCGGCCCCGTAGACCAGAAAGAATGGGGTTCTTCCGATCGATCGATTCGGGGTTGTCCTCAATCCCCAAGGACTGTTGGAAGCTCGTCGACCCATGCACCTGCTGCGTGCTTGAGATCGCGCATCAATCGGGGTTTCAGTCCTTTGAGAATTAGGCCGTTTGCCCTTTCTGCTTGCCCATTCGACTGGGGGTGAGCGACCAAAGCATAGTCGACCCGAGTGCCTTGAGAGGTGCAAAAGGCCCTGAATTTGTCGGAATCAAAGTTTGACCCGTTGTCGATGATGATGCTGTGTGGAACTCCATATCTGAATATCAACTCTCTGATGAAACTGATAGCGGTGCAAGCATCAAGATTCTTGATAGGCTTGGCTTCAATCCATTTGGTGAACTTGTCGACTGCTACCAGCACATGAGTGAAGCCGCTCCTGCCTGTTCTCAGTGGTCCAACCATGTCCAACCCCCAAACAGCGAAAGGCCAGACGAGTGGAATGGTTTTCAGGGCTGACGCAGACTTGTGTGGCATATTGGAGTAATACTGACATCCTTCACATTTGTCGACTATCTCTTTGGCCATCTCATTGGCTTTTGGCCAGTAGAACCCCGCTCAGTATGCTTTAGCCACAATGGTCCGAGAGGACGCATGATGAGCACAGGTCCCCGAGTGGATATCGTTAAGGATCATCTGACCTTCTTCTGGTGTAATACACTTCTGGCCGACCCCAGTCGCGCTTTCTCTATATAACTGTCCCTTTATGACTGTAAAGGCCTTGGATCGATGGACGATCTGTCGAGCCTCTTCTTCGTCTTCTGGGAGTTCTTTCCTCAGGATATACGCGATGTACGGTTCTGTCCAGACGGGAGTGATAACCAAGACTTCCATGATAAGGTCGACCACAGCTGGAACTTCAACTTCAGTCGGATCCGTGGCACTTTTTGGCTGCGGGGCCTCTTCAGTGAAGGGATCCTCCTGGACTGGTGGTGTGTGGATGTGTTCCAAAAACACATTGCTGGGAATGGCTTCTCTTTTGGAACCTATTTTTGCCAGATCATCAGCTGCTTGATTTTTCAGTCGGGGTATGTGATGAAGCTCTAACCCCTCGAATTTCTTCTCCAGCTTTCTCACTGCATTGCAATAACCAGTCATGGTTGGACTTCTGATATCCCATTCCTTCATCACTTGATTGACCACCAAATCTGAGTCGCCATAGACCATGAGGCGTCGGACGCCGAGTGAAATGGCCATGCGCAACCCATATAAAAGTGCTTCATATTCTGCCTCGTTGTTAGAGGAATCAAAGTGGATTTGAAGAACATATCTGAGTTTATCTCCTCTGGGGGAGACCAACACCACTCTGGCTCCGGAACCATTTAGCATCTTGGAACCGTTAAAGAACATGGTCCAATGCTCCGAGTGAACCTGAGTCGGCAGTTGCTGTTCAATCAACTCGGCGACGAAATCAGCGATTGCTTGGGACTTGATAGCTTTCTTTGCCTCAAACTTGATACCTAGAGGAAGGAGTTCAATCTCCCATTTTGCCACTCGACCAGTTGCGTCCCTGTTATGCAAGATCTCTGACAACGGAGCATCGCTGATGACTGTAATGGAATGATCAGAGAAGTAGTGGGCAACTTTCTTTGTGGTCATATAAATCCCATATACGAGCTTCTGATAATGAGGATATCTTTGCTTCGATGGGGTCAAGACTTCAGAAATATAATACACTGGGCGCTGAACTTTGAAGGTTTTCCCTTCTTCTTCCCGCTCGACCGTAAGTACCGTACTGACGACTTGTCCTGTGGCTGCAATGTAAAGCAGCAAAGGCTCCTTGCTGATTGGGGCAGCAAGCACCGGCTGGGTGGAGAGCAGAGCTTTGAGCTCTGCGAACGCTGCGTCAGCTTCAGGAGTCCACTCGAACTTGTCAGACTTCTTCATCAATCGGTAAAGAGGTAATGACTTTTCACCGAGATGAGATATGAATCGACTTAGGGCGGCCAAGCACCCAGTAAGCTTCTGAACATCGTGCACTCGTACAGGACTTTTCATTCAGAGTATAGTACCGACTTTTTCTGGATTGGCGTCGATTCCCCGTTCGGAAACGAGAAAACCGAGTAACTTTCTGCCAGGAACCCCGAATGTGCATTTTGATGGATTAAGCTTGATATCAAACCTTCTGAGGTTGGCAAAGGTTTCAGCAAGGTCAGTCAGCTGGTCGGAACCTTTCCGTGACTTGACCACAATATCATCCATGTACGCCTCCACATTCTGATTGATTTGGGTGAGTAAACACTTCTGAATCATCCTCATGAATGTGGCTCCGGCATTCTTGAGGCCGAATGGCATGGTAACATAACAAAAGCACCCGAATGGAGTGATGAAAGCTGTTTTGATCTCGTTAGGCCCATATAGACGGATCTGATGGTACCCGAAATAAGCGTCTAAAAAAGACAGTCGCTCACATCCCACAGTCGAGTCGACTATCTGGTCGATGCAGGGGAGAGGAAAATGATCTTTCGGGCAGGCCCGATTGATATGTTTAAAGTCAATGCACATGCGAAGTGACTTGTCCTTCTTGGGGACCATGACAACATTGGCGAGCCACTCGGAGTGGTAGATTTCTCGGATGAATTCCGCCGCTAACAGCCGAGCTACCTCTTCGCCAATGGCCTTTCTCTTCTGGACGGCGGACCGTCGGAGATGTTCCTTGACAGGCTTTATTTTTGAGTCGACTCTTAGGTGGTGCTCAGCCAGCTCCCTGGGAACACCCGGCATGTCAGAGGGTTTCCATGCGAAAATGTCCCAGTTCTCACGGAGGAACTGGATGAGCGCTTCTTCCTATTTGGAGTCGAGTGTTGTCGAGATATGAGTTGGAGCAGCGCTGGGGTCGGTCGGGTGGATGTGAGCTATCTTCATATCGCCAGTCGACTGAAAAGCTGACTCTGTAGTGGGCTTCTTGGCTCGCAACAAATCACTCGGGTCTGCAGTCTTCTGGTACTCCTGCAACTCCACTACTGCCATTTGAGCATCTGCAATCTTCGAACCTTTCTGAAAACATTCTTCCACTTTCTTCCGATTGCCCATAATGGTGATCACACCTTTGGGGCTAGGCATCTTCAATTTGAGATACACATAACATGGTCGGGCCATGAAGCGTGCATAAGCCGGCCTGCCCAAAATAGCGTGGTAGGCACTCTGGAAGTCTACAACTTCAAATGTCAACTTCTCTTTGCGGTAATTCTTGGAATCACCGAAAACCACATCAAGAGCAATCTGGCCGAGTGATTCAGCCTTCTTCCCAGGAATGACTCCATGGAAACTCATGTTGCTGGCACTGAGTCTGGACATCGGAATGCCCATCCCTTTCAATGTCTTAGCATACAATATGTTTAAACCACTGCCACCATCCATCAAGACTTTGGTCAGTCGAGTGCCTTCAACCACTAGGTCGACCACCAGAGCTTGCCTCCCAGGGGTGGCAATATGCATTGGGTGATCGAACTGGTCGAATGTGATGGCAGTCTGGGACCATTTCAAATAACTTGGTGTCGCCGGAGCAACCATATTCACCTCTCGGTTGATGACTTTCAGTCGACTTTTGCTCTCAACATCAGCAAAAATCATCAGGGTGGAATTGACTTGAGGGTATCCGTCATCACTGTCCTCTTTGTCCTCGACCTTGTCCGACTCCTTTTCCTTACCTTTGGGCTGCTTGCTCTGGAACTGCTGGATCAAGAGTCGACACTGTCGAGTGGTATGTTTCGGGTAAATGAAATTACCCTCTTCATCTTTCTTTGTGTGGACGAGACATGGCAAGTCCAATACATCATTTCCGTCCTGGTCTTTAACCTTTTTGGGGTTCCAAGGCCCTTTAGGTTTCCCTTTAAACTTTCCTTGGGTTAAAGGCAAGGCTTCCCCGGGAGCCGCTGGCTCGGCTTTCCGCTTCTGTTTCCGATTGGAATTGCCTCTGGGTTCTTGGGCGACTGACTTGAGTTTGCCACTCCTGAGTCGATCCTCATCTTCGCCATTAGCGTACTTGGTGGCAATCTCCATTATCCGATTTAGGGACATATCCCCGGTTCGACCAAATTTCAAATTCAGTTCTCTGTACTTGACGCCTTCCTTGAAGGCACAAACTGCTTGGTGTTCAGGCACATTCTCCACCGAGTGATGTAACGTGATCCACCTCAGGATGTAATCCCTCAAAGTTTCATTCGGCTTCTATACACAAGACTACAGTTCCGTCAGCCCTGCCGGTCGCTTGCACGTGCCTTCGAATGTGGTGACGAACACTCGGGAGAGATCCTCCCAAGTGTAAATGCTGCTAGGTGCTAACTGGTTCAGCCACGCTCTGGTCGAGCCCTCCAACATGAGAGGCAGGTGCTTCATGGCCACTTCATCATTGCCGCCGCCGATCTGGACGGCCACTCGGTAATCTTCAAGCCAAGTATCGGGCTTAGAATCGCCAGTGAACTTACTGACTCCAGCCACCAACCTGAAGTTGGGACAAATCACAGCGGCCCTAATGGCTCTACTAAAGCACTCTGGCCCCGAAACATGTACTCTGCTGCTGGTAGGTGCATCTCTGTCGTGACCTTCTCGGTGAGCCCTGTTCCTGTCGACCAAACCCTGGACGAGAATGGATCTCGCGTCAAAGCCTGGCCCTTGGGGGTCGATTGGAATCCTTCGCCCACCACTATGAGGGCGCCTGTCATCCTGCTGGCGAGGCACATACGACCCGCTCCTCGGGGGAGGCGTGGGCACTCGACATCGACCGTCATGATCGACTCGGTGATCATACTGCTCATGGTTCCCACACTGGTCACGCCGGTCTCCACGTCCCTCACGCCTCGAGGGCGATCTCGGGCTGTGAGCCGACTGGACTGTGTCTGCGGCAATGGATCTGCTGTGAATCTTGTTCCGCGACTGAGAAACAGTGGAATTCTGATCTCCTGCTACCCGGAGTAACGCTCTGATCTGTAGCAAGCCTCTGCCAGCCTCCGACTGGGAAGGCTGAATCAACTCCGCTATATGGGCCGCAGCTGCTAAATTCTGAATTGGAGTTCGATATACCTGCGGGGGCGGGAAGAGCTGACGTCGACTGGATTCGGAAACCCGTTGTCGCGCACGCTCATCGAGTGCTCGCTGGAGGTTCTCTAGTCAAGTGCGCTCGACCAAGTTTGCCAGGCGCGCATCCTCCAAGGCGCGATCCTCGGGGGTTTCTCCAACGATAGGAGTGTGCAGTGCATCCATGTTCCGGCGGTGAAGTTCTTCTCTCTGCAGCGACGTGAGAGGCTCGGGAAGATACTCCTCATGGAGACGCGACGGGTCGCCTCGACCTGCGCCTCCGTCGGTGCGGGGAAAACCGGGAGGACTGGGTGGTCCATCGACCATCAAAACCTCCGCCGCCGGATCGCTGCTGTCGCACTCGGATGCGGTCTCTACGGAGCCAGTCAACAGGTCGAACAGGCCGTAGAGGGATTCGTCGGGCTCGATTGCCGCGACTTGAGGGATGGCCGACTGACGTGCCACCATGTGCCTCACCCACCGCTGAAGTCTCGACCGACCGGAGCGCTTGCGCCGACTGGAAACAGGGAGGGAGGACAACACAGGAGCCGACCGGTAGGGGGTCGACGGTTGCCGCAGGAGAACGCCGCGGACGCACGCGCTAAAGTGCGTTGCCCCGCGAGCAGGGAGTGCGTCCACGTCGAGCGGAGCCTCCTGGAGCCAAGCAGAGTCATCGATGATGAATGTGAGCGCGCCGAGACGGATCTCGTGGCCCTCCACCGAAACTCTGCCGAAAACCATGATGATTCGGGTCGGAAAAGGTCGCAACACCTCCAACAAACGCTAAAACACCTGCCCCAAGGTGGGCGCCAACTGTCGTGGTTCTAAGTTTGACAGTTGTGTAGGGGGGTAAGTATGGAGAGGCAAGATCTTAGCTACGGAGAAGTTGTAAGCACGCAAGGTTTACGAGTTCAGGCCCTTCTCGGAGGAAGTAATAGCCCTACGTCTCGGAGCCCGGAGGCGGTCGACTGGATTATGTGAGTATGAGTTACAAAGGTGCGAACCCTTGTCTCGGAGGAGGGAGGTGGCTTATATAGAGTGCGCCAGGACCCTGGCCAGCCCACGTTACAAATGATTCAATGTACATTAAGGCAGGGCGTTACTGGTAACGCTAGTAATAAAGTGCTATGATGACCATAAAAGCTACTTAATGACCGACCGTTAGCGTGCGGAGTGACTTCAGGTCTCCTGGCCGTCGAATGGTTGGATCTTGGTCGAGTGATTGCTTCTTGGTCGAGCGATTGCTTCTTGGTCGAGCATCTTCGAGTCTGTCGAGTGGAACACCTCCAAGTCGATTGAAAGGTGGTTTCTTCTAGAGATGTCCTTGGGTAGGGCAGTTAGGACAGGTCCATGACCCTACCCTAGGTACATAGCTTCATCAGAGGTGAATGGCGTTGGTGCAAGGAAGCGGTCGATGACGGCCATCCATGCCGCTGAGGGGGGCACTGGCACCCACGCGGGGACAGGCGCTGTCAACGGCGCGGAGGAGACATTCGTGTGCACGGGCACCGGCACGGGCGTGCACGTCAGTGCACATGCAGGCGCATGTGCTGGCAGGTGCATGGACACCGGCACGGGCGTGCGCGTCAGTGCACGCGCAGGCGCTGGCATGTGCACGGGGATGGGCGCTGGTGCAGTCAGGGCGACGGGAGCCAGAACGGGAGCGCGGATAGGCGCGACGTCTTCCCGCAAGGCCAGTTCAAGCTCGTCCCAAATCGCCTTATGTTCTTGAGACTCCGGCTGGGTGTCTTCCTCAGGAAACTGGAACACTAAGGGCATACCATCGTGATGCGGCATGGCGTACGTTTAGGTCAGGCTAGTTGGAGGTAGACGACAGGAGAATCAGAGACGAAGAGAGAGGATTGTAGCGATACCGGGTAGTGCGGGGTTGATTTTAAACTGCGGTGCCGGCGACATTAAAAGTGGGAGTAGTTGGGACGACGGTGGGCGGCGGAGCCTGGTCAAAGGGCTCGCCTCCCGGTGAGCCTGCATAGTGGTCTGCTCGCACGCCTCCCTGACAGCTGGAGCAGCGGTCTACTCGCACGCCTCCCGCCGACTCACACGCTTGCTCGGAGGGCACTTGCCGATGAGAAGTTGGGACGCGTGGCGACACGTAAACGCCCACAATTTCAATAGTGAAAGCGTTCGCCTTAACGTGACAGGTCTTTCTTTGTTCCAAAATACCTTGGCTCTTCATTTGTGCAACTTGTCATAAGCAGCTTGTCTCAAATTGAAGAAAAAGCTTAGGAAGTAATATTTGTGCCATATTACGTGACCGTGCTTAGTTTCAAGAATTTATGCTCACTTTTGGATTTTCTAAAATTTAAGATCCAGGATTCGAAACAATATCATAACCTGCATCATGCAATAAATTTTCAAGCCGTACATCTATCCCGTTGTATTTCTTAAGAAAGGATTTGGTCAAACATTTTGCTTAGTTAGACTTCAGACAAGTTATATATGCAGAGTAAAAGGATAATCCCTCCGTACCAGTGCAATGCCTGATATATTAACTCAAGTACTAGGCACGAACAAACGGGCTCAATTCTTAACGTTGTCTAGTTACTAAAGCATCCCTCCGTTGTTCATCGGTAGTCATTATGGACCAGGGACATGAGGGGAATTTGCTAGGGCTGGAATTCTGGCCGCCAGATATTTCGACTTGAAACGCTGAGGCTCGACTGGTTGGGGTTGCCTAATGTGCGTACCACGCACGCCACCGAAGGACATGGGCCCGGTTTTTTAGGATCAACACGAGCCAAGGTCTGGCTGGTACGCCGTTGGGTCCTACCATTCGAGAATTACAATACCCGTATTTTCCTTGCAAATACTAATCTCAACGTGGTAATTGATTTATGACGAGTTGTTGAATTCGAGTGAGTTTGTGATATAATGATCTCAACGTGGATTTCACATTTCATGGTATCCCTAGTAAGTTTTCCAATGCAAATTCAAATTTAAAAGATGAACAATATGGAGGTGAGAAAACTTTGTATGTATCAAGCATATGACCACACACACACACACACACACACACAGAGACACACACGCACGAACACAACTACAATCCAATAAGTATAGTGCATCTATTTTTCCAAACCATGCATGTATGACACGAATTCAAAAATACTCCTTCTATTCCTAAATATTAGTCTTTTAGAGAGTTCAACAAGTGACTACATACGGAGCAAAATGAGTGAATCTAGACTCTAAAATATGTCTATATACATCCGTATGTGCCAGTCCATTTGAAGCCTCTAAAAAGACTAATATTTAGGAACGAAGGGAGTAAAATTTAAGACATCCATGGTCCTTAGTTCAATATTGAAAATGAACATGAAACTGAAACATGAATATTAAGTCTAGTACTACAGTACATGCAAATGTTGTGTTTAGGCGGAGGTATGATTGTCGGGGGTCAACCCCTCGACCTTAGATAAAGTTGTGGAGCTCTGTTTAGGGTTGTTTAGATTATATTTGTCCCCGCCCTCCCAACCACCGATTGGTTGTGCACCCCCACCCCTCCTCCCCAGGAGAATATCATGTGCCCCCATACCTTAGATGCTATATGCCGATACGAGTTGCTTGGAGCTTGTAGATCTGAGATATAGCAGCTCACATGACGTGTCTTAATATTTTTGCAGGAAACCTTGATGAGTTTGAGAATTGCACACAATTTGTACAAAAACTACTTAGATGCCCTTTGATCCCATATCTAACGACCTCGAAGCTCGTATCACCGTAGCATCTAAGATGAAGGAGGACATCATATTCTCTTGTATTTAAGAATACCATGTGCTAACACACCTTAGATGCTTTGGTGATACAAGCTCTTCGGAGGCGTTGGATTTGTGACCCAACACCTCCTCGGTGGTTTGAATGGTTTTTTGCAGAAAATCCCCAAAAAAGTTCGGCCACTTCTTACAAGCACAAAGACTGCTCAGATGCCATTGGATCTCAGATCAAATGACCTCCAAGCTCGTATCACCGTAGCATCCAAGCTGCGATAACACCTTATGTTTTCTCGCACGGGAGAGTATGAGGTGCTCCCGCACCGTAGATTCTATGGTGATACGAGTTCACTGAGATCTAACGGCCCACAGTAGGAGGTTTGAATGTTTTTGCAATATACGGCTGATAGAGTTTGGGAAATGCGCAGAAAGTACAAGTACTATGCATGTGCCATCTGATCACTGATCATATGACCTAGATGCTCATATCACCGTAGCGGGTAATTAAGCTACGGGGAGCACCTAATATGAGCACCGGGGAGCCGTTGGATCGAAGATGCAGCGGCACACACGAGGCCTGAATGTTTTATTTGCAAAAAATCCTTTGGAGAGTTTGGAAATTGCGCATAATTACAAAGACTACTCCCAAGCCATTGGATCTCACTTCCAACGGTGTAAAAACTCGTATCACCATAGTATCTAAGCTGCGGGGTGGATGTGATATTCTATGCCGCTGTCATTTTTGTTTGTAAAGTTGCAAAATACATGTAACTCGTGCCATTACTTGTCTAACCGTGCAAACTATTTGTTCAAAAAAACCATCCTACACCGAAATATCGGAACAACACACGGGGGTCCCACTTGTCATTAATCAAATTTGGACCTAAAACTAACAAATCTGAATGACGAGATTCGAACTGGCAACCTGGACTACAAAGCGTAAGTCGATAGCCTGAAAAAACAAACGGTTGTTGGCTTTGTCCCATAACTTGATTTTATACAGTACTTGTGTTGAGTAGAGTAGAGGGAGTGCCTCGTCAGCACGTGCATGACCGTTGTCTCACTTACTGGTGGGTCCTAGGTCTGCGATCTCAATCTCTCTTCTCTCCATCGTCTAACATTTGCACGGGCACACACGAAGAGCGGCACTAGCTTGCCATGGTGTTATTAGAATAGAAGAATCGCCTAGAACAAGAGACGTTGTGGCTGGTCGAGACGGAGCTAACCACATCTATCCTCCGTGCCACATTTGCATGATGAAGCGTGTGGCTAGTGGGGTGTTTTTGACCGACTGGCTGGGTCCCGAGGTCGAACCATAGGTACTACGTCTGATACAGTATATTTTTACACGCACATTTTTCCTCCGTGCCGAGACGTGGCACACCCTACCGCGCGGTTTCGGGGTCCTCCCGGGTGGTGCACGCATATATTCTTCCTGACGTGGGACGCCCTACCGCGCGTTTTCTAGGTCCTCCTCGGTCGCAGCGCTGAAGCAAGTAAATGAGTCGTCAAATCACGAAAGACCGCCATTCCTGCCGAGTACATCAGTGAAGCACGATGGCTAGCTAGTTGGGCTAGTTCGACCGATTAGCTAGGCCACTGCCACATTTTCTTTTTCACCCCTTTTTTATCTACTTGCCGGCAGGTAAATTTAAATATCCACCACGGTGTTGCTCTGGTGTTTGGGTGCGGCAGGATTTTTAATTTTTTGATTGACGGGAGCAGGCGCGACAGGATTTTTATTTTTTTGATTGACGGGAGCAGGCGCGACAGCAATTAGTCATGATGACTCCGCTTGTAAAAACACACTGCTCCCTCCACCTTCCTATAGATTGCATTGCCTTTCAGCCGTTTCACCCCCTTTGCTTCCTCTCCCCATTGCTTCTACCTGGTGCCATGGCGAGCAGATCACGGAGTCCGAGGTGAGCCTCCTGACACATGAGCTCCATGCCAAGGATGCGGAGCTCAGGCCAAGGACGTGGAGCTCCGTGAGCTCAAGGAGGAGAGGAGTGCCATGCTCCTCCGTTATGTGCGGGAGTTCACAGAGCTTCAAAAGCGGCAGGCGTCCACCACAAAGATGCTCGAGGCGTCGGTGGCGTTGCTGCAGAAAGCGGGAGATACGATAGGCCGTCAGGGGAGCCGACTGGAGCGCGAGCGGGCCGATCGTGACGAGGTCCAAGATCGCCTCAGCCACTTGGTGAACCAAGTTGCCACGCATGTGTTGCGGCTGCGCGATGCCTACCTTCATGCCAGCGCAACGATGCTGGCCGTCGGGCTAAACCCGTTCTACCACCCGGTCGACTTCAACGAGCTGCGGCTTCCTGACCTGGTATCCTTCTTCACCTATATCTCCGAGGAGCTGAGCCGTCTCCGCGCGATGGTGGGTGCTGAGCTGGACAAGGAGGGGTTGCGGGCTGCCGTCGCCGTTACCGGGCGAATCCTTTCAGGGCTCCATCACCGGAATCCATTCATGCTTCATATGGTTCATGTTTCGTGGAGTACTGTAGCACCATACTCTCCGTGCGCTGTGGACCTAGTTCTGTTAACATTGATCTCACCGTTCATTCTCGACCGGACAGTCGAAAAAGCGGTACTATGTTACATATAGGAGTAGTTGACATGCGCATAACATCATTTGTTATCATCATATCTTACTACACTAGCAACAAGATTGTGTAGTACTGACGTATGAACCACTGCACATGCCTAGTCGTAGGACCACTGTGTATGTTCAAGTGGCTGCCGTGTTTCGCACTCCTCCGCCGTAAGAGTGGAAACGCTTGCTGTAATCATTTTTTTTCTTCATAAAAACAGTGGACACGCTCTACCGTGTGGATCCTCCTCCAACCATGCACTAAATTACTCGGTTTCGCCGACGTGTGGGACAGCCAGCACCTGGGTCCACCAGCCATGCACTAAATTACTTCCTAGTAGAGTGAGGTAGACTACCCCGATCGAATCGCCGCAGTAATGCCCAAATCACAAAACCCCCTCCTTTCCAGCAGTAAGTTGGACGGATGAAGCAACCATCATTTCACTCTTCTCTCTCAGCTTCCTCTCTTGAAGAAAACCTCCACTCGCTTCACTTCTCCCTCATCTCGTTCCTCCTTTCACTCTTCTCTCTCAGCTTCCTCTCTTGGATGGACGCCGGAGCACCGACCAACGTGATGTCTATGGCTCTGGCCAAAACCGTCGAGGCTCATGGTACGAAGAAGCACAAGCACCCCGCCGAGACTACCGCAGACAAGCTCAAAGTCATCGCCCTATCCAATCCCCCCTCTTCGGGATCCCTCATTAAGCAAGTCCAGGTAATGTCTCTTGTTGATGATCTTTTTCTCGATCTTGTTCATGTTTTTTCATCTAACACGTAGTACTAGTACTGGTAGTACAACTTTCTTGGTGATCTTGCATGTGATTTTTGTGTGCCAAATGACGGTTCTAAATTCCTCTTTTGACCAAAACACGCGAGAGGTTGAAACTGATTTCTTATAGATTATTTTCAACTACTCCCTCTGTCCCAAATTTCTTGTCTTAGATTTGTCTAGATACGGCTGTATCTAATACTAAAATGTGACTTGATACATCCGTATCTAGACAAATCTAAGACAAGAATTTTTGGACGGAGGGAGTACTTTATGAACATCAATGCTACCTTTTAAGAGGGTATATTTTCCTCAGTAACTTGTGTTATGGATATTGCATGTAATCCTTCTGCTCTCATGCCTTTGAAGACATGTTCTAGTGTCTTTGTTCACTCATTTATGTGCGTATATGTAGTCATATATGGAGTATAATATCAAAAATCATCTTATATTTCTGAACGGAGGTAGTAATAAAATATGGTTACTGTTTGAATTAGAACCAGGTCCGCGGTGGAGATGAAGTTATCAAAGTCATGGCGTGTGAACTGGAAGACCTGATGATGAGTTCTACTGCTGAACTATCCAGCTGCTGTGTCCTTGTCGCCACGTGTCCTGAACTAGTGTTTTCCTGTAGCATTGTTGTCAGGCATGTTCTCGAGGCTGTACTTGACCACAACAATTTCCTGGTTGTGCCTTCGGTTACGAATGGTGTGGTTCTTTTAAAGCTTCCCAACAAATCGGATGCGGCATGTCTTCATCATCATGTTTATGAGTGGAAAGACCACTCTGTTAGGTTCTCCAAGGTTGACAAGATGGTGATGGTGCATGTAGACATCTCGCACGAAGTCCATGGCCTAGTCAGTTATGCGGGGTTCATCCCGTAGGTCGGTGGCAAGAAATAGTCTGCAGAGTTTAGTTAGTGCAACTTTGCTTGTCTGTAGTAAGTACTAATTTTTAGTACTTGATTTGTGTTTGTGAACCCTGTATTGTTTATTAGTACTGCCACTTTTGGTGTGTGGTCAGTCCTGAGAACGGTCTATGTTAATGTCTGTCCACTCAATTCAGTCTGTATATTTTGAAGTATCCAGATCTTATTTTTTGTGAGGACGGTTTATCAATTACGGTTACACTCCAATATCTGTATGCATTGCAGGGTTTATCGCACCCACCAGGATTTCCAGTCCCATGGATGTTCGGTCCATACGATTTGTCACGACCTTTGGACTGTCCTGCTTGTGGGAGTAGGCGGGGCCCCTGCATGCCACGCGTAGTTGGACGATCAATCTTCTGTTTAGTACTTCAACATAGTGATTTCCTGGTAAGGATTCACTCATGTCACATCAAGTAAATCTTATTGATTTACTGTCTAAATCTTATTAATTTAATGTCATGTTTTCTTTCTTTTCCTGCAATTTTACGATGCAGGTTTTGCCATGTGACATTCATCACAGAATAAACCGTTTGGTTTGCTCTATGATGGCTATTTTTTGCAGGTTTCACTTCTTATGTCGTGTCAGTAACGAAGGCACTGTCCATCACTTATATTACTGGAAAAAATTGGATCAGTCTGTTGTCTGAGTACAAGTTGAATCCCTATGATGAACTGCAGTTTGGTTTAACAAAAACGCCACAATTAGCCCTTCTCGCTTTTAAAAGAAATGAAGAAAAAACCTGGATCACGGTCACGGATACTAGTCAAGTTAGAAAGCTGATCATAGCAGACCAGACACGATCGCCACTGTCTCGCACAGATCGAGCACTGGCAGTTGCTCTAGCACTGATGGCGGTAGCAGCTCAGTCTGGTCCAGTTGAGGATTGGGCACCGACCGCATCAGCGGATCAGTCTGATCTACCGGAGGATCGGGCATCCACACCGGCACCTGCTTTGACACCGGCACCAGCTCTACAAGGAGCACCATCTCCGGCAGCAGCGGCGGCTTCGGCACCTGCACCAACACTTGCACTTGCATCTGCTCCGGCCCGTGCAGTTGCATCGGCAATAGACTGGGCTGCAGTTCGCACTTCATATACCAAAGTCCTTACAAAAACCGACATGTCCACCTTCTTGGTAAGCATTGGCTGCCCAAGTGCTTCGTTCTTTTTTCTTTTCATGTTGTTTCACATGATTCACTATATTGATCTAACTGTTTGGGTATGTCTTCTTGTTTGCAAACAGAGAATTCCTAGAGCAACGAGGGAGTCGTTCAACAATTCGGGCGACCGCGGCCAAGTTTCTCTTACCATGCACAGCCTTGGTGTGAATGAACCTGCTCAATATACCGTAAGTACAAAGGATGGTCGCATGATGATTGATGCTAAAGGATGGTCAACGTTCAAATCTAAATCATATCTTGCGGTAGGGGATGATGTCAAAATCAAACTTTCTCGGCAAGGAGAGCTGGTCCAAATCAACTTTGAAATTCTTCAGTAGCAGCACACAACTGCCGAACTGGTCTATCCTCCGAGAGATTTTGATGTAATAATCATGCATGGTGAAATAAGTGTCCTGTGTGTATAAGTAGTACGACAGTATTATTTATCACATGGTATATCGTTGATAGAATTGCAACTCTGATTGCTGGTTAGGAACTGTCGTTCGATTTCATTCCAACAGCTGCCATGCTTTATTCAATTTTGTGTATTCGCCTTGCGACAGCATCTAAAACCAGCGCCGTACCGATCGCTTGCAATATGAAAAGCGCTGAGGTAGAACACATGGGCCCCCAAACATGCAGGGTCGGCCTGCGGCCCAAAGTCCAGAACCGTGAGCCTATCTGAGTATTATATTCTCAGCTGAACCCCCATAATGCCCGTGCGTTGCAGAGCGGCAAGGTGAGCCTGTGATATAAAAGATTTGTATATTTCTTTACAGAGGGAGTATCTCTCTGTCAAAAAAAATATTTATGCGTAACTAGTTACTCCTGTCTTTCTACTTCCTTTTGCTGATATGTGGGGCAACCGGCAACGGGGTCCATGTGCCATATGCACAAATTAGAGTGCACGACTTCACGGTAGACACACCCTGGTCTTAGAACCGCAGTAATGCCCAATGAGCCATCAAATCACAACCCCCCTTTCCAGCTTTAGCAGTAAGCTGGACGGACGAAGCGGCAATATTTCACTGGGCCTGAATCCCCTTCTCCCTCGTCTGCTTGTTCAGAGAAAACCCCCTCTCGGTGATTGCATAGGGTTTTCTCATGGAGAACCAGGTACGAATCCTTCGTCCATCCTTGATAAATCCAAGTCCCTTGGTCACAGGTAATCCTAGGATGGCAGCCGCCGCCGTTGATGCATTTTTCTTCCTACTAAATCTAGTGTGTTTCATGTGTAGTGCCCAAAGTGCGAGTACCCTACAGGTTTCTACGCCCTCGGCGAGACGCCACACTTGTTCCTTCTCATCCTAACACATCATTTTGAAACGCGCACAGTATGTTCCTAGAATCATCTTTTCTATCCGGGAGGGTGGGGTTTTTTTGAACATGCTGTGTTCTCATATTATTTTTCCTGCAGTGTATTATTTGCTCTGCCAGAACACACGTACTCAAGATGCTGGGCCTTGCCATAATTGAATATACTAGTTTAATGGTCACAGTGAAGACAAGCTAGGATATAAGTTCCGAGTTGGGTTCATGAACCAAGAAGATTGCTGCTTTTTTATGGCCGAACTTGGATAAACTTTCTCAAGTGTTACAGACTGAAAGTTGGCGCACGAATGTTGATGGAAATAGCAGAACCTGGTCTCATCTTCACTGTGATCTTCCACCCCGACGTCGTTCCAATTGTTCATCCATGTTAGTTTTGTATCTGGTTCTTGCTTGTTTCCTCGATTACTTCTTAATCCACCTATTATGTCTAACTAATCACAATTTAACTTTACAAGTAGCAACGTCACGAATATGCTACTTCTAACTAATATTTTCTTATAATTGGTGGCACGTGTAGGTTTTTTCAGAGTTAAGCAGTCTGCTCGTTTGTTACTCTGTAATAACTCGGCTGTTACTAATGGCACTGAAGTTGACTGGATCGACATCCACAAGTTCCTACACTTTATTGATCGTCTTGAGGTCCTTGTGGGGCATTTCAATGGTGGAAGGTCACGTGGGATATGTGTGCCACTGCTGCACCCGTTGAACAGGTCCAATTGTGTTGAGAAACTTATGGTATGAGCTATTTTATGTTATATATGTTGTTCATAAACTATTGCTTATACATAGTTTTACAGCTGTGATCTTCTTGAAATAGGAACTGCCGAGTTCTATTGTTCCTATACAGATGCCTGACCATGGTCGGGTCAGACTTGCGCTTGGTCACAACATGATGTTTATGTCGACCTACTCAATTCCCCTTGGAGGTGAAAAGATACTTATTCTTGGGTGGTCTCAAATAATGAAGGCCCGACCATCTTGGAGAATAGGACAGAAGATTATGTTCATGCTTTTCCATGGCTCTAAAGTGAATATCCTGTTTATTGACCACGTTGCGAGATGAAGCCGCTTTTAGAAGGTTGTGGATGCGCGGGGTGGCGCCTGGGCCTTGTCCTGGGGCTTGGCGGCCTCACCCTTGGTTAACTGTAGGCAAAGTAGCACTGTCCGAGGCGTGCTTTGTACGGTTGAACCTGTATAAGTACTCATACTACTTTCAGCTTTGGTTGTTAAGTGCCCCTGCTGGTTTCAATTAAGGTTGTTAAGTACTCCTGCTGCTTTTATAGTCTGTCGTGTTTCTTCAGTCATGTCTTCCTCCAGCCGCCAAAACCAAACCAGCGCCGGTGGGGCCGCCTGCTTCTGCCTCCCATGGCTGGCTGCGCCTCAGCGCACGCATCTCCGCCCCACCGTCTCCAAAATCGTTAACGCCGATGTCCTCCACGCGCTTTGGTGCGCTCGCCACGGCACTGCCCTCTCGCGTTGTCAACATGGTCAACAAACAACAGGAATCGGCAGAAGTACGTGGAGAGGATGACAGTAAGGGCCCACCACTTCAGCGTATGGAAAAATAAAATGCTTCCTCCTAGTGTTTTCCTGACATCTGGGACCCACGACATTGTGAGCGTATATAGTCAATAGACAAGAGAACAGCACAAGATCGGCTGACACCTGGGATGTAGCTACTCGAGCAGTAATTTTTTTGTTTGGTATTGTTGAGACGGAGTAGGGTTTGAACTGGGCTGTGGCCCGTCTAGCCGAGGCTTATATTTTATGTTCACCATGTGACCAGCCCAGCTATTTTTTCATTGTGAAAATGAGCCCAGTTTATTTTTTCTGAAGAATACCCAATCTAGGCCTACTTATTTTTCTATGCCTTGATGGGCTGCAACTCTTTCAAGACGCCTGCAAATCTTGAAAGTAATATGAAATGGGTTGTAAATATAAAAACAGATGACAAATTGGCAATTACTTTATAATTTCTGAATTTTTTCACATTTTCAGATTCCTATTTCACTGGGCATTAACCTAATTTAAATATATCTTCAAAGTACTTTAAATCTGGCTCGACATTTCGGTATTAAAAATAGTTTGGAACCCACAGAAATATGCGAAATTGGCCCTGGCCAACCAAAAAAATGACTGCGATAAATTGCATAAGAAGTTGCCATGAGCTATATATAAATTATTAAAAAAAGAGGGAGTGGTCTGACTTGTGGGCCTGTTTAGTTGACGCATATGCAAGATTTTTTAGTTATTATATACGTCAACAAACGATTCTAGCAGACGTAACCGTTGGATGTCAATCCAATGGCCGTCGTGTTTCTTCAATCTCTGATCTTCTTGCTCCAGCCGCCAAAGCAGCGCCGGCGGGACCGCCTACTCCCACCTCCCGTGGCCGGCTATGCTGCCGCGAAGGCCTCAGCGCCCCCTACTACTCCCACCGCTGGCCAGGGCATCCCTCTACTCACCCACACCCCCTGTTATTCTGCGGCGACGGCAGCCTCACACCGTAGCCGAACCGGTGAACCATCGTACTCCTCTCTACGCGGGCTTCCATTGCCGCGTCTTCCCCGGCTCCGTTTCGTCCCCTTCCTAGGCCTCGCCGTCGTCCACTACCGTGGTGCTCTCGGCGCGGCGTGGTCAATGTGGTCAACGACCGACTTCCATCAGAAGAGTACTGTACGTGGAGAGGCTGACAGCTGGGTCCATGGCAGCCGCAAGGAAGTGCCTCCTTATTATGCGGAAAATAATTATTCCTCCACCTGACAGCAAGGACCCACCGGACGGGCTACTAGTATTTCGCAAAAAAAAACGCTTCCCCCTGACTGCTGGGACCCAGAGGACGGGCCACCGTATTTTGCGAAAAAAACGTTCCCCCCGCTGTCATCTCGGACCCACCGGAAGTGCCTCCTTATTACGCACAAAAAAATGAATACCCCCTACTACCTGGGACCCACCTTGGTGGGAGGCTGACTTGTGGGCCTACTAAGTTTACTGGGACGGAGGCCTTTGTCAACTTTAGTCAATATATGAATGATTCTAGCTCTAGTGACCGTACGATGTCCATCCAACGGCCATAGTGCTTCTTCAACCTCTGGTCTTCTTGCTCCAGCCGCCCAAAGCAGCGCCGGTCGTGCCGCCTGCTCCTGCCGCCAGTGGCCGGCTGTGATGCCGTGGAGGCTTCACCGCCCCCTACTAGTCCCACCGCTGGCCAGGCCATCCCTCTACGCACCCACACCCCCTGTTATTCTGCGGTGACGGCAGCCTCACACCGCAGCCGAACGAGTGAACCCTCATACTCCTCTATGCGTGGGCATCCACTGCCGTGTCTTCCCCAGATCCGCGTCGTCCCCTTCCTAGGCCACGCTGTCGTCCACCGCCCTGGTGCTCTCGGCGCGGCGTGGTCAACGTGGTCAAGGAATGGCTTCCATTGGACGTGGACTGTAAGTGGAGAGACTGACAGCTGGGTCCACGGCTGCAGCAAGGAAGTGCCTCCTTATTACGTGCAAAATAATTATTCCTCTACCTAACAGCAGGGACCCACCGGACGAGCCACCGTATTTCGCGAAAAAAACGTTTCCCCCTAACTACTGGGACCCACCAGCTACATCTTCGCACGCAAGGAAGTGCGTTCAAAAAAAACGATTCGCCCCCCTGACTGCTGGGACCCACCAGCTACATCTTCGCACGCAAGGAAGTGCGTCCGAAAAAAACGATTCGCCCCCCTGACTGCTGGGACCCACCAGCTACATCTTCGCACGCAAGGAAGTGCGTCCGGGCAAAAAAACGATTCCCCCCTGACTGCTGGGACCCAGCAGCTACATCTTCGCACGCAAGGAAGTGCGCCCGGGTAAAAAAACAAACAAAATGATTTGCCCCCCTGACTGTTGGGACCCACCAGCTACATCTTCGCAGGCAAGGAAGTGCCTGACAGTCGGGACCCATCTGGTCGAAGCGTACGTAGTGTTGTCATTCTGGTCGCGAACGTGTACATACATATATATTGGTGGATGTAGAGGCGCGCACGTGTCGTAGTAGAGGCGCGCATGTAGCATGTACACGTACGTACAACAGTCAGGGTGCAAGAAAGAAAATACGGCCACATACGTACATAGGGGCAGGGTCTCGAACGCCTACTCGTGCATACGTATGGCCAGGGCTCGTGTACATGGCTGGGTCGGAATGGAGAAATAGCAACGTCGTCGTGTTCATGGGGAGGCAAGGGAATGCGTCGTGTTCATGGGGAGGCAACGGAATGCGTCGTGTTCATCGGGAGGCAACGGAACGCGTGGGAGCTAACCGGCTGGGTCGGAACGGAATGAGTGGTCGTGTTCATTGAGAGGGCTTGGATGGAACAGCCGATGGAAACGAGGCCTGGCGTACCGCAAAACGGAGGAAACAGCCTTGTGTTCGATCGGCCACGTTCGAAACGGGATCCTGTTCATCGGGAGGGGTCTGGCGTACTGCAAAATGGAGGAAACGGGCCTCCTACGGTCGAAACGGGGGTCCTGTTGATCGCCTCCTACGGTCGAAACGGGGGTCCTGTTGATCGGGAGGGGTGTGGCGTACCGCAAAACAGACGAAACGGACCTCCTACGGTCGAAACGAGGGTCATGTTCATCGGGAGGGGTGTGGCGTACCGCAAAACGGGACTCCACGGGATACTGTTCATCTCCATCGTCGACCTCCTCCAGCCTCCACGGGCTCCTGTTCATCCAGCCTCCACCGCGTGCTACTCCACCAGCTACTGTTCAACCACCCCCTCCACCGTCTACTGTTCATCCAGCCCTCCACACCACGGGGTCCTGTTCAACCACCCCTCCACGGGCACCCCTCCACCATCTACTGTTCATCCAGCCCTCCACCATACCACGGGGTCCTGTTCATCCAGAGGAAACGCCATTGCTCACTGTTCATCCAAACCCCCCGCAACGCTCACTGTTCATCCCAAAGGCAGCATCGATCAGCTTCAGTTAGTAGCAGTAGCGAAGGAATCACTCGATCGGGTTCAGTTAACATCCATCGATCGATCGCTCGGGTTCAGTAACGTGTAGCCTGCAGTACAATCGCTCGGGTTCAGTTAATTAGAGCCCAATGCCTCTCTCGGGTCCAGTTAGAGCCAACGCCTCGCACACACGCGCGTACGTGTACGAGAGAAACGCGCATCGCTCGGCCCCCGACCTCCCACCGTAACCGGGAACTCCCCAAAAGTTTCCTCCCCCTCGCTTCTACCACGGTTTTTTCCATCATGGACGGCCCAAAGAATGTCATGCAGCTGCATCTCTGGCCCGCCCAGGACGAAAAGCTCATTTTCTGTAATGATTTTTTGTCATAGAAGTAGGAGCCCACCACATCTATGATGATACCGGGTTTTGTCACAATTATCGTCATAGAAGTGTCATATGTATGACAGAATTTTTTTTCGTTCGGCCCAAAATGTCACGGATGTGTCTTTTTTTTGTAGTGCACCCCAGACGTACACACCCACACACACATCGCGAATCCACCGCAACTACAATGCATGTTAAATTAATTATCCCACGGTGAACATATGTTACCAAAGGAGGGACATTTTAATTTTGAAAAAAAACAGAGATCATTAAGACGTGTTAGTACATTAATTGATTGATTTTCTACTGGTATAATGTGCAAAAATCAAATTTGTGCTACATGCACACGTGACAGTGCACCTAAATGGATTGTAAAAACACATGTGTGTGATTGGGTGCATCTTTACTCCCCGTGCAACAAATTTCAAACATTGAGAATCTTGATTTTTAAATTCTAGTACATCCAAAACTTATTTGAAATTCACGAAACTTATCGTGTTGTCATATGGACACCAATACAAAGTGGCATTGTACTTTTTTGTCAAATTTGACACCAGTTTTGATGTAATGTTTATCTAATCACAAATGGGAGATTATTAATAATTGGGAACCAATATCCCAAACGGATTGTTTATTCGAACCGTGAGCATTAGACCAACAATGGATACATGACATGCTTCGGTTAAGCAATAAAGCGGCAACATTAATCATCCAAATAGAAAAACAACATACATGCCGCCGCGCAACCCGTGTGTCATGCGAGTAGGTGTGAGTTGACGAGACGCATGTGAGCAGTCCGCCGCGCTGGCAGACCAGGAGGCGTGCGTGCAGGTGTGTGAATTGACAAAGGCGTGCTCGCTACGCAGTCTCATAGAGAAGCGTGCAAGTATCTGTGTGAAACTTTGGTAGGCATGCAAACAGTCCGGTGTGCAGGCTCACCGGGAGGCGAGCCATTGGTTTGACCGTCGCCTGCCTCTCTCCCACAAATCCCACTACTCCATATTAATGGTGCGCCGAGCGGCCGCACCCCCCATCCTCGCCACACACACAATCCTCTCTCTCCACTTGCATCCTTGACGCCGCTCTCAGTCGTCAAAGCCATCAGTGTATGAGGACGCCGCCAAAGTGCCCCTTCAGAGGGAGTGGTGATGTTGGGGCTGCTAAAGCACCGAAGCACGACAGGGAGATGGAGACAGAGGTTGCCATCACCGTGGGCGAGTTATCGCTGCACCCTGACGTCGTCGACAGCGTCGAGCTTCAACAACCGGAGGCGGAGTTCCACACCGACTCTGGTGATGACTCCTGCGACGACTCCGACGACCACTTCGGCGACGACGGACAGCTGGTTAGTCATCTATACCCATTTATGTGTCAAATAGATCATAGGGTTTATCTAGTTACTCCTACCTCCCCCTTTTTGGAATAGAAATCCTATGGTTATGTTCTCCCAATCCATGAAATCTGAGTAAGTTTCGTTAGATCCATGTAGTGTATTGATTGTTTGAATGGTACAAGTGATAAGTGATTAGTTGTTTCATCTGTGCAAATGATTTCTGCTAGTAATCCTACTAGGGTTAGTGTTCATGTTAATAATTCCTAGCCAGGACTTGACAATTGATCTTGAATGACCTACATATGTTTGTGCCATTAATTTCTTCAAGATTTGTCTGTACATAGATGACTGTGCTTAAAAATCGAACCATAATATATGGATATGTATAAATAAATAGCCATAGATTCCTAATCCTACTTCCCGGCATGTAAACATTGATTTGATGCTATTTTTTACTATTTGTATAGGTGTTGTCTAACGATGTGGACATTGAGGATGAAGATGGACAGAGGAGGTACAAGAGGCAAATCCCGAGGGAGCTTTATGCGGGAATGCATAACAGGCGTATTAGGACCTGAAACAACGGCTATTGATGCCCATTTTGCAACCACAAGCTTCATGACACGCATCTAAGTGTTTTGGCGCATGCAAGAGGACGGGTCATTGGCTGCTTCAAGTAGAAGTTTTCTCTCGGGGTGGCGCACGGTGCATACGCCGAGTACCCGGAGAAGCTTCAGTATTGTGACGGCATGCGATATGAGATGTGGGATCAAACTATGTACGCTTGAGTATGCTTAATGACGGTTGAACTATGTACTTATGGTTGAACTATGCTTGTGTACGTGTGTGCTTATTGTCTATGTCTGAGTATGTTTAATCTATGTTTACTTATGTCTAACCGTGGGATATGGATGCAATCAGTTTGGTTGATGGAATCTACCTTCGTCTTGGTTTATTGGTCCCCTTTGTAATTTGTGTTGAATTTTGACCAAAGGTTTAACTAACAAAATGTTAGTGAAAGTTAGCAAAAATTATATCGTTGGATGGGTATTTGAGCATAGTGTTCAATGGTATAATTTTGGTGACATGCATAAACATTTCTTAGTTAAATATTTGGTCAAAATTTGGTAAAAATTACAAAGGGGACCAATAAACCAGAATGGAGGTAGTACGTCAATAACACACGGTTCCCAAAATTGGAACCGTGTGCAATGACTTTCATTTTGCCTCTTGCGTCAATCACACATGGTTGGCTCTAGCAAACCGTCGCCTCCAAAATTCTTTGTGGGACAGAAAACCCTCACCACCCAATTAAAAATAGAAAAACGAAAACCCTCACCATCCCCATGTCACAAAAACCCTCACCCCGCCCGGCACCCCCTCCGGTCCCCATCCACACCTGCACAGGCTCCTCCGTGTCTAATGCATGGCACCGCCTATCACGGCAGTAACCACTTAGCTCGACGCCTGCCGCCGCCAGGCTCCCGACAAAGCCCACCGCATTTCACCACTTCCGCTTGCCGCTGCCTATCGCCATTGACTTTTCTCGACACTGCTCGCTGTCCACCCAGCTCCACTCGGTTGGGGAATCTGCTGTACTGAGGGTTATTTCTCATGGACAAAAGGTAACTAATTTAATGAGATATTATCTCATCTCTTATCCCAATTCATCTACCTCCTATAATCACCCGGCCAAAATCGGCGTGAATTCATTTTTATTCGAGCCAATTTGAGGGTTTTCTTCCATTCATAGAGTGTACAGTGCACGGACACATCAGGACCTTGCGACCTCCACCAGATATTCCATCTCACCATACCAGATGACTTGAGGATGCGCGCGGTATGTTCAATCTCACCCTAAATCAGCTGACATGGCTTACTTTCCTAAACATATTCTAAATATTACTACATTTGGATAAAAGGTGCCACATGCACCATATACATCAAAGGGGATTTCCCCTCTCTTCTTTCCATATTAGGCAAATTAATGATGTATTGTTCTTTCGATTACTCTCATATTTCCATGACATCATGTTTACCCTATCTGTTTAATCATAGATTTTTGTCCTTTGATTTCGACTGTTGTACAGTTCTTTCAATTTGGGCCCATATTTGCATGTTGCCATATTTTCTTTAACAATCCTATCATTTTCTCCAGCGCGTCTGTCGATGTTAAAACCGGCAGATCTCAGGTAGGGGGTCCCGAACTGTGCGTCTAAGGTCGATGGTAATAGGAGGCCGGGGACACGATGTTTTACCCAGGTTCGGGCCCTCTTGATGGAGGTAATACCCTATGTCTTGCTTGATTGATATTGATGAGTATGAGGATTACAAGAGTTGATCTACCATGAGATCGTTGTGTCTAAACCCTAGAAGTCTAGCCTGTATGATTGTGATTATGATTCCCTCTACGGATGATGTCTACTACACAACCTTCTTCTTGTAGACGTTGTTGGGCCTCCAAGTGCAGAGGTTTGTAGGACAGTAGCAAATTTACCTCAAGTGGATGACTTAAGGTTTATCAATCCGTAGGAGGCGTAGGATGAAGATGGTCTCTCTCAAGCAAACCTGCAACCAAATAACTAAGAGTCTCTTGTGTCCCCAACACACCCAATACAATGGTAAATTGTATAGGTGCACTAGTTCGGCGAAGAGATGGTGATACAAGTGCAATATGGATGGTAGATAAAGGTTTTTGTAATCTGAAATTATAAAAACAGCAAGGTAACTAATGGTAAAAGTGAGCGTAAACGGTATTTCAATGCTAGGAAACAAGGCCTAGGGTTCATACTTTCACTCGTGAAAGTCCTCTCAACAATAATAGCATAATTGGATCATATAACTATCCCTCAACATGCAACAAAGAGTCACTCCAAAGTCACTAATAGCGGAGAAAGAACAAAGATATTATGGTAGGGTACGAAACCACCTCAAAGTTATTCTTTCCAATCAATCCATTGGGATATTCTTATAAGTGTCACAAACAGCCCTAGAGTTCATACTAGAATAACACCTTAAGACACAAATCAACCAAAACCCTAATGTCACCTAGATACTCCAATGTCACTTCAAGTATCCATGGGTATGATTATACGATATGCGTCACACGATCTCAGATTCATCTATTCAACCAACACAAAGGACCTCAAAGAGTGCCCCAAAGTTTCTACCGGAGAATGACGACGAAAACGTGTGCCAACCCCTATGCATAGGTTCATGGGAGGAACCCGCAAATTGATCACCAAAACATACATCAAGTGAATCACGTGATATCCCATTGTCACCACAGATATCCATGACAAGACATACATCAAGTGTTCTCAAATCTTTAAAGACTCAATCCGATAAGATAACTTCAAAGGGGAAACTCAATCCATTACAAGAGAGTAGAGGGGGGAAGAAACATCATAGGATCCAAATATAATAACAAAGCTCGCGATACATCAAGATCGTATCACATCAAGAACACGAGAGAGAGAGAGAGATCAAACACATAGCTACTGGTACATACCCTCAGCCCCGAGGGAGAACTACTCCCTCCTTGTCATGGAGAGTACCAGGATGATGAAGATGGACACCGGAGAGAGATTGCCCCCTCCGGCAGGGTGCCGGAACGGGTCTAGATTGGCTTTCGGTGGCTACGGAGGCTTCTAGCGGCGGAACTCCCGATCTATTGTGCCCCCAGATGTTTTTGGATATATGGAGATATATAGGCAGAAGAAGTACGTCAGGGGGGCCACGAGGGGCTCATGAGGGTGGAGGGCGCGCCCAGGGGGGTGGGCGCGCCCCCCTGCCTCGTGACCTCCTTGCAGATCCCCCGACATGCACTCCAAGTCTTCTGGGCTTCTTTCCTTCCAAAAATGAGTTCCGTGAAGTTTCAGGTCAATTGGACTTCGTTTGATTTTCCTTTTCTTCGAAACCCTAAAACAGGGTAAGAAACAGAAACTGGCACTGGGCTATGGGTTAATATGTTAGTCCCAAAAATGATAGAAAAG
Source organism: Triticum urartu (assembly GCF_003073215.2). Classification (NCBI taxonomy): domain Eukaryota; kingdom Viridiplantae; phylum Streptophyta; class Magnoliopsida; order Poales; family Poaceae; genus Triticum; species Triticum urartu. The sequence goes on along the minus strand of NC_053028.1, from coordinate 262,993,903 downwards.
TGTATAATAAAGCCCATAAACATTCAAAACAGTAGATAATTTAGCATGGAGCAATAAAAAATTATAGATACGTTGGAGACGTATCAACGGACTAAACCCTCTGGTTTATATAGACACATGAGGAGCCTAGGGTTATACAGAGTCGGTTTACAAAGGAAGGAATCTACATATCCGAACGCCAAGCTTGTCATCCACGTAAAGGAGAGTCCCATCCGGACACGGGTGGAAGTCTTCTGTCTTGTATCTTCATAGCCCATCAGTCCGGCCCATGTTGCATAGCCCGGACGCCCGAGGGCCCCTTAATCCAGGACTCCGTCATTAGCCCCTGAACCAGGCTTCAATGACGATGTGTCCGACGCGCAGATTTTCTTTGGCATTGCAAGGCGGGTTCCTCCTCCAAATACTTCAAAGTAGCTTTTGAACACAGACACGTGTCCGACTCTTCAAAGAAAATACCACGCACAACCATAGAGAGCATAATATTTCATGAGTCCAATCTACTGATAGCTTTTGTAGCGTGACATCACGTCACTGCCCGATCCTTATTTCTAACCGTTTTTAGCCTCCCGCTCCATGTTTCAAGACGCGGTTTTATTGACATGTCTTGTCAAAGAGAGATCGTGTCCCCTTATTGCGGGATTTTCATCAATACGGGCGTGGGTAATTCAACCATCCCGTCGGTACAATTCTTAGGAAATAGGCATGTTTTAAGGCTTACGAGGAGGCGTTCGATATTCATCGCCTTTATAAAGGGGCGCAGACCCGTCCTCCTCCTCTACGGCCACCTCTTCCTCAACTTTTCCAACCTCGAGCTTCCAACACCTGTTTCAACTCAATCATTCCAAGCCTCCCAGTCATGTCCGGACCCAGCCTTCAAGGCCGGTGGGTGGCCTCCTCTGTCATAGAGGAGGATATCGCGAAGCTTCGAGCGGCGAGGTACCTGACCGCGAAGATCCTCCACAGGCTCCCTGCTAAGGGGCAGGTTATTCCTACACCCAGATCCGACGAGAGGGTTGTATTCATCTCCCACTTCCTCCGGGGGCTAGGGTTCGCTATCCACCCCTTCGTTCATGGTCTCATGTTCTATTACGGGCTAGATTTTCACGATCTGACTCCGGACTCCTTTCTTCACATCTCAGCGTTCATTGTCATGTGCGAGGCCTTTCTCCGCATTCCCCCACAGTTCGGCTTGTGGATCAAGACCTTTAATGTGAAGCCGAAGGTAGTCGACAGGGAGCAAGCGGAGTGTGGCGGCGCTACGGTGAGTAGGCTCTCCAATACTCTTTGGCCAAAGGGCTCCTTCATGGAAACTTCCAACCTATGGCAGCGGGAGTGGTTTTACATCACTGAACCCCATGGTACCAAGTGGGCAGCTACATCTGCGTTCCGATCTGGCCCTCCATTATGACTCGCGTCATGGATTGATATGGGGCTGGACTGGGGATCGATTGACAAAGTGCAGACGCTATAAAGCTGTATCCGGAGCCTCCTTGAAAAGGACACCGTCCTCATCAATGTGATCTAGGTAATGCTTGTCCACTGGGTCCTACCATGCCAGCGACGGCCTCTCCGCATGTGGGAGTTCAATCTGGAAGGACCACGGACTCTTCAGCACTTCTTCGGCACAACGCACAGAGGGATGTGGAAGTTATTCTTCGGGACCCGAAATCAGTGGCCGGATACAACCGAGGACATCGGCCTCGACTGCAACCATCCAGATACCTCGTTAAGCACTCGATTCCTGAAGACAACTTAGTTGATTATCCCGTATCAATATACTGAGAAACCTGTCTTTGGCCAGGGATGGATAAAGAAAGCGAAACGAATTAGTTGTTCGGCCCCATTTCCCGAAGACTTAGCCGATCCCGTGTTAGCAAGGATGCTGGCCCCGGCGCTGTACCAAGTGCCAGCGAAGGAGGACAAAGAGGAGAGCAAAAAGGCCGGGGGTGGCTCCCACTCTAAAGGTACACCGGACGCAATGTCCAGGAAGACCGGAACTCCCTCTTCTGAAGACGAAGGGGAAGAAGAAGTTGATATCCCTTCTCCCCATGGGAAGAAAAGGACTGCCTCCGAAGATTTGAAGGCGGAGGCTTCCAAGAGAGGGAAAATGTCCCTGTCAAATGGTTCGGGTTCGGAAGACGATGTTACCGCACAGTTCCTCCGTAAGGACAAGCCTTTCGCCGAACCGTAAGTGAACAAGGGTATTCTAGACATATCCCGTTCTTTCCAGGTCACAAGAGTAACCTCTTAAATATATGTTTGCAGTCCGGCCCGCAGTCTTCCTCAACAGTTCTCCTCCTCAGGAGACCTGCTTCCGGAGATGATGGAAAGCAAGACGCCTCCACATGCTTCCTCGCCCCTTAGGGCGGACGACTTCGAGGTGTCATCCCGGAGGGTTTCCCCCGATCATCAAGTGGCATGGGGGGCAATGAAGGCAGCGCCCAAAGGTGATACTTCGGTCGTCAATGGTCCGGGGTATGCAGCCCCTACGGAGATCAACAATGAAGGCCCCGGACTATCCGGTTTACAGCCAAGGATGACTCTAGGGTAGAGTGAACATATCCCTTCGAAGGGAGTTCATACTCCCGCAGCCGCTTCCAGGAGTCCGAAGGCGCCAGATACATTAATGGGCATGTTGCAGGATGCGTCCATCTCAGAGGAACATCATACCTTAATGGGTATGGTAGTTGAGAGGATTATGTCCGCAAGAAGCGGATTGAATGAAGCCTTCATGGGCCTGCTAAGAGGCTTTGATGTATGTAATGTAATATCTCAACCGCTCTTTACATGCAGAATGTGCCTGTGTATAGATAGTAGCCCCTGAGACTCTAGTCGGCCTCCACAGGGAGGCGATCAGAGGATCAAAAAGGCATGCTCAGGAAATGACATGATTAATTTGAAAATAGGCTGGTATGTCAACGACGACTGCCCATGCTGCGGAAGTTGCAGATTTAAAGCGGAAACTTGAGTCAGGGGATGAGGATATTACTCTTATCAACAGGCAGCTCGACGAGGCACAATGTATGTTTTGGGGCCGTCGTCTTATGCATGTACACTAATATTAGCACAAAGCTGAAAATTATATACTAGGACATGCATAATTGTAGATGGTGCTGCTGCGGTTGAGACCCTTCGGGCTGAACTTGCCCGGGCCAAGGAGCAAGCCAGAGTGAGCAATGCAGCTGTCAAGAAGGCAGCTGTTGAGTTAAAGGCCAAACAAGTCGTTCGGCGCCAGTGTGAGGAGGGAATATCTACCATAGCGCGAGAGCTGAAGGATGCCAAAAGCCAATGCGAATCACTTGAGAAGGATAACAAAGCCAAGGCAGCCGAACTCAACAAGGCTTTACAAGAGGCACGAGAGGCACGGTCCGAGTCTAGAGCGGCTCAGGAGGAGATCAGGCAAGCTGGGGAGATAGCAGCTGGTAAGCCCTTTCTATTACAGACTAAATTCAGTGACCCGAAGTATGCCCTGCTTGATCAATTGTGGAGTTCTCCAGACTCATTCTTGGACCTGCCGAAGAGTGTCGCTGATGCGGCGTAGTTTTATCAAGTGCAAGACGGACATGCAGTGGAGAAGCTTTTCTGGTCACAGTTCAACGTGCCAAAGCGTTCGCTGCTGAACGAACAAATGGCCCAGTGGGCCGAGCTCCACAAGGTGTCCGGAGCTGCCATGAAGGAAGTCATGGTTCGGCTATGGCCAAATGAGCCATTTCCGAACAGATATTTCAGTTTGGTGCAGCGATTTTTTGATGCGGTGCCGCGTATCGACGCCGTAAATCGGTCAACATGCATTGAAGGTGCACGGATGGCCTTTTCCTGCGTCAAGACGTACTGGGCGAAAATGAAGGCCATCGATGTTGTAGCAAACAGTCCACCCGAGGGCAAGGATCATCGCACGCCGAAGCATTATTTTGAAGATGTCCTAGAGGGTGCCCGCTTGATAGAGGGTCAGTGCTCGAAGAATATTATGTTCGAGTGAATGTATCAGAATTGTGATAACAATATTATGATATATTAAGGCTGTGTCATATTTATGCCTTTTGCCTGAAAGGCATTTCCTCCTGTGCGGTCGTTTTTTTATATGATCTGAAGGTTTGCCAATCGGCGGCTTCAGCCCCCTCGCATATAATGCGGGGGGTGTTCGGAATAGCAACTGACTGCACTTGACCCAACGTCTTGGTCCGTGAAGGAGGTGTCAGTGCGGCGAACTAGGCAATTGGACTATAGGGCTTTAACACCTTCACTTAGCCATAGGAGTTTGATGGTGGGTCTACGATATAGCCCCTTGTATGTACGCGGTTATCCGAATACGGCTGCGCTACATATGTGACCGGGAAACGGTCCTTCATGTTATACGACAAAAATCAAAAAAGATTTTAATAAGTCGCCGAGTGGTTGACCAACTCTTGCTGCATCATGACAGTCAGTTTTGGCTTTCTCTACTGAGGTTCTTAACCAGGTAAACTGGAAACACAATCGCAGTAGTTCTCCCTTTACTACCCTAGCCGATAGAGCGGAACGTAAGGTAGTAAGCACAGGAGCCAGGCAACCCAACTATTGACCAAAGACATGATTCGGAGCTGATGCATATAAGGCCAAAACTCGTGACGCTAAAGTATGTTGTAGAGTTGTTCGGACTTGCTAGCAATTTAATATCTTGCCATATCGAGCCCCTGGCAATTGGTGCCAAGGTGTATATGTAAAACCACCGAAAGGGTAAAATACAATTCTATGAGGAAAAAATAAGTACTAAAGACGGATTATGTCCACCAGAATCTGATTCATACATCGACCGCAATCTTACAGATTATAGCACCTCTACCCGAGTCATTTTACATGCCAGGGGTCGAAGGCTAAGGAAAAAGGTTGTATCCAGGTTTTAAATAGAGTGTTTGGTCTACAAAAAATCTTTTGGACCTCCTGTCGCACGTCTGCTGCCTTTCCCTTAGGGAAGAGGATTCCTTAAAAGGAGCAATCTTTGGTTGCCTGGACGAAACTGGGCTTCGAAAGAGTCCTTGCAGGTCCATAGGATGAGCAGGTTTTGATTCATCTGTGACAAAAGATAAGAAATAATTTAAAAAGAAGGGATAAAAGTTGTATGAGGACGAACCATGCCATAGGTCTGTCCGCATTGTGCCTCTGCCGACGACCAAGGTATTTTAAGTGCATAATTATGCATGTGCGATGCAAACTTAATGGGCATATGCGGCGAACGAGGGAGGCGGGACTGCTAATCCAGCTCAAAAATTCACTGGTCTTGTGCAGTAGAGGTCGTTGGCTTAATGGCCGATAAGTTATGTGGTTTAACGAGTATGCTTTGTACTTCGGCTGTGATGGCCGTGGTATACTCCTTGGAACGGAGGGGTTGTTCCTTTTTTCCAGTGATCGTTATCACACCGCGTGGACCAGGCATCTTAAGCTTTAGATATGCATAGTGTGGGACCGCATTGAAACGAGCGAACGCGGTCCGCCCAAGCAATGCATGGTATCCACTACAGAATGGAAAAATATGGAAGATCAAGGCTTCGCTTCGGAAGTTGTCCGGCGAACTGAAGATGACTTCTAGTGTGATTGAGCCCGTACAGTGAGCTTCTTCGCCAGGTATTACACCTTTGAAGGCGGTTGTGGTGGGCTTGATCCTTGAGGGATCAATGCCCATTTTGCGGACAGTGTCTTGATAGAGCAAATTAAGGCTAGTGCCACCGTCCAGAAGGACTCGTGTGAGATGGAATCCATCGATGATTGGGTCAAGGACCAAAGCTGCCGAACCTTTGTGACGGATATCTGTTGGGTGGTCATTGCGATCAAAAGTGATGGGATAGGCTGCCCATGGGTTAAATTTTGGTATGACCAGCTTTATGACGTAGTCGTCTCGTGGTACGCGTTTGTGCTCCCTCATAGGGATATGCGTCACAGATATCTTGTTTACTATTTTTACTTCGGGGGGAATTTGCTTTTGTCCCCCGGTGTTTGGCTGGCGAGTTTCCTCGTCTTCGATGTCGCTAGGCGGACCCTTCCCTTTGTGTTCAGCATTGAGCTTGCCTGCTTGTTTAAAAACCCAACAATTTCTGTTGGTATGGTTGGCGGGTTTGTCAGGGCTGACATGAATTTGACAGGGCCGATCCAGTATCCTGTCTAAACTAGATGGGCCATCTTTGTTTGCCTTGAATGGCTTCTTCCGTTGACCGGATTTGGAACCACTGAACCAGCGTTGACTGCCATGTCTGGGGTTCCTACGTTATTGTTTTGACGCTTGTTTTTATTGCGTCGAGGCTTGCCATTGCCATCCCTGACCTCAGAGGTGCTAGGATCGGTGGTGCTATTGTTTTGGCGAGCCAGCCAGCTGTCTTCTCCCGCGCAGAAGCGGGTCATCAATGCGGTAAGAGATGCCATCGACTTTGGTTTTTCTTGGCCGAGGTGATGGGCTAGCCATTCGTCTCGGACGCTATGCATAAAAGCCGCTAGGGCTTCGGCATCCGGACAGTCGACTATTTGGTTCTTTTTAATTAAGAACCTAGTCCAGAGCTTCCTGGCGGACTCTCCGGGCTGCTGGATGATGTGACTGAGGTCATCGGCATCCATAGGCCGGACATCTGTACCTTGGAAGTTGTCGTGAAATGCGTCTTCCAGGTCTTCCCAGTTGCCAATAGAGTTTTCTGGGAGGCTGTTTAGCCAGTGCCGGGGTGGTCCCTTTAATTTTAGTGGGAGGTATTTGATGGCATGAAGATCATCACCGCGGGCCCTATGAATATCGAGAAGAAAATCCTCAATCCTTACCGTGGGATCTGTTGTTCCGTCATATGATTCGATATTCATAGGTTTGAACCCTTTTGGGAATTCATGCTCCATTACGTCATTAGTGAAGCAGAGGGGGTGTGCGACGCCTCTATATCAGGCCAAGTTGCGACGCAGCTCAGATGGAGTCCGTCTGCAGTTTTCGGCCCAGGCGTCATTATGCTCATCACGTCCGGCTAGATAGCCATCATCCCGCGTCAATGCACGCCCCCACGATCCGTAGATCGATCTGGTATGGCCTGCTCTATTGTCCAGGTCTTGTCGCATGTCATATGTATACCCCGAGCTTTTATGTCTCTACTTTTACGGCGAGGTAGTATGGGCTGGTGTTCGGCTTTAGTTGCCATTTTGTCCCGGCCATGAGGTGGTCCGTCAGTCGCATTGTGCGCTGATGGCGCGTGCTCGAGGGCCTCGCCGTCAAATTGGGGTAGCAGTTTGTGCTTTGGGTAACTTTTGATTGGGCACTCGAGGCCGTATTCCTTGGCTGCCAGGACATTAGTCCACCTCCCGCTGCTTCTTTTTTAGGCTCCTTGCACTGGCAATTAGCCGGCGCTTAAAGCGCTCCTGCTCGAGAGGTTCCTCAGGCATGATAAAATCCTTGTTGCCGAGGCTCACCCCATCCTCAGAGAGAGGAAGATAATTGTTGTCCTCCGATTCTTCGTTTTCAGCCTGTTCATCGGGGCTAACTTGCCCATCTCCCCGATCGTCTTGTTCATAGTTTTGCTCGACGGGGTTTTTTTGGTCTTCGGTATCGTCCGGAGTATTGTTGTCTCTCGTGCCGGTATTGCTGTCTTTGTTGCGGCGTGATTTAGAGCGGCGCCGTCGGCGTTTTTATTGTATCTCAGGAGGCTTATCCTCTACTGGATTTTTCTCATTATCGCTGTCACCCTCCTTGGGTGTATCCACCATGTACATGTCATACGAAGAGGTGGCCGTCCAGTGTCTGGTAAACAGTGGGTTTTGGGCCTGATCTTCTCCGGCATCGTCGTCCATACCGTCGATGTCTTTGGAGCCATAATCGAGCATGTCAGTTAAGTCCTCCACAATGGCAATGAAGTACACGTCGAACAAGAGGAGGACGGACACAAATTCCTGCTCCAGAAGCCGGTATACTACGTATCCACTATCCTAACTCCATGAAAGTCCCGGTACTCTCATTATCAAAAGATAGCATACGCGGTCTTCATGGCATCGCGGAAGCTACGACACTATTTCTAAGAGTGCTCGGTCACGGTGGCTTCCGATGTTCCACAGAACGATATAATAAAAAATTGCGACGCCACGGGCCGGACTGCCAAGTGGGCCATTGAGCTCCTTCCATTCTATATAACATATAAGCCACGCCGGGCCATCAAATCCCAAGTACTGGCAGACTTCATCGCCGAATGGACAAAAGCTGAACTCCTTAAAGAGTACAACACATATTCTAACTGGGTCATGCACTTTGATGGTTCCAAAATGCTGGCGGGCTTAGGGGCGGGCGTTGTCTTAACATCCCCCACTAGAGATACAGTTCAGTACGTACTCTAAATATTATACACAGACTCCAACAATGCAGCCGAATACGAGGCCTTATTGCATGGTCTTCGGATGGCTGTCTCCATGGGCATACATCACCTGGAAGTGCGCGGGGACTTGAAATTCGCGATATCTCAAATAAGTGGAGATTTCGATTCCAAGGATCCGAAGATGGTGGCTTACCGTAACGTCGTTCTCAAAATGTCGGCTCGGTTCAAGGGGCTCGAGTTTCACCATGTGGCTCGAGAAAGTAATCAAGCGGCGGATGTCCTTGCTCGCATCGGCGCCAAGCGCGACCCCGTCCCACCTAACATCTTTTTGGAAAGGCTTTTCAAGCCATCCCTGGTGTGGCAAGGGGAGAGCGGCAATGTCAGTCTGGATCCGACCATAACCCCAGATTCCGAACATACCAATATCATCAGAGGCTCAGCCACCAAAATAACACCGTCGGCACATCTTATTATGGCATTCATTGCCTCATGGACCGAACCCTTCTTGGCCTACCTCAATAGGCGAGAGCTCCCTGAGGATCAGAATGAGGCTTGCTGCATTGTTCGGTGTTCGAAAGCCTATAAGGTCCACGAAGGAGAACTCTACAAGAAAAGCGCTACCGGAGTACTTCAAAGATGTATCTCCGAGGAAGAGGGGCGGCAACTCTTGGCTGAAATTCATGCCGATCTCGGTAGTCACCACGCCGTAGCTCGGGCCCTTGTAAGCAAGGCCTTCCGTACAGGTTTCTATTGGACGACGGCCCGAGCAGATGCACAGGACCTTGTCCAACGTTGCGTCGGATGCCAGTTTTTCGCCAACCAAAGCCATATGCCACCAACTGCTCTGCAAACAATCCCCATCACTTGGCCTGGTGTGCTAATCTAGGCATTAAGCTCGATTACGCCTTCGTCTGTCATCAACAAACAAACGGTGAAGTCGAACGAGCCAATGGTCTTATTATGAGCGGCATCAAACCCAAACTAGTGTGGACTTTGAAAGAATCAGGCAAGCACTGGGTTGAGGAGCTCGACTCCGTACTCTGGGGGCTGCGGACCGCGCCCAATCGCACTACCGGATATACACCTTTCTTCATGGTGTACGGCGTAGAGGTTGTGTTACCCTGTGACATTATTCATGACTCACCTCGAGTGCGCATGTACGAAGAGAGAGAGGCTGAGCTTGAACAGCAGGACAGCTTAGATGCCCTGGAGGACGAGCGCGATGTTTTAAAAGCCTGTTTCGCATTTTATTAACAGCAGGCCCGCAGATATCAAATCATAGAAGTACGGGCCAAGACTTACAATCTTGGCGAACTCGTTCTATGCTTGCCGGAGAAGGAAAAGGACAAACTCAAGCCCAAATGGGAGCGTCCCTTCATCATTGACGAAGTTCTCACTGGAAGAGCGTACCACCTGTGTGATGCATCAGACGACCGCCTAGAACCAAACCCCTGGAATGCGGCCAGACTCTGAAGATTCTATGCCTAGTGCTGAACCCTTCGTTTGTTTCCTCCTCCCAATTGTTTACATTATTTTTTATCCTCTCTTTTCGCCCTCTCTTATTAGCCTTAAAGCTTTCGTGCGGCTAAACCATACACCTATGACATACACATTCTCAAATGTGTACGCCCATTATACCTGGGGGCTTCTTGCATAGAAGCTTATTATTGTTATTTTTCGAGCATCAATCTCATCACATATGTGTTTTTTCCTCATATGTACCTTTTCTTTGCCATTATATGCATCGATATGGCTTAAGTTTTGGCCAAGCTGGGTTGCCTGGCTCCTGTGCTTATGCCCTACGTTCCCATTAGTTCGGCTAGGGCATAAAGGGAGCACCTCTGTGATTGTTACTGCCGGGTTATCCGGATGTGTACCTCAGACTGGGTGAAGCCGAAAGCTAGTGTTCTTAAGGGAATATTCGGTCGGCGGACTAAAGATGCTTTAAATTTCTTCCACTATGAACCCCCAGATGTTACCTGTACTGTGATGTTTTCAATCACAGTTCGGACATGCATATTAATGCATGCACACCCAGGGAAAGGAACCCTTAATGGAACTATTCTCTCTGGAAGATGATTCTTACAATCACAATCTAATATAACATAGCTAGCCGGATACAACTTGTCTGTTCAAGCAACTATGACCCCTACACCTGGTTTCCACACATACCCCGTCTATTTTACTGCTCGAGTATTTGGAAACACTCCGCACCTTTGGGTCCAGAGGTCGAAGTGAAAAGGTCGGCCATGACAATCGTTTTACAATCCAGCTAGGAACAAATATATCAAGGAAAGTACATAGTCACTTGGACTCAAAAACTTCCTCCTCTATACCGTCCGACATGCTGTCTAGCTTAGAATCCTTTTGGGAACATTTGGCGGCTAATTCTACTTGGTCATATACCAAATTAATGGGAATTTCTTTCCCATCTGACCCTAGCGGTCCGACGCAGGCCATATGATTCGGATCAAGATTGGTATACCGTGTTTTTACCATGGCCTAGGCCTCTCGCGCACCTTCCCAGCAAGCTGATATCTTCCATAATCGAATACGATGTCGTGCCCCTTTGAACAACTCCATGCGCTCCGCCATACCTCCTGGAGGAGAGGAAGATGGCCATAAAGCCTTGGGAACACTACGCATTGCCTGCCAAACTCACTCGTGCATCTGGGACAGGTCTTGTAGCAGGTCGCCTTGATATCCGGACATTTCTTCCTTGGGCCGGCTGCTCAGCGTACCTGCAGACATAAATCTGTCAGTTCCGGCCTTCGCCGAATCATAGGGAGGCAAGTTTGAAAAGCATACTGAATATGCCGCCTTGTAGACTCCTATTCTCCTTGACGGCATCAGCTAGCTGAGCTCGAACATCTTTTAGTCCTTCGCCCAGTTGGGTATGGGAATCCTGCAGCTTGTTCCTTTCATCCCTGACCCGTGTCAGCACACGCTCGGTTGCCGCATGTTGCCTTTTGGCCTCTTGTTCACAAGCCTGGGCTTCCTTCAGTTTCTCTCTCAGTTGCTCTACTGATTCTGTCAGCAGAAACACAACAGTGTTAATATAACTGGTGTAGGATTATAGTTCTTTCCGCTGGGGAGAAACATTACCAGGTGGTGCCTCCTTGGATTTTTCTAATTTGGTGGTAGCCACAGTTAGTTGAGTCTGACATTTTTCCAGCTCTTGAGACATCAGGCTATTCTTCTCCATAAGTGCCTGATTATACAATGATCCTTAAATCAACTGTATCACCTGCTTTAAGTCTCGGGGGCTACTGGTGTATGATTATTAAATCTACACTTACCCGCATATCTTTTAGATGCTGGTCTGTGGCCCTGGCAAGCCCATCCCGAGCATCTCGTATATATGCATCGGCCTAGCTAAAGGCATTGAATGCCTCCTTTGAAAAGCCGGGGTCGCAGAGAGCGTCCCTCCCACGATGATGATTCATGGCGCTCTCCACTTCAGAATTCGTGATGTACATATCATCCAAATCCTCTGCGGAAGGACAGTTTGGTGCCACTCCCGTGTCAGCCCCCGTCCTCAGGGTAGGGTCTGGAACCTGACTGGTGGAAGAATGACTGACAGGATCCCCGGACATTGTCCGGCGGGCACTTTTCTTGATAGAGTGCGGCGAATGGCATCACGATTTGATGTGGCGATCAGGAGATGTATTTTCAAAAAGAAAGCCTTACCTCTTTGATGAAGGTTCTATTATATTGTCGTTTGCCTTTCCCTTCGAAGACGCGCTCGGCATGGGCGCCGCTCTCCTCGGAGATGCTTCTGGTGCATGTTGTGACATCGAGCGCCTCCCCTTTGGAACACGAAATAGTGACGTGGGTGAGGCATAATAAAGAAACTCTTTCGAAGAAGGTGTCTTTTAAGTTACTTACATGTGAAGCAGGGAGGAGGCTGGGATAATTGGCGATGATAGGTACTTCCGTACCATAGTAGCTCGTCTGATAGAATACTCCATTCTCGAGCTCTACAAATATGTCCGGATCTTCTTCAAATCCGGGGTCAAGGTCCGGGTTGTGACCCTCCGGCTGGGGGGCGGGGCTATGGATCCCCTCGGTAGCCTTCCGCCATTCCTGTTGCGAGTGGATAGGTTACTATCCATTAAAAATGATTCAGGGAGAGGAGTAAAATGGTGGGATTGGAGCTCACCCAGCTAGGAGGATTATACATGGAAAATCTGCCTCGACATTGGAGATGAGTGAACTCCTCCTTCTCCCCTTTGTACTGTTCGACCAATATTTTGGCCAAAACGGCGGGAGTTTTCGGACCCATCCGACCACAACGTGAGGCGTCATCTTCCCCGTTATAGTGCCACATGGGAAGCCCTCTGTATTGGAGTGATTGGACCCCCGCACTATGGAGATCGCCATTACCTTGATTATTGATAATCCGGACTGGGCGAGCATCTTAATCTTGCCCATCAACTAACTAACTTCCGCGTTGTCCTCCTCCTCGAGGTTCCGAGGGCGCCAGCTGTGCCGTTTCTTCAACGGAGCACTTGAAAATTCGGGGAGACCCATTCGGACTGGGTCAGGAAGAGCAACGTCGTCAATATAGAACCATTCGGAAGGCCACTCTTTGGAAGCCTTTTCGGCGTGCCGGACCGGTATCCGGTCCCGGCGATGCGCCATACCTTGGCTCCTCCCACTTCGAATATTGATCCCCCTTGATTACGAGGGACGAGGCAGAACGGTTTTCTCCATAATTCAAAATGGGCCTCACAGACCAGGAATAACTCACATAGAGCAACGTAATCCGCGATGTGCAGGATGGAGGCGGGAGTGAAACAGTGTAGTTGGAGGCCATAATACTCCAGAAGTCCTCAGAGGAAGGGATGGATTGGAAATCTGACGCCTCTTAGCAAGAAGGGAATGAAGCATACTCGTTCCCCCTGGACGGATTGGGGAAATTCTCTGCCTGAACCTCACCCTTGAAGGACGTCAATCCTGCTCAGACGTGGACTAGATCCGCGGGAGGAAGAAAGCCCTGATTTTGCAGCTTCGTCAGCTGATCGTGAGATATGGAACATCTCTCCCAATCACCTTTTTCAGAGCCGTGGGGACGAGAGGAAGAGCTGGGAGTGCTAGCCATGTTGGAGTGGTTCCTCCTAGCGAACTCTGAGGATTTTTTCGCAGGGTCTGGAATGGATCTGAGATCTATTCTCTTTAAATAGGCACCTCTCTTGTATGGTCAGGGTGGTATGTGCAAAAATAGCCCGACCTCTCGTATTCGCTCGCCACGTGGAAGCTGAAGTCAGGAAGGCGTGGAAGCCGATGGGCGCGACATTAAATGGAAAAGTCGAATACCGCTCTTTAAGTCAGGGACTTTGAAGTAATCAGAGGGGGGAACCCGCCTTCCAATGCCGAAGACAATCTGCGTGCCGGACACCTATTTCCGACGACGGCGGAGGCGGCGTGCTGATACGTCTCCGTCGTATCTACTTTTCCAAAACATTTTGCCCTTGTTTTGGACTATAACTTGCACGATTTGAATGGAACTAACCCGGACTGGCGCTGTTTTCAGCAGAATTAACATGGTGTTATTTATGTGCAGAAACAAAAGTTCTCGGGATGACCTGAAACCTCACGGAACATCTTTTCGGAAATAATAAAAAAATCCCTGCAAAAGATGAAGACCAGGGGGCCCACACACTAGGGCGCGCCCCCTACCTCGTGGGCCCCTTGGGGCTCCTCCGACCTCGACTCCAACTCTATATATTTGCTTTCAGGGAGAAAAAATAAAGAAGAAGGATTCATCGCATTTTACGATACGGAGCCACTGCTAAGTCCTAAAACCTCTCGGGAGGGCTGATCTGGAGTCCGTTCGGGGCTCCGGAGAGGGGAGAGATTTATCATGTAATCGAGTTAGTTTTGTTAGGGTTTGATCCCTGGTATCCACTATGTTCTGAGATTGATGTTGCTATGACTTTCCTATGCTTAATGCTTGTCACTAGGGCCCGAGTGCCATGATTTCAGATCTGAACCTATTATGTTTTCATCAATATATGAGAGTTCTTGATCCTATCTTGCAAGTCTATACTCACCTATTATGTGTTATGATCCGTTAACCCCGAAGTGACGATAATCGGGATACATACCGGTGATGACCGTAGTTTGAGGAGTTCATGTATTCACTATGTGTTAATGCTTTGGTCCGGTACTCTATTAAAAGGAGGCCTTAATATCCCTTAATTTCCGTTAGGACCCCGCTGCCACGGGAGGGTAGGACAAAGATGTCATGCAAGTTCTTTTCCATAAGCACGTATGACTATATTCGGAATACATGCCTACATTATATTGATGAATTGGAGCTAGTTCTGTGTCACCCTAGGTTATGACTGTTACATGATGAACCACATCCGGCATAATTATCCATCACTGATCCAGTGCCTACGAGCTTTCCATATATTGTTCTTCGCTTATTTACTTTTCCATTGCTACTCCTATCATCACTACAAAATACCCAAAACACTACTTTTGCTACTATTACCTTTTGCTACCGTTACCACTATTATCATATTACTTTGCTACTAAATACTTTGCTGCAGATATTAAGTTTCCAGGTGTGGTTGAATTGACAACTCGGCTGCTAATACTTGAGAATATTCTTTGGCTCCCCTTGTGTCGAATCAATAAATTTGGGTTGAATACTCTACCCTCGAAAACTGTTGCGATCCCCTATACTTGTGGGTTATCAAGACCAATTTCTGGCGCCGTTACCGGGGAGCATAGCTCTATTCTTTGAGTCACTTGGGATTTATCCCTCAACTTGAGAGATCCAAAAACCAAGATCTATCCCTCAACTACGAGGGAAGGTAAGGAACTGCCATCTAGCTCTGCACTTGATCCACCTTCTGTTTTGAGTAAGCTTGCGAGACCTAAACCTGCTTCTGCTAATCATTCTGATATGTCGCATGTTATTGATGACGCCACTTCTACTATGCATGATACTTATGGTGAAACTACTTCTATGCTTGATACTACTGTGCCACTTGGTGAATTTCTTGATGAACAACTTGCTAGGGTTAGAGAGAATGAAATTATTGAAACTGATTATATTGAAGATAGTGATGATGAAGACTCTCCCCCTAATACTTACGAATTGCTTGTTGTTCCAGAGAGTTATGTTCTGGATGAAGAATCTGCTAGAGATATTCTTGCTTGTAATGATAGAAGTGATCTTAAGAAATTATTAGCTAAATGGAAGCAGCAATCCTTAATGCTAGAATGAAACCTGACCCTGCTTTTGCTACTTCACCTATCTGTGTTACCGATAAGGATTATGAATTCTCGGTTGATCCTGATTTAATTACGTCGGTTGATCCTTTTCATGGCTATGAATCTGAAACTGTTGTGGCACACCTTACTAAATTAAATGATATTGCCACCCTGTTCACTAAAGATGAGAGAACTCGCTACTTTTATATCCTTAAAATATTTCCGTTTTCACTAAAGGGTGATGCTAAGATATGGTTCAATTCTCTTGATCCTGGTTGTGTGCGTAGTCCCCAGGATATGATTTATTACTTCTCTGCTAAATATTTCCCTGCTCATAAGAAACAAGCTACTTTAAGGGATATATATATAATTTTGTGCAAATTGAAGAAGAGAGTCTCCCACAAGCTTGGGGGAGGATTCTCCAATTACTTAATGCTTTTCCTGATCATCCTCTTAAGAAAAATGAAATATTTGATATCTTTTATAATGGACTAACCGATGCTTCCAGAGATTACCTGGATAGTTGTGCTGGTTCTGTTTTCAAGGAATGAACACCGGATGAAGCTGAAATTCTCTTGAATAATATGTTGACAAATGAAAATAATTGGACACTTCCTGAGCCTATTCCTAAACCAACTCCGAAGAAAAGAGGTGTTCTATTTCTCAGTCCTGAAGATATGCAAGAGGCAAAGAAATCTATGAAGGAAAAAGGTATTAGAGCTGAAGATGTTAAGAATTTACCTCCTATTGAAGAAATACACGGTCTTAATTTACCGCCTGTTGAAGAAACGTATGATCTTAATCCATTACCTATTGAAGAAACTCATGGTCTTGATAACCCGACACAGGTAGTAAAGGTAAATTCTCTCTATAGATATGATAAAGCTGAAATCCCATTTACTAAGTTTGCTAGCCCATGCTTAGATGAGTTTGATAAACTTATGGTTAAGCAAGAAGACTTCAATGCTTATTTTGGTAGAAAATTGAAATACAATTCAAATATGCTTGAACACTTGGGTGATTATATGGCTAATGTTAAAGTTGAACTTAAACTTATTTGTAAACATGCTTCTATGGTTACCACTCAAGTAGAACAAGTACTTAAAGCTCAAAATGATTTGCTCAATGAATTGAATAGTAAGAATAATGATTATGTTGTTAGAGTGGCTACTACAACTGGTACAATGACTCAGGAACCTTTGTATCCTGAAGGCCACCCTAAGAGAATTGAGCAAGATTCTCAGAGAAATAATATAGATGCACCTAGTCCTTCTAAAAGGAAGAAAAATAAAAATGATAGGACTTTGCATGCTTCTAGTGAACCTATTACTGAAACACCTGAGAATCCAAATGATATTTCTATTTCTGATGCTGAAACACAATCTGGTAATGAACCTGAAACTAGTGATAATGTTAATAAAAATGTTCATGATGATGCCCAACCTAGTAATGATAATGATGTAGAAATTGAACCTGCTATTGATCTTGATAACCCACAATCAAAGAATCAACATTATGATAAGAAAGACTTTGTTGCTAGGAAACACGGAAAGGAAAGAGAGCCTTGGGTTCAGAAACCCATGCCTTTTCCTCCCAAACCATCCAAGAAAAAGGATGATGAGGATTTTGAGCGCTTTGCTAAAATGATTAGACCTATCTTTTTGCGTATGCGGTTAACTGATATGCTCAAAATGAATCCGTATGCTAAGTACATGAAATAGATTTTCACTAATAAAAGAAAGATACCGGAAGCTGAAATTTCTACCATGCTTGCTAATTATACTTTTAAGGGAGGAATACCAAAGAAACTTGGAGATCCAGGAGTACCCACTATACCATGCTCCATTAAAAGAAACTATGTTAAAACTGCTTTATGTGATCTTGGAGCCGGTGTTAGTGTTATGCCTCTCTCTTTATATCATAGACTTGATTTGAATAAGTTGACACCTACTAAAATATCTTTGCAAATGGCTGACAAATCAACTGCTATACCTGTCGCTATTTGTGAGGATGTGCCTGTTGTGGTTGCAAACGTTACTATTTTAACAGACTTTGTTATTCTTGATATTCCCGAGGACGATAGTATGTCTATTATTCTTGGAAGACCCTTTTTGAATACTGCAGAGGCTTTTATTGATTGCACCAAAGGCAATGTCAATTTTCATGTTAATGGTAATGAGCATATGGTACACTTTCCGAGGAAACAACCTCAAGTCCATAGTATCAATTCTATTGGAAAAATTCCATCGATTATTTTTGGAGGTTTTGAATTTCCTCTTCCTACCGTTAAGAAGAAATATGATATTCTTATTGTTGGGGATGTGCACATCCCCGTTGAGGTAACATAGTGTTATTCGAAATTTCTCCGGTTCCATGTTATTCGGAATGAGTTCGTTAACAAGACTTGATCAACCTTTTTAGTGGATTCCTTTTGATGAGCATGAGATGGATGAAACTAGAAGGCACAACCTTCTGTACCCCATTTTTACTTTCTGTTATTTATATTAAATAAAATAAAAAAAGTATTTTCTGTCTGTTTTCTGAATTATCCATGCAATATAAAAATACCCCGAAAATAAAAGTTCTCCAAATGCCCTGAAATTTAAATATGATTTTTTCTAGAATATTTGAGAATATTTGGCACTAAGAACGCAGCAGGAGGAGCTGGCACCTGGCCACGAGGGTCAGGGGCGCACCCTACCCCCTGGGCGCGCCCCCTGCCTCGTGGGCCCATGGTGGCCCTCCTCCAATTATCCTTGCACCCACACACTCCTTCTTCCTCCCACAAACACCAATATCCAGCTCAAACCTGAGTCCAAGCTCATTTTGCTGCCATTTTCGATCTCCTTGCTCAAAGCACCTCTCACAAAACTGCTTGGGGATATTGTTCCTTGGTATGTGACTCCTCCATTGGTCCAATTAGTTTTTGTTCTAGTGCTTTATTCATTGCAAATTTGTGCTGCCTAGGTGACAATGTTCTTGAGCTTGCATGTCAAATTTATATGGTTCCAAGTAGTTTTGATGCATGATATAGGCTCTAGGCACTTGTATGAGTAGTTGCTATCAATTTTGTTGAGTTTGGTTCACTTTTATTTTGAAGTTACTAAAAATTTCAGAATTTTTCAGAGAATAATGAAGAGATTTTTGTGGGGCTCATCGAGCCGAAGCTCGAAGGAAAAGCAAAATGAAGAAGCAATGAAGCCCAAATATAATTTGCCTCGCACCGCGGAGGTTAGGCCGTGTAAATGGCCCTCCGATGAATTCTTCAGAGCAACCGGGATTTATGAGGATTTTTATGAATTGGCTAAGAATGCAGGCCTTACCGACTTCCTCCGCAACCAATGCGAACAGTATCTCTTACTCATCAATACTTTTGTGCAAAACTTCTACTATTATCCTAGGGAATCACCTCCTTCAGTAGAGTTTCATTTATATGATGTGGTTAAGAAGATGTCACTTTATGATTTTTGTCGGGTTTTGTCATGGAATTGTCACGGCAGATGTCCTAGCAAAAGGACTTACTCGTAGGGCCATCGCAACCAGGAAGCTTAATGGGGTTAATCGGGACAAGGGACACGAGAGGTTTATACTAGTTCGGCCCTTACGATGAAGGTAAAAGCCTACGTCTAGTTATGTTGGAATTGCTGGGGTTTCGATCACCAAGAGGCTAATCCGCCGGCTTGGTTATCGATTTCTTGTTTCTTGCCCTAAGCCGCCACCGGGTCGTCCCCTTATATACACGGGTTGACGCCTGGCGTCCTACAAAGTCCCGGCCGGCTCATAAAGCGTGTCCGGCTCGGTGACTTCTTTTATATGCCTTTCCTTAAAAGTCTTTCCTTGCATACGGCGGTTTAAAATATTGGGCCTTAAGCTGCCTCTGGGCTTAGGCCTTCTATAAGCCTTAATAAACTATCGCCTTGAATGTTTACCGGGCTTTCTTTGTGACCCGCCATTGGGGCTGACCCGGCCCCTCCTGGGCGGGTCATACCTGGTAGCTATATCCCCAACATTAGGCCCCAGGTTGACTTTGAACTTTGTTCTTTGTCAATCTTCAATACTTAGACAAAATCCATCTTCCTTTCTTCACAAAAAAATTTGTAACCCGCCATGACGTCATTTCTTGAAAACACAAAAAACTTTTATGACGTCATATCTCAATGGATCTTTATTCTTTAATGCCTTCCGAGAATCAAGGCGTCCGTTTAGTTGGATAATCATTATTCGGGTCTTCCTCGATTTTTGCGCCTGCCTGTTCGCTTATCCCCTTATAAATAGGCACGCCCCGGTCTTTCTCATTCTTCTCTCTTCTTCGTCTTCTTCTTCTCGCAACCCCCGCTCCGGCTCGAGCTCCGCCACCGTCAGAGAGCACCTCACCTCCGTCGACTTTGGCCACTGCATCGACCAGAATCAGTCGAGAGAACGGCAGCAACTCTCCGCGGAAGATCTGTCGTTGTAAGCGTTTCCCTTCTTGCTCCTCAGATCTGCATTAGGGCTTTCTAGGTTTCTGCATGTTCTTCATAGTTCATCGCAGTTTCTTCGTAGTTCTTCCCCTGCAGCCTCTTCTTGATCCAAAAAGAGATATATGCTTGTGCGGTAGTTGTTTTGTGCCTACTCTTGATACTAGTAGATCCCTTTTCCCAGTATAAAGGCCTCATTAGGACTCACAAACTCATCTGCGCTAAACTTTTAGGTCTAGAATTTTTTCCATTTTGAATAGCCATTTGATCTGGAATAATATCAAACAATTAGGAAACTTGTTTGTCTCAACACTTAGCCGAATCTGCTTTCTCAAATATCTGTAGTCATGGCGGCTTATTGCGCCGGCTTACTTTTCCTTATATGACATTAGCCCTTACTTAAGCCACCATTACTCCCCTGTACCATCATCACTTAATTTCACCATTATCATTGAATTGAACCGGCATGTTTCTTTCTTTTCAGTTCGTCTTTGGAACATCATGCCGTCCAAAGCACTGACTATCTGCAACCGGGTTCCCTCAACAGTGACTGAGGAAAATTTGAAGGACTTCTTCTCCATAGGATTTTTTTCCACGGAAGAATGTTATGTCTTACCGTGCACCTGACCCGGACAAGGAACGGCCCAATCCAAAAGATGGTGAAGTCATTGTCTTTTCTGACCACATGAACCGTGGCTTTTCACCACCCGGCTCAAAGTTCTTCAGAGATGTCCTCCATTTTTTTCAAATTCCACCCTCAAGATCTCGGGCCCAACTCCATATCCAATATTTGCAGTTTCCAAGTTCTCTGTGAGGTGTACCTTCAAGAAGAACCGACTGTGGACCTCTTTAGAGAGTATTTTTATCTGAACCACCAGAACGAGTGTACCAATGACCCTAGCTTGGAACTTGGAGGCCTCTCAATTAAGCGTCGACAGGGCGCCGTCTTCCCTCTAATAGTCTTGCCGAGTCATCCCAAAGACTGGAATCGGACTTGGTTCTATTGTCAAGACACTTCACCAGCAAATGAGAAGCCACTGCCGGGTTATCGCGCAGATCGTCTTGACTCCAAGTTTGCGCTCCCTGACAAACTCACTGCCGCCGAACGCAAGAAGCTTATGCCATCAATCAAAAGGATTAATGCCTTATTGGGGAACGGCTTAACCAGAGTTGACTTGACCCATTCCTGGGTCTCATGGAGGGTCATCCCTCTAAGCCGCCGATCCAAATGGATGTATGAATATCGTGGTGGCCCAAATGACTTTCTTCATCACAGCTCCGTTCAACTTACTGAAGAAGATATTGTTTCAATGTCAACTCTTCTGGTGAACGGCAAGTATGAAGACTGCAGTAAAGTCGGGTTAAACCCGTTCTGCAAACTTAACCCGGCACCAGAGGTAAAGAACCTCTAACCTCTCTCTTTGTATTTTTCTCAGCCGTTTTAAATACCTGCATGACCTTTCATCTTGTTTATTTGTTTACAGGCCAAATCTTATTTCTGGAAAGCCAAGTATGACCATGAAGCTGCCAAGAAGGTTAGAGCCGCCACCATGGCTGCCAAGAAAACGACCCGGAGGTCGAAGAAGAAGAAGAAGACCACCGATGAGGATCTGTTAAAGCTTGACGATGATACTTCTGAGTCGGAGGTAGCCCTTGACTCCCTTGGCCAGTTTTTTAGTAACCTTATTGACACTAATTATTGCCAGGACGACACGGGGGCCAGCCAGGACAGAGAAGAAGAGGTAATTATTTCCTCCGACTCACACCATTTGCCGAGACAGAAACTTCGACGGGTAACCTGGAAAGTAAGGTTTTCGTACCCTTTGGCTTATTTGGATCCTCATTTTCTTTTGAAAAAGTAGCAACACGAGAGCCGTCGTCAAGCCCGGAACGATGATGAGCCGCCTCCTGTTGTACAACAAACACCTAAAAACGCCAAAATAAGGTCTCTTTTATATTCCTCGTCGGCATTCATTAATGAATATATTCTCTTGTGCTACTGACATTATTTGCCCTTTGAAGGAGGTTTCTCGCTCTTCTGACGACTCCTCTCAGACACAATTTCCGGCCTTCAAAACTGCCCCTGGGTAAGGAAACAATCATCTTTCCTCCGTGTTTCTCAAACTGCAACTTTATATTGACAGTCTCATAACATCTTTCTTAGTGGCCAAGCTAAGTCCAAGAAGGCCAAGGTGACTAAGCCGGCGAAAGACCCGTCAGTCCTTGCGCCTGAACCGGCCATGCCACCTTCTCCCCCTCAAACTGAAGCACCAGAAGACCCGGCTGCCAATGCTTAATTAGATCCTCCTAAGCCGTCAGCTGACGATACCATCGTTAACCCCTCTACTACCGGACCATCCAGCTCGGCCAACCCGCCATCATCGTCTGCCCATGACGTTCTGATCACTGGAAGCCGTTTTGTTGAGCCGAGGACTACCACCGTGTTGGCTTGTCACACCGCTAAACAAGAGGCCCTGGAGAGACAGAAAGTGTGTTTTGATGTTTCTCACTACAACCATCTGAACGCCAATGACATATTGTCTGGCTATCTCAGCCATGTGCACTCTAGCCGTGACTCGGAAATCGAGATGGTGAAGCAATTGCAGCTGAAGTATGAGGTATGTTCTTCCGGCTTACTTATATTCTGCCATCCCCAAGTCTTTAGAATATGATAAAACCGGAATGATCTATAGACTTATGATATAGGCTAAAGCTTTACCTTTAGATTTTTCTAAAGTCCAATAAAATAGTATAAACTTCACCTATAGTCCCCAAGGGCCGGCTCAATGGATCAAAATGAACCGGTGCTTAACTTCAGAATTGTCCCAATAAGCATTGTAATCCGGCTTAATATTGAATAACTTTCTGAATATCATACATTAGCCCCCAAGTGCCAAGTGATGTTACTTTGTAAGGCACTTGGGACTTGAAATATATAAGAGTCATAAAAAATTGTTTTGGCAGACATTAGCCCCCAAGTGTCAAGTGGTCTTGCAGTGCATAGTACTTGAGACTTGAATCTGAAGTTTAAGTTTTGACACACCTGTATACGTTTTGCAGAACGCCCTATCTGAATTGGGCCCTCAATTAACTGAAGCAAAGACCCGGCTGGCGGAACAAGAGACAGAGACACTAAACTCCAACTAAGTCTTTCTGAGACAGAGAAATTGAAGACCAGTTTGACGGCCAAGAAGAAATCCTGGGCTGAAGAAAAGACACTGCTAATCCAACATGCTGAAAAAGCTGAATCGGCTCTTGAGGAGGTTACCACCGAGCTTACTGGTTTAAAGAGCCGGGTGTCTCAAATGGTCTCCGCCATCTTTGGTAAGTTATCTGTGTTTAATCACTTATACCTTCTTTTTGACCTGGAATATGAACCGCCTGATGAGCCTCTGTATAAAAACACTTCGCAGGTCCTCGAAGCAAAAATCTGAGCCAAGACAGCGTGATCAAGCTGAAGGCGGTTTATACATTAGTAGAGCAATTGTATACCGGCGCTCAACGAGCACTTGCCACCATCTCCCCTGCCAACCAAGGACCCAATCGGCTGAGCGACGTTTTGAAGAAATTGTCAATCTTACCCGCCAGGTTCCAAAAGGTCAAATGATCATGTGCTAGAGCCGGAGCCTTGACTGCTCTGAGCCGTTCCAAGGCTTGGGTGCCAGATCTAGACCCAGCGGACATAGCCAGGGGGTACCCTACCGTGAAGGAAGACGGGACTCTGTTTGAGCAGGATGACTTCGTTCCTTGCGTGAGGGAAGTTCGACCTCAGGCTACTATTCTTGGAGATGAAGCCAATATTGACAAATATCAGCCGGGTTTTGATTTGGAGAATAAGAAGATCGCGACTCGCTCTTACAAGGTGACAGACCTTCTCACGCCGGTTCGTCAACATATGTTTGCTCTAGAAGTTGATCCGGCTAGCCTGATTGACGATGAATCAGAGTTCATCGCCGTGAACGGCTTTGACTGGTCCAATCCCAGCTTTCAATTAACAGAAGGAGGTGAACCGGCAAGGGAAGAGTGAGAACCATCTTTGTGGGCTCTTGAAAGCCTTGTAATAGAATTAGCTTGAAATAACTGCATATTTTACCTATGCCATCGTGCATAACATGCCATTTGTGACTCTTTGCTTCCTGATGTCAATATATGTGTCACATTCATGGTTATCTTTGTAATGTTTTAGCTCTGTTCTTGTAGCAAAGAAAAAACTTGCTTGGCGGTTTAGCACTGAACGGGTCAGAATACCCGGTACATGACCAATGGTTTTATCATAGTAGAAGAACAGAACTAGATGTGAAAATAAACAGGGTTGAAATAACCTTGGATTAACACATAAAGAAACTATTCATAAACAATAGTCATACATGTATCTTTGACCTCTGGACCACCGGTTTATATGACCCGGGTGATGAGGTTGAAGATCCAGTCCTTTTGAGAAGTCAAGGCTTCTGAATGCCTGGTGATTATCATGCCTTGGCGGCTTATTGTCAAATAGTCAAGCCGGCAAAAAGACCATGCTGATTGTTTAAAATTGAGACAATAAAAGACAAATAACAGGTGGCAAACAATATAATTAACCTTGTAACTAAAGGTTGGGGGTTTCTGATTCGAATACGATCAGTAAAGCGGACCAAAGGGGTTAAGCTAAGATTCGAATACGATCATATAGCCCCCAGTGGCTTTGGCGTTGCGCCGATCAAGGGGGTACCCACAGCTATGTTCTCTTTGGTTCGAATATGACCTATGTTTGAACAGGAAGCCCCCAAATGATCTTGAGAGGTTTTTAACGACCCTGATTCGAATACGATCCAAGTCGGACCCAAAAGGGGTTAAGTTATGATTCAGATATGATCAAGAAGCCCCCTGGTGAGTTTGGCTTTAAGCAGATCAAGAGGGTTATGACAGCTATGTTCTGTTTGCTTCGAATACGACCTATGTTTGAATAGGAAGCCCCAAGTGATCATGAGGTTTACAGCTAGATTCGAATACGATCATAAGCCTGACCAAAAAGGTTAGACTTGATTCAATATGATCATCTCCTTAATAGTCATTTTAAATAGTGAAAAAGAGTAAAGATATATAATCTTTGAAAAGGAAAAGGACAAAGTTCCTGCTTTATTGCTTATCATAGTGTATACAACGTCAAAGTATGTACATGATGAGAGCCGGTGGCTCAGGTGTAGTATGGCCGAAGTTGAGCAATGTTCCACGGCCTGCGAGTCTCCTCCTCCGACTTACGTGAGTCTTTGTGCTCTCGAACGTCAATGAGGTAATATGACCCGTTGGTTAAGTTCTTGCTGGCCACAAAGGGTCCTTCCCAAGGCGGGGATAGCTTGTGCGCATCTGACAGATCTTGGATGAGCTGGAGCACCAGGTCACCTTCTTGAAAAGTCCTGGACTTAACCCGGCGGCTGTGATAGTGGCGCAGGTCCTGTTGATAAATTGCTGATCGAGCCGCTGCTAAGTTTCTTTCCTCATATAACAAGTCAAGCGCATCCTGGCTGCCTTGTTTGTTATTAGTTTCAACATAAGCCGCCACACGAGGCAAGTCATGACGGATGTCACTAGGCAGCACTGCTTCCGCTCCATAAACCATGAAGAAGGGTGTATGACCCGTAGATCTGTTAGGGGTGGTGTTAATACTCCACAATACCGAGGGTAACTCCTCTACCCAACAACCCGGCGTCCATTGTAAGGGCACCATGAGCCGGGGCTTGAGACCTTTTAAGATTTCCTGATTTGCTCTCTCAGCCTGCCCATTAGATTGAGGGTGAGCTACAGAAGAAACATCAAGCCGGATATGCTCACGTTGACAAAACTCCTCCATAGCCTCTTGGGATAAATTAGTGCCATTGTCAGTGATAATGCTGTTTGGAAAACCTAAGAGAAAGATCACCTTTTCATGAACTGAACCGCCGTGGCTGCATCACACTTACTCACTGGCTCCGCCTCACCCACTTTGTGAATTTGTCAATTGCTACTAAAAGATGTGTCTTTCTATCCTTAGACCTTTTGAAAGGTCCAACCATGTCAAGCCCCCAGACCGCAAACGGCCAGGTAATTGGAATCATCCGCAACTGCTACCTCTTTTAGCACTGCGTTGGTTTTCCCCGAAGAGGAAGG
Organism: Triticum urartu; assembly: GCF_003073215.2. Classification (NCBI taxonomy): domain Eukaryota; kingdom Viridiplantae; phylum Streptophyta; class Magnoliopsida; order Poales; family Poaceae; genus Triticum; species Triticum urartu. Next base: position 262,967,787 of record NC_053028.1, on the reverse strand, counting down.
GATGATGCAGCAAAGTAGCGTAAGTATTTCCCTCAGTTTTTGAGAACCAAGGTATCAATCCAGTAGGAGGCTACGCGCGAGTCCCTCGTACCTACACAAAACAAATAAATCCTCGCAACCAACGCAAATAGGGGTTGTCAATCCCTATAGGGCCACTTACGAGAGTGAGATCTGATAGATATGATAAGATGATATTTTTGGTATTTTTATGATAAAGATGCAAAGTAAAATAAAGGCAAAGTAAATGGCAAAGTAAATGACTAAGTAGTAGGAGATTGATATGATAAAGATAGACCCAGGGGCATAGGTTTCACTAGTGGCTTCTCTCGAGAGCATAAGTATTCTACGGTGGGTGAACAAATTACTGTTGAGAAATTGACAGAATTGAGCATAGTTATGAGAATATCTAGGTATGATCATGTATATAGGCATCACGTCCGAGACAAGTAGACCGACTCCTGCCTGCATCTACTACTATTACTCCACTCATCGACCGCTATCCAGCATGCATCTAGAGTATTAAGTTAAAAACAGAGTAACGCCTTAAGCAAGATGACATGATGTAGAAGGATAGACTCATGCAATATGAAGAAAACCCCATCTTGTTATCCTCGATGGCAACAATACAATACGTGCCTTGTTGCCCTTACCATCACCGGGAAAGGACACCACAAGATTGAACCCAAAGCTAAGCACTTCTCCCATTGCAAGAAAGATCAATCTAGTAGGCCAAACCAAACTGATAATTCGAAGAAACTTCCAAAGATAATCAATCATACATAAAAGAATTCAGAGAAGATTCAAATATTATTCATAGATAGACTTGATCATAAACCCACAATTCATCGGTCTCAACAAACACACCGCAAAAAGGAGATTACATCGAATAGATCTCCACAAGAGAGGGGGAGAACATTGTATTGAGATCCAAAAAGAGAGAAGAAGCCATCTAGCTACTAACTATGGACCCGTAGGTCTGAAGTAAACTACTCACACTTCATCGGAGGGGCTATGGTGTTGATGTCGAAGCCCTCCGTGATCGATGCCCCCTCCGGTGGAGCTCTGGAATAGGCCCCAAGATGGGATCTCATGGATACAGAAAGCTAGGGCGATGGAATTTGGGTTTTGGCTCCGTATCTGATCGTTTGAGGGTACGTGGGTATATATAGGAGGAAGAAGTACGTCGGTGGAGCAAAAGCGGGCCCACGAGGGTGGAGGGTGCGCCTGGGGGGAGGTAGGCACGCCCCCCTACCTCGTGGCCTCCTGTTACGTGGCTTGACGTAGGGTCCAAGTCTCCTGAGTTGTATTCGTTGAGAAAATCACGTTCCCAAAGGTTTCATTCCGTTTGGGCTCCGTTCGATATTCCTTTTCTTCGAAACCCTAAAACAGGCAAAAACAGCAATTCTGGGCTGGGCCTCCGGTTAATAGGTTAGTCCCAAAAATAATATAAAAGTGGAAAATAAAGCCCAATAATGTCCAAAACAGTAGATAATATAGCATGGAGCAATCAAAAATTATAGATACGTTGGAGACGTATCAAGCATCCCCAAGCTTAATTCCTGCTCATCCTCGAGTAGGTAAAAGATAAAAACAGAATTTTTGATGCGGAGTTCTACTTGGCATAATTTTAATGTAATTCTTCTTAATTGTGGTATGAATATTCAGATCCGAAAGATTCAAGACAAAATTTCATATTGACATAAAAATGATAATACTTCAAGCATACTAACTAAGCAATTATGTCTTCTCAAAATAACATGGCCAAAGAAAGTTCATCCCTACAAAATCATATGGTTTAGTGATGTTTCATTTTCATCACACAAGAATGCTATCATCATGCACAACCCCGATGACAAGCCAAGCAATTGTTTCATACTTTAGTAATCTCAAACCTATAAACTTTCACGCAATATATGAGCGCGAGCCATGGACATAGCACTATAGGTGGAATAGAATATAATGAGGGGGGTTATGTGGAGAAGACAAAAAAAGAGAAAGTCTCACATCAACGAGGCTAATCAATGGGCTATGGAGATGCCCACCGATTGATGTTAATGCAAGGAGTAGGGATTGCCATGCAATGGATGCACTAGAGCTATAAATGTATGAAAGATCAACAAAAGAAACTAGTGGGTGTGCATCCAACTTGCTTGCTCACGAAGACCTAGGGCACTTGAGGAGGCCCATTGTTGGAATATACAAGCCAAGTTCTATAATGAAAAATTGCCACTAGTATATGAAAGTGATAACATGAGAGACTCTCTACTATGAAGATCATGGTGCTACTTTGAAGCACAAGTGTGGCAAAGGGTAGTAACATTGTCCCTTCTATCTTTTTCTCTCATTTTCTTTTTTGGGCCTTTTTTATGGCCTTTCTCTTCTTTTTTGGGCCTTCTCTTTTTTTATGGCCTTTCTCCCCTTTTTCTTATTTATTTATTCCTCACTTGGGACAATGCTCTAGAAAATGATGATCATCACACTTCTATTTATTTACAACTCAATGATTACAACTTGATACTAGAACAAAGATGACTCTATATGAATGCCTCCGGCAGTGTATCGGGATATGCAATGGACCAAGAGTGACATGTATGAAAGAATTATGAACGGTTGCCTTGCCACAAATACTATGTCAACTACATGACCATGATAAGCAATATGACAATGATGAATGTGTCATGATGAACGGAATGATGGAAAGTTGCATGGCAATATATCTCAGAATGGCTATGGAAATGCCATAATAAGTAGGTATGGTGGCTGTTTTGAGGAAGATATAAGGAGGTTTATGTTTGAAAGAGCGTATCATATCACGGGGTTTGGATGCACCGGCGATGTTTGCGCCAACTCTCAATGTGAGGAAGGGCAATGCACGGTACCGAAGAGGCTAGCAAGGATGGAAGGGTGAGAGTGCATATAATCCATGGACTCAACATTAGTCGTAAAGAACTCACACACTTATTGCAAAAATCTACAAGTCATCAAAAACCTCGGTACTACGCGCATGCTCCTAGGGGGATAGATTGGTAGGAAAAGACCATCGCTCATCCCCGACCGCCACTCATAAGGAAGACAATCAAATAACACCTCATGTTTCAAATTTGTTGCATAACGTTTACCATACGTGCATGCTACGGGACTTGCAAACCTCAACACAAGTATTTCTCAATTTCACAACTACTCAACTAGCATGACTTTTATATTATTACCTCCATGTCTCAAATCAATCATCAAGCATCAAACTTCTCTTAGTATTCAACACACTCATAAGAAAGTTTTATTATTAATCTTGCATACCAAGCATATTAGGATTTTAAGCAAATTACCATGCTATTAAGACTCTCAAAATAATCTAAGTGAAGCATGAGAGATCAATAGTTTCTATAAAACAAATCCACCACTGTGCTCTAAAAGATATAAGTGAAGCACTAGAGCAAAATTATATAACTCAAAAGATATAAGCAAAGCACATAGAGTATTCTAACAAATTCCAAATCATGTATGGCTCTCTCAAAAGGTGTGTACAACAAGGATGATTGTGGTAAACTAACAAGAAAAGACTCAAATCATACAAGACGCTCCAAGCCAAACACATATCATGTCCTAAATAAAAATATAGCTCCAAGTAAAGTTACCGATAGAAGTAGACGAAAGAGGGGATGCCTTCCGGGGCATCCCCAAGCTTTGGCTTTTAGATGTCCTTAGATTATCTTGGGGGTGCCATGGTGATACGTCTCCGTCGTATCTATATTTTTTGATTGTTCCATGCCAATATTATTCAACTTTCATATACTTTTGGCAACTTTTTATACTATTTTTGGGACTAACATATTGATCCAGTGCCCAGTGCCAGTTCATGTCTGTTGCATGTTTTTGGTTTCGCAGAATATCCATATCAAACGGAGTCCAAATGGGATAAAAACGGACAGAGACACTTTTTGGAATATTTGGAAAATCTAGAGGAAAAATCAACGCGAACAAGTGTCCGAGGTGGGCACGAGGTAGGGCCCCCCTAGGGCGCGCCCCTGACCCTCGTGACGCACCTGTAAGGCGGTTGACTCCCTTCTTCGGCCGCAAGAAAGCTATTTTTTGGAAAAAAAATCATGGCGAAGGTTTCGTTCCAACCGGAGTTACGGATCTCCGGATATAAAAGAAACGGGAAAGGGCAGCAGAACAGAACGCAGAAACAGAGAGAGACAGAGAGACAGATCCAATCTTGGAGGGGCTCTCGCCCCTCCCGTGCCATGGAGGCCATGGACCAGAGGGGAAACCCTTCTCCCATCTAGGGAGAAGCTCAAGGAAGAAGAAGAAGGAGGGGGCTCTCTCCCCCTCGCTTCCGGTGGCGCCGGAACACCGCCGGGGGCCATCATCATCACCGCGATCTACACCAACACCTCCGCCATCTTCACCAACATCTCCATCACCTTCCCCCCTCTATCTACAGCGGTCCACTCTCCCGCAACCCGCTGTATACTCTACTTGAACATGGTGCTTTATGCCTCATATTATTATCCAATGATGTGTTGCCATCCTATGATGTCTGAGTAGATTTTCGTTGTCCTATTGGTGGTTGATGAACTGCTATGATTGATTTAATTTGCTTGTGGTTATGTTGCTGTCCTTTGGTGCCCATCATATGATTGCGCGCGTGGATCACACCCTAGGGTTAGTTGTATGTTGATAGGACTATCTATTGGAGGGCAAGAGTGACAGAAGCTTCAACCTAGCATAGAAATTGATGCATACGGGATTGAAGGGGGACCAATATATCTTAATGCTATGGTTGGGTTTTACCTTAATGAACATTAGTAGTTGCGGATGCTTCTTAATAGTTCCAATCATAAGTGCATAGAATTCCAAGTCAGGGATGACATGCTAGCAGTGGCCTCTCCCACATAATACTTGCTATCGGTCTAGTAAAGTAGTCAATTGCTTAGGGGCAATTTTGCAACTCCTACCACCACTTTTCCACACTTGCTATATTTAATTTATTGTTTCTTTATCTAAACATCCCCTACTTTTTATTTACGTACTCTTCATTATCTTGCAAACCTATCCAACAACACCTACAAAGTACTTCTAGTTTCATACTTGTTCTAGGTAAAGCGAACGTCAAGCGTGCGTAGAGTTGTATCGTTGGTCGGTAGAAATTGAGGGAATATTTATTCTACCTTTAGCTCCTCGTTGGGTTCAACACTCTTACTTATCGAAAACTGTTGCGATCCCCTATACTTGTGGGTTATCAAGACCTTTTTCTGGCGCCGTTGCCGGGGAGTAATAGCGTGGGGTGAATATTCTCGTGTGTGCTTGTTTGCTTTATCACTAGGTAATTTTTATTTGTTGTTCTTAGTTGTTCTTTATCTTTAGTTATGGATATGGAACACGAAATACCAAAAAAATTAGGTGTACTTGCTACTCATGGAGATGGGTAACCTCCTAAAACCTCGATGCTGGTTATGTGGAAGATATTATGTACTACTTTAATAATCCTGAGAAAACCCCATTCAATTATGTAATGGGAGTAACGTTGGATCAACGTGAATACTTTAGGGATTACCGCTTGACACAAAAAGGGAAACTATTATGGGATCAAATTCATATATTGAAGTGGTATGCTCGGCAAGTATGCTTGAGTTATGATTATACTTTTTGCTCTAGGATGAAGGCTCCACACCTTCCCTTTTTATGCAAATTTAATGATAATGAAACCTTAACTTCTTATGCTAATGGTATATATGATTACTATGATGTGGAAGAAATAGAAGAATTTGTTGCTTTTAAGGGTGCTTATGAAATTGAGTCTATGTTTAAAGAGTTTGAAGATTTTGATGATGTTGTTTATAGACCTGAAAATTTAGCTGTCCTGAAATATTGTTATGAGAATTATGAATACAATTATGAAATTAATGTGCTTATTAAGAAAGTCTCCGCCGTCCAAGAAGAGACTAATATTTTGCAGGAATCTATGGAAGAAGAAATTGATGAAACTATGAGCTCATCGGATGAAAAAGATGATGAGGAGAGCGAAGAACAAAAGGAGGAAGAGCGGATTAGCTACCCATGCCCACCTTCTAATGAGAGTAACTCTTCAACTCATACATTATTTAATTTCCCTTCATGCTTACCGGAGGATGATTGCTATGATGATTGTTATGATCCCGTTGATTCTTTTGAAATATCCCTTTTTGTTGATGCTTGCTATGCTTGTGGCCAAGATGCCAATATGAATTATGCTTATGGAGATGAACTTGCTATAGTTCCTTATGTTAAACATGAAATTGTTGCTATTGCACCCACGCATGATAGTCCTATTATCTTTTTGAATTCTCCCGACTACACTATATCGGAGAAGTTTGCACTTATTAAGGATTTATATTGATGGGTTGCCTTTTACCGTTTCACATGATGATTTTGATGAATATAATATGCATGTGCTTGCTGCTCCTACTTGCAATTATTATGAGAGAGGAACTATATCTCCACCTCTCTATGTTTCCAATATGACAAAATTGCAAGAAACTGTTTACACTATGCATTGGCCTTTACTATGTGTGCATGAATTGTTCTTTTATGACATGCCGATGCATAGGAAGAGAGTTAGACTTCGTCATTACATGATATATGTTACCTTGTGCTCACCACTAAATTACAAATCATTTTTAATTAAAATTGGCTTTGATATACCTTGGGAGCCGGGTGGATCCATTACTTGAGCACTATATGCCTAGCTTAAGGGCTTTAAAGAAAGCGCTGCCAGGGAGACAACCCGGAAGTTTTAGAGAGTCATTTATTTCTGTTGAGTGCTTTCATATAGTTTAAAAACAACAAACATAAAGAGGGGAACCCAAAACTTTTTCAAAAAGGAAAGTGAAAGTGAGAGAGACAAGCATTGTTGAAGTGGGAGCTAGCCTTGGACTTTGTTCATGCTCATGGAAACTTTGTGAATCTTGATTACAGAAAATTTTCAACAAAAATAATTATCCCCTTGTACAATTCAATTTTATTATAAAAATAATGTGCCAAGGTTTGCCTTTAGGATGTTTACATTTGCTTGATGGTTTGTACGGTGCAGGACAGAAACTTTGGCTGTAGTGCGCGATTTTACATTTTTAGCTGGAACGTCAAATAGTTCTGATTATTTTTGCACTGTCTTCCTATACAAATTTTTTATTTTTCCTAATTTTTGTATAATTGTTCAAGCACCATAAGTATGGTGAATGTTCAGATTATTACAGACTGTTCTGTTTTAGACAGATGCTGTTTTTGATGCATAGTTTGCTTGTTTTGATGAAACTATCAATTTATATCTGTGGATTAAGCCATGAAAAAGTTATATTACAGTAGACACAATGCAAAAACAAAATATGAATTGGTTTGCAACAGTGCTTAGAGTAGTGATTTGCTTTATTATACTAACGGATCTTACCAAGTTTTCTGTTGAAGTTTTGTGTGGATGAAGTGTTCGATGATCGAGAAGGTCTTGATGTGAGAAGAAGGAAGAGAAGCAAGAGCTCAAGCTTGGGGATGCCCGAGGCACCCCAAGTAAATATTCAAGGAGACTCAAGCGTATAACCTTGGGGATGCCCCGAAAGGCATCCCCTCTTTCTTCAACAAGTATCGGTATGTTTTCGGATTTGTTTCGTTCATGCGATATGTGCAATCTTGGAGCGTCTTTTGCATTTAGTTTTCATTTTTATTTTATGCACCATGCTGGTATGAGATAGTCCTTGGTTGATTTATAGAATGCTCTATGCACTTCATTTATATCTTTTGAGTATGGCTTTATAGAATGCTTCATGTGCTTCGCTTATATCATTTGAAGTTTGGATTGCCTGTTTCTCTTTACATAGAAAACCGCCATTTGTAGAATGCTCTTTTGCTTCACTTAGATTTGTTAGAGCGTGGGCATATCTTTTGTAGGAAGAATTAAACTCTCTTGCTTCACTTATACCTATTTAGAGAGATGACAGGAATTGATCATTCACATGGTTAGTCATAAAATCCTACATAAAACTTGTAGATCACTGAATATGATATGTTTGATTCCTTGCAATAGTTTTGCGATATAAAGATGGTGATATTAGAGTCATGCTAGTGAGTAGTTGTGGATTGTAGAAATAGTTGTGTTGAAGTTTGTGATTCCCGTAGCATGCACGTATGGTGAACCGTTATGTGATGAAGTCGGAGCATGATTTATTTATTGATTGTCTTCCTTATGAGTGGCGGTCGGGGAAGAGCGATGGTCTTTTCCTACCAATCTATCCCCCTAGGAGCATGCACGTAGTACTTTGTTTCGATAACTAATAGATTTTTGCAATAAGTATATGAGTTATTTATGACTAATGTTGAGTCCATGGATTATACGCACTCTCACCCTTCCACCATTGCTAGCCTCTCTAGTATCGCGCAACTTTCGCCGGTACCATAAACCCACCATATACCTTCCTCAAAACAGCCACCATACCTACCTATCATGGCATTTCCATAGCCATTCTAAGATATATTGCCATGCAACTTCCATCATCATCATATACATAACTTGAGCATTCATTGTCATATTGCTTTGCATGATCGTAAGATAGCTAGCATGATGTTTCCATGGCTTGTCTGTTTTTAGATTTCATTGCTACGCTAGATCAGTGCACATCCCGGTACACCGCCGGAGGCATTCATATAGAGTCATATCTTTGTTCTAGTATCGAGTTGTAATATTGAATTGTAAGTAAATAAAAGTGTGATGATCATCATTATTAGAGCATTGCCCCAGTGAGGAAAGGATGATGGAGACTATGATTCCCCCAGAAGTCGGGATGAGACTCCGGACTTCACAAAAAAATAAAAGAGGCCAAAGAAGCCCAAATAAAAAAAAGAGGCCAAAGAATCCCACCAAAAAATAAAAAAACAAAAAAATGAGAGAAAAAGGGAGAAGGGGCAGTGCTACTATCCTTTTTCCACACTTGTGTTTCAAAGTAGCACCATGTTCTTCATATAGAGAGTCTCTTGAGTTATCACTTTCATATACTAGTGGGAATTTTCATTATAGAACTTGTCTTGTATATTCCGATGGTGGGCTTCCTCAAATGCCCAAGGTCTTCATGAGCAAGCAAGTTGGATGCACACCCACTTAGTTTCAGTTGGAGCTTTCATACACTTATAGCTCTAGTGCATCCGTTGCATGGCAATCCCTACTCACTCACATTGATATCTATTGATGGGCATCTCCATAGCCCGTTGATACGCCTAGTTGATGTGAGACTATCTTCTCCTTTTTGTCTTCTCCGCCATCATATTCTATTCCACCTATAGTGCTATGTCCATGGCTCACGCTCATGTATTGCGTGAAAGTTGAAAAGGTTTGAGAACGTCAAAAGTATGAAACAATTGCTTGGCTTGTCATCGGGGTTGTGCATGATGTGAATATTTTGTGTGGTGAAGATGGAGCATAGCCAGACTATATGATTTTGTAGGGATAACTTTCTTTGGCCATGTTATTTTGAAAAGACATGATTGCTTTATTAGTAGGCTTGAAGTATTATTGTTTTTATGTCAAATGATAGACTATTGCTTTGAATCACTCGTGTCTTAATATTCATGCCATGATTAGACATATGATCAAGATTATGCTAGGTAGCATTCCACATAGAAAATTATCTTTTTTATCATTTACCTACTCGAGGACGAGCAGGAATTAATCTTGGGGATGCTAATACGTATCTGTCGTATCTATAATTTTTGATTGTTCCATGCCAATATTATTCAACTTTCATATACTTTTGGCAACTTTTTATACTATTTTTGGGACTAACATATTGATCCAGTGCCCAGTGCTAGTTCCTGTCTGCTGCATGTTTTTGGTTTCGCGGAATATCCATATCAAACGGAGTCCAAACGGGATAAAAACGGACGGAGATACTTTTCGGAATATTTGGAAAATCTGGAGGAAAAATCAACGCGAACCAGTGTCCGAGGTGGGCATGAGGTAGCCCCCCCCCTAGGGTGCGCCCCTGACCCTCGTGACCCACCTGTAAGGCGGTTGACACCCTTCTTCGGCCGCAAGAAAGCTAATTTTCAGAAAAAATCATGGCGAATGTTTCGTTCCAATCGGAGTTATGGATCTCCGGATATAAAAGAAACGGTGAAAGGGCAGCAGAACAGAACGCACAAACAGAGAGAGACAGATCCAATCTCGGAGGGGCTCTCGCCCCTCCCGTGCCATGGAGGCCATGGACCAGAGGGGAAACCCTTCTCCCATCTAGGGAGAAGGTCAAGGAAGAAGAAGAAGGAGGGGGGCTCTCTCCCCCTCGCTTCCGGTGGCGCCGGAACGCCGCCGGGGGCCATCATCATCACCGCAATCTACACCAACACCTCCGCCATCTTCACCAACATCTCCATCACCTTCCCCCCTCTATCTACAGCGGTCCACTCTCCAGCAAACCGCTGTATCATCTACTTGAACATGGTGCTTTATGCTTCATATTAATATCCAATGATGTGTTGCCATCCTATGATGCTTGAGTAGATTTTCGTTGACCTATCGGTAGTTGATGAATTGCTATGATTGATTTAATTTGCTTGTGGTTATGTTGTTGTCCTTTGGTTCCCATCATATGATTGCGCGCATGGATCACACCCTAGGGTTAGTTGTATGTTGATAGGACTATCTATTGGAGGGCAAGAGTGACAGAAGCTTCAACCTAGCATAGAAATTGATGCATACGGGATTGAAGGGGGACCAATATATCTTAATGCTATGGTTGGGTTTTACCTTAATGAACATTAGTAGTTGTGGATGCTTGCTAATAGTTCCAATCATAAGTGCATAGAATTCCAAGTCAAGGGTGACATGCTAGCAGTGGCCTCTGCCACATAATACTTGCTATCGGTCTAGTAAAGTAGTCAATTGCTTAGGGGCAATTTCGCAACTCCTACCACCACTTTTCCACACTCGCTATATTTACTTTATTGTTTCTTTATCTAAACAGCCCCTACTTTTTATTTACATACTCTTTATTATCTTGCAAACCTATCAAACAACACCTACAAAGTACTTCTTGTTTCATACTTGTTCTAGGTAAAGCGAACGTCAAGCGTGCGTAGAGTTGTATCGGTGGTCGATAGAACTTGAGGGAATATTTGTTCTACCTTTAGCTCCTCATTGGGTTCGACACTCTTACTTATTGAAACTGTTGCGATCCCCTATACTTGTGGGTTATCACATGGGCATCCCCAAGCTTAGGCTCTTGCCACTCCTTGTTCCATAATCCATCAAATCTTTACCCAAAACTTGAAAACTTCACAACACAAAACTTAAAGTAGAAAATCTCGTGAGCTCCGTTAGCGAAAGAAAACAAAAGACCACTTCAATGTACTGTAATGAACTCATTCTTTATTTATATGGGTGTTATGCCTACTGTATTACAACTTCTCTATGGTTTATAAACTATTTTACTAGCCATAGATTCATCAAAATAAGCAAACAACACACAAAAAACAGAATCTGTCAAAAACAGAACAGTCTGTACTAATCTGTAGCTAGAGCAAGATCTGGAACCCCAAAAATTCTAAAATAAATTGCTGGACGTGAGGAATTTATCTATTAATCGTCTGAAAAAAGAATTAACTAAATATCACTTTCCAAATAAAAATGACAGTAGTTGTCGTGAGCGCTAAAGTTTCTGTTTTTTACAGCAAGTTCAACAAGAATTTCCCCAAGTCTTCCCAACGGTTCTACTTGGCACAAACACTAATTAAACACAAAAAACACAACCAAAACAGAGTCTAGATAATTTATTTATTACTAAACAGGAGCAAAAAGCAAGAAATAAAGATAAAATTGGGTTGCCTCCCAACAAGCGCTATCGTTTAACGCCCCTAGCTAGGCATAACAAGCAAGAATAGATCTAGGTATTGCCATCTTTGGTAGGCAATTCTTCAATGAGGCATCTACCATCTTTAGGAATTTCTTTCTTTTTATTAATTATCAAGCTTTTAGGCACAAGACGTAAAAAATTCATTTGTAACAAATGGTTCCTTAATGAAAGCAAAAAGATTGTGATGAACACTTATAGATTTGAGATCCGCATTTTTCTTACTAGATGATTCACCCTTATTTTTAGGGACATATATAAGCTTGGCAACTTTAGTGGAAGGACTTGGAGTATTCTTTATGTAAGAAAAAGCGGTTCCCAAGTTGGTAATAATATTCTCAAGTTTATCGATCCTAACGGAATCGTGATTTATTTTCTCATTAACTATGGGTTCTTTTTCTTTAATATCTTTCAAAGTAACTCCTACTTTAGATTCATATTGAGAGATTCGGCTGTGGATCTTTTTATCCAATTTTTAAATTAACACTACGGTAGCAACCTTATTTTCAATAATCTCAAGCTTTTGCATTACCTGCTCCAAAGTTAATATAGTTCCATTAACCAAGAGAGGAGGTGAGCCAAATAAATCTAACATAGCATTATAAGAATCAAAAGTATGGCTACCCAAAAAGTTCCCTCTGGTAATAGTATCAAGAACATAACAGTGCCAAGGAGTAATGCCTACATAAAAATTGTGAAGGAGAATGGTAGTAGATTTCTTCCTAGTAGATTTATTTTGAGCATTGCAAATTCTATACCAAGCATCTTTTAGATTTTCACCCTCCCTTTGCTTAAAATTTAGAATTTCATTCTCGGGAGACAACGGAGAAGATAAGGGACTAGCCATAACGACAAGCAAACAAACTAACACACAAGCAAACAAAAAGCAAGCGGGCAAAGAGAGGCAAATAGAGGGAGCATAGAGAGAGGGGGGGCAAATAAAACGGCAAGGGTGAAGTGGGGGAGAGGAAAACGAGAGGCAAATGGCAAATAATGTAATGCGGGAGATAAGGGTATGTGATGGGTACTTGGTATGTTGACTTTTGCGTAGACCTCCCCGGCAACGGCGCCAGAAATCCTTCTTGCTACCTCTTTTAGCACTGCGTTGGTTTTCCCCGAAGAGGAAGGGATGATGCAGCAAAGTAGCATAAGTATTTCCCTCAGTTTTTGAGAACCAAGGTGTCAATCCAGTAGGAGGCTACGCGCGAGTCCCTCGTACCTGCACAAAACAAATAAATCCTCGCAACCAACGCAAATAGGGGTTGTCAATCCCTATTGGGCCACTTACGAGAGTGAGATCTGATAGATATGATATGATAATATTTTTGGTATTTTTTTGATAAAGATGCAAAGTAAATGACTAAGTAGTAGGAGATTGATATGATAAAGATAGACCCGGGGGCCATAGGTTTCACTAGTGGCTTCTCTCGAGAGCATAAGTATTCTACGGTGGGTGAACAAATTACTGTTGAGCAATTGACAGAATTGAGCATAGTTATGAGAATATCTAAGTATGATCATGTATATAGGCATCACGTCCGAGACAAGTAAACCGACTCCTGCCTACATCTACTACTATTACTCCACTCATCGACCGCTATCCAGCATGCATCTAGAGTATTAAGTTAAAAACAGAGTAACGCCTTAAGCAAGATGACATGATGTAGAAGGATAGACTCATGCAATATGAAGAAAACCCCATCTTGTTATCCTCGATGGCAACAATACAATACATGCCTTGCTGCCATTACTGTCATCGGGAAAGGCCACCGCAAGATTGAACCCAAAGCTAAGCACTTCTCACATTGCAAGAAAGATCAATCTAGTAGGCCAAACCAAACTGATAATTCGAAGAGACTTGCAAAGATAACCAATCATACATAAAAGAATTCAGAGAAGATTCAAATATTATCCATAGATAGACTTGATCATAAACCCACAATTCATCGGTCTCAACAAAACACACCACAAAAAGAAGATTACATCGAATAGATCTCCACAAGAGAGGGGGAGAACATTGTATTGAGATCCAAAAAGAGAGAATAAGCCATCTAGCTACTAACTATGGACCCGTAGGTCTGAAGTAAACTACTCACACTTCATCGGAGGGGCTATGGTGTTGATGTAGAAGCCATCCGTGATCGATGCCCCCTCCGGCGGAGCTCCGGAACAGGCCCCAAGATGGGATCTCGTGGATACAGAAAGTTACGGTGGTGGAATAAGGTTTTTGGCTCCGTATCTGATCGTTTGAGGTATGTGGGTATATATAGGAGGAAGAAGTATGTCGGTGGAGCAACAGGGGGCCCACGAGGGTGGAGGGCACGCCTGGGGGGTAGGCGTGCCCCTACCTCGTGGCCTCCTGTTACGTGGCTTGACGTAGGGTCCAAGTCTCCTGAGTTGTATTCGATGAGAAAATCACGGTCCCGAAGGTTTCACTATGTTTGGACTCCGTTTGATATTCGTTTTCTTCGAAACCCTAAAACAGGCAAAAAACAGCAATTCTGGGCTGGGCCTCCGGTTAATAGGTCAGTCCCAAAAATAATATAAAAGTGGAAAATAAAGCCCAATAATGTCCAAAACTGTAGATAATATAGCATGGAGCAATCAAAAATTATAGATACGTTGGAGACGTATCAGCAACTCTTGAGCCGGCACATGTGCTCGTCGTGCAATTTTTTGACATCGATCACACCTACTGACCAGATGCTCTGCATCAGCGTGAGCCGTTAACCAGTAAAAACCATGACGAAAAGCTTTGGCCACGAGACTTTGACCCTATGTGATGACCACAATCCCCTTCATGGATCTCACGAAGTATTTCTTGGCCTTCTTCAGGAGAAACACACCGCTGAAACGCTCCAGAGACGCTGCGGTGGTATAACTCTACGTCAGAAATCGTCATTGATTTGGACCGCCGGGTTATCTATCGGGCCAGGGTCTCATCCTCTGGAAACTCGCCCCGGGTCATGTAAGCCAAGAATGGTATTGTCCAATCTGGGATGACATTGTGACGCCCCCGATTCAATCATACACTAATCATACACGCAAACATGTACGGTCAAGATCAGGGACTCATGGGAAGATATCACAACACAACTCTACAAATAAAATAAGTCATACAAGCATCATATTACAAGCCAGGGGCCTTGAGGGCTCGAATACAAGAGCTCGATCATAGACGAGTCAGCGGAAGGAACAATATCTGAGTACAGACATAAGTTAAACAAGTTTGCCTTAAGAAGCCTAGCACAAACTGGGATACGGATCGAAAGAGGCGCAAGCCTCCTGCCTGGGATCCTCCTAAACTACTCCTGGTCGTCGTCGGCGGGCTGCACGTAGTAGTAGGCACCTCCCGAGTAGTAGTAGTCGTCGTCGACGGTGGCGTCTGGCTCCTGGGCTCCATCGTCTGGTCGCAGCAATCGAGTATAGAAAAGGAGGGAAAAGAGGGAGAAAGCAACCGTGAGTACTCATCCAAAGCACTCGCAAGCAAGGAGCTACACTACATATGTATGCATTGGTATCAACTGGAATAAGGCTATTATATGTGGACTGAACTACAGAAAGCCGGAATAAGGGGGGTAGCTAGTCCTTTCGAAGACTACGCTTCTGGCAGCCTCCGTCTTGTAGCATGTAGAAGAGAGTAGACTGAAGTCCTCCAAGTATCAACGCATAGCATAATCCTAACCGATGATCCTCCCCTCGTCGCCCTATGAGAGAGCGGTCACCGGTTGTATCTGGCACTTGGAAGGGTGTGTTTTATTAAGTATCCGGTTCTAGTTGTCATAAGGTCAAGGTACAACTCCAAGTCGTCCTATTACCGAAGATCACAGCTATTCAAATAGATTAACTTCCCTGCAGGGGTGCACCACATAACCCAACACGCTCGATCCCATTTGGCCGGACACACTTTCCTGGGTCATGCCCGGCCTCGGAAGATCAACACGTCCCAGCCCTACCTAGGCCCAACAAAGAGGTCAGCACGCCGGTCTAAATCCTATGGCGCAGGGGTCTGGGCCCATCGCCCTTTGCACACCTGCACGTTGCGAACACGGCCGACGAGCAGACCTAGCAACCTCCATTACAAAGGAAGTTGCGTTACACGGTCCAACCCGGCGCGTGCCGCTCAGTCGCTGACGTCACAAAGGCTTCGGCTGATACCACGACGTCGAGTGCCCATAACTGTCCCCGCGTAGATGGTTAGTG
Source organism: Triticum urartu (assembly GCF_003073215.2). Taxonomy (NCBI): domain Eukaryota; kingdom Viridiplantae; phylum Streptophyta; class Magnoliopsida; order Poales; family Poaceae; genus Triticum; species Triticum urartu. The sequence goes on along the minus strand of NC_053028.1, from coordinate 262,951,717 downwards.
CGTATAGGCCAGTAGCCAGACTCAGATCAAATACCAAGATCTCGTTAAACGTGTTATCTTGAAGACACCGCGAACGCCGACCAGGGCCAGGCCCACCTCTCTCCTAGGTGGTCTCAACCTGCCCTGTCGCTTCGCCACAACGATCCACCCAGAGGGCCGTCGGGACAAAGGTCCTTTCAGCCCCCAATCCGTGAATCACTCGCGGGTACTCCTCGAGCCAACCCGACTTTAGTCATCACATGTATCATGTATAAAGTATAGGTATATACCCGTGATCAACTCCCGAGTGATCATGGCCCGATAGTATAGCACGGCAGAAGTACAAGAATGTATGGCCACTGATGATAAACTAGCATCCTATACTAAGCATTTAGGATTGCAGGTAAGGTATCAACAGTTGTAGCAACAATGACAGGCTATGCATCAGGATAGGATTAACGGAAAGCAGTAACATGCTACACTACTCTAATGCAAGCAGTATAGAGGAGAGTAGGCGATATCTGGTGATCAAGGGGGGGGGCTTGCCTGGTTGCTCCAGCAAGAGAGAGGGGTCGTCAACACCGTAGTCATACTGGGTAGCAGCGGCGTTGGTCTCGGTGTCTAGCGAGAGAAGAGGGGGAAGAAACAATAAATATAATGCAAACAAAGCATCACAAAACATAATGAAGCAATACGCGGTGCTAGGTATGCCCTAACACGGTAGGAGGTGATACCGACGAAGGGGGGAAACATCCGGGAAAGTATCCCGATGTTTCGCGTTTTCGGGCAGATGAATCGGAGGGGGGAAGTTGCGCATTCACTATGCTAGGGATGTGTGACGGATGAACGGGCTGCGTATCCGGATTCGTCTCGTCGTTCTGAGCAACTTTCATGTACAAAGTTTTTCCATCTGAGCTATGGTTTATTTTATATTAATTTTCAAAGTTTTAAAGAATTTTATGAATTTATTTTAATTCGAAATTAAATATTAAATTGCTAGGGGTACCCAGCATAGTGTACACAGAATGTGCACCAGTTGACATGTGGGTCCAGGGGGTCCCTATTGACCAGTCAACTTTGACTAGTCAACAGGGGTGGGCCCCCCTTGTCATTCTCACATTTCTAATGACAGAAATTAGATTAGTCTAATCATCATCTAATTAATTAATTAACTAAAAAAATTTATTATTATTAATAAAAACCCTTCTTTTATTCCATTTTTTCTGTTATAACTTTTGGGCCATGGCCCACATGTCGTTGGCCCCAGCCAGCCAGCCACTGGCTGGACGCGCATGCGAGACGGCAGGGCCACGGTGGACGGGGTGCGGCCGTGGAGGGGTGGCGCATGGTGCGTGGCCACACTGAGCGCAAACATGCAGCCAGGGCGCGGACACGGCAGCGAGCGCGTGCGAGGAGGAGGGGATGTGCGCGAACGACTGCGGTGGGTGTGGGGTGACCGCGACGGGGGGCAGGCGGAGCGCGGCGTGCGGAGAGAGAGCAAAGGGAGGGTTCGAGCGGAAGCGTGCTCACATTCGAGCAGGGGAACAGGGGTCGGAGAGGCTCGAGGGAGTCCGTTGGGGTGGAGGCGAAGAGGAGGCAGTTCGGCAGAGAGGGGCGGCGGTCCGGCGACAGCCTGGTGGCGACGGGCGCGTCGGGTGCCGGAGATCGGGGGCGCCACCACGGGTGGTGGCTCAGGCCGGGGTGGCCGAGGCCGGCACGAGTGACAGACCGGCGAGGGGAGGCGAGGTGGTGGTGACGGTGGCCGGCCAGGCTGCAGCCGACCGACGAGCGGGGTGCCAGCGGATCGGGATCGGGAGCTCCTCTCCCGATCCGATCCAGGAGATATTTCGAGGAGGGGGTTGTGGTGTCGGTGGGGGTGGCGGTGTTGGTTGGTTCCGGTCGTGGGGGATAAGGAGAGGAGAGGTGGGCCGACCCGGTTGGATGGCCAGCTGGGCTGAGGCCCAGCGTGGGGGGGTCTTTCTTCCTTTTTTTGTTGTTTTGTTTTTGTTTAGATCTTTTCTTTTTATTTATTTTCTTTTCTGTTTTATTCCTAGTTTCTTTTAATCTTTAGTTTTTACAAAAATCACCACTAGTACCTAAAGTAGTATTTATAAACAAACTGCTGTCACATCAATTCTTAACCCATAATAAAATATTTTTAATATTTTATAAAATCCAATAGGTATTTGTTTAATTGTTTTCACTACTGTTTTAATTAGTTTAGAGCCCTTAAACATTTTATCAAGGTTTGGTTTCTCCATCGTATTTACACCTGATTTATCTGACCCACCTTGAACATTTTGGTTTCATTGTTTGAAAACTTTTATTATTTGCCTTTAATTGAATTTGAATTTGAATCGGTTTCGAACTAACACGAGATTAGCGATAGTAATCAAAGTGACGTGGCATCATTAGCAGAGAATTACTGTAGCTTAATTATTCGGGCGTCACGGACGTGAAGAGCCACCACCAACTGTGCCTCCGGGTCAGGAACGGCTAAATCTTCCTCTGTAGGCAACTTAACAGACGGGTTATGCAAAACATCCAAAAAGGTGTTAGCTGGCACCGGCTTACGCTGAGACCCCAACCGGCTTAGAGCATCTGCCGCTTCGTTCTTCCTACGGTCAATGTGTTCCACCTGATAACCTTTAAAATGTCCGGCAACAGCATCGACTTCACAGCGATAAGCCGCCATGAGAGGGTCCTTGGAATCCCACTTGCCTGACACGTGTTGAGCCACCAAATCTGAATCGCCAAGACACCAGACCCGGCTCAGGCTCATCTCTTTGGCCACTCGAAGACCATGGAGCAAGGCCTCATACTCTGCTGCATTGTTATACAAGGAAACATCAGTCGCAACACATAACAAAACTTGTCACCTCAAGGGGAAGTTAAAACAACTCCAGCCCCCGAGCCTTCCAATTGTCTGGACCCATCAAAGTCAATCGTCCAATACGTGTTGTCTGGTTTCTCTTCTGGCATCTGCATCTCTGTCCAGTCATTAATAAAGTCAACCAGCGCATGAGATTTGATCGCAGTACGTGGCACATACTTCAACCCATGAGACCCAAGTTCAATGGCCCACTTGGCGACTCGTCTAGTAGCTTCTCTATTTTGGATGATGTCTCCCAAAGGAGCAGAGCTAACCACAGTGATTGGGTGACCCTGAAAGTAATGTTTGAGCTTCTCTCTTGACATGAACACCCCATACACGAGCTTCTGCCAATGTGGATATCTTTGTTTAGATTCAATCAGCACCTCACTGACGTAGTAAACCGGCCATTGAATCGGATGTTCCTTGCCAGCCTCCTTGTGCTCCACCACAATTGCCACACTAACAGCTCATGAGTTAGCGGCTACGTATAACAATAGTGGCTCTTTCTCAACTGGAGCAACAAGAACCGGCGGCTTAGCAAGTTGTTTCTTCAAATCCTCAAAAGCAGAGTCTACAGCCTCGCTCCAAACGAAATCATTCGTCTTTTTCATCATCTGATACAAAGGCATCACCTTCTCCCCTAAACGGCTTATGAACCGGCTCAAAGTAGCGACGCAACCCGCTAGCCGTTGAACGTCATTGATGCACACCGGTTTGATCAGGGAGGTGATTGCCTTAATTTTCTATGGGTTAGCTTCAATACCTGTGGGGACCCCGACTCATAAGTCGTGATCACCGAATGCACGTGTACAGTGATCCCAGAGATCAATGCTCACTGAACACACAGAAGCTGAATAACAAGAGTCTTACATCCATACATACCGTCTTACACAAATTATGACCATTATGGTCAAGTCTTACATAGATAAAGCCACAAGGGCTGAATACCAAATAAACATAAGCAGCGGAAATCTTCGTCGATAAGTAGAACCAATGCCATCTGCCTTAACCCCACAGGCATTCTCACTGGGAAACGTCCTAGTTCGCATGTTAGTCTCCAAAGAACTCTTCATCAAACTCCTGTTCTTCCATGCCTGGCCAATTAAATAACCAGTGGCAAGCCAATGAGTACTTTGAATGTACTCGCAAGCAACCCATGTTTTGGCTCAAGATACAACAATGCATGACATAGGTAAAAATTTTCAGAAAGCTAATTTTGTTGTGTTACGACATGCTCAATAATTGGTAAATCATGCATCGTATAAATTCAAGTAACCATAGGGGCTGGTTACAGATATCAACATAAAGGGAGTGGGCTCCAACCCAACTCATCCATGTCAAGTCCTTTGACTTGACCCAAGTAGTTCTTCCCACACACACTGGTTTGTAAACAAGTGGACGTAGTTTAAGAAGCACCGCCCAACTATCCTTGACCATGGACACAACTATTCGAATAGTTTTACACTCTGCAGAGGTTGCACACTTTACCCACAAGATCCAGGGAACTTCCGTGTCATCCACGACCCGCGGTACCTCAAGTACCCGGGGTAAGCACCCGATCACTATCTTTCCCTAGACGACACTAACATAGAGTCCACTCGATTGGTATTAACCCCCGTGCCCAACATTTCACATCTTAAAATTGTGGAGCCTTGCTCCCATATTCATCACATACCACAAGCACAGGGTACCAACGGTGTGTTCGATGCCCTGTGAAAACAGTCATGGCCGCCCTACCTGGCATAAACCCGTCTCGAGAGAGCGCAACAACAACTCTCTCGTCACTAGTAATGCGGGCTCCAAGCTAGTATCGGCCTAGGTAATCAATAATGCCCTTTCCCATATAAGGGTAGAGTGGTTGCGCATGTAAGGTTGGGACAGTCGACAAATCTTAAATCTAATCCGTTTTCGAAAACAACACACACACTTGCCTCGGTACACCACTTCTTCATCAAGTGGTTACCCAACTCATTATCTCCCTCGGACATAAGTGGCACCTGACGGGGTTTTTCAAAAAAGTCTTTTGAAAATACTTTGCCTTCATCTCCATGCATATTCCCGTCCCTTTTTGCGTAGCAACTACTCCAGCATCCTACCTACTCCCATCGGCATAACCCTCATAAGGAGGTAGGGTCGTGCACCATGCAAGTATCAACGAGGAAGTAACGGTGGCAAACCACCTCAAGTGGTCACCACATTATCATGACTTTGATGCAAGTAATGAAAGTGCCATATGATATGCACAAAAAGGGTTTCTTAGACATGGTCAAAGGGCTACTTGCCTAGCTCAACAAGGTCTTCTGGTTCTTCAAAGTCTTCTGGTCCAACTCCTTTGTCAGCAACGCAATCTATCGTTGCAAAATAATAGCAAGAAAAAAATAAGGCAATAATAAAATAGAAAAACCAAAGTGCTCAGAAAAATGTCAACTCATTTTTGTTAAATACTAGGGTGAAAACTAAGAAGGGGAAAATTCCTAGTTTTGGATTTGGAGTCATGGAAACAATGCTAGGAATTTTAAATGACAGGCATAAATGCTCAAATTCAAATTTAAATTTGAACAGTGAAGAAAAGTTGGTTTGATAAGAGTGAAAACTGCACCAATAAATAAGTGGGATTATTACAAGAATTTAGGAGTTGGAATTATTGCATTTGGATTATTATTTAATCCTGTGGAATTTTTGGAAAAGTTACAGAAAAAGAAAAGGAAAAAGGCCACTGTGCAACTGGGCCTATTCAGACACAGTGCAGCAGGCCCAGGGGGAATCTCGCCCGCGCAAGGCTGCCACGTCGAAGGCGTATTTGGGAAATACGCCTCCAGCCAATGCAGCGAACCGGTGCGCGCGCATGCGTTTTTAAACCTGATGGGTGGGGCCCACCCGTCAGAGTGTGAGGCCAATCGACGGGCCCCATGGCCGTCGTCTTTAACCTCAGGCCAGAGAGGGAGGCGAGCTCACCGGCGTCGCTGTGGTCGACGGCGAGGCGATCCGAGGGCACCGTCGTGCTCAGGGCGGAGTCGCCATTCGGGTGGAGGTGGTCACCGGAGTGTAGGGGTTCGCCGGCGACGAGGAAACCGGCGGAATAGCTTCGGTAGGCTGTGGTTCCGGCCGTTTCTGGCTGCAAAAGAAGCAGGGAGGAAAGGGGAAATGATCAGTGAGCCATGGAGGTTCCAGATCGAGGAAGAGGAGCGGCGGAGAAGGCTTGTACCCTGAGATCGACGGCGACCCGAGGCGGCAGAGCTCGAGCTCGATCTCGAGCTCGGGTTCTCCTGGAGGAGAGTGGAGGGAATAGGGGGCCGATTTGGAGTAGGTAGGAGTGGGTGGTGGTGAGGGAGAGGCTCGGGAAGGCCCTTAAATACGCGAACGGTGGGGTGCCATGGACCCGTGCGCCGGCGAGCTCCTACTCATTGCCACAGGGCTCGGGAGGAGCTGGCGCCGTGTCTGGGGTGTTGCTGGGCATGGACTAGGCCGAGGGGATCTAAGGGAGAGAGCGGGGTAAGGCCAGAGATGCCGCGCATGTGAGGCCGCTCATTGGAGCTCTCGGGCGGCCGGTGCGCGTGCGAGGAGGGGCAGCAGGAAGGAGAAGGAGGAGGGGGACATGGGTTTAGCATGACGCAGACGCCGAGGCACATCGTCGGGCGCGCTGGGGAGGCCCGAGGTGGCCGGGAGTGGTTGGCAGGGGTCGGCTACAGTGCGGGAGCACACTGTAGCGCGCTCCAGAGCACCCAAATGGTCGGCATAGCCATTTTTTATGCAATGTGGGCGCGGCCAAAGGTGTCGGGTAGCTCTAGGGGGAAGTAAAGAAGTGCGCTATGGCCTTGGATGCCCTGGGGAGCCACTGGATTGAGGAGGAAGGTTGAGGGAGAGAGAGAGAAGCTGTTGTCCAGGGAGGTAAATGGGGGTGTTTCACCCCTCAATCATTGAGCAATGGCCAGGGGAAAGTTACTGGAGGTAGAAGAGGGTCAGGAGTAGCTGTAGTACAAAGTTGAGCCCATGGAGATTGGTGGAAGAGGTCTAAGATGGCATTTTGGTAAAGGGTCAGAAGGTGTTTGTTACTGGTTTGGGCAAGAAAATGAATCTCACTTTCCATGATACTTAACAGGATGGAATGGCACATAGAAATAGGGTGTTACACCAAATTTGAGTTCATTTGGGTAAAGTTTCCAATGCAACTTTTGTAAACCCTAGAAATCAATAGAAATGGGTTTTTCAAGATCTAGTCATCCAAAGATATTCTCCTTGATGCACCACTTGGTGTAGTTTCATCATTTGGGTATTTGATAATGTCCACAAAGTTTGGGATCAAATGGAGAAAGTTGGCAATCTAGAGTTGTTCAAACATGGATCTGGACAGAGAGGGTTTTGGGGCACTTTTGTGAACCAAAATTATTTTGATTGATATGAAAATTTTCAAGATCATCACATTATGCATATGTGACTTTCTTGAATTTTCCTGGATTTATTTGAAAATATTTCTTGTAGAAATATTTCAAATACTTGAAATGGACAGAAATGGTTTTGGAGAATTTTTCCCAATATTTTGAACATGACCATGTGTTGAAACTCTTATATATGGAAAATATATGTCCACTGAGTTTCCCAGATTTTTGTCAAATATTTTTGAAACAATAGAATAATCTTTCCCTATTAAAGACCATTTCTGGCCTTAAGAAAAAGCTTTTAAATAAAAAAGGAAAATAACTTTTAAAATTATATTTTTGTGGTTTATGGGAGTCCTATATCTACTAGGTTTCAAATATACTCTTTGAAATATTTTTCATACCCCAAATCAAGTACTTGTAGTGCAAACCTCAATTCAGGGGGTTTTGGAAAACTAATTTTTGAAAATACTATTTGGCCAAATTATTTTTGTAAGAAAATACTATATTGCACTATACACATGGCATGATCATTGGGCAGAAGTTTGGGGAAAGGAGATGAAGTATGGGAGGGGGAGTTGTGTTCACTTTAAAGAGCACTTGGAAAACACAGAGAGAAAACCAACTCCATATAAAAGCCAAATAATGCAAAAGTTCTTATCAAACCACACTTTATCATGATTTATTAGCTTAAGTGTTGTGGCATGAAAATCAGGGTGTCACAGACCTACCCCCCTTACAAGAATCTCGTCCCCAAGATTCCCAAACTAGTCATGGAAAGGAATACGAAAACTGGATCCGGGGGTAGTCTTCACGTCCTCATACCGCTTGTGCTTCTGAGTGGTGCTCCATTGAACCTTGAAGTACTCGATGGCGTGGCTTCGTGTATGACATCCTACTTGATCCATATTGCTATTGGGGTCTCTCGCGAAATTCATATTGGGCTTGAGGTCGATGGCTCGGTGATCGATGTCCTTGTAGGGATCGGGTTGGTTAGGAAGTTGGAAGCACTTCCGAAGCTGTGACTCATGGAAAATGTTGTGCATGGTGGGTGACTCAAGTGGTAACTCTTGCTGGTAGCTATCTATTCTTCGTCTTGCAGTGATCTTGGAGAAGGCCGATAAATCTTGGTGCGAGCTTCCCTTTGACATGGAAATGCTTGGTTCCTTTGAGAGAAGTGGCTTGCAGATACACCTGGTCTCCGACGAGAAAGTTCACTCCTTGACGATAGTTCTTCCTCCTTGGCATGGCGGTCTTCACATGTTTCCTAACCAGCTGAATGATTCTTCTTCCATCTTCAGTTAGACGAGTAGGTCACCAAGTAAAAGTGACAACCAATGTGACCAAGTACTCCTTGAAGTTTCTGTTCATGGGGTACATAAGGTAGGTTGGGGCATTGGTGGTGGTAACGGTTGAGTATGGCCCAAGGTGTTCTCGATCTAGAGTCAAAACCCATGGTCATGATACGACCATGTTGTAGCTTGGTAGGGCTAAAGGGTTTCAAGGATTATAGGGTGCGAGTGAACGTTTATCTTATCCTTGAGCACAATTCCTGAGATGCCAATAGTCTATCTAGTCCTTCAAACAAATAACCTTATACCACCGAAAGCATTATTTCGTATAGGTCAAATCCAATCATCACTCATGTGATGCATATTCTCGTGACTCCCGAGAGGAGGTCTAACAAAATCATATATGTCTACGATCCCCAAACTCATATGTATGGCTACCCCTAAAAATCCATGGGCAGAGCATACAAGCTTCCAAGCGGGAATAAAACACAACAATCCAAGTGCTCATCCTATTCTTCCAAGGTCCATGTTGGTGTATCTCTATCCTAAGGAAACACGTCGTATGCCACTCCAAAATCTTGTTCCCTTCCTATGAATCAACTCTAACAACCCGTTAACTTCCATTAATCACTACATAATCCTTTAATTCTACAAATCCTAGTGTCTATGGTGTTCCACATGATCTCCTAAAGTCCATATAATCCCCAAATACTTGAAAGGATATCCTTACTAGAGTCAACCCACCAATTCCCATTATCGCGATCAAGTAAACTCCAAGATCAAGCTTATATCATCTTTGACAATTAATCCAATCTCCTAGTTTATTGTCCTCCAAGAAACATGGTATCATGATCGAGATCATCATTCTAAATCCAATTTACTCCGAACCATGTAGACTTACTCACCACCTATACTCAACTAGGATCACCTATTTAAATCCAAATCTCATGTACAACGAGAATTCCTACATGTTTCCCCCAAGTCATCTACGTGATAATAACTGTCTCCTATCAATATCCCATGGCTAAGTTAAATCCATATACTCCCAAGAATTCCAGCTTGCGATCATAATTGTCCTACTAAATCCAGTTTACTCAAGGGTAAGGAATGTTATGCTACGACATAAACATGATCCCACCAAGTTCATCTGCCAACATGAAAGCCTCATAATCCACCAAATAGTCTCATATAATTCCTCAAAGTCATTGATATAAACTCATCAAGACATTTGTCCTCTATTCCTATATCCTCAAACTGGTCTTCCCTATGGCATCATCGGTTCTGGTGCTATATTAGGATGATAATGTGCTTGTTCACTATGTCCGCTAGTTCCATAATGAACCCAGTGTTGTGAAAGGTTTACAGAGGCTTAAATGGTCCTCTTGCAATTCTGTGGGTTAAGCACATGGTTAAGGACTCGAGCTGGGGTATCTCATGAAGTCTCGAAGGGTCTAGGGATGGGGTTTCCAGTCATGAGGGGTAATACTACGGGATTGCACCTGGCCGAGGACGCTGTAGCAAAAGTCTTCAGTGTCAGTTGCTTTCCAAGGTGGAATCCTTAGTGCATTTTGTCTTGCTAGTCTTCAGAGATGAGAGGCAGAAGTAGCATAGAAGGGGGGATGCCTAAAGGGGGTTTTTGTTGGAAATATTCCCTAGAGGCAATAATAAATTAGTTATTATTATATTTCCTTGTTCATGATAATCGTTTATTATCCATGCTAGAATTGTATTGATAGGAAACTCAGATACATGTGTGGATACATAGACAACACCATGTCCCTAGTAAGCCTCTAGTTGACTAGCTCGTTGATCCATAGATGGTTACAGTTTCCTGACCATGGACATTGGATGTCGTTGATAACGGGATCACATCATTAGGAGAATGATGTGATTGACAAGACCCAATACCTAAGCCTAGCACAAAGATCGTGTAGTTCGTTCGCTAAAGCTTTTCTAATGTCAAGTATCATTTCCTTAGACCATGAGATTGTGCAACTCCCGGATACCGTAGGAGTGCTTTGGGTGTGCCAAACGTCACAACGTAACTGGGTGACTATAAAGGTGCACTACGGGTATCTCCGAAAGTGTCTGTTGGGTTGGCACGAATCGAGAATGGGATTTGTCACTCCATGTGACGGAGAGGTGTCTCTGGGCCCACTCGGTAGGACATCATCATAATGTGCACAATGTGATCAAGGAGTTGATCACGGGATGATGTGTTACGGAACGAGTAAAGAGACTTGCCGGTAACGAGATTGAACAAGGTATCGGGATACCGACGATCGAATCTCGGGCAAGTATCGTACCGATAGACAAAGGGAATTGTATACAGGATTGATTAAGTCCTTGACATCGTGGTTCATCCGATGAGATCATCGTGGAACATGTGGGAGCCAACATGGGTATCCAGATCCCGCTGTTGGTTATTGACCGGAGAGTCATCTCGGTCATGTTTGCATGTCTCCCGAACCCGTAGGGTCTACACACTTAAGGTTCGGTGATGCTAGGGTTATAGAGATATTAGTATGCGGTAACCCGAATGTTGTTCGGAGTCCCGGATGAGATCCCGGACGTCACGAGGAGTTCCGGAATGGTCCGGAGGTAAAGAATTATATATAGGAAGTGCTATTTCGGCCATCGGGACAAGTTTCGGGGTCACCGGTATTGTACCGGGACTACCGGAAGGGTCCCGGGAGTCCACCGGGTGGGGCCACCTGCCCCGGGGGGCCACATGGGCTGTAGGGGGTGCGCCTTGGCCTATATGGGCCAAGGGCACCAGCCCCAAGAGGCCCATGCGCCAAGAGAGAGGGAAAGGGGAGAGTCCTAAAAGGGGAAGGCACCTCCGAGGTGCCTTGGGGAGGATGGACTCCTCCCCCCTTGGCCGCACCCTTCCTTGGAGGAAGGGGCAAGGCTGCACCCTCCCCCTCTCCCTTGGCCCTATATATAGTGGGGGGAAGGGAGGGCAACCATACCTAAGGCCTGGCGCCTCCCTCTCCCTCCCGTGACACATCTCCCTCCTCCCGCAGCGCTTGGCGAAGCCCTGTTGGAATCCCGCTACTTCCACCACCACGCCGTCGTGCTGCTGGATCTCCATCGACCTCTCCTTCCCCCTTGCTGGATCAAGAAGGAGGAGACGTCGCTGCTCCGTACGTGTGTTGAACGCGGAGGTGCCGTCCGTTCGGCGCTAGGATCATCGGTGATTTGGATCACGACGAGTACGACTCCATCAACCCCGTTCTCTTGAACGCTTCCGCACGCGATCTACAAGGGTATGTAGATCCACTCATCCCTCGTTGCTAGATGACTCCATAGATTAATCTTGGTGACACGTAGGAAAATTTTGAATTTATGCTATGTTCCCCAACAGTGGCATCATGAGCTAGGTCTATGCGTAGTTTCTATGCACGAGTAGAACACAAAGTAGTTGTGGGCGTTGATTTTGTTCAATATGCTTGCCGTTACTAGTCTTATCTTGATTTGGCGGCATCGTGGGATGAAGCGGCCCGGACCAACCTTACACGTACGCTTACGTGAGACCGGTTCCACCGACTGACATGCACTAGTTGCATTAGGTGGCTGGCGGGTGTCTGTCTCTCCCACTTTAGTCGGATCGGATTTGATGAAAAGGGTCCTTATGAAGGGTAAATAGCAATTGGCATATCACGTTGTGGTTTTTGCGTAGGTAAGAAACGTTCTTGCTAGAAACCCATAGCAGCCACGTAAAACATGCAAACAACAATTAGAGGACGTCTAACTTGTTTTTGCAGGGTATGCTATGTGATGTGATATGGCAAAAAAGATGTGATGAATGATATATGTGATGTATGAGATTGATCATGTTCTTGTAATAGGAATCACGACTTGCATGTCGATGAGTATGACAACCGGCAGGAGCCATAGGAGTTGTCTTAATTTATTTATGACCTGCGTGTCAACATAAACGTCATGTAATTACTTTACTTTATTGCTAACCGTTAGCTGTAGTAGTAGAAGTAATAGATGACGTGACAACTTCATGGAGACACGATGATGGAGATCATGATGATGGAGATCATGGTGTCATGCCGGTGACAAGATGATCATGGAGCCCCAAGATGGAGATCAAAGGAGCTATATGATATTGGCCATATCATGTCAATATTATTTGATTGCATGTGATATTTATCATGTTTATACATCTTATTTACTTAGAACGACGGTAGTAAATAAGATGATCCCTCATAATAATTTCAAGAAAGTGTTTCCCTAACTGTGCACCGTTGCGACAGTTCGTTGTTTCAAAGCACCACGTGATGATCGGGTGTTTGATTCAGACGTTCACATACAACGGGTGTAAGACAGATTTACACATGCAAACACTTAGGTTGACTTGACGAGCCTAGCATGTACAGACATGGCCTCGGAACACAGAAGACCGAAAGGTCGAACATGAGTTGTATAGAAGATACGATCAACATGAAGATGTTCACCGATGTTGACTAGTCCGTCTCACGTGATGATCGGACACGGCCTAGTTGACTCGGATCATGTAATCACTTAGATGACTAGAGGGATGTCTATCTGAGTGGGAGTTCATAAGATGAACTTGTTTATCCTGAACATAGTCAAAAGGATTTTGCAAATTATGTCGTAGCTCGCGCTTTAGTTCTACTGTTTAGATATGTTCCTAGAGAAAATTTAGTTGAAAGTTGATAGTAGAATTATGCGGACTAGGTCCGTAAACTGAGGATTGTCCTCATTGCTTCATAGAAGGCTTATGTCCTTAATGCACCGCTCAGTGTGTTGAACCTCGAACGTTGTCTGTGGATGTTGCGAACATCTGACATACACATTTTGATAACTACGTGATAGTTCAGTTAAACGGTTTAGAGTTGAGGCATCGAAGACGTTTTGAAACATCGCGAAACATATGAGATGTTTCGAGGGCTGAAATTGGGATTTCAGGCTCGTGCCCACGTCAAGAGGTATAAGACCTCTGACGATTTTCTTAGCCTGCAAACTAAGGAGAAAAGCTCAATTGTTGAGCTAGTGCTCAGATTGTCTGAGTACAACAATCATTTGAATCAAGTGGGAGTTGATCTTCCAGTTGAAATAGTGATGGTTCTCCGAACTCATTACCACCAAGCTGCTAGAGCTTCGTGATGAACTATGATATATCAGGGACATATATGATGATCCTTGAGATATTCGCGATGTTTGACACCGCGAAAGTAGAAATCAAGAAGGAGCATCAATTGTTGATGGTTGGTGAAACCACTAGTTTCAAGAAGGGCAAGGGAACAAAGGGATACTTCATGAAACGGAAATTCAGCTGCTGCTCTAGTGAAGAAACCCAAGGTTGAACCCAAACCCGAGACTGAGTGCTTCTGTAATAAGGGGAACAGCCACTGGAGCAGAATTACCCTAGATACTTGGTAGATGAGAAGGCTGGCAAGGTCGATAGAAGTATATTGGATATACATTGTGTTAATGTGTACTTTACTAGTACTCCTAGTAGCACCAGGGTATTAGATACCGGTTCAGTTGCTAAGTGTTAGTAACTCGAAATAAAAGCTACGGAATAAACAGAGACTAGCTAAAGGTGAGATGACGATATGTGTTGGAAGTATTTCCAAGGTTGATCAAATATCGTACGCTCCCTCTACCATCGAGATTGGTATTAAAACCTCAATAATTGTTATTTGGTGTTTGCGTTGAGCATAGACATGACTGGATTATGTCTATCGCAATACGGTTATTCATTTAAGGAGAATAATGGTTACTCTGTTTATTTGAATAATACCTTCAATGGTCTTGCACCTAAAATGAATGGTTCATTGAATCTCGATCATAGTGATACACATGTTCATGCCAAAAGATATAAGATAGTAATGATAGTACCACCTACTTGTGGCACTGCCACGTAAGTCATATCGGTATAAAACGCATGAAGAAGCTCCATGTTGATGGATCTTTGGGCTCACTCGTTTTTGAAAAGTTTGAGGCATGCGAACCATGTCTATTGGTGTATATGCATGAAGAAACTCCATGCAAATGGAGCGTTTGGACTCACTTGATTTTGAATCACTTGAGACATGCAAATCATACCACATGGGCAAGATGACTGAAAGCCTCGTTTTCAGTAAAATGGAACTAGAAAAGCAACTTGTTGGAAGTAATACATTTTGATGTGTGCAGTCCAATGAGTGCTGAGGCATGTAGTGGATATCGTTATGTTCTTACTTCACAGATGATTTGAGTAGATGTTGAGTATATTTACTTGATGAATCACGAGTCTGAATTATTGAAAGGTTCAAGTAATTTCAGGGTGAAGTTGAAAGATCGTCGTGACAAGAGGATAAAAGATCTATGATATGATCATAGAGATGAATATCTGAATTACGAGTTTGGCACAGAATTAAGACATTGTGGAAATTGTTTCACAACTAATACAGCCTGGAACACCATAGTGTGATGGTGTGTCCGAACATCATAACTGCACCCTATTGGATGTGATGCATACCATGATGTCTCTTATCGAATTACCACGATAGTTTATGGGTTAGGCATTAGAGACAACCACATTCACTTTAAATAGGGCACCACGTAATTCTGATGAGATGACACCGTATGAACTATGGTTTAGAGAAACCTAAGCTGTCATTTCTTAAAAGTTTGGGGCTGCGACGCTTATGTGAAAAAGTTTCAGGCTGATAAGCTCGAACCCAAAGCGGATAAATGCATCTTCATAGGACACCCAAAACAGTTGGGTATACCTCCTATCTCAGATCCAAAAGCAATAAGGGATTGTTTCTAGAATCGGGTCCTTTCACGAGGAAAAGTTTCTCTCGAAAGAATTGAGTGGGAGGATGGTGGAGACTTGATGAGGTTATTGAACCGTCTCTTCAACTAGTGTGTAGCAGGGCATAGGAAGTTGTTCCTGTGGCACCTACATCAATTGAAGTGGAAGCTTATGATAGTGATCATGAAACTTCAGATCAAGTCACTACCAAACCTCGTGGGATGACAAGGATGCGTACTACTTCAGAGTGGTACGTGATCCTGTCTTGGAAGTCATGTTGCTAGACAACAATGAACCTACGAGCTATGGAGAAGCGATGGTGGGCCCGGATTCTGATAAATGGCTCGAGGCCATAAAATCCGAGAGAGGATCCATGTATGAAAACAAAGTGTAGACTTTGGCAGAACGGCTCGATGGTCGTAAGGCTATTGAATGCAGATGGATTTTAAAAGGAAGACGGACAACGATGGTAAATGTCACCATTAAGAAAGCTCGACTTGTCGTTAAGATGTTTTTTGACAAGTTCAAGGAGTTGACTATGATGAGACTTTCTCACTCGTAGCGATGCTAAGAGTCTGTTGGAATTATATTAGCGATTACTGCATTATTTATGAAATCTTGCAGATAGGATGTCAAAACATTGTTTCCTCGACGTTTTTTTGAGGAAAGGTTGTATGTGATACAAACCGGAAGGTTTTGTCAATCCTGAAAGATGCTAATAAGTATGCAAAGCTCCAGCAATCCTTCTAGGGACTGGAGTAAGCATCTCGGAGTTGGAATGTATGCTTTGATAAGATGATCAAAGTTTTGGGTGTATACAAAGTTTATGAGAAACTTGTATTTCCAAAGAAGTGAGTGGAAGCACTATAGAATTTCTGATAAATATGTTGTTGACATATTATGGATCAGAAATGATGTAGAATTTCTGGAAAGCATGCAGAGTTATTTGAAAAATGTTTTTCAATGGAAAACCTGGATTAGGCTGCTTGAGTATTGAGCATTAGGATCTATGAGGATAGATCAAAACGCTTAATAGTACTTTCAAATGAGCACATACCTTGACATGATCTTGAAGGTGTTCAAGATGGATCAGTCAAAGAAGGAGTTCTTGCCTGAGTTGTAAGGTATGAAGTTAAGACTTAAAGCTCGACCACGGCAGAATAGAGAGAAAGGACGAAGGTCGTCCCCTATGCTCAAGACATAGGCTCTACAGTATGCTATGCTGTGTACCGCACCTGAAATGTGCCTTGCCATGAGTCAGTCAAGGGGTACAAGAGTGATCCAAGAATGGATCACAGGACAGCGGTCAAAGTTATCCTTAGTAACTAGTGGACTAAGGAATTTTCTCGATTATGGAGGTGATAAAGAGTTCGACGTAAAGAGTTACGTCGATGCAAGCTTAACACCTATCCGGATAGCTCTGAGTAGAGATACCGGATATTTATAATGGAGCAACAATTTAGAATAGCTCCAAGTAGAACAGTTATTTGGAATAGCTCCAAATGTAGCGTAGTAGTTGCATCTACAAGATGACATAGAAATTTGCGAAGTACATACGGATCTGAATGTTGCAGACCCGTTGACTAAAACCTCTCTCACAAGCAACATGATCAAACCCAGAACTCTTTGAGTGCTAATCACATAGTGATGTGAACTAGATTATTGACTCTAGTAAACTCTTTGGATGTTGGTCACATGGCGATGTGACCTGTGAGTGTTAATCACATGGCGATGTGAACTAGATTATTAACTCTAGTGCAAGTGGGAGACTGTTGGAAATATGCCCTAGAGGCAATAATAAATTAGTTATTATTATATTTCCTTGTTCATGATAATCGTTTATTATCCATGCTAGAATTGTATTGATAGGAAACTCAGATACATGTGTGGATACATAGACAACACCATGTCCCTAGTAAGCCTCTAGTTGACTAGCTCGTTGATCAATAGATGGTTACGGTTTCCTGACCATGGACATTGGATGTCGTTGATAACGGGATCACATCATTAGGAGAATGATGTGACGGACAAGACCCAATCCTAAGCCTAGCACAAAGATCGTGTAGTTCGTTCGCTAAAGCTTTTCTAATGTCAAGTATCATTTCCTTAGACCATGAGATTGTGCAACTCCCGGATACCGTAGGAGTGCTTTGGGTGCGCCAAACGTCACAACGTAACTGGGTGACTATAAAGGTGCACTACGGGTATCTCCGAAAGTGTCTGTTGGGTTGGCATGAATCGAGAATGGGATTTGTCACTCCGTGTGACGGAGAGGTATCTCTGGGCCCACTCGGTAGGACATCATCATAATGTGCACAATGTGATCAAGGAGTTGATCACGGGATGATGTGTTACGGAACGAGTAAAGAGACTTGCCGGTAACGAGATTGAACAAGGTATCGGGATACCGACGATCGAATCTAGGCCAAGTATCGTACCGATAGACAAAGGGAATTGTATACAGGATTGATTAAGTCCTTGACATCGTGGTTCATCCGATGAGATCATCGTGGAACATGTGGGAGCCAACATGGGTATCCAGATCCCGCTGTTGGTTATTGACCGGAGAGTCATCTCGGTCATGTCTGCATGTCTCCCGAACCCGTAGGGTCTACACACTTAAGGTTCGGTGACGCTAGGGTTATAGAGATATTAGTATGCGGTAACCCGAATGTTGTTCGGAGTCCCGGATGAGATCCGGACGTCACGAGGAGTTCCGGAATGGTCCAGAGGTAAAGAATTATATATAGGAAGTGCTATTTCGGCCATCGGGACAAGTTTCGGGGTCACTGGTATTGTACCGGGACCACCGGAAGGGTCCCGGGGGTCCACCGGGTGGGGCCACCTGCCCCGGGGGGCACATGGGCTGTAGGGGGTGCGCCTTGGCCTATATGGGCCAAGGGAACCAGCCTCAAGAGGCCCATGCACCAAGAGAGAGGGAAAGGGGAGAGTCCTAAAAGGGGAAGGCACCTCCGAGGTGCCTTGGGGAGGATGGACTCCTCCCCCCCCTTGGCCGCACCCTTCCTTCGAGGAAGGGGCAAGGCTGCGCCCTCCCCCTCTCCCTTGGCCCTATATATAGTGGGGGGAAGGGAGGGCAACCATACCTAAGGCCTGGCGCCTCCCTCTCCCTCCCGTGACACATCTCCCTCCTCCCGCAGCGCTTGGCGAAGCCCTGTTGGAATCCCGCTACTTCCACCACCACGCCGTCGTGCTGCTGGATCTCCATCAACCTCTCCTTCCACCTTGCTGGATCAAGAAGGAGGAGACATTGCTGCTCTGTACGTGTGTTGAACGCGCAGGTGCCGTCCGTTCGGCGCTAGGATCATCGGTGATTTGGATCACGACGAGTACGACTCCATCAACCCCGTTCTCTTGAACGCTTCCGCGCGCGATCTACAAGGGTATGTAGATCCACTCCTCCCTCGTTGCTTGATGACTCCATAGATTGATCTTGGTGACACGTAGGAAAATTTTGAATTTATGCTACGTTCCCCAACAGTTTTATGGTGCAAGTGTAAACAAACAAGTGCCGTAAAGGCCACACACAATCCCATTAAGACATGATAGGTGATACAGTCACGTACAAGCTGCCTAGGGCAAATGTGCGACTTATATCAAAACACAAACAAGTAAAAACATGCAGCACAGAACGTGGTTCCATTCGAACCATCACACGGACTCGACTACGCATATGGGGGTACACGACTCATCCTACCCTAGGGGTTCTCGGACTTGGTAGTCGTGCTTGCTCGGAGAGAAGGGCATTCAGTCTTGAGTTTCTGGGTTCCCCTTGTGGTGCCAATGGGTATGCGACAGTCGGCCACCTGTTGGGACACATCCTTTTAATGTGCCCAAGTTCACCACACCTGTGACAAGTGACGGAAACAAAAAGGTTGTCATTCAGTCTTGGGTTATGTCGTCGGTGGCCTGACGACGATCTTCTACGAGGTGGATATGGAAATTCATTCCTATGCCTCCTGCGTGGGGTTTGGTTGCGGGTTTTCTAAAGTTCCTCGATTTGTTGCTCCTGATTGGCAATGTGGGCTTGTAAGGCAGTGATTTTCTGTGCTCGCTCGGCCACCTTCTTCTTCTCGAGGCAGTGGAGGTGCAGAAGTGAAGGGAGGTCTCGGCGAGCCTTAAGGAATGCTTCGGTAAGGTGATGTAGAAGGTGGTCTCCTGTGTTGATGAAGCAGATCTGGTACTTGAGAGTTGGATCCTCATCTTCTGGGGAAATCATCACTTGAGTTGGGGCTCCAAATCCGTTCTTACCCGGTAGGTAGCGGGTGGCATGTTCTTCTTTCATTTCTGGAAGGAGGTCTCGAAGACGGAGGAACGCTTCATATGCCACTTGCTGAATGGCCAGGTTCTTGTTGGCATGGGTGGTCCAATGAAGAACCACCCCTGGGGTGAGGTCTTGGCAGGCACAAAAACATTGGCGTAGAACTCCTTCTTGAGCACATCATTTTCCAGTTCATGCAGGGTGTACATGGGCAGCAAGGGATAGTGGCATTGTTGGAGGCAGTCTTTTAGGAGTGATGGGAATCCTGTCATAAGGAGTCTCAAGGGGGTGACGGCCATCTACAAAAGTTGAATAGGGGAGGTCAATAAGGAGAAATATCCCTTAGGTTTGGGAAATCTCAGCAAAGAAGAGGAGTATAGAGGGTCTTGCAAACGGGTTTTGTCCTATCTAACGCCCATGCTAACTAAGGCTTCCTACAGTCGGGATGGCTCTGATACCAGCTCTGTGGGGACCCCGACTCATAAGTCGTGATCACCGAATGCACGTGTACAGTGATCCCAGAGATCAATGCTCACTGAACACACAGAAGCTGAATAACAAGAGTCTTACATCCATACATACCGTCTTACACAAATTATGACCATTATGGTCAAGTCTTACATAGATAAAGCCACAAGGGTTGAATACCAAATAAACTTAAGCAGCGGAAATGTTCGTCGATAAGTAGAACCCCTGCCATCTGCCTTAACCCTACATGCATTCCGACTGAGAAACGTCCTAGTTCGCATGTTCGTCTCCAAAGAACTCTTCATCGAACTCCTATTCTTCCATGCCTGACCAATTAAATAACCAGTGGCAAGCCAATGAGTACTTTGAATGTATTCGCAAGCAACCCATGATTAGGCTCAAGATACAACAATGCATGACATAGGTAAATTTTTGCAGAAAGCTAATTTTGTTGTGTTATGACATGCTCAATAACTGCTAAATCATGCATCGTTTGAATTCAAGTAACCATAGGGGCTGGTTACAAATATCAACATAAAGGGAGTGGGCTCCAACCCAACTCATCCATGTCAAGTCCTTTGACTTGACCCAAGTAGTTCTTCCCACACACTGGTTTGTAAACAAGTGGACATAGTTTAAGCAGCACCGCCCAACTGTCCTTGACCGTGGACACGGCTATTCGAATAGTTTTACACTCTGCAGAGGTTGCACACTTTACCCACAAGATCCGGGGAACTTCCGTGTCATCCACGACCCGCGGTACCTCAAGTACCCGGGGTAAGAACCCGATCACTATCTTTCCCTAGACGACACTACCATAGAGTCCACTCGATTGGTAGTAACCCCCATGCCCAACATTTCACATCTTCAAATTGTGGAGCCTTGCTCCTATATTCATCACATACCACAAGCACGGGGTACCAACGGTGTGTCCGGCGCCCTGTGAAAACAGTCATGGCCGCCCTACCTGGCACGACCCCGTCCCGAGAGAGCGCAACAACAACTCTCTCATCACTAGTAATGCGGGCTCCAAGCTAGTATCGGCCTAGGTAATGAATAATGCCCTTTCCCATATAAGGGTAGAGTGGTTGCGCATGTAAGGTTGGGACAGTCGACAAATCTTAAATCTAATCCGTTTTCGAAAACAACACACACACTTGCCTCGGTACACCACTTCGTCATCAAGTGGTTACCCAACTCATTATCTCCCTCGGGCATAAGTGGCACCCGACAGGGTTTTCCAAAAAAGTCTTCTGAAAATACTTTGCCTTCATCTCCATGCATATTCTCGTCCCTTTTTGCATAGCAACTACTCCAGCATCCTACCTACTCCCACCGGCATAACCCTCATAAGGAGGTAGGGTCGTGCACCATGCAAGTATCAACGAGGAAGTAACGGTGGCAAACCACCTCAAGTGGTCACCACATTATCATGACTTCGATGCAAGCAATGAAAGTGTCATATGATATGCACAAAAAGGGTTTCTTAGACATGGTCAAAGGGCTACTTGCCTGGCTCAGCAAGGTATTCTGGGTCTTCAAAGTCTTCTGGTCCAACTCCTTTGTCAGCAACGCAATCTATCATCGCAAAATAATAGCGAAAAAAAATAAGGCAATAATAAAACAGAAAAACCAAAGTGCTCAGAAAAATGTCAACTCATTTTTGTTAAATACTAGGGTGAAAACTAAGAAGGGGGAAATTCCTAGTTTTGGATTTGGAGTCATGGAAACAGTGCTAGGAATTTTAAATGACAGGCATAAATGCTCAAATTCAAATTTAAATTTGAACAGTGAAGAAAAGTTGGTTTGATAAGAGTGAAAATTGCACCAATAAATAGGTGGGATTATTTCAAGAATTTAGGAGTTGGAATTATTGCATTTGGATTATTATTTAATCATGTGCAATTTTTGGAAAAGTTACAGAAAAAGAAAAGGAAAAAGGCCACTGTGCAACTGGGCCTATTCGGCCACAGTGCAGCAGGCCCAGGGGGAATCCAGCCCGCGCAAGGCTGCCACGTCGAAGGCGTATTTGGGAAATATGCCTCCAGCCGGCGCAGCGAACCGGTGCGCACGTGTGCGTTTTAAACCTGACAGGTGGGGCCCACCCATCAGAGTGTGAGGCTGATCAACGGGCCACACGGCCGTCGTCTTCAACCTCGGGCCAGAGAGGGAGGCGAGCTCACCGGCGTCGCTGTGGTCGATGGCAAGGCGATCCGAGGGCACCGGCGTGCTCAGGGCGGAGTCGCCGTTCAGGTGGAGGTGGAGGTGGTCTCCGGAGTGTAGGGGTTCGCCGGCGACGAGGAAACCAGCAGAAGAGGTTCGGGGGGCGGCGGTTCCGGCCATTTCCTGCTGCAAAAGAATCGGGGAGGAAAGTGGAAATGATTAGTGAGCCACGGATGTTCCAGATCGAGGAAGAGGAGCGGCAGAGAGGGCCTTTACCCTGAGATCGACGGCGGCCCGAGGCGGCGGAGCTCGAGCTTGATCTCGAGCTCAGGTGCTCCTAGAGGAGAGTGGAGGGCACAGGGGGCCGATATGGAGTAGGTAGGAGTGGGTGGTGGTGAGGGAGAGGCTCGGGGAGGCCCTAAAATAGGCGAACAGCGGAGTGCCGTGGACCCGTGCGTCGGCGAGCTCCTGCTCGTTGCCACAGGGCTCGAGAGGAGTTGGCGCCGTGTCTGGGGTGTTGCTGGGCGTGGACTAAGCCGAGGGGAGCTAAGGGAGAGAGTGGGGTAAGTCCAGAGATGACGCGCGTGTGAGGCCGCTCATTGGAGCTCTCGGGCGGCCGGTGCACGTGCGAGGAGGGGCAGCAGGAGGGAGAAGGAGGAGGGGGACAGGGGTTTAGCGTGACGCAAACACCGAGGCACATCATCGGGCGCTCTAGGGAGGCCCGATGTGGCCGGGAGTGGTTGGCAAGGGTGGCTACAGTGCGGGAGCGCACTGTAGCACGCTCCAGAGTGCCCAAATGGCTGGCATGGCCATTTTTTATGCAGTGTGGGCACGGCCAAAGGTGTCTGGTAGCTCTAGGGGGAAGTAAAGAAGTGGGTTATGGCCTTGGATACCCTGGGGAGCCACTAGAATGAGGAGGAATGTTGAGGGAGAGAGAGAGAAGCTGCTGTCCAGGGATGTAAATGGGGGTGTTTCACCCCTCAATCATTGAGCAATGGCCAGGGGAAAGTTACTGGAGGTAGAAGAGGGTCAGGAGTAGCTGTAGTACAAAGTTGAGCCCATGGAGATTAGTGGAAGAGGTCTAAGATGGCATTTTGGTAAAGTGTCAGAATGTCTTTATTGCTGGTTTGGGTAAGAAAATGAATCCCACTTGCCATGATACTTAACAGGATGGAATGTCACATAGAAATAGGGTGTTCCACCAAATTTGACTTCATTTGGGTAAAGTTTCCAATGCAACTTTTGTAAACCCTAGAAATCAACAGAAATGGGTTTTTCAAGATCTAGTCATCCAAAAATATTCTCCTTGATGCACCACTTGGTGTAGTTTCATCATTTGGGTATTTGATAATGTCCACAAAGTTTGGGATCAAATGGAGAAAGTTGGCAATCTAGAGTTGTTCAAACTTGGATCTGGACAGAAAGGGTTTTGGGGCACTTTTGTGAACCAAAATTATTTTGATTGATATGAAAATTTTCAAGATCATCACATTATGCATATGTGACTTTCTAGAATTTTCCTGGATTTATTTGAAAATATTTCTTGTAGAAATATTTCAAATACTTGAAATGGACAGAAATGGTTTTGGAGAATTTTGCCCAATATTTTGAACATGACCATGTGTTGAAACTCTTATATATGGAAAATATATGTCCACTGAGTTTCCCTGATTTTTGTCAAATATTTTGAAACAATAAAATAATATTTCCCTATTAAAGATCATTTCTAGCCTTAAGAAAAAGCTTTTAAATAAAAAAGGAAAATAACTTTTAAAATTATATTTTTTGTGGTTTATGGGAGTCCTATATCTACTAGGTTTCAAATATACTCTTTGAAATATTTTTCAAACCCCAAATCAAGTACTTGTAGTGCAAACCTCAATTCAGGGGGTTTTGGAAAACTATTTTTTGAAAAATACTATTTGGCCAAATTATTTTTGTAAGAAAATACTATATTGCACTATACACATGGCATGATCATTAGGCAGAAGTTTGGGGTAAGGAGATGAAGTATGGGAGGGGGAGTTGTGTTGACTTTAAAGAGCACTTGAAAAACACAGAGAGAAAACCAACTCCAAATAAAAGCCAAATAATGCAAAAGTTTTTGTCAAACCACACTTTATCATGATTTATTAGGTTAAGTGTTGTGGCATGAAAATCAGGGTGTGACAGACCTACCCCCCTTACAAGAATCTCGTCCCCGATATTCCCAAACTAGTCATGGAAAGGAATACGAAAACTGGATCCGGGGGTAGTCTTCACGTCCTCATACCGCTTGTGCTTCCGAGTGGTGCTCCGTTGAACCTTGAAGTACTTGATGGCTTGGCTTCGTGTATGACATCCTGCTTGATCCATATTGCCATTGGGGTCTCTCGCGTAAGTCATATTGGGCTGGAGGTCAATGGCTCGGTGATCAATGTCCTTGTAGGGATCGGGTTGGTTAGGAAGTTGGAAGCACTTCCGAAGCTGTGACTCATGGAAAATGTTGTGCATAGTGGGTGACTCAGGTGGTAACTCTTGCTGGTAGCTGTCTATTCTTCGTCTTGCAGTGATCTTGGAGAGGGCCGATAAATCTTGGTGCGAGCTTCCCTTTGACATGGAAATGCTTGGTTCCTTTGACAGACCAATATTAAGAGTGTGCTCAGTGAGTTCTCTCGGGACACCTGGCATGTCAGAAGGTTTCCATGCAAAGATGTCCCGGTTCTCACGGATGAACTCGATGCGCTCGTTTTCCTATTTTGGATCCAAATTGGCACTGATGATGAACTGCTTGGATGAGTCGCCGGGCACAAAATCAACCGTCTTGGTGTCATCAGCTGACTTGAATTTCAACATCGGTTCATGCTCCGTTGTTGGCTTCTTTAAAGACGTCATGTCTGCCGGGTCAACATTATCTTTATAAAACTTTGGCTCCTCTGTTGCACAAACAGACTCAGCATATGCAGCATCTCCTTCTTCACACTCCAGGGCTATTTTCCGGCTTCCATGTACTGTAATGGTGCCCTTATAACCCGGCATCTTGAGCTGCAGATATACATAGCACGGCCGAGCCATGAACTTGGCGTAAGTTGTCCATCCAAACAGAGCATGATATGGGCTTTTGATCTTAACCACCTCAAAAGTTAACTTCTCCGCTCTGGAATCATATTCATCCCCAAAGGCTACTTCCAGTTCAATCTTACCAACTGGGTATGCCGATTTGCCAGGTACAACACCGTGAAAAATAGTGTTGGATTGCTTAAGACTCTTATCAGTCAATCCCATCCGACGGAACGTCTCATAGTAGAGGATGTTGATGCTACTGCCTCCATGCATGAGCACTTTAGTGAATTTATATCCACCAACCTGGGGTGCTACTACCAAGGCCAAGTGACCCGGATTATCAACCCGGGGAGGACGATCTTCTCTGCTCCACACAATAGGCTGTTCTGACCACCTTAAATAACATGGAATCGCCGGCTCAATGGCATTGACAGCCCTCTTATGAAGCTTCTGGTCCCTCTTGCATAAACTAGTGGTAAATACATGGTATTGCCCACTATTCAACTGTTTTGGGTTGCTATGATATCCAGACTATTTCTTTTGATTACCTTGGCCGGGTTGTGGATTATAACCTCCCTGGTTACCCGTATGGCCCTGACCGTGAAGCCGCCTCCACCTGAACTGGTGCCCGGGCCACGAAAGCCGCCTCCACCTAAACCGCCGCCAGGCCCGTGACTTCCATCAAATGCATCTGAATTTTTAAACGCCTTCATGGTTGTACAGTCCTTCCACAGATGGGTGGCCGGCTTCTCTCGGGTGTCGTGTCTTGGACAAGGTTCATTCAATAGTTACTCGAGGGTGGGACCTGACCCACCCGACCGAGGGGGTTGCCTACCCTTGATTGTTGCCCTGTGCATTGGTGTTAGCCACAAATTCGTCAGTCTTACGTTTATTACCTCCTTGATTTGTCGGGTTATGCTGATGACCCTTGCCGTTGTCGTTCTTCTTTCCCTTCCCTATTTTTTCTTCATCAGACACGGGGTCCTTGGTACTATCAGAATCAGCATACTTGACTAGAGCCGCCATCAACTGGCCCATGTCATTGCAGTCTCGCTTGAGCCGCCCCAGCTTCTGCTTCAGAGGTTCAAAATGGCAATTTTTCTCCAACATTAAGACTGCCGAGTCGGCATCCATCTTATCAGATGAATGTATTATCTCATTGACCCGGCGCACCCAATGGGTTATGGATTCACCTTCCTCTTGCTTACAATTAGTCAGGTCCACGATTGACATAGGTTGTTTGCATGTCTCCTTGAAGTTTTGAATGAACCGGGACTTTAATTTCTCCCATGAGCCAATGGAATTGGGGGGTAATCCTTTCAACCAAGTGCGAGCCGTTCCATCCAACATCATAGTGAAATACTTAGCCATTGCTGCATCGCTGACCTCCAACAGCTCCATCGCCATCTCATAACTCTCAATCCAGGCCCCAGGCTGCAAATCGACCGTGTAGTTAGGCACCTTACGAGGCCCCTTGAAGTCTTTTGGCAAGCGTTGATTACGTATGACCGACACCACGCAAGGGACACCTCATGTTCTTGTGGCTACTCCTGCCTCAACAGAGGTTGTTGCATAAGCCAGAAAAGTTTGATGAGTCGCCTGCTCAGCTGCCAGTTGAACCGCCCGCTCAGCCTCTTGTCGGAGCCTCTCCTAATCCGCTAAATTAAGGGCTCCAGCCTGTACCGGCTCATGCACGCGCGGTTGATTGCGGCGTTGAGCGTTACTGGACATATCAGCTGAGTCCATATGCCTGCTATAGCTCGGGCTCCGGCTCGGGCGAGGGGTTGAATGGATTCTGTCTCGATTGTAAGAGTACGCATCCTGCTGCGCCAGAGCCGTCTAAAGAAGTTCTCTCACCCTTCGTGTTTCGATTGCTGCCGGAGAGTCACCTTCCATCGGGAGAGCCGCCAAATGAGTCGACGCAGCGATGAGGTTTTCCAAAGGATTGGAGAAATGGCCCGGTGGTGTTGGCGCATAATGAGGCGGAGCGGTATACATGCGAGGTGGGTCCATGGCCCGCGGCTGAACCGGTGCTCTGGGTGTGGTGATCCGGTTTGCCTCCGGCGGGTTACTTGAACCGGCCCCGGGTGTATGGAAAAGGTTCCTAGGATCGAGCGTCAGAGGTAGACGTGACTGAGTTTTCTGATGCCTTCTCCTCATGACCTCGTTTGACGCGTTCAGATCTACCGAGATCCGGAAAGTCTCCGCTTGAAGCTGCTGAGCCCGAGCGTCCAAAGCCGCCTGCTCCATGGCCATCCTGACCTCTTCTGCTGCTAAATTTTCCTTGGCCTGTGCCATCTCTTCGCGTACCCGTACCACCTCCGCGTCATGTTGAACCTTATCTGCTGGCTCCACCACGACAGTCAACAGAGCCGCCAGCTTATCCATGAGATCCATTAGTATCTGAGACGGGGGCGCGCGGGGTCTCCTAACTCGGCCGCTGCTGACCCAGTGGTTGTTGCTGCTGTAGCCGTGGAGTTCTGCCCAGGCCGAGTGCCTGCCATGAAGACTCCGGCTCGATTCAGTGGCTCAGACGGGTCCGGAATATTGCTGCCATCGGAACAGCCCCCCAGCATGCCATCCTGCAGCTGATACAAAAAATCCGTCTCGCCTGTTGATGACGTAGCATCAGAATAGATGGCCATCTCACCGCCATCCACTGACTCGTCCGAGTATTCACCTCCATGGATGCAACCCACAAAGGCACGCGTTACGGCGGGTCGGGTCCGTGCGGGTCTCGCGCACTGAGCCGTCTCGATAATGTTGGTGCAGACGTCCGGCTCAGGGCCCGATTCGCCGATCCGGCCGATGAAGACATGAATTCCGCCGAAGGGGACCCAGTAGCCATACTCAATTGAGCCGGCCTCGGGGCCCCAGCCTTCGTCGTTGATGTAGAGCTTGCCGCGATGACTCTTGGTCATCCGGCCCTCAACGTATCCCATGAGCCCTTCGAAGTTGCCCTTCAAGAACTCTAATCCACCGTGCGCTGGCCCTATGGTGGGCGCCAACTGTCGTGGAATTGTCATGGCATATGTCCTAGCAAAAGGACTTAGTCGTAGGGCCATCGCAACCAGGAAGCTTAAAGGGGTTAATCGGGACAAGGGACACGAGAGGATTATACTAGTTCGGCCCCTTACGATGAAGGTAAAAGCCTACGTCTAGTTATGTTGGAATTGCTGGGGTTTCAATCACCAAGAGGCTAATCCGCCGGCTTGGTTATGGATCTCTTGTTTCTTGCCCTAGGCCGCCACCGGGTCGTCCACTTATATACACGGGTTGACGCCTGACGGCCTACGGAGTCCCGGCCGGCTCATAAAGCGTGTCCGGCTCAAGTGACTTCTTTTATATGCCTTTCCTTACAAGTCTTTCCTTACATACGGCGGTTTACAATATTGGGCCTTAAGCTGCCTCTAGGCTTAGGCCTTCTATAAGCCTTAATAAACTATCGCCTTGAATGTTTACCGGGCTTTCTTTGTGACCCGCCATTGGGGCTGACCTGGCCCCTCCTGGGCGGGTCATACCTGGTAGCTATATCCCCAACAGGTTTGTTTGATCCCTTTCGAGGGCAAAATAGAGGAACCACATCGTGACGACGTGGATGGGTTTATTGATACCATCACTGTAGGGGAAACGAGGAAGGTTTCCGATGCACAAATCACTAGCATACATTTTCCTCTTTTACGCTACTTTGCAATATTTGCTAGTCGTTGCTTAATTGGTCGCGGAAACTGTGGAAACCTTAGTGTTCCTGATATTATTATTTTGCTCCATGGTTTATTATGTGATAACTCTGTGAGTATGGGCGGTATTATTGCTAAACGGTTAAGTCTGAACCGTACAAAAGGACCCATCTTTGGTGGTATCTATGCTTCACGCCTTGCTGCATATTATAACATACCTATTAGGCACTATGAAAAAGAAGAAAAACTGATGCCTACTGTTTATTTAGATTATAAGAGTATGGTAGCCCATGATTTCATTATAAAGAATAGGGAAGGGGAGCTTAAATACAAATTGTTCTTTGATAAACATCATCCAGAGACTATTACCTTGCCTGCTCCTTCCTTGTTTGATTTATCTGCAGGCCAGTACCTCATCTCGCCGGAGGATATTCACGCCTACCAGAACCCTGCATCGGCCGCAAAGCCAGAGTCGGAACCACAAGTTGATCCTCCACGACAGTCTAATTACCTGTGGGATCCGGAGATGATTGCCAACCAGTGGCAATCAGAGTCTTCTTCTTCGCAGTACGACCCCAACTATTATTATGGATATCCGCCAGGCCATCCGTGGCCATAGACCAACTTAGGCCAAAAGCCTAAGCTTCGGGGAGTACGTATTTCCCACCGACATTACATTTATGTTCACACACTCATTGCTAGATGTCGGTGCTCATACTTTTTCATTGTATCATCCATGCTAGTTTATTCCCTTTTTATGCTTTCTTCTTGTGTGTCTAATAAACTTTAAGAAAACCCAAAAAAATTAGTTGTAGCTTTTAATTATTTTACTTTCGATGCTTGTAGT
This sequence comes from Triticum urartu, assembly GCF_003073215.2. Taxonomy (NCBI): domain Eukaryota; kingdom Viridiplantae; phylum Streptophyta; class Magnoliopsida; order Poales; family Poaceae; genus Triticum; species Triticum urartu. The sequence continues at coordinate 262,921,935 of NC_053028.1, read as the reverse complement.
AGTAATTAAAAAGAAAACCCAAAAAGATATCATGTTCTTCTTTTGCTTGTTGGGAGCTTCCCAGTGTAAATAGTTTTATTTCTTTTCTTTGGGGTCGATAGGAGAAGACCATGATTAAATGTTGAAGTGGCTCTTATATGCCTAATTGTTGATCTGACAAAAGAGCCCATATTGCCTTGTCTTCTCCTGTTTATTCAATGCTTGCAGATTCCAGCTTAGTCCAATGCACGTGCACTATTATTATTATTCACATCATTCGGTCGTGCAAGTGAAAGGCAATTATGACGATATATGATGGACTGACTGAGATGAGAAAAGCTGGTATGAACTCGACCTCTCTTGTTTTTTAAATATGATTAGTTCATCGTTCCTGATTCAGCCTATTATGAATAAACATGTTTGCAATGACAACTAGAGATCATAGTTTCTTGTGCCATGCTTGATTAGCTAGGAGCTTATAATGGTTTACCTTGAGTGCCAACATGCTATTAAAATGGTTGTGATGTGGTATGATAGGGTGGTATCCTCCTCTGAATGATTTAAGTGACTTGACTTGGCGCATGTTCACGCATGTAGTTGAAACAAAATCAACATAGCCTTCATGATATTTATGTTCATGGTGGATTATATCCTACTCATGCTTGCATTCGGTGTTGATTAATTTTAATGCATGTTCATGACTGTTGTCGCTCTCTAGCTGGTCACTTCCCAGTCTTTTGCTAGCCTTCACCTGTACTAAGCGGGAATACTGCTTGTGCATCCAACTCCATAAACCCCAAAGTTGTTCCATTGAGTCCACCATACCTACCTATATACGGTATCTACCTGCCGTTCCAAGTAAATTTGTATGTGCCAAACTCTAAACCTTCAAATAAATATCCTGTTTTGTATGCTCGAATAGCTCATGTATCAACTAGGGCTATCCGTATCTTCCATGTTAGGCGGGTTATTCTCAAGAGGAGTGGACTCCGCTCCTCACTCGCGAGAAAAGGGCTGGTCACCGGGATGCCCAGTCCCATGCTTTATGCAAATCAAATCAAAATAATTGCAAACAAAACTCCCCATGGGACTCTTGTTAGTTGGAGTCACTCATTGTTTCGAGCAAGCCATGGATTGATGCTTGTTGGTGGAGGGGCAGTATAAACTTTACCATTCTGTTTGGGAACCGCCTATAATGTGTGTAGCATGGAAGATATCGTCATCTCTTGGTTGTTATGTTGACAATGAAAGTATACTGCTCAAAATATTATTCACCTCTATTTCAAAACCGAGCTCTGGCACCTCTACAAATCCCTGCTTCCCTCTGCGAAGGGCCTATCTATTTACTTTCATGTTGAGACATCATCCTCTTATTAAAAAGCACCAGTTGGAGAGCAGCGCTGTCATTTGCATTCATTACTATTAGTTTACATTGAGTATGACTTCACTGGATCTCTTTTACCATGAATTACAATGTTTAGTCAGTCCTTGATCTTTAAAGGTGCTCTGCATTTATGTTTTGCGGTCTCAAAAAGGGCTAGCGAGATACCATCTTGTTATATCATATTATGATTGTTTTGAGAAAGTGATGTCATCCGAGATTTATTATTATTGCTCGCTAGTTGATTATGCCATTGATATGAGTAAACATGAGACCTATGCGTTATTGTGAATATGGTTAGTTCATAATCTTTGCTAAAAACTTGAATGCTGGCTTTACATATTTACAACAACAAGAGAAAACAGAGTTTGTAAAAGTTTTTCTTTATCACTTTCAGTTTATCAACTGAATTTCTTGAGGACAAGCAAAGGTTTAAGCTTGGGGGAGTTGATACGTCTCCGTCGTATCTACTTTTCCAAACACGTTTGCCCTTGTTTTGGACTCTAACTTGCATGATTTGAATCGAACTAACCCGGACTGACATTGTTTTCAGTAGAATTACCATGGTGTTATTTATGTGCAGAAACAAAAGTTCTTGGACAGACCTGAAACTTCACGGAACATCTTTTTGGAAATAATAAATAATCCCTGCAAAATATGAAGACCAGGGGGCCCACACCCTAGCCACGAGGGTGGGGGCGCGCCTGCCCCCCTAGGGCACGCCCCCTACCTCGTGGGCCCCCTGGAGCTCCTCCGACCTCGACTCCAACTCTATATATTTGCTTTCGGGGAGAAAAAAATAAAGAAGAAGGATTCATCACGTTTTTTGATACGGCGCCACCGCCAAGCCCTAAAACCTCTCGAGAGGGCTGATCTGGAGTCCGTTCAGGGCTCCGGAGAGGGGAATCCGTCGCCATCATCATCATCAACCATTCTCCATCACCAATTTCATGATGCTCACCGCCGTGCTTGAGTAATTCCATCGTAGGCTTGCTGGACAGTGATGGGTTGGATGAGATTTATCATGTAATCGAGTTAGTTTTATTAGGGTTTGATCCCTAGTATCCACTATGTTCTGAGATTGATGTTGCTATGACTTTGCTTTGCTTAATGCTTGTCACTAGGGCCAGTGCCATGATTTCAGATCTGAACCTATTATGTTTTCATCAATATATGATAGTTCTTGATCCTATCTTGCAAGTCTATATTCACCTATTATGTGTTATGATCCATTAACCCCGAAGTGACAATAATCGGGATACTTATCGGTGATGACAATAGTTTGAGGAGTTCATGTATTCACTATGTGTTAATGCTTTGGTCCGGTACTCTATTAAAAGGAGGCCTTAATATCCCTTAGTTTCCGTTAGGACCCCGCTGCCACGGGAGGGTAGGACAAAAGATGTCATGCAAGTTCTTTTCCATAAGCATGTATGACTATATTCGGAATACATGCCTACATTACATTGATGAATTGGAGCTAGTTCTGTGTCACCCTAGGTTATGACTGTTACATGATGAACCACATCCGGCATAATTCTCCATCACTGATCCATTGCCTACGAGCTTTCCATATATTGTTCTTCACTTATTTACTTTTCCGTTGCTATTGCTATCATCACTACAAAATACCAAAAACACTACTTTTGCTACTATTACCTTTTGCTACCGTTACCGCTATTATCATATTACTTTGCTACTCAATACTTTGCTGCAGATATTAAGTTTCCAGGTGTGGTTGAATTGACAACTCAGCTGCTAATACTTGAGAATATTCTTTGGCTCCCCTTGTGTTGAATCAATAAATTTGGGTTGAATACTCTACCCTCGAAAACTGTTGCGATGCCCTATACTTGTGGGTTACCAAGACTAATTTCTGGCGCCGTTGCCGGGGAGCATAGCTCTATTCTTTGAGTCACTTGGGATTTATCCCTCAACTTGAGAGATCCAAAAACAAAGATCTATCCCTCAACTAGGAGGGGAGGTAAGGAACTGCCATCTAGCTCTGCACTTGATTCACCTTCTGTTTTGAGTAAGCTTGCGACACCTAAACCTGCTTCTGCTATTCGTTCTGATATGTCGCATGTTATTGATGATGCCACTTCTGCTATGCATGATACTTATGATGAAACTACTTCTATGCTTGATACTACTGTGCCACTTGATGAATTTCTTGATGAACAACTTGCTAGGGTTAGAGAGAATGAAATTATTGAAACTGATTATATTGAAGATAGTGATGATGAAGACTCTCCCCCTAATACTTACGAATAGCATGTTGTTCCTGAGGGTTATGTTCTAGATCAAGAATCTGCTAGAGCTATTCTTGCTTGTAATGATAGAAGTGATCTTAAGAAATTATTAGCTAAATGGAAGCAGCAATCCCTTAATGCTAGAATGAAACCTTTTGCTACCGTTACCATTATTATCATATTACTTTGCTACTAAATACTTTGCTGCAGATATTAAGTTTTCAGGTGTGGTTGAATTGACAACTCAGCTGCTAATACTTGAGAATATTCTTTGGCTCCCCTTGTGTCGAATCAATAAATTTGGGTTGAATACTCTGCCATCGAAAACTGTTGCGATCCCCTATACTTGTGGGTTATCACGTGTCGCGTCGTCGTTGTCGTTGTCGTCCTCCGGGATGCCGTTGTTGAAGTCTTCAATGCATCACATAATGTTCTTCACTTGTAAATCAAACATCATGTCATTTTGCGATCAACGGGCGGAGCGCGGGAGGACGGCAGCTGGCGGCGCTGAGAGGTAGCAGTTGACGGCGGCATCCCATGCCGCTGAGGGGGGCGCGTGCACGGGCATGGGCGCGGCGGGTGCATCCAAACACACCGGGACCGGCGCCGCGCTGGGTGGAGGGGCGCGCACGGGCACGGGCACGGGTGCTGCCGCTGGCATGTACACGAGCTCGCGTGGGTCTGCGGACACCTCGCTGACGCCCGAGGCTTCCAGCTCTGCGATAGTGCTCGGCGACCAGCTCGTCAATGCTACGGGGATGGTCGCTGGTGAGGGCGCGGGGATGGGAGCTAGGGCGGGAGTGGGGGCAGCAACCGTCGTGGCCAGGTCGTTCTGGGCCATGTCCATGAGGCCCCATTCCTCCTTATTTTCTATCTCCTCCGACTTGGAGTCGGCTTCACCAAACTTGAAGACTGGTGGCAGATGATCCTTCTGTGTCATGGCGTTGGTGGAGGTCTACGGGGGGGAGGGGAATGGGTGGCAAAAAGTAAGGCCGCCCGTATTAAGCAGTGGCTCAAGCACCATTAATGGAGAGGAAGGCGGGCGGCCATGGAAGTCAAAGGGCTCGCTTCCAAGTGAGCATGCAAAGCGTACAACTCGCACGCTTCCCAGTGAGCCTGCGCATTGGAGGACAACTTGCACGCCTCTCGGTCAGCCTGTGCACTAGACTACGCTTGCACGCCTCCCGTTCAGTCGAGGTCAAGCAGCTGTCCGCACCGCACCTCCTATAGCCATTAAAACCAAGACACATGGTGTCACGTGAATGGTTAACAGAACGCACACGGTGTGAATTATACAAACATTTGAGATATTAGAGTGGCAGCTATTTTTCCAAAATGCCTTTCTTGGCTGTTATTCGAGTGCACCTTCTCTCAAAATGGACACAAAAATACCACAGCATGTCGGGTGCCATTCCATGATAGCATGCCAAGTTTCATGAATTTCAGACGAGTTTTGGATTTACTAGAATTTAAAGAAAATTGAACGTTTTGCCGGCAATCAACGGTGCCCTATTGTCTGAAATGCATTCCCATTTCTTGCATGAGACCTAAGCATGCACCCAATGACATAGATTTGATTTTCCAACAAGTTTATATGCACTCGAGCATGTTCATGTAGTTCAAATTTGAAGTATGCATATAAATGCATTGAAAACTCAGTTAATGCATAAAAATGTCCAAACGAACCCCGAAAATCACAACAATTGACACAACACTCCTGTTGTTCTATGTTGACACGAGAAAAATTTTGAAAGCAATAAGAGGCAATGGATATAGTTTCATCCCCAAAGGTGGGACATTCCCTACTGAAACCATCATGCTTGTTGTGAGAAGCTCTGGTTTGTGAGAAGCATATACCCAGACCTGCCCCAAATAGGTCAAAAATTTTACCACGGCATGTTGATGCCGCTCCATGATAGCATGCCAAGTTTCATGAATTTCAGACAAGTTTTGGATTTACTAGAATTTAAAAACCAGGTATCTCAATGTTTGCGGCCGAGTGACGGTGGCAGGGTGTTTGACATTCATTCCCATTTCTTTCATGGGACCTAAGCATGCAACCAAGAACACAGATTTGAATTTTTCAACCAATTTATATGCATTAGAGCATGTGCATGTAGTTCAAATTTGAATTATGCACATGAATGCATTGAAAACTCAGTTCATGCATAAAAATGTCCAAACGAACCCCGAAAAATCAAAAAAATTGATACAACACTCATGTTGTTCTATGTTGACACGAGAAAAAATTTGAAAGCAATAAGAGGCAATGGATATCGTTTCGTCCCCAAAGGTGGGACGTTCCCTACCGAAACCATCATGCTTGTTGTGAGAAGCTCTGGTTCGTGAGAAGCATATACCCGAACCTGCCCCAAAAGGGACCAAAATATACCACGGCATGTTGATGCCGCACCATGATAGCATGCCAAGTTTCATGTATTTCATATGAGTTTTGGATTTACTAGAATATCAAAACAAGGTATCTCAATGTTTGCGGCCAAGTGACGGTGGCAGGGTTTTTGACATCCATTCCTTTTCTTGCATGGGACCTAAGCATGCAACCAAGGACACAGATTTGAATTTTCAACCAATTTATATGCATTAGAGCATGTGCATGTAGTTCAAATTTGAATTGTGCACATAAATGCATTGAAAACTCAGTTAATGCATACAAATATCCAAACAAACCCCAAAAAATCCCAAAAATTGACACAACACTCATGTTGTACTATGTTGACACTAGGAAAAAATTAAAATCGAAAAGAGGCAATGGATATCGTTTCGTCCAGAAAGGTGAAATGTTCCCTACCGAAACCATGAGGCTTGTTGTGAGAAGCTCTAGTTTGTGAGATGCATATCCCCAAACCTGCCCCAAATGGGACAAAAAATTACCACGGCATGTTGATGCCGCTCCATGATAGCATGCCAAGTTTCATGAATTTCAAATGAGCTTTGGATTTACTAGAATTTAAAAACCAAGTATCTCAATGTTTGCGGCCGAGTGACGGTGGCAGGGTGTTTGACATTCATTCCCATTTCTTACATGGGACCTAAGAATGCAACCAAGAACACATATTTGAATTTTCAACCAATTTATATGCATTAGAGCATGTGCATGTAGTTCAAATTTGAATTATGCACATGAATGCATTAAAAACTCAGTTAATGCATAAAAATTTCCAAACGAACCCCGAAAAATCACAAAAATTGACACAACACTCCTGTTGTTTATGTTGACACGAGAAAAAATTTGAAAGCAATAAGAGGCAATGGATATCGTTTCGTCCCCAAAGGTGGGACGTTCCCTACCGAAACCATCATGCTTGTTGTGAGAGGCTCTAGTTCGTGAGAAGCATATACCCAAACCTGCCCCAAAAGGGATAAAAAATATACCACGGCATGTTGATGCTGCACCATGATAGCATGCCAAGTTTCATGAATTTCGGATGAGTTTTGGATTTACTAGAATTTAAAATTCAGGTATCTCAATGTTTGTGGCCGAGTGACGGTGGCAGGGTCTTTGACATTCATTCCCATTTCTTGCATGGGACCTAAGCATGCAACCAAGGACACATATGTGAATTTTTTAAACAATTTATATGCATTAGATCATGTGCATGTAGTTCAAATTTGAATTATGCACATAAATGTATTGAAAACTCAATTAATGCATAAAAATGTCCAAACGAACCCCGAAAAATCCCAAAAATTGACACAACACTCCTATTGTTCTATCTTGACACTAGGAAAAAAATTGAAATCGATAAGAGGCAATGGATATCCTTTCGTCCAGAAAGGTGAAACGTTCCCTACCGAAACCATTAGGCTTGTTGTGAGAAGCTCTGGTGTGTGAGAGGCATATCCCCAAACCTGCCCCAAAAGGGATAAAAAATATACCACGGCATGTTGATGCCGCTCCATGACAGCATGCCAAGTTTCATGAATTTCAGACAAGCTTTGGATTTACTAGAATTTAAAAACCAGGTATCTCAATGTTTGCGGCCGATTGACGGTGGCAGGGTGTTTGACTTTCATTCCCATTTCTTGCATGGGACCTAAGCATGCAACCAAGGACACATATTTTAATTCTCAACTAATTTATATGCATTAGATAATGTGCATGTAGTTCAAATTTGAATTATGCACATGAATGCATAGAAAACTCAATTAATGTATGAAAATGTCCAAGCGAACCCCGAAAAATCCCAAAAATTGACACAACACTCCTGTTGTTCTATATTGACATTAGGAAAAAAATTGAAATCAAGAAGCGGCAACAGATATCGTTATGTCCAGAAAGGTGAAACGTTACCTACCAAAACCATCACACTTGTGAGAAGCTCTGGTTTAGGAGAAGCTTATACCCAAACCTGCCCCGAATGGGACAAAAAATTTACCACAGCATGTTGATGCCGCTCCATGATAGCATGCCAAGTTTCATGAATTTCAGATGAATTTTGGATTTACTAGTATTACAAAAGCAAGTACGTCGACGTTTGCCGGAGAGCCACGGTGCCGCGGTGTTCGAATTTCATCCCCTTTTCTTGCATGGGACATAACCATAAACCCATGGACACATATATGATTTTACAACCCATGTTGGTGCACAGGAGCATGTGCATGTAGTTTAATTTTGAATTGTGCACCTGAAATGGCTAAAAAACCAATTTAATGTGTAAAATTTTCAAGCGAACCCTGAATAATTCCATTTCTTTTATGACACACATATAGTTTCATGTTCACTGCAGATAAAAGGTGTAGCAATTCAAACACGGTCCATTGCCACTATGACCCCATTATGTAATTCAAATCAAGATGAAAAATCAAGTAGATCCCACACAGTTTATTATCACCAACCGTGTGAGATGCAGCACAAAATATCCTGGAGCACCGTCGATGTATACTACGTCTATGGCTTATGCGAGAAGGTGCATCGGCTACAATCCATAGCCGGCGTCTCAAGCACACTAGCTTGCTCTCCAAATATCATGTCACTGTTCAATCGTCATTGATGAAAGATGGGCGCATTGACCCGCGTCGTGAGGGCAACTTCGGTAACCCACTCCGGTAAGAGCGCGGCCGCAGCCGCCCTGCGCATGCTAACAAGGTGCATGAGCGCGGCCGCAATCTATGACCGGGCGGCCAAGGCAGCCCAAACTGCCGCTATTGCTTCTCAGGTGCTGGCGGCAACATCTGCCTCGAAGATAGCAACTGGTGAGAGCGGCACAGCAGTTGCCTGTTCCGCAGCGGCGTCCTTAGCCCTGATGGAGGCCGCCCATGCCTAGCTCATGGCGATCACTGCACAAATCGAATGAAGCTTCTCCTACAACAGTCGGCAACCCACGGCCGAAGAGTTGGCAATCACCGAGAGCGTTCGAGCAGCCGTCATTTCCTCCGTCGCATACCTTGTGACGACGGAGCCCGTGCAAGCCCAGATCGCGGCCGCCCACGCCCAGCTCGTAGCAGCCTTTTCCAAAGAGATGGCAGACGCGGATGGTGAGATGCTTGCCGAATATGGTGCGATGGATGCCATGGAGCCCCTTCCCTAGGAGACCAGCGGGCGTGAGCTGGACATGGAGGCGGCGGCGGAGATCGACGAGCACCGGCCATAGTAGTACTCTTTGTTTTGTTTAATTAAGAGTGTCGTTCTTTAATTTGGTAGAGTAATGTTTAGGTCAGCTAGCTTTGTTTAATTGCTGAACTTGCTCGATTAAGAAGTGTGGGTGTGATATAGTCTCCTTTGTGTACCCAAATTACGCAATGACATGGATGACCACTGTAACCACGGAAATTCGAACGAAAAATTTTGACGTTCAAACTTATCACACATGGGTTAAGCTATCTGAATCATTTGTGATGTTCACATATCGTACATAGTTCTAAATAAGGGACCGTGTCTGATGACACTTTGCGCGCCAGTTTTTTCGCTGAAGCGATTCCAAATTTTCGGCTTCCGTGGAAATATCTACCTCCCCGCCCCCTCCCCCTTACCAAAAGCTACATTTCCCCTGTTTCCGCCTTCATTTCCAAGTTGAAACCCTCACTCCTTGCTTGCAGCGCCGCCTCGTCGCCAGCTACCCTCCTTCACGCTGCTCGGCCTCGTCTATCCAGGCAGGTAATCCACACCCGATCCCCATCCTCCTCCTCCTTCCACATCCCACCTGCCCCGGCCGCCGGCGCGACACCTTCCACCCAAATCACTGAGCCCTCCACCAAATAAGTGCCGCCCTAAGCCATGGTGCACGCACTATAGCCAAGATCTCAAGGAGCATTTGGCAGCAGAGAAGGAAATCGCGGCCGCACGCGCAGATGAGGTCGCGCTGGCTGCCAGTCGTGCCGACCCCTAGATCTTGGAGGAACACCTTGCCATTTGCTAGCTACACCGATTATGCATGCTTGGTTTACCCATTGCGTGTGCTGCTCCTGCCTTTACTTCACAAATTCTAGTGAATTGTGCTATCTAATTTTACCATGCAATCTGTTGCTCTAGTGTATATGTTCTATATGTCGTGCAGTGTGGTGCTCACTTATTAACTATTTTGTTAATTAGTTGTCGTCTTTAGTTAACTATTTGGTTCAATTATGCAAATGTGATGTTCAATTCTTCAGGCTGCAATTTTGTATTGTCTTCCATGTGAGAAATAAATCAAATTTATCTTTACAAAATACATGAGAAACGAATACAATTGCTATATTTACAAATTGGCAAGCATGCTTGGTTTGGTTATACATTGTGCAATGTGGTGCTCAGTTAATATTTGGTTCATTTGTGTTGTGATGTTTAGTTAACTATTTGGTTCAATTCTGCAATGCGATGTTCAACAGTTATGGGTGCATTCTGTTATTGTATACCATGTGAGGAATAAATTGAATTTGGTTGTAGTAAATACATGAGAAACGAATACAATTGCTATATTTCCATGTTGTTAAGCATTCTTGGTTTTGTTAACTGTCTGATCTTCTATTAGGAGTATGTTATATTGTGCAATGTGGTGCTCAGTTAATGTTTGGTTCATTTGTTGTGGTGTTTAGTTAACTGCTTGGTTCAATTCTGCAATGCGATGTCCAATTGTCATGGGTAGAATTTTATATTGTTGTGCATGTGAGGAATAAATCGAATTTGGCTGCACTTAATACATGAGAAACATATACAAGCGCTATATTTCCTAGTTCTTAATCATGCTTGGTTTGGATAAATGGGTTTTCCATGTGGCTTGAATTAATCTGATGAATCTGCAATGTGCTTATTTTTCATCAACATATTTTACTGATAGCATGCGAACCCTTACTTAACCTGATGACTAACTACCTTATATGTGTTGCAGGGAAATAATGGGAAGCACTTAGGTTTACAATTGAGGTTAGATGTGCATGGTCCATTGTCTAATAGCACATTATTGTGCAATTGCAGGAACCATTCTAATATTTAGGTTTTTAACAATTTTGTCTTGCACATGTAGGTCCTACTGTCAGAGGTTTTGACCCACTATTCGACCCTTTTTGCATATGGGGAAATGAGTTTGTCCATGAATATCAATCAAGTCAAGAAACTCAGAAAGATTGTTAGGATAAAGAAATTAGTGACAAAAAACAACAAGATCTTTGTCTGCACAGTGAAGAAGACATCAGTTCACTACAAGATGGTACTAACTATTATACCTTGCCTTTTTTATTCCTTTGCCCCATTTCCAATATAGAGAAGATATTTATGCACATCCTTGTTTTCAGGCCTTTCCAAAGTAGTTCACTGATGATTACCTCTCAAACCACCTCTATGGTTAGGAGGAGAGGAAGGTTTTCATACAACACCCACGGTTCAATATTGAAGTGTTCCTGAAGAGGACGAAGGACAGACGGTCAATCATCCACAGGCACTGGCCTAAAGTTGCAAAGACCTTCAACATGAATGAAGGCTCAATATTCGTCTTCCACTTCAGCAGTTTTCCAGATTAGATGCATTTGTCTATATACCATCTATGATGCTAATTTTGAAAGGTTCTACATGTTGCATGTGAAACTTGATGTTGGTGCAGTTGTGTAATGGGGTAGCTGAGTGCTGAAGCTATATCATGTTGTACTCTGATGTATTTCAATTATGAAATCATGCTTCCTTAATGTGGAAATGAAATATATTATGTGCTTAATATGAATGTCAATTAGATTAATAAATGGATTGTAAATAATAGGGCAATTAGCCTTCTAATGGCGAATTAGCCTGCTAATTTGGTTTTGCTATTGCAAACGGTTATTCAGAAAATACCATGGGTGATAACCTCACGCAATGCACACAGTTTCTAGGAATAAACCGTGTTGGATAAATGAACAATCACACACGACCTTCTCTTGAAAATTGTTTGTGTTAGGCCACCTTGCACAAACGTTTACCACATAAAAACCGTGTGTGATGGACAGCCTTTGCCACGTAGTTTCTTCTACGCACCGTGTGTGATGCATTCAATAACGCAAACGATAAAATTGTTAATATCATGTGCAATGGCAACGCTATCACAAACGATCTAACGGGGAAAATTGTGTGTGATGTACCTGTGAACGGAAACGTTTTCCTTGGAGCGACTGTGTGGGATGTACATACGAATGGAAACGTTTAGCGGGGACTAACTGTGTGGGATGTACTTGCGACCGGAAACAATTTTTCCTCTATAATTGTATTTTTTAGCTCTACTACACGTATTACCGTATTTGAGCGCTTGTCGGTCGCACACGACCTCATTTTGCTGAGTGTGTGTGCCAGGAGGGCATATCCCCGACGGTTTCTGGGTTGTGTGGGAAGGACCCCCCCCTATCGCCATCACTCACTAGGCAAAGGTTCCAAATGCCATCGTGGAAAGGGGTTAAAAACCGTTTGTATAGCACTAGTGTGTACCAGTGAGGCTAGCACAAACATCAACGGTCGAAGAGGCAAGGCCTCCTGCCTGGGACCTCCTAACTACTCCTGGTCGTTGGCGGGCTCCACGTAGTAGTAGGCACCCTCCGGGTAGTAGTAGTAGTCAACGAGGGTGGCATCTGGCTCTTGGGATCCACCATCTGGTTGCAACAACCAGAAAGAAGAAAGAAGGGGCAAAAGGGGTGGCAAAGCAACTATGATTACTTATCCAAAGTACTCACAAGCATCGGATCTATACTAAGTATGCATTGGTATCAAATGGAACGGTTGTATCTGTGGACTATATTGTAGAATGCCAGAATAGAAGGGGAAAAGCCTAGCCTATCGAAGACTAGCATCTTCAACCATCTTCAAGTGTTTTGCAGCATTCAGAAGAGTATAGAATAGCAGTTTTTATTTAACAAACATGTTGTAACATTAATGCCCAGAGATCCTTCCTAGACTCCCTGCGAGAAAGCAATCCTGGAGCCACATATCCATCACACATCTCAAGTATCCATTTCTAGTCGTAATAGATCAGGATACAAGTCTGAACGTCCGTTACCATGTACACGGCTATTCGAATAGATAATCTTCCCTGCAGGGGTGCACCACGTTACCCAACATGCTTGATTACTCTGGCCGGATACACTTTTATGAGTCAATGCCCAGCCTTGGAAGAACAACACGTCGCAGCCCTACCTAGGCTCAGTAGAGAGGTCCTCGCCGGTCTACATCCTAAGCGCTCCGGGGTCTTGGGCCCATCACTCGTTGCACTCCAGGTTGTTGCGTGCAGGATGAACACCAGCGCCACCGCGGATGGTCAACGTGAACCGACCATGCCGCAATGCTGAACTGGACGTTGGACAAAGCTTCGGCTGATACCACGACGCCGAGGCCCATAAATATTCTCGTGTGGTGGTTAGTGTGTAAAGGCCAGAGGCCAACTCAGAACAAATGCCCAAACCTTGGTGTATAACAAGCTCGCGGAGAGGAGCAGAGACTCACGGTCGATGTGACCCCATCGCCCCATCTCGTGGACTTATTGCAAGGGCCCGGAAATCCTGACCGTGCCATGTAATTATCTCACGGGTGCTCTTCGGGCCCGCCCGACTTTCACATCAACTCGTGGGTACCCCTTAGGGCCGACCCAACTTTAACAAAGGTTTGAAGTAAAGTCAGGGTAACCGTGTGTCCAAACATCAATGGTGAAAACCCAAGGAATCACCCTCGAGGAATTCCACTTGATGTAACCGTCGAGGTGAACTTAGGAGGAATCACGCTCGAGGTCCACACTTGAGGGGTTGCACGACAGAGTCGTATTGGGAGTGGTGGAGGAGGAATCACCCTCATTGACCATGACCGAATAGCTACACTATAGAGTTATCACAAGGAGTGTGTTATGAGGTATCACCCTCGACACTCGATAGTAGCTCTGCGGAGCTGAGCAACTAAGGTGGTGATGTGATGTGTCGGGCTCTGATCGTCGATCACATTGATCAAGTCGTTGATGATGAAGCAGTGGCAACAAGGACAAGGTGGGGGTCACTGATGGATCACTAACCAACCTACACTAAGTAGTTTAGGATAAGCAGGTAGGTAACAATAGCGGGTTACAAAAGCAGGCTATGCATCAGAATAGGAGCAAACAATTATAGTAGAAAAATCTAATGCAAGCATGAGAGAGAATGAAATGGGTGATATCGAAATGATCAAGGGGGGTTGGCTTGCCTGGAAGCTCTGGTGAAATGGAAGAAGAGTCGTCGCCGACGCGGTCGATCACAGGGGCAGCATCGGCGCGGTCTTAGGGTCTACTGGAGAAGAAGACGGGGGACCAGTAAATACAAAGCACACAGATGCATGACATGACAAAAAGCGGTGTTAGGGGTGTTCTAACACAGTGTTACACAATACCAGCGAAGGGGGATAACATCCGGGAAAGTTTTCCCGAAGTTTGGCATTTTCAAACAGATGAAACGGAGGGAGACGGTTGCATGTTAGCTATGCTAGGGGCATGTGACATACGAACGGATGGCGTATTCGGATTCGTCTCGCTTTTCTGAGCAACTTTCATGTACAAAGGTTTTTCATCGGAGTTACGCTTTATTTTCTACGTATTTCGAAAGTTTTAGCAATATTCTGAAATTATCCTTAATTCAAAAAAGGAATCATGACGTGAGCCTGACATCATCATGATGTCAGCAATCAACAGAGCATTGACTGGTCAAACTGACAGCTGGGCCCGTATGTCATTGACTCAACTAATTAAGCAGGTTTAATTAGACATCTAGTTCATTAGACTAATTAAGCAAGGTTAATTAATTACCTAATTAATTAATAATAATAATTATATTTATATTTTATTACTATTATTAATTAACATTTTTTTAAAAAGGGGGGCTGGCTCAGTGGTCAGTGGCCCGATGGGGGCCTTAGCGGGGCGGGTGACGGGCGATGGGCGTGAGCGTGGGCGCCCGTGCCCGAGGCCACTGGGGGAGTTGGCCAGCGGCCACGGCGGGAAGCAGGCGAGGCTGGCTCAACAGGTAGCGGGCGGCGGGACCGGCGAGCTATGGCACCGACGGACAAACGGCGCGGGGCGGTGGTGGAGCAGCAGCATAGAGGCAGCGGGAGGCGTCGATGCGGCTCGGCGTGCGGGAGACGAGCGCGTCCATGGTGCGTACGCACGGGCGAGCGGGGCGCGAGCCGCAGCAGCGGCGACCGAAAGCAATGACTGCGGGGGAAGCAGGCGAGGAGGCTGGGGCACGCGGGCACGCACGTACAGCGAGCAAGGCACGGCGATCGGTGCGGCCAAAACGGCTAGGGGGCGCGTGGAACAAGGACGGAGCGGGGCAGCGTGGCTGCGGTGGCATGCTGTAGTGGGCAGCGGCGACGACAACAAGTAGCGGTAGGAGCAGCGCGGGTGCAGTGGGGTTAGGGGAGGAGCGCACGACATGGGGCAGCGGAGCAGAGCAGAAGCAGCAGGCGGTAGCCGGGGCACCGGTGAGCGCAGCTCGGGCGGCCGGTGATTGAAATATGCCCTAGAGGCAATAATAAAGTTGTTATTTATATTTCCTTATATCATGATAAATATTTATTATTCATGCTAGAATTTTATTAACCGGAAACTTAGTACATGTGTGAATGCATAGACAAACAGAGTGTCCCTAGTATGCCTCTACTTGACTACCTCGTTAATCAAAGATGGTTAAGTTTCCTGACCATAGACATGTATTGTCATTTGATGAACGGGATCACATCATTAGATAATGATGTGATGGACAAGACCCATCCGTTAGCTTAGCATAATGATCGTTTAGTTTTATTGCTATTGCTTTCTTCATGACTTATACATGTTCCTCTGACGATGAGATTATGCAACTCCCGAATACCGGCGGAACACCTTGTGTGCTATCAAACGTCACAACGTACCTGGGTGATTATAAAGATGCTCTACAGGTGTCTCCGATGGTGTTTGTTGAGTTGGCATAGATCGAGATTAGGATTTGTCACTCTGTGTATCGGAGAGGTATCTCTGGGCCCTCTTGGTAATGCACATCACTATGAGCCTTGCAAGCAATGTGACTAATAAGTTAGTTGTGGGATGATGCATTACGGAATGAGTAAAGAGACTTGCCGATAACGAGATTGAACTAGGTATGATGATACCGACGATCGAATCTCGGGCAAGTAACATACCGATGACAAAGGGAATAACATACGTTGTTATGCGGTTTGACCGATAAAGATCTTCGTAGAATATGTAGGAGCCAATATGATCATCCAGGTTCCGCTATTGGTTATTGACCAGAGTTGTGTCTCGGTCATGTCTACATTGTTCTCGAACCCATAGGGTCCGCATGCTTAACGTTCGATGATGATTTGTATTATGAGTTATGTGATTTGATGACCAAAGTTTGTTCAGAGTTTCTAATGATATCACGGACATGACGAGGCGTCTCGTAATGGTCGAGAGGTAAAGATTCATATATTGGAAGGTTGCATTTGGACATCGGAATGGTTCCGAGTGGTTCGGGCATTTTTCCGAAGTACCGGGAGGTTACTGGAACACCCCCCCCCCCCCCGAGAGAAGTATTGGGCCTATTGGGCCTTATTGGAGGAGAGGAGAAAGGCCATGTGAGAGGGGCCCCTGCCCAAAACGAATTGGACTAGGGGAGGAGGCCGGCCCCCCTCTTTCCTTCTCCCTCTCTCTCCCTTCCCCTTTTCCCTCTCCGGTGGAAGGAAAGAGGGGGGCCCGAATCCTACTTGGACTAGGAGTCCAAGTAGGACTCCCCCCTTATGACACGCCCCCTTAGGCTGGCCACCTCCTCCTCCCCCCTTTATATACGGAGGCGGGGGCACCCCAAAGGTACAACAGACATATCTTAGCCATGTGTGGTGCCCCCCTCCACAGTTTACCACCTCGGTCATATCGTCGTAGTGCTTAGGCAAAGCCCTGTGTCGGTAGCTTCATCATCACCATCGCCACGCCATCGTGCGGATGGAACTCTCCCTCGTCCTCAACTGGATCAAGAGCTCGAGAGACGTCACCGTGATGAACATGTGCAGAACACGAAGGTGTTGTACGTTCAGTACTTGGATCGGTTGGATCGTGAAGACGTTTGACTACTGTAGGATCGAAAGTATGTCTAGAGGGGGGTGATTAGACTACTTAACCAAATAAAAATCTAGCCTTTTCCCAATTTTAGTTCTTGGCAGATTTTAGCAACTTTGGACAAGTCAAGCAATCTTAACACAATTCAAGCAAGCATGCAAAGAGTATATGAGCAGCGGAAAGTAAAGCATGCAACTTGCAAGAATGTAAAGGGAAGGGTTTGGAGGATTCAGATGCAATTGGAGACATGGATGTTCTTGTCGTGGTTCCGATAGGTGGTGCTATCGTACATCCACGTTGATGGAGACTTCAACCCACGAAGGGTAACGGTTGCGTGAGTCCACGGAGGGCTCCACCCACGAAGGGTCCACGAAGAAGCAACCTTGTCTATCCCACCATGGCCATCGCCCACAAAGGACTTGCCTCACTAGCGGTAGATCTTCATGAAGTAGGCGATCGCCTTGCCCTTACAAACTCCTTGGTTCAACTCCACAATCTTGTCGGAGGCTCCCAAGTGACACCTAGCCAATCTAGGAGACACCACTCTCCAAGAAGTAACAAATGGTGTGTTGATGATGAACTGCTTGCTCTTGTGCTTCAAATGATAGTCTCCCCAACACTCAACTCTCTCTCACAGGATTTGGATTTGGTGGAAAGAAGATTTGAGTGGAAGGCAACTTGGGGAAGGCTAGAGATCAAGATTCATATGGTAGGAATGGAATATCTTGGTCTCAACACAAGTGTAGGTGGTTCTCTCTCGGAAAAAACAAGTTGGAAGTATAGGTTCGTTCTGATGGCTCTCTCCACGAATGAAGAGGTGGTGGAGGGGTATATATAGCTTCCACACAAAATCTAACTGTTACACATAACTTCCCAAACTCGGTGGGACCGAATAGTTAAACTCGGTCGGACCGATTCAGCAAAGCTAGTGACCGTTAGGGTTTTCGGTGGGAACGACATGCAACTCGGTAGGAACGATATGATTAGGGTTAGGGCATAACATAATCTCGGTGAGACCGATTACACAAACTCGGTGAGACCGATTTTGGTAATAAGCTAACCAGAGAGTTGGTCAGGTAAACTCGGTGGGACCGATTGCTCATTTCGGTGAGACCGAAATGTTACGAAGGGAAACAGAGAGTTTACATTGCAATCTCGATGGGACCGATCGCTCATCTCGGTGGGACCAAAACGTTATGAAGGGAAACAGAGAGATTACAACCCCATCTCGGTGAGACCGAGATCCCTATTGGTGAGACCGATTTGCCTAGGGTTTGTGGCAGTGGCTATGACATTTGAAACTCGGTGGCGCCGGATAGGAAGAATCGGTGGGGCCGAGTTTGACTTTTGGTTTAGGTCATATGTGGATGTGAGAAAGTAGTTGAGGGTTTTGGAGCATATCACTAAGCATTTTGAGCAAGAACCTCATTAAGAAACACCTCATCTCTCCTTGATAGTATTAGCTTTTCCTATAGACTCAATGTGACCTTGGATCACTAAAATAGAAAATGTAGAGTCTTGAACTTTTGAGCTTGAGCCAATCCTTTTATCCTTAGTGTTTTGAGGGGTCCACTTTTCTCATCCATGCCATGCTAATCATTGAGCTTTCCTAAAATATTAGTATTGAAATAGCATTAGCTCAATGAACTATATGTTGTTAGGAATTACCAAAACCACCTAGGGATAGTTGCACTTTCAATCTCCCCCTTTTTGGTAATTGATGACAACATATAGATCAAAGCTTCGACAAATGATAATAAGAGTAAAAACATTGTCGCTTTGAGAAGTATGTGAAAAGCAAGAGCACCCCCTAAATTTGCGCATAGTTTAAGATTTGCTTTGGACTGCAAATGCACAAAGAATTAGGATCATGGGTTACTCTTCCATGTCACATACATCTTGGTGGAGTGCTCAAAATGATAATAATTAAAATACATGCACGCATCACCAAGCAAAGTGAGTGATTATATGGAATATAAAAGGATAATGTCATCCAATATGCATAAAGGTAGTATATGATCAAACACGTGATCATCCAAGCAAGCACAAAGTATAAAGTATCTCAAACAAGCAGATAATAAAGTTCAACCACCAAGGAGAAACGCAAGAGAGAACAAAAGCAACACTCTCTCTTGAAGCCTATGATCTATACATTTTCTCCCCCTTTGGCAACAAGTTACCAAAAAGTTCATAAAAAATGCATAGTGCTAAATCGACTCTCAGGCTTGGTCTTCAGGTGGTGGTGTAGATAGAACTCCAAGGATGAAGGCGTCAGTCGATGTAGATGGAGCTGGTGGAGTAGGTGCTGGAGCTAGTGGCACTGAAGCTGTAGCTGGTGCAGATGAAGTTGCTCTGGTGTCTGGAACAGGCATTGCAGCAGATCTTTGTCCTCTGGGCATTCTAGCAAAAGCATCAGTGGTAGACTTGCCCTTCTTCTCCTGCACTTCATCCTGAAGTTGCTCAACGACTGATTGGATCTCAGTGACCTTCACATCTAAGTCATAGAACTTATGCTCCACGATCCTCTCCAAGCTCTCCTGGTTTTGGGTCAGGGTAGCCAATCCCTTCTCAATCCTCAGAGTGGAGGCAGTCAAGTAGCCAAGCTGATCTTGCTTGCTCTTCAGAAAATACTGAGATGCCTCTTAGTGGTTGGTATCTTTGCAGCCTTTTCAGCCCTTGCCTTCTCCTTCTTGGCTTGTGCGTGCACAGAAGATGGTTCATTTTCATCCATCACCACAGTGTTGTCCTCAAAGTCTGGGTAGATGGGCAGGTGCTCTTTGTCCAGCAGATATGTGCCAGTGCCCATCTTGGACTTGACCAGCTCCTGGATCTGTGGGGCATACCCACAACTCCTCTTTTGATCTGCAGATGTCCTCTTTATGGTTTCCACAATTAGGCTCATGACCTTGAACTTCTGTGGAACATCAAAAATGTGCAGCAAGTTGATGGAGTGACCTTTGATCGTCTTGTGATCACCTGACTTTGGCAAGAAAGTGTGCCTGAGGATCCAGTTGATTGTTGGCAAGCTTGACAGAAGGTAATGTACTGATCCAAACTTGTGTGTCTCAAGAGCAGCATCTGGGATCTATTTGTACATATGTGCCATGGTGTTGTGATCCTTCTTCTTCTTGGCATAGACATCCAAGTCATCTTCACTCTCCTCAGGAGCATTGATCAATTTTTCCCATTCAGCAACCGTTGACTGGTACCTAGTGCCTTCACACATCTAGACAATCCTTCCATCTAGGTAGAAACGAGTTGTGGAGTAGAACTGCATGATGAGCTCATCATTCCACTTTGTGAGCTTCTGAGCCACAAACTCATCGACTCCACACACCTTGAAGCTGTCATATATACCGGGAAAGTGATCCTCATTTTCCTCAATGAATGTCCAATCGACTCATCTCATGTCACACACTATTGGCTTCTTGTCAAGCAACACTATCTCATAGAAGTCCCGGTGTTCCTTGGTATGGAACCTGTAGTCCACAGCAGTTCTTCTTTTGGTGGCATATGGATCTGACTCTCTCCATAGCCTCAATCATGAATCCTTCCTTATCTTCATGTTCTCAGCTACTGGATGAGCATCATTGTGATCTGGAATTTTTGGCTTCAACTTCCTCAAGACATGTGACTCATCATCTTCTTCTTCCATTGCAGCTTCAGGCACTGGGGCGTTGTTCTTCTCTGCTGTTGGGATGTTCCTGGTGCTCCTCTTTGGTTTTGGCTTTGGAGCTGCTGGCTTAGGAGTTCCTTTGGGCTTAGATGGAGCAGCCCCTGCCCTTATAGCATCTCCCATAAGCTTTTGAGCTTTGGGTGCTGGTGCTGCATCCTCTTCCTCTTCCTCTTCTTTAGAGTCTTTCATTATTGAAGATCTCCCAAGCACTCTGGCAGTGGTCTTCTTGACCCTCTCTTTCCTTTTCTTTTCTGCCACAACCTGCTCTTTGGGTGCAGATCCCAAAGTCTCTTGAGTGGATGTTCTGGCTTTTGACATGGGAGCTCTCTTGGCAGGAACCTTTTGCTTCATCCCTGGCTTAGTGGCTGCAGCTGTGCCATATTCCTTTTTCAGGACTTTCCTTTTTGAGGTGGCCTCTTCCTCAGCAGCCACATAGTCCTCATCCTCAGAATCTGAGGTTTTCTTCTTTCTGGTCCTGGTGGCTGCCTTAGGCAAGTTGTTGGGTGTGCTCCTGCTTCCATCATCTGAGCTACTGGAGGGACTAGTGCCCTCACTCAAGTTCGCTTGCTCCTCAGACTTGTTCTGACTGTCACTCTGATCTGACATGATGCAAACACTGACAGCAGACCCTGTGAATAGATTATAGATGAGGTAGAGTGGATGAGCATCACAAAGTGCAGAGGTTTTTGCAAAAGAATGAATCAAAAACTTAGTTTTAGTTTTCCACAGAAAGCATTTCGGATCTACCGATTTGAAATCACGGTGATACCGAAGCAGCTGTTGGAACCTAAACTAGTGAACTCGGTCAGACCGAGTCATAGTTCGGTGGCACCGAGACTGCTAGGGTTTCACAAAGACTCGAACTCAGTCACACCGATTTGCAATTCTCGGTTAGACCGAGAATCACATGTGCAATGGCCTGAGCCAAATCGGTGAAACTAATTTCAACAACTCGGTCGGTCCGAGATGGTTTCGGCGTAAACCTAACCCTAAATTTTCAATCCATAACTAACTATGGAGTGTTTTCATTGGATAGAGTGATCTCAATCGTGGCAAGATACATGGCAAAACAATGTGCTGGGGAATCGGAGTGAGAAAAGCACAAAGATCAAGTCCATACCCTAGTTCGGCGATGGACTTGCTACGGAGGCAACGGCGGAGCCGATCTCGTTGGCAGCGGCGGAAACCAGCGACTAGAGGCGGCTGGCGACGAGGAGGATGATCCGGAGACCCAGGGAGGCAGAGCAAGCTGAGCGCGGGCGAAGAGGTTCGGAAAGTTTTCCAAATTTTGGCCTGTGGGTATATATAGCCTGACCCTGTCGGTGTGACCGAGTGGAACAACTCAGTGTCACCGAGATGCATAACTGCAAGCAGTTACTGCAACTCGGTGTGACCGAAAACTTCAAATCGGTTGAACCGAGATTAAAGACCTAGATCGACTTAGTGATCTCGGTATGACCGAAATGGATGAATCGGTCAGACCGAAACGCAAAAAGAAGTTTTGGAAGTTTAAGCCTATGACGAATCGGGGACTCCGAGTGCTCCTCACACAGAGTGGTTCGAATCTGACTTGATCAAACTTTGTGATGCAGCATGAATAGAGTTTGAGACGAGAAGAGCATAGATAGCTAGAGAAGGTTCTTAGGCATTCTTGTCCATCCACTTGGCAAGAGAAAAAGAAACCAACCAATCAAAACAACAAGTGGATGTCCTCGAATGAGTAAATTATGCAACCAACATGCTCACACAATAAAATGACAAATGAAATATGTGGCAAAGCATGCACAAACAATTCTAGCATCTATCAAGCAATTGGCGATGACTAGGTCATCTATATATGAGTATATTGACTTAGGAGTCAAATGAGAACATTTGATCATAGGTCATACTCATCGTTTAAGCACAAGTGGGGTTACCACTTTTACATAAAGTGTTGTTGTGTTCACACCATTAGAGTTGCTTTAGCTCAATTCTTAGAGTAAGGCTCCCCCTAGATGTGAGATCCCCCCTAAGAGGGATGAACTAACCTTGGGTTTTGTCGATGATGACTTCATGTAGGTGTTGAAGATGTGGAAGCTCTAAGTTGATGTAGATCATTCGGAGCTATCCTTTGGAGTGAGTTGCACTTTCAATACCTACACGGGTTAGTCCCACAAGGAACAAACAAGGATATCCATAGACATAGAGTGATGCACACACAATATGATGTCTATGAGAGCATTAGGTTACCTTGTCCCTTGTCTTACCAACAAGAGGGTCTGTGACTCCTTGAACTAGAGCAAGATGTGGAAGTTGATTGCACTTATTTTTGCCAAAATGATAAGAGTGAAGTATGTTGGCGGAGTCACCCTCAAGAACTCTCTAGTTCTTCTTCTTCGGGATCCACACCATCTTGATGGGAATCCTCGGAGTTGTAGTTGTACTTGATGAAGTGGAACTTGATGTAGTCTTGGGAACCGACTTGACCAAGGCCTTAGGAGCTTCTTCAAGTGCATCAATTTCCTCTTGAAGCTTGTCCTTGCCTTTTTCATTGTGGTCTTGTGGTGGAAGATCATCTTGAGCTTGTGTCCCTTTGAAATAAGTAGGATCATACTTCTCTTGTTGAGGAACAAACTTCGTCTTGGGGTATTGATCTTCTTCCCACTCAACTCCATTGGCATTGAACTTTCGTTCAAAACCAATACCTTGATTTTTTTTGTTGCCTTCCTTGCTTGCGTACAATTTCCTCGAATTGCTTACTCCCGGCAAGGCTCTTGTAAACACCTTTCTCTATGATTCCCTTCAATAATCTATTTTCTTGCTCAAGTGTAACTTGGCTAAGAGAATCATTAGTGGAATCAAGAGAAATACTAGAAGCAACAATATTGGATTTAGCATGATTATTGTTACTACTAGAGGAAGAATCCTTCTTGTTCTTGTTACTAGACTTGACTTGAGGCATGTAAGTGGATAAGAGTAAACGCTTGGCAATGTAAGAAGAACTTTTCTTGCGAATATCATCATTGATTGCCTTTAAGAACTCATGCTCTTGCTCAAGATTGAGCTTCTCAAAACGTAATTTCTCATGAGCCCTTAAAAGTTCTCGATGATCTCCTAAGATAGTTTCATGAGCTAACTTAAGAGTGTTTAGTTCTTTAGTTAGAGACTCAATCTTCTCCTTATCATTGTCATTCGTTTTATCTTGATTAGCATGATTAGTTGATGTTTCATCATAGTATTCATCACTAGAGTTATCAACAAGTAAATCATCATCACCTAACAAGTCATCTTCATCACTATTGAAATCAACATACTCGGGGTGTGATACCTTTGGACCTTTGGCCATGAAGCATCTTCCAATTCCTTCATTTGGTGAATCAAATATGTCGTAGGAATTGGTTGACACAAGTGCTAGACCGGCAACACCTTCATCTTGAGTATATTCGGAGTCGGAGTGATAGCTTCTCTCGGAGTGATTTTCGGAGTCGTATCCGGATACCCATTCACCAACATGAGCTTGATGTCTTCGTTTTGTGTAGCTCCTTGATGACTTGTCCTTCCTTTCAGAATCCTTGCTTCTCCGAGAGGGTCTTCGTTCATAATGATCATCCCTACTCCTTCTCTCCCTCGATGGTGATTCTTCTCTTCTACTTCTTCTTTTGGGAGAATCTTCTCTTCTCTTGTAGGGGGCCATACACTCATTGGAGTAGTGTCCGGGTCTTCCACAATTGTAGAAGTTTCGCTCTCGACTAGAAGATCTTTTTTCATTGTAGGACCTTGACTTGGAACTTCTCTCTTTGCTTCTAATCTTGTAGAACTTGTTGAAGTTTTTCACCATTAGGCTCAATTCTTCATTGATGGTTTTTTTCTCACTTGATCATGTGGGAGCTTCACATGAGGCTTTGTAAGCACCACTTGACTTGTTATGAAGCTCCTCCTTATCCTTGAGTGACATCTCATGAGCAACAATTCTTCCAATGACTTCTATTGGCTTGAGATCTTTGTAATTTGGCATCATTTGGATCAATGTGCATACGGTATCATATTTTCCATCCAAGGCTCTTAGGATCTTCTTAATGATGAATTTGTCGGTCATCTCTTCACTTCCTAAGCCGGCAATCTCATTTGTGATAAGAGCAAGCCTAGAGTACATTTCAGTGACACCTTCACCATCCTTCATTTTGAACTTGTCAAGTTGACTTTGAAGCACATCCAACTTGGATTCCTTGACGGAGTCGGTACCTTCGTGCATATCAATCAAAGTATCCCAAATTTCCTTTGCATTCTCAAGACGGCTGATTTTGTTGAATTCTTCGGGGCACAATCCGTTGAAGAGGATATCACAAGCTTGAGCATTGTATTGTAGCATCTTCAATTCTTTCGCGGTAGCTTCATGGTTCGGTTCTCTCCCATCAAAGAATTCACCTTGCAAGCCAATACACACAATAGCCAAAATGGCGGGGTTATGTCCAAGAATATGCATTTTCATCTTATGCTTCCAACTAGCAAAATTAGTGCCATCAAAGTAAGGACCTCTATGGTGGTAATTTCCCTCTCTAGACGCCATACTCTCCTAGGTTGTGAAACCAAGGCTATGACCACCAAAAACTATGGAAATCAAAGCAAATGGAGACCAAAGCTCTGATACCACTTGTAGGATCGAAAGTATGTCTAGAGGGGGGTGATTAGACTACTTGACCAAATAAAAATCTAGCCTTTTCCCAATTTTAGTTCTTGGCAGATTTTAGCAACTTTGGACAAGTCAAGCAATCTTAACACAATTCAAGCAAGCATGCAAAGAGTATATGAGCAGCGGAAAGTAAAGCATGCAACTTGCAAGAATGTAAAGGGAAGGGTTTGGAGGATTGAAACACAATTGGAGACACGGATGTTTTTGTCGTGGTTCCGATAGGTGGTGCTATCGTACATCCACGTTGATGGAGACTTCAACCCACGAAGGGTAACGGTTGCGTGAGTCCACGGAGGGCTCCACCCACGAAGGGTCCACGAAGAAGCAACCTTGTCTATCCCACCATGGCCATCGCCCATGAAGGACTTGCCTCACTAGCGGTAGATCTTCATGAAGTAGGCGATCTCCTTGCCCTTACAAACCCCTTGGTTCAACTCCACAATCTGTTCGGAGGCTCCCAAGTGACACCTAGCCAATCTAGGAGATACCACTCTCCAAGAAGTAACAAATGGTGTGTTGATGATGAACTCCTTGCTCTTGTGCTTCAAATGATAGTCTCCCCAACAGTCAACTCTCTCTCACAGGATTTGGATTTGGTGGAAAGAAGATTTGAGTGGAAAGCAACTTGGGGAAGGCTAGAGATCAAGATTCATATGGTAGGAATGGAATATCTTGGTCTCAACACAAGTGTAGGTGGTTCTCTCAGAAAAAACAAGTTGGAAGTGTTGGTTCATTCTGATGGCTCTCTCCATGAATGAAGAGGTGGTGGAGGGGTATATATAGCCTCTACACAAAATCTAACCATTACACATAACTTCCCAAACTCGGTGGGACCGGATAGTTAAACTCGGTCGGACCGATTCAGCAAAGCTAGTGACCGTTAGGGTTTTCGGTGGGACCGACATGCAACTCGGTAGGACTGATATGATTAGGGTTAGGGCATAACATAATCTCACTGAGACTGACTACACAAACTTGGTGAAACCAATTTTGGTAATAAGCTAACCAGAGAGTTGGTCAGGTAAACTCGGTGGGACCGATCGCTCATTTCGGTGAGACCGAAACGTTACGAAGGGAAACAGAGAGTTTACATTGCAATGTCGGTGGGACCAAAATGTTACGAAGGGAAACAGAGATTACAACCCCATCTCGGTGAGACCGAGATCCCTATCGGTGAGACTGATTTGCCTAGGGTTTGTGGCAGTGGCTATGACATTTGAAACTCGGTGGCGCCGGATAGGAAGAATCGGTGGGGCCGAGTTTGACTTTTGGTTTAGGTCATATGTGGATGTGAGAAAGTAGTTGAGGGTTTTGGAGCATATCACTAAGCATTTTGAGCAAGAACCTCATTAAGAAACACCTCATCCCTCCTTGATAGTATTGGCTTTTCCTATAGACTCAATGTGACCTTGGATCACTAAAATAGAAAATGTAGAGTCTTGAACTTTTGAGCTTGAGCCAATCCTTTTGTCCTTAGTGTTTTGAGGGGTCCACTTTTCTCATCCATGCCATGCCAATCATTGAGCTTTCCTGAAATATTAGTCTTGAAATAGCATTAGCTCAATGAACTATATGTTATTAGGAATTACCAAAACCACCTAGGGATAGTTGCACTTTCAACTACATCAACTGCGTTACTAAACGCTTCCGCTTTCGGTCGACAAGAGTACGTGGACACACTCTCTCGTCTCGTTGCTATGCATCTCCTAGATAGATCTTGCGTGATCGTAGGAAATTTTTCGAAATACTGCGTTCCCAACAGTGGCATCAGAGCCAGGTCTATGCGTAGAAGTTATATGCACGAGTAGAACACAAAGAGTTGTGGGCGATAATAGTCATACTGCTTACCACCAACGTCTTACTTTGATTTGGAGGTATTATTGGATGAAGCGGCCCGGACCAACATTACATGAACACGTTCGTGAGACTGGTTCTACCGACATGCTTCGCACACAGGTGGCTAGCGGGTGTCTATTTCTCCAACTTTAGTTGAATCGAGTTTCACTACGCCTGGTCCTTGTTGAAGGTTAAAACAGCACACTTGACGAAAAATCGTTGTAGTTTTGATGCGTAGATAAGAATGGTTGTTGCTAGAAGCCCGTAGCATCCTCGTAAAACTTGCAACAACAAAGTAGAGAATGTCTAACTTGTTTTTGCAGGGCATGTTGTGATGTGATATGGTCAAGTCGTGATGATATATAAATTGTTGTATGAGATGATCATGTTTTGTAAAAGTTATCGGCAACTGGTAGGAGCCTTATGGTTGTCGCTTTATTCTATGAAATACAATCTCCATGTAATTGCTTACTTTATCACTAAGCGGTAGCGATAGTCGTAGTAGCAATAGTTGGCGAGATGACAACGACGCTACGATAGAGATCAAGGTGTCAAGGCAGTGATGATGGAGATCATGACGGTGCTTGGAGATGGAGATCAAAGGCACAAGATGATGATGGCCATATCATGTCACATATTTTGATTGCATGTGATGTTTATCTTTTATGCATCCTATTTTGCTTAGTAAGGTGGTAGCATTATAAGATGATCCCTCACTAAATTTCAAGGTACAAGTGTTTTCTCTGAGTATGCACCATTGCTACAGTTCGTCGTGCCGAGACACCACATGATGATCGGGTGTGATAAGCTCTACATTCACATACAACGGGTGCAAGTCAGTTTTGCATGTGCAGAATACTCGGTTTAAACTTGATGAGCCTAGCATATGCAGATATGGCCTCGGAACACTAAGACCGAAAGGTCGAACATGAATAATATAGTAGATATGATCAACATAGTGATGTTCACCATTGAAAACTACTCCATCTCACGTGATGATCGGACATGGTTTAGTTGATATGGATCACGTGATCATTTAGATTACTAGAGGGATGTCTATCTAAGTGGGAGTTCTTAAGTAATATGATTAATTGAACTTTAATTTATCATGAACTTAGTACCTAATAGTATTTGCATATCTATGTTGTTGTAGATCAATGGCCCGTGCTACCATTCCCTTTAATTTTAATGCGTTCTAGAGAAAGCTAAGTTGAAAGATGATGGTAGAAACTACACGGACTAGGTCCGTATGAGGATTATCCTCATTGCTGCACAAAAGAATTACGTCCTGGAAGCACCGCTAGGTGCAAGACCCGCTGTAGGATCAACTCTGAATGTTATGAACGTCTACCAGAGCAAAGCTGATGACTACTCGATAGTTCAGTGTGCCATGCTTTACGTCTTAGAATCAGGACTTCAAAGACGTTTTGAATGTCATGGGACATATGTGATGTTCTAGGAGTTGAAGTTAATATTTCAAGCAAATGCCCGAGTTGAGAGATATGAAGTCTCCAACAAGTTCTACAGCTGCAAAATGGAGGAGAATAGTTCTGTCAGTGAACACATACTTAGAATGTCTGGGTACCACAATCACTTGACCTAGCTGGGAATTAATCTTCCTAATGATAGTGTCATTGACAGAGTTTATAAATCATTGCCACCAAGCTATAAAGGCTTCATGATGAACTATAATATGCAAGGGATGAAAAGACAATTCCCGAGCTCTTCGCAATGCTAAAGGCTACGGAGGTATAAATCAAGAAGGAGCATCAAGTGTTGATGGTGAACAAGACCACTAGTTTCAAGAAAAAGGGCAAAGGGAATAGGGGCTACGAATTAAACAAAGATTGGCTAAGAACGACGTGACGATGCGCGTGGGAAATGGTTCCAAAGTC
Source organism: Triticum urartu (assembly GCF_003073215.2). Taxonomy (NCBI): domain Eukaryota; kingdom Viridiplantae; phylum Streptophyta; class Magnoliopsida; order Poales; family Poaceae; genus Triticum; species Triticum urartu. The sequence goes on along the minus strand of NC_053028.1, from coordinate 262,892,751 downwards.
GATGTGATTGCCGTCGGCATGCTACCTCTACATCTACCGTCGGGATTAGTCTTAGACCTAAATAATTGTTATTTGGTGCCAGCATTGAGCATGAACATTATATCTGGATCTTGTTTGATGCGAGACAGTTATTCATTTAAATTAGAGAATAATGGTTGTTCTATTTATATGAGTAATATCGTTTATGGTCATGCACCCTTGAGGAGTGGTCTATTTTTGTTGAATCTTGATTGTAGTGATACACATATTCATAATATTGAAGCCAAAAGATGCAAAGTTAATAATAATAGTGCAACTTATTTGTGGCACTGCCGTTTAGATCATATTGGTGTAAAGTGCATGAAGAAACTGCATGTTGATGGGGTTTTGGAATCACTTGATTATGAATCACTTGATGCTTGCAAACCATGCTTCATGGGCAAGATGATTATGGCTCTGTTCTCGGGAACAATGGAGCGAGCAACTGACTTATTGGAAATAATACATACTGATGTATGCGGTCTGATGAGTGTTTAGGCTCGCAACGGGTATTGTTATTTTATGACCTTCACAGATGATTTGAGCAGATATGGGTATATCTACTTGATGAAACATAAGATTGAAACATTTGGAAAGTTCAAAGAATTTCAGAGTGAAGTGGAAAATCATCGTAACAAGAAAATAAAGTTTCTACGAACTAATTGTGGAGGTGAATATTTGAGTTATGAGTTTGGTCTTCATTTGAATTAGTGTGGAATAGTTTTGCAACTCGCGCCACCTGGAACACCACAGCATAATGGTGTGTCCGAATGTCGTAACCGTACTTTATTAGATATGGTGCAATCTATGATGTCTCTTACTAATTTACCACTATCGTTTTGGGGTTATGCTTTAGAGACGGTTGCATTCACGTTAAATAGGGCACCATCTAAATCTGTTGAGACGATACCATATGAACTGTGGTTTCGCAAGAAACCTAAGCTGTCATTTCTTAAAGTTTGGGGTTGCGATGATTATGTGAAAAAGCGTGAACCTGATAAGCTCGAACCCAAATCAGAGAAATGTGTCTTCATAGGATATCCAAAGGAGACAGTTGGGTACACCTTCTATCACAGATCTGAAGGGAAGATATTCGTTGCTAAAAATGGATCCTTTCTAGAGAAGGAGTTTCTCTCGAAAGAAGTGAGTGGGAGGAAACTAGAACTTGATGAGGTAATTGTACCTTCTCCTGAATTGGAAAGTAGTTCATCACAGAAATCTGTTCCAGTGATTCCTACACCAATTAGGGAGGAATTTAATGATGATGATCATGAAACTTCAGATCAAGTTACTACCGAACCTCGTAGGTGAACCAGAGTACGATCCGCACCAGAGTGGTACGGTAATCCTGTTCTGGAGGTCATGTTACTTGACCATGATGAACCTACGAACTATGAGGAAGTGATGATGAGCCTAGATTTCGCAAAATGGCTAGAGGCCATGAAATCTGAGATGGGATCCATGTATGAGAACAAAGTTTGGACTTTGGTTCACTTGCCCGATGATCGGCAAGCAATAGAGAATAAATGGATCTTCAAGAAGACAGACGCTGACGGTAATGTTACTGTCTACAAAGCTTGACTTGTTGCGAAAGGTTTTTGACAAGTTCAAGGAGTTGACTACGATGAGACCTTTTCACCTGTAGCGATGCTTAAGTCTGTCCATGTTAGCAATTGCCGCATTTTATGATTATGAAATTTGGCAAATGGATGTCAAAACTGCATTCCTTAATGGATATCTTAAAGAAGAGTTGTATATGATGCAAGCAGAAGGTTTTGTCGATCCTAAAGGTGCTAACAAAGTGTGCAAGCTTCATCGATCCATTTGTGGACTCGTGCAAGCCTCTCGGAGTTAGAATATACGCTTTGATAGTGTGATCAAAGCATACGGTTTTATACAAACTTTTGGAGAAGCCTGTATTTACAAGAAAGTGAGTGGGAGCTCTATAGCATTTCTAATACTATATGTGGATGACATATTGTTGATTGGAAATAATACAGAATTTCTAGATAGCATAAAAGGATACTTGAATAAGAATTTTTCAATGAAAGACGTCGGTGAAGCTGCTTATATATTAGGCATCAAGATCTATAGAGATAGATCAAGACGCTTAATTGGACTTTCACAAAGCACATACCTTGATAAAGTTTTGAAGAAGTTCAAAATGGATCAGTCAAATAAAGGGTTCTTGCCTGTGTTACAAGCTGTGAAGTTGAGTCAGACTCAATACCCGACCACTGCAGAAGATAGAGAGAAAATGAAAGTCATTCCCTATGCCTCAGCTATAGGTTCTATCATGTATGCAATGTTGTGTACCAGACCTGATGTGTGCCTTTCTATAAGTTTAGCAGGGAGGTACCAAAGTAATCCAAGAGTGGATCACTGGACAGCGGTCAAGAACATCCTGAAATACCTGAAAAGGACTAAGGATATGTTTCTTGTTTATGGAGGTGACAAAGAGCTCGTCGTAAAATGGTTACGTCAATGCAAGCTTTGACACTGATCTGGGTGACTCTAGGTCAGAAACCGGATACGTATTTATATTGAATGGTGGAGCTTTCAGTTGGTGCAGTTCGAAGAAGAGCGTCGTGGCAGGATCTATGTGTGAAGTGGAGTACATAGCTGCTTCGGAAGTAGCAAATGAAGGAGTCTGGATGAAGGAGTTCATATCCAATCTAGGTGTAATACCTAGTGCATAGGGTCCAATAAAAATGTTTTATGACAATACTGGAGCAATTGCCTTGGCGAAGGAATCCAGATTTCACAACAGAACTAAAGACATCAAGAGATGCTTCAATTCCATCCGCGATCAAGTCAAGGAGGGAGACATAGAGATTTGCAAGATACATACGGATCTGAATGTTGCAGACCCGTTGACTAAGCCTCTCTCACGAGCAAAACATGATCAGCACCAAGACTCCATGGGTGTTAGAATCATTACTATGTAATCTGGATTATTGACTCTAGTGCAAGTGGGAGACCTAAGGAAATATACCCTAGAGGCAATAATAAAGTTGTTATTTATATTTCTTATATCATGATAAATGTTTATTATTCATGCTAGAATTGTATTAACCAGAAACTTAGTACATGTGTGAATACATAGACAAACAGAGTGTCCCTGGTATGCCTCAACTTGACTAGCTCGTTAATCAAAGATGGTTAAGTTTCCTGACCATAGACATGTGTTGTCATTTGATGAATGGGATCACATCATTAGATAATGATGTGATGGGCAAGACCCATCCGTTAGCTTAGCATAATGATCATTTAGTTTTATTGCTATTGCTTTCTTCATGACTTATACATGTTCCTCTGACGATGAGATTATGCAACTCCCGAATACCGGAGGAACACCTTGTGTTGGGGATATAACTATTAGGTATGACCCTCCCAGGAGGGGCCGGGTCATCCCCCTAAAGATTTATCGATTGTAAAGTCCAAGGTCGCACGACAGTTCATAGATAGGCTTAGTAGTGGGCCCAGACCCAAAGGCGGCTTAAGGCCCATAAGCATAAACCGCCATGTATGTAAAACTTGTAAAGTAAGGCATGTAAGATACGTCACCGAGCCAGACACGTTGTATGAGCCGGCCGGGACTCTGTAAGTCGTGGGGCGTCGATCCGTGTATATAAGGGGACAACCCGGTGGAGGCTTAGGACAAGAAACAACAGATTCGAGAGTCGGTCAAGCGTATTCGCTCCCCGCTCATCGAAACCCTAGCAATTCCACATACAACTAGATTAGGCTTTTACCTTCACCGTAAGGGGCCGAACCAGTATAAACTCCTCTTGTCCTTTGTCCTGATTAACCCCTTTAAGCTAACATCAAGCGATGGCTCCATGAATAAGTCCTCTCTCTAGTACATATGATGTGATATTTCCATGATAGTTGGCGCCCACCATGGGGCAATCTCAAGATGGTTTCGAGTTCTTGAAGGGCAACTTCGAAGGGATCAAGGGATACGCCATGGGCCAGATGACCAAGAGTCGCCACGGCAGGCTCTACATCGATGATGCAGGCTGGGGCCCCGAGGCCGGCTCAATAGAGTACAGGTATCGGGTCCCCTTTGGCAGAATTCACGTTTTCATCGGCAAGATTGGCGAACTGGGCCCTGAGCCGGACATCTGCACCAACATCGTCGACGGCTCAGCGCGCGGGACCCATCCGGATTCGGCCGCCATGAAACGTGCCTTTGTGGGATTCATCCATGGAGAGGGATCTGAGGACAGATCACCATCTGGTGACGAGACCGTCGTCTATTCCGGTGGCGGGTCATCCACTGGTGAGACAGAATCATTGTACCAGTTGCAAGACGGCCGGCTTGGGGGCTGTTCCGATGGCAACAGTATTCCGGACCCCTGTGAGCCGCCAAACCAGGTTGCGATCTTCATGGCTGGTACACAGCCTATACACCACTCATCAACGTCGGCGGAGCTAGTTTTTGGGTCAGGAGCGGCGGCGGCTGCCTGGGCAGGAGGCCCTGAGCGCCCGTCGGCTCAAGTTTTAACTAACTTATTGGACAAACTGACTATGCTGATTACAACAGCTGTTAACCCGGCGGATCAAGATCAGCATAATGCGATGATTACAAAGGTGCGTGGTGATATAGCATAGGCCAGGGAGGCGTTGAACGCTGAAAATACCAGGATGGCTGAGGAGCGGGATGCTTTGGATGCACAGGCATAGCGAGTCCAAGCGGAATCTACTGGCTCATGTTAGATCAGAACGCCTCAAATGAAGTGCCGAGGAGAAGGCATCAGAGCCGCCTGCCGGTGACTATTGAAGCAAGGAATCTTTTCGATACGCTAGGGGCAGGGACCAGTAACCCGGCAACCGTAAACCGGGCCGGAGCGCCTAGGACAGGGACGCCGTCTCAGCCACGTATAATGGATCCACCTCGACAGAACAATAACTCGCCACAACACATGTCGACGCCACCAGGTCATTACTCCAATCCTTTGGATAACATGGTTGCCACAGCATCCCAACTGGCGGCTATCCCTGTGGAAGGTGACTCGCCAGCGGCGGTTGAGACACGGAGGGCTAAAGAGTTTCTTCAGACGACATTGGTGCAGCATCAAGCATACTCTTACAGCCGTGATAGGATTCATTCCACACCTCACCCGAGCAGAAGCTACAGCAGGCATTTAGATGAGCCGACGGTGTCAAGTAGTGTACGGAATCATAACCCGCCGCATGGTAATGACCCGGCGGGCGGTGGTGCTAATGCTCAGAATGTGGTGGATCAAGGAAGAGCCCGTCGAGAGGCTGAGCTGGCAGCTCAGTATGCGGCTCACCAACCAACTTTGATTCGTCCAACCACCTCGGTGGAGCCGGGTCTGACCTTTAGAAACTTGGGGGCGTCGTGTTTAGCACCGGATCTGTGGAATGAGCGTCTGCCCAAGGATTTCAAAGGGCCTCGTAAGGTGCCCAATTACACCGCTGATTTAAGTCCTGAAGCGTAGATTGAGAGTTATGAGATGGCTATGGAGTTGTTAGATGTCAGTGAAGCAGCATGTGCTAAATACTTTCCTTTGATGTTGGAAGGAACGACCCGTACTTGGTTAAAGGGGGCTCCCAGCTAATCCCATCAGGTCATGGGCCGAGTTAAAGGCCCGGTTCATCCAGAACTTTAAGGATACATGTAAACAGCCCATGTCCATTATGGATCTGGCCTCCTGTGTCCAAGAGGAAGGCGAGTCAACAACCCATTGGGTGCGCCGGGTCTCGACAATCTTACATTCATCAGATCGTATTAACACCGATTCAGCGGTATTGATGTTGGAGAACAATTGCCGTTTTCTGCCTCTGAAACATAAATTAGGACGGCTCAAGCGTCGCTTCAATGACATGGGGACGCTCATGGCGGCCTTGGTTAAATACGCTGACTCTGATAGTACTAAAGATCCCGTGTCTAATGACGAAAAAGCAGGGAAGGGAAAGACGACCGGCAATGTCAAAGGTCAGCAGTATAACCCGGGAAGCAACGGTAAGCGCAAGGCTGATAATAGTTTCGACTTTGTAGCTAACACCAATACACAAGATAATGGACAGCGTCGTAAGGGCAGACTGCCGCCAAGAGCTGGCGGGTCTAGTGTCAATCTTGAGCGAATGTTGAATGAGCCCTGCCCACGACATGGAACGAAGGAAAGACCGTTTGGGCACTTGTGGAAGGATTGTAACATCATGAGGGAGTTCAAGAATTCAAACTTCTTTCATAACAGTCACGGGCCTGGTGGCGGTCCTGGCGGCTCTTATGGCCCGGGTCATGGCGGTGGCGGCTCTAATTCCGGGTTTCAGGGAAATCAGAATAATCATGGCAGCCAGGGTGGTTACAACCAGCAAAGTAATCAGGGGGGTCAGCAGCAGCAGTCTGGCTATCAGAGCAACCCAAAACAGTTGAATAGTGGGCAATATCATGTATTTACCACTAGCTTATGTAAACGTGACCAGAAGCTTCATAAAAGGGCAGTCAATGCTGTTGAGCCGGCGATTCCTCGTTATTTGCGTTGGTCCGAGCAACCCATTGTGTGGAGTCGGGAGGATCATCCACCCCGAGTTGATAATCCGGGTCACTTAGCGTTGGTGGTGGCACCTCAGGTTGGGGGTATAAGTTCACCAAGGTACTCATGGACGGAGGAAGCAGCATTAATATTCTCTATTATGAGACCTTTCGTCGCATTGGGTTGACAGACAAAAATCTTAAGCCGTCAAACACCGTTTTTCATGGTGTGGTGCCTGGTATGTCGGCATATCCAGTGGGTAAGATAGCTCTGGAGGTTGCTTTTGGAGATGACCATGATTCCAGGTCGGAGACATTGACCTTTGAAGTGGTGAAAATCAAAATCCCATATCATGCTTTGTTTGGACGACCGGCTTATGCTAAGTTCATGGCTAGGCCCCGCTATGTTTATCTATAGCTCAATATGCCGGGTCACAAGCGGACCATCACAGTACATGGAAGTCGGAAGATAGCTTTGGAGTGTGAATAGGGTGATGCAGCTTACGCCGAGTCAGTTTGTGCGACAGAAGAGTTAAAGTTCTATAAGGACAATGTTGACCCAGCAGATATGACATCCCTGAAGAATCCCACAACAGAGCATGGCACGGTTTTGAAGTTTAAATCAGCAGATGATAACCAAGATGGTTGATTTTGTTCCTGGCGACTCATCCAGGCAGTTCACAATTAGTGCCAATCTAGATCCAAAATAGGAAAGTGTGCTCATCGAGTTCATCCGTGAGAACTGGGACATTTTTGCATGGAAGCCTTCTGACATGCCAGGTGTACCGAGGGAACTCGATGAGCACACTCTTAATATTGATCCGAAATTTAAACCGGTTAGGAAGTTTCTTCACTGGTTTAATGAGGAGAGGCGGAAAGCTATTGGAGAAGAGGTAGCCCGGCTTCTGGCGGCTGGGTTTATTGTTGAGGTTTTTCATCCTGAGTGGTTGGCTAACCCGGTGCTGGTGCTTAAGAAAAATGGCACTTGGCGTATGTGTGTGGATTACACGGATTTAAACAAAGCTTGTCCCGCTGATCCTTTTGCTCTCCCTCATATTGATCAGATCATTGATGCTACGGTGGGTTGTGAGCGTTTGAGCTTTTTGGATGCTTATTCTAGTTATCATCAGATCAAGATGGCAGTTAAGGACCAGGAGAAGACAACATTTATAACTCCTTTTGGAGCCTTCTGCTACGTATCAATGCCTTTTGGGCTTAAGAGTGCCGAGGTGACTTGTCAGAGATATGTGCAGAATTGTTTACATAACCAGATTGGGCGCAATGTTCACGCTTATGTAGATGACATTGTAGTAAAGTCAAGAAAGAAAGTGACCCTGATTGATGATTTAAAGGAGACATTTGACAACCTCCGGGTCTACAAGATGATGCTTAACCCGGTCAAGTGTGTTTTTGGTGTGCCAGCAGGTCAGCTCTTGGGTTTTCTGGTTTCAGACAGAGGCATTGAAGCAAACCCGGAGAAGATCAAGGCCATTACCTCTCTGGCTAAACCGGTGTGTATCAACGATGTTCAGCGACTGGCGGGGCGTATTGCGGCTCTGAGCCGATTCATAAGCCGGCTCGGTGAGAAGGCCCTGCCTCTTTATCAGATGATGAAGAAGACAGATCATTTTGTTTGGAGTGACGTTGCTAACCAAGCTTTTGAGGATCTGAAAAAATAGTTGGCTAAGCCGCCCGTGCTTGTTGCCCCTATTGATAAGGAGCCATTGTTGTTATATGTGGCTGCCAATGCCCGGGCCGTCAGCGTGGCTATTGTAGTGGAGCGAAAGGAGGCAGGCAAGGAGCATCCGGTTCAAAGGCCGGTTTATTATATCAGTGAGGTTCTTATTGAGTCCAAACAGAGACATCCACATTGGCAGAAGCTCGTATATGGGGTGTTCTTGGCAAGCCGGAAGCTTAAGCATTATTTTCTGGCTCATCCCATCACTGTGGTCAGTTCTGCTCCTTTGGGAGACATCATCCAAAACAGAGAAGAAACTGGCCGGGTTGCCAAGTGGGCTATTGAGCTTGGACCTCATGGGTTGAAGTATGTGCCTCGCACAGCTATAAAATCTCAGGCGTTGGTGGATTTCATCAATGATTGGACAGAGCTGCAGATGCCCGAGGAAAAGTCGGATAACACATATTGGACAATTCACTTTGATGGGTCCAGGCAATTGGAGGGCTCGGGGGCTGGAGTTATTCTTGCTTCCCCTCGAGGTGATAAATTTTGTTATGTTCTCCGTTTGATGTTTCCTCGTACTAACAATGCAGCTGAGTATGAAGCTTTGCTCCATGGCCTTCGGATGGCTAAGGAGATGAATTTAAGCCGGGTTAAATGTTTCGGTGATTCGGACTTGGTGGCTCAGCAAGTTTCTGGTACTTGGGATTCTAAAGATCCACTCATGGCGTCTTATCGGCGAGAGGTGGATATCATCGCTGGTCACTTTAAGGGTTATCAAGTGGATCACATTGATCAAAGGAAAAATGAAGCGGCAGATGCTTTAAGCCGGTTAGGTTCTCAACGTAAACTGGTGCCGCCTAATGTATTTCTTGATGTCTTGCATAACCCATCGGTCAAGTTACCTACGGAGGAGGAATTAGCTATTCCTGACCCGGAAGCTCAGTTGGTGGCGGTTCTGCACATGATCCCGGATTGGACAGTTCCTTATTTGGCTTACATGACCCGAGGCGAGTTACCTGAGGATGAAACTTTAGCCACGCAGATAGCTCGGCAGTCTAAATCAATGACAATTGTTAATGGAGAGTTACATCACCGCAGTGTTACAGGGGCGTTTCAACGTTGTGTTTCTCCAGAAGAGGGCTGTGAGATCTTACGAGAGATCCATGAAGGAGATTGTGGTCATCATGCCGGTTCAAAATCCCTTGTGGCTAAAGCTTTCCTTCATGGGCTCTATTGGTTAACAGCTCATGGCGATGTGGAGGACTTTTTCAGTAGGTGTGATAGATGTCAAAATTTTGCAAGACGAGCTCATGTGCCGGCTCAAGAATTGAGGATGATTCCAATTACTTGGCCGTTTGCAGTCTGGGGGCTTGATATGGTTGGACCTTTCAAAAGATCCAAGGATAAGAAGACTCACCTATTAGTGGCGGTTGACAAGTTCACTAAATGGGTAGAGGCAGAGCCGGCTAGTAAGTGTGACGCAGCAACGGCGGTTCAATTCATGAAGAAGGTGATCTTTCGTTTTGGCTTTCCACACAGCATTATAACAGATAATGGCACTAATCTTTCTAAAGGTGCTATGGAGCAATTTTGTCAGCGAGAGCATATCCGGCTCGATGTCTCATCAGTGGCTCACCCTCAATCCAATGGTCAAGCTAAGAGAGCAAATTAGGAGATCTTGAAGGGTATCAAGCTCCGGTTTATGGTTCCCTTGCAGAGGACGCCGGGTTGTTGGGTAGAGGAGTTACCCTCTGTGTTATGGACCATCAACACCACCCCAAACAGATCTACGGGCTACACACCTTTTTTCATGGTTTATGGAGCAGAGGCAGTTCTTCCTAGTGACATCCGTCATGACTCGCCTCGTGTGGCGGCTTATGTGGAAGCTGACAATGAAAAAGCATGTCAAGATGCGCTGGATCTGTTGGATGAGGAGCATGATATAGCAGCAGCTCGTTCGGCGATTTATTAGCTAGACTTACGCGGTTATCACAACCACCGGGTTAAAATCAGAGCTTTTAAAGAAGGTGACCTAGTACTCGGGCTTATCCAAGACCAGACAGATATGCATAAGTTATCCCCGCCTTGGGAAGGACCCTCTGTGGTCAGCAAGAATCTGAACAATGGGTCATACTATCTTATCAATGTTCGAGACCACAAGGACTCACGCACGTCGGAGGAGGAGACCCGCCGGCCCTGGAATATCGCTCAACTTAGGGCTTACTATACCTGAGCCACCGGCTCTTCCAATCTACATATTTTGACAATGTATATACTATGATCAATATAATAAAGTTGGCATCCCTGCTCAAGCAGGGCCTCTGTCATTTTTTCATCTCTGATTAATAAGTCTTCCATGACTTGGTGGCTTTTGCTTTATATAGCACAATTATAATAACCCTCTGATCCGGCTTATAAGCCGCATATATATGTGAAGAAGAATTTGGGACCAAAGAGGGTCTGTGGCAAAAGCACGGCTCAAACATGGGTACCCCTTGAGCACAGCTCACAATATCACTAGGGGAGTTTTTTTGTTCTAAAGAACAATGAGTTCATAACCTTGTGGTAGGCTATAAAAGCCAGGCTTGGAAGCCAGGTGTATTCACCTAAAAACCCGGGTTATCCTACATGTATGACAGTTGCTTCTCCATCAGGTAATCCTGATTGACCCATCGAACTCTTAATAGTCATATTTGAATTTGTTAAGGTTAAAACGATGGATGTTATGAGAGAGCACGGTTTTACAGATAGCAAGGAGAAGCTCAGGCTGTAAAGCCGCCTTCCTTGGAACTTGGATAAATCGGCCTGTGATGCCTGATAGCGACTCTGACCCCGGGTACTCCTGACAAGTCTATCTTTCAATAAGAACTGAACTTGTCCGGGTTAAAATGTCGATTGGGTATTGTGAGTGCCGGCTCACGGAAAGCGTGTACCTTCCAGTGGCTAACGCTAGTTTCATTGACGAAGATATTTTGGCTTGGCGGCCTATGAAAGCCTTGGATTTTTTCCGTTGTTTTTGATTTGAATATCTTTTTGAATTTTTTTCTCTTAGTAATACCTGGTTGAGAGCCATTAAGGATTATAATACCTTCTGAGTCATATATGAAAATATCCGGAGTTTATTGACCCGGTCTGGTTTTGACCATAAGTCGCCAGTATGAGTTAAAAATCCGGTGTTTATTGACCCGGCCTGATTTTTTCGACTACAAGTCGCCAGTAAAGACTCAAAGTCAATATCCGGTGCTTATTAACCCAGCCCGGTATTCGTTCGTAAACCGGCAAAGTATGATAACTACCAGTATCCAAAGTCTTGGGTTATGGCCCTTACTACACTGGTTTGATGAAATCAACCATGTGATCAAATATCACAGGTGATACGTCTCCAACGTATCTATAATTTGTGAAGTATTCATGCTATTATATTATCTGTTTTGGATGTTTATGGGCTTTACTAAACACTTTATATTATTTTTGGGACTAACTTGTTTCAGTGTTTCGCAAAAAAGGAATATCAAACGGAATGAAACCTTCGGGAGAGTTATTTTTGGAATGGAAGCATTCCAAAAGACTTGGGGTGTACGTAAGGGAAGCAGCGAGAAAGGCACGAGGCAGGGGGCGCGCCCTCCACCCTCATGGGCCCTCTTGGCTCCCCTGACGTATCTCTTCCTCCTATATATGCCAATATACCCTAAAACCATCGGGAAGCACAATAGATCGGGAGTTCCGACGCCAGAAGCCTCCGTAGCCACCGAAAACCAATCTAGACCCGTTCCAGCACCCTGCCGGAGGGGGAATCCCTCTCCGGTGGCCATCTTCATCATCTCAGTGCTCTCCATGACGAGGAGGGAGTAGTTCTCCCTCGGGGCTGAGGGTATGTACCAGTAGCTATGTGTTTGATCTCTCCCTCTCTCGTGTTCTTGAGGTGGTACGATCTTGATGTATCACAAGCTTTGCTATTATAGTTGGATCTTATGATGTTTCTCCCCCTCTACTCTCTTGTAATGGATTGAGTTTTCCCTTTGAAGTTATCTTATCGGATTGAGTCTTTAAGGATTTGAGAACACTTAATGTATGTCTTGCGTGGGATACCCGTGGTGACAATGGGGTATTCTATTGATCCACTTGATGTATGTTTTGGTGATCAACTTGCGGGTTCCGCCCATGAACCTATGCATAGGGGTTGGCACACGTTTTTGTCTTGACTCTCCGGTAGAAACTTTGGGGCACTCTTTGAAGTTCTTTGTGCTGGTTGAATAGATGAATCTGAGATTGTGTGATGCATATCGTATAATCATACCCACGGATACTTGAGGTGGCATTGGAGTATCTAGGTGACATTAGGGTTTTGGTTGATTTGTGTCTTAAGGTGTTATTCTAGTACGAACTCTATGATAGATTGAATGAAAAGAATAACTTCGTGTTATTTTACTACGGACTCTTGAATAGATCGATTAGAAAGGATAACTTTGAGGTGGTTTCGTACCCTACCATAATCTCTTCGTTTGTTCTCCGCTATTAGTGACTTTGGAGTGACTCTTTGTTGCATGTTGAGAGATAGTTATATGATCCAATTATGTTATTATTGTTGAGAGAACTTGCACTAGTGAAAGTATGAACCCTAGGCCTTGTTTCAACACATTGCAATACCATTTGTGCTCACTTTTATCATTAGTTACCTTGTTGTTTTTATATTTTCAGATTACAAAAACCTTTATCTACCATCCATATACCACTTGTATCACCATCTCTTCGCCGAACTAGTGCACCTATACAATTTACCATTGTATTGGATGTGTTGGGGACACAAGAGACTCTTTGTTATTTGGTTGCAGGGTTGCTTGAGAGAGACCATCTTCATCCTACGCCTCCTACGGATTGATAAACCTTAGTTCATCCACTTGAGGGAAATTTTCTACTGTCCTACAAACCTCTGCACTTGGAGGCCCAACAACGTCTACAAGAAGAAGGTTGTGTAGTAGACATCAACAGGTATGAAATATTTTTCAGGTATATATTCTAACCAGCTTGGGGTAAAATTCATGATAAGGTTTGTCTTTGGGCATTATGACCCGTCCAGCGGTAAACCGCCAGGACACATTTTTTATGTTATATGCAGGAGAAAATTCGAAAGTACCCACAAGGGCTGAATCGCATACATTCATGTCATCAGATAGGTGAGAAGCACAAATATGCACGATGGCATAACAGAATAAGGAGTTTAAGTATTAGCCTATTACAAGGCATATCAAGCCCAGGGAAGGATAAATTGTTTATGATAAACCAGAGTCGGATCATGCATCTTGGCTTGGCTGATTCGACGTTTCTACATCATCCCTTGATGGTTCATCCCCAGCTTGAAAATTGGGTTTTGACCAATCAAAGCCTTGAAAGGCGACAAATTCAGCTTCCTCATGAAATAAACCAATCGGTTTAATCTCAAGGGTGAAGGTGTGCTCCCGAATTGGCGGAATTAAATCCATCACTTTATAATTGGGAGTCGCCATCTTCTTATTTCCAGAATCAAAACCCGGCTGGTACTTATCAACATTGGTTTCTTCGCCAAGGATGGTAGCATGAGGACGAATTTCCTTCACGCAAGCAGCAAAATCTTCTTGACCAAAAGGAGTCCCGTCTTCCTTAAAGCTGGGGTACCCCTTGGCTACATCCGCCGGGTCTAGCTCCGGTACCCAGGCTTTGGAGCGGCTTAGAGCAGTTAGGGCTCCGGCTCTCGCACAGGAACGCTTGACTTCTTGAAACCTGGCGAGTAAGATGGATAGCTTCTTCAAGACATCACTCAATAGGTTTGGTCCTTGGTTAGCTGGGGAAATAATGGCAAGAGCCCATTGAGCTCCAGTATACAGTTGCTCCACAAGTGTATAAACCGCCTTGAGCTTTATTAAGCTGTTTTTACTCAGATTGCTGCTCCGTGGACCTATGAGGTATTTCCAAAAGGTTAAGTAGGCGGCTCACATTATGGTGAAAAAAATAGAATTTAAGTAAATAATACGGTGACTCACCAAAGATTGCAGAGACCATCTGAGACACACGGTTCTTTAAACCGATGAGTTCAGCGGTAACTTCCTTGAGAGCCGCCTCGGCCGTTTCAGCACGTTGTCTCAGTGAAGTCTTTTTGTCGGCCTAAGATTTTTTTTCTCTGCGTTAAAACTAGTCTTTAGTTTCTCTGCTTCAGATATGCTCAACTGGAGTTTGGATTCAGTCTTCTTTGCCTCAGTTTCTTGAGCCGCCAGCCGGGTTTTCACGTCGGTCAGTTGAGAATCCAAGTCAGTTATGGCGGTTTGCAGACACGCACAGATGTGTCAAAGTTTATTCCAATAGAGGTCATAATGATTAAAGTCCCAAGCACTTTGCAAAGCAACACCACTGGCACTTGGGGGCTAATGTATGCCAAAGCAATTCTTAAATGCAGAAATGACTCTTCTAAAAAAGTCCCAAGTGTTTTACAGGTAACAACACTTGGCACATGGGGGCTAATGCATGGTATTCAGAAAGTTTTCCCTCTTGGGCTGGATAACAATATTAGTTTTGACTGGTTCATGAAAGTTATGAAGTTAAGTACCGGCTCATTCATGATGAATTAAGCCGGCCCTTGGGGACTGCAGGTGCGAAATTATGCTAATCAGATAAATCCGGTTAAACATTTTAAACCAGACTTGGGGAAAATCTAGGTCAGAACATCAACCTATATCACAAGTCTACAGATCATTCAAGTTTATCATAATCAGGAGACTTGGGGGCTGGCAGAGCATATAAACTAATGAAAGCCGGAGAGCATACCTCATATTTTAGTTGCACCTGTTTGACCATCTCAATTTCAGAGTCGCGGCTGGAATGCACGTGACTAAGGTAGCCGGATAGCACGTCACTAATACTCAGGTGAGCATAGTGAGAGATGTCAAAACGCACTTTTTGCTTCTCCAAAGCCTCTTGCTTGGCGGAGTGTCTTTCCAGCATAGTTGGATTGCCCGGCTCAACGAATCTACTACCAGTGATTAAAACATCATTGTCATAAGTCTCCGGCGGGTTAGCTGAGCTTAATAGTTCAACAGTAGATGGATTGATAACGGTTTCATCAACACACGGCTCAGGAGGATTTGATCGAACATTGACAGTGGGGTCTTCTGGTGCTTCAGGTTGCCCCGGGGCAGGAGTCGGCAGTGCCGGTTCAGCGTCTTTCGGGTCTTCAGTCGGCTTAGCCACCCTGGCTTTCTTGGAATTTTCTTGACCACTAAGAAGAATTTGATGAGTCAGTATAATGATACGGACATAAAGATGTAGAAGAAGGATAACTATCTTTACCCAGGGGCAGTCTTGAAAGCCGGAAGTTGAGTTTGTGAAGAGTCACCAGAAGAACGGGAGACCTCCTGCAAAAGTGAAATCACAGTTAAAAGAGCAAGGAAATAGATTCATTGATAAAGGCAAAAGTCAAAAATGAAAGGAACCTCATTCTGGCGTTTCCGAGGAGTTTTCGGTAATCCGGAGGGCAGCTCATTGTCGTCACTGGTCCGGGTCTGACGGCGGCTCTCATGTTGCTGTTTTTCCAAAAGAAAATGAGGATCTAAATAAGCCAAGGGGTGTGAAAACCTTACTTTCCGGGTTACCCATCGAGGTTTCTGCCTTGGCAAAGGTTCTAAATCAGAGGAAATAATTACCTCTTCTTCTACTGCCTGGCTGGCCCCTGTGTCATCCTGGTAATAGTCAGTGTCAATAAGGTTGTTAAAAAGCAGGCCAAGAGAGTCAAGGGCTACCTCTGACTCAGATGCATCATCCAGCTTGAGGAGATCAGAAGCAGTTGGTTTCTTTTTGGATTTTCTAGTTGTCTTCTTGGCGGCTATTGCAACGGCTCTAGCTTTTTTGGCAGCCTCATGATCATATTTGGCTTTCCAAAAGTCAGATTTGGCCTATAGGAAAATAACGGATTGAAAATCATGCAATTACTTAACTATTGAAGAAAAAAGGAGTCAAGGGGATTTACCTCTGGTGCCGGGTTAAGTTTGCAGAAAGGATTCAATCCTACTTTGCTGCAGTCTTCATATTTGCTGTTGACAAGAGTGGTTGACATCTCAACAATAGCTTCTTCAGTCAGATGAAGGGAACTATGATGTAATGGATCGTCCGTTCCTCCGGTGTAGATGCACATCAAATCAGATCGGCGGCTTAGAGGGATGATCTGCCATGCGATCCAACAGCGGATCAAGTCAACTCCTGTCAAGCCGTTCCCTAGTAAAGCTTGAACCCATGGTTGGTTGAAGTTTCTTGCGCTCAGTGGTAGAGAGTTTGTCAGGAGCGAGTATTTAGCATCAAGACGCTCAACACGATAACCCAGCATTGGTTTTTCATCAGCCGGTTACGTATCTTGGCAATAGAACCAGGTTTGATTCCAGTCCTTGGGATGGCTTGGCAATACTACTAGAGGAAAAACAGCATCCCGTCTGCGCTGAATTCAAATCCCACCAAGTTCTAAAATGGGGCCGTTGGTATACCCATTCTGGCGGTTCAAGTAAAAGTACTCTCGGAAGAGTTCAACAGTGGGTGCTTCTTGAAGATAAACCTCGCAGAAAACTTGGAAATTACAGATGTTTGATATGGAATTGGGTCCCAGATCTTGTGGATTAAGCTTGAAAAAGTGTAGAATATCTCTGAAGAATTTTGAGTCGGGTGATGAAAAGCCTCGGTTCATATGGTCAGTAAAACGATGACTTCACCATCATTGGGCTGAGGTCTTTCTTCGGCCGAGTCAAGGGCACGATAGGACATAATGCTCTTCTTTGGTAAATACCCAATGGTGACAAAATCCTTTAGAGTGTCATCAGTGACTGTGGAAGGGACCCAGTTGCAAACTATCATTGTCTTTGGCGGCATGGCGAAAGGACAAGCTAAAAAGGAAGTAATTTGTCAGTTCAAGTTAATTCGTGGAATTACAGGTTAATGATTGCAATACAGATGCGTAATGGCGGCTTAAATAAGGGCTAATGGTATATGAAGAAAACAAAAAGGCGGCATGTTAAGCCGCCATGATTAAGGAGATTCAAAAATTGCCAGCGATAAAAATTGGTTAAGTACTAAAGCAAACAAGTTTCACAGACGGCGGATATTATTTTGGATCAACGGCCGTTCAGAAAAGGAAAATAAATCTAGACCTAAAAATCAGTACAGGTGAATTCATAAGCTAGCGCAAGAGTTTTTCTTCCAATGAAAGGGGATCTACAGGTATTGAAAGTGGAAGTAAAACAACTACCACATTGGTTTTACGCCATTTTCAGATCAAGAAGCTCACAACACAGCATGGAAGATGAACTGTGACGAACTACGACATAATATGAAGAACACAGAGGAGCTCGCGAACCCTAGTATGGATCTAAGGTATGGAAAAGCCAAAACTTACAGGTATATATAGATCTACCACGGAGGGTCACCGCCCAGCGACCGAGCTTGAGGAATATAAGGTGCTCTACGACGGCGGCGGAGTTTGAGTGGTAGAGGAGGTTGCGAGAGGAAGAAGATGTTGTAAAGGGGAGAATGAGGAAGACTGGCTGTGCCTATTTATAAGGAGACAAGCAAACAGGCAGGCGCGAAAAACGAGGAGGGCAAATGAAAGTTATCCAGCTAGATGAACGCCTCGATTTTTGCAAAGACATTAAGGCAAAGATCCGTTGAAGATGATGTCATTGCAAATTCTGGAAACATTGGGAGGTAACGTCATGGCGGGTTATGAGGTTTTCATAGACAAAAGGAAGAAGGATTTTTTCTAAGTCTTGAAGATTGACATGAACAAGTTCAAATCAAACTGGGGCCTAATGTTGGGGATATAACTATTAGGTATGACCCGCCCAGGAGGGCCCGGGTCATCCCCTTGAAGAGTTATCGATTATAAAGCCCAAGGTCACACGAAGGTTCATAGATAGGCTTAGTAGCGGGCCCAGACCCGAAGGAGGCTTAAGGAACATAAGCATAAACCGTCATGTATGTAAAACTTGTAAAGTAAGGCATGTAAGATATGTCACCGAGCTGGACACGTTGTATGAGCCGGCCGGGACTCTGTAAGCCACGGGGCGTCGATCCGTGTATATAAGGGGACGACCCAGCGGTGGCTAAGGATAAGAAACAACAGATTCGAGAGCTAGTCAAGCGTATTTGCTCCTCGCTCATCGAAACCCTAGCAATTCCACATACAACTGGATTAGGCTTTTACCTTCACCGTGAGGGGCCAAACCAGTATAAACTCCTTGTGTCCTTTGTCCTAATTAACCCCTTTAAGCTAACCTCAAGCGATGGCTCCACGACTAAGTCCTCTCTCTAGGACATCTGACGTGATATTTCCACGACACCTTGTGTGCTATCAAACGGCACAACATAACTGGGTGATTATAAATATGCTCTAAAGGTGTCTCCGATGGTGTTTGTTGAGTTGGCATAGATCGAGATTAGGATTTGTCACTCCATGTATCGGAGAGGTATCTTCGGGCCCTCTCGGTAATGCACATCACTATGAGCCTTGCAAGCAATGTGACTAATGAGTTAGTTATGGGATGATGCATTACAGAACGAGTAAAGAGACTTGCCGGTAATGAAATCGAACTAGGTATGATGATACCAATGATCGAATCTCGGGCAAGTAACATACTGATGACAAAGGGAATAACGTATGTTGTTATGCGGTTTGGCCGATAATGATCTTCGTAGAATATGTAGGAGCCAATATGAGCATCCAGGTTCCGCTATTGGTTAGTGATCGGAGATGTGTCTTGGTCATGTATACATAGTTCTCGAACCCGTAGGGTCCGCATGCTTAACGTTCGATGATGATTTGTATTATGAGTTATGTGATTTGATGACCGAAGTTTGTTCGGAGTCCCGGATGAGATCACAGACATGACGAGGAGTCTCGAAATGGTCGACGGGTAAAGATTCATATATTGGAAGGTTGCATTTGGACATCGGAATGGTTCTGAGTGGTTTGGGCATTTTTCCGGAGTACCGGGAGGTTACCGGAACCCCCTGGGAGAAGTATTGGGCCTATTGGGCCTTATTGGAGGAGAGGAGAAAGGCCACTTTAGAGGGGCGCCCCTCCCCTTGCCCAAACCGAATTGGACTAGGGGAGGGGGCCGCCCCCCCTCTTTCCTTCTCCCTCTCTCTCCCTTCCCCTTTGCCCTCTCTGGTGGAAGGAAGGAAGGGGGCCGAATCCTATTTGGACTAGGAGTCCAAGTAGGACTCCCCTCTTATGGCATGCCCCCTTAGGATAGCCACCTTTGTTGGGGAACATAGTAATTTCAAAAAAATACCTACGCACACACAGGATCATGGTGATGCATAGCAACAAGAGGGGAGAGTGTGTCCACGTACCCTTGTAGACCGAATGCAGAAGCGTTAGCACAACGCAGTTGATGTAGTCGTACGTCTTCACGGTCCGACCGATCCAAGTACCGAACGCACGGCACCTCCGAGTTCTGCACACGTTCAACTCGATGACGTCCCGCGAGCTCCGATCCAGCAAAGCTTCATAGGTCAGTTTCATCAGCACGACGGCGTGGTGATGGTGATGATGATGCTACCGACGCGGGGCTTCGCCTAAGCACCGCTACGATGTAACCGAGGTGGAATATGATGGAGGGGGGCACCACACACGGCTGGAATAGATCAACTGATCAACTTGTGTCTAGAGGTGCCCCCCTGCCCCTGTATATAAAGGAGCAAGGGGGAGGCTGGCCGGCCCTCTATGGCGCGCCAGGAGGAGTCCTCCTCCTAGTAGGAGTAGGACTCCCCTCTTTCCTACTCCTACTAGGAGGGGGAAAGGAAGGGGGAGAGGGAGAAGGAAAGGGGGGCGCCCCCCCCCCCTCTCCTAGTACAATTCTGACCAGAGGGGGAGGGGCGCACGGCCTGCCCTAGGCCAGCCCTCTCATTCCACTAAGGCCCATAAGGCCCATTACTTCTCCCGGGGGGTTCCGGTAACCCTCCGGCACTCCGGTTTTCTCTGAAATCACCCGGAACACTTTCGGTGTCCGAATATAGTCGTCCAATATATCGATCTTTACATCTCGACCATTTCGAGACTCCTCATCATGTCCGTGATCATATCCGGGACTCCAAACTACCTTCGGTACATCAAAACACAAAAACTCATAATACCGATCGTCACCGAACTTTAAGCATGCGGACCCTACGGGTTCGAGAACTATGTAGACATGACCGAGACACGTCTCCGGTCAATAACCAATAGCGGAATCTGGATGTTCATATTGGATCCCACATATTCTACGAAGATCTTTATCAGTCAAACCGCATAACAGCATACGTTTTTCCCATTGTCATCGGTATGTTACTTGCCCGATATTCGATCGTCGGTATCTCAATACCTAGTTCAATCTCGTTACCGGAAAGTCTCTTTACTCGTTTTGTAATGCATCATCCCGCAACTAACTCATTAGTTATAATGCTTGCAAGGCTTATAGTGATGTGCATTACCGAGAGGGCCCAGTGATACCTCTCCGACAATCGGAGTGACAAATCCTAATCTCGAAATATGCCAACTCAACAAGTACCTTCGGAGACACCTGTAGAGCACCTTTATAGTCACCCAGTTACATTGTGACATTTGGTAGCACACAAAGTGTTCCTCCGGTAAACGGGAGTTGCATAATCTCATAGTCATAGGAACATGTAGAAGTCATGAAGAAAGCAATAGCAACATACTAAACGATCAAGTGCTAAGCTAACGGAATGGGTCAAGTCAATCACATCATTCTCCTAATGATGTGATCCCGTTAATAAAATGACAACTCATGTCTATGGCTAGGAAACATAACCATCTTTGATTAACGAGCTAGTCAAGTAGAGGCATACTAGTGACACTCTGTTTGTCTATGTATTCACACATGTATTATGTTTCCGGTTAATACAATTCTAGCATGAACAATAAACATTTATCATGATATAAGGAAATAAATAATAACTTTATTATTGCCTCTAGGGCATATTTCCTTCAGTCTCCCACTTGCACTAGAGTTAATAATCTAGATTACATAGTAATGATTCTAACACCCATGGAGCCTTGGTGCTGATCATGTTTTGCTCGTGGAAGAGGCTTAATCAACGGGTCTGCAACATTCAGATCTGTATGTATCTTGCAAATCTCTATGTCTCCCACCTGGACTTGATCCCGGATGGAGTTGAAGCGTCTCTTGATGTGCTTGGTTCTCTTGTGAAATCTGGATTCCTTTGCCAAGGCAATTGCACTAGTATTGTCACAAAAGATTTTCATTGGACCCGATGCACTAGGTATGACACCTAGATCGGATATGAACTCCTTCATCCAGACTCCTTCATTCGCTGCTTCCGAAGCAGCAATGTACTCCGCTTCACATGTAGATCCCGCCACGACGCTCTGTTTAGAACTACTCCAACTGACAGCTCCACCGTTCAATATAAACATGTATCCGGTTTGCAATTTAGAATCGTCCGGATCAGTGTCAAAGCTTGCATCAACGTAACCATTTACGATGAATTCTTTGTCACCTCCATAAACGAGAAACATATCCGCTGTCCAGTGATCCACTCCTGGATTACTTTGGTACCTCCCTGCTAAACTAATAGCAAGGCACACATCAGGTCTGGTACACAGCATTGCATACATGATAGAGCCTATGGCTGAAGCATAGGGAACATCTTTCATTTTCTCTCTATCTTCTGAAGTGGTTGGGCATTGAGTCTTACTCAACTTCACACCTTATAACATAGGAAAGAACCCTTTCTTTGCCTGATCCATTTTGAACTTCTTCAAAACTTTGTCAAGGTATGTGCTTTGTGAAAGTCCAATTAAGCGTCTTGATCTATCTCTATAGATCTTGATGCCCAATATGTAAGCAGCTTCACCGAGGTCTTCATTGAAAAACTCTTATTCAAGTATCCTTTTATGCTATCCAAAAAATTTGTATCATTTCCAATCAACAATATGTCATCCACATATAATATTAGAAATGCTACAGAGCTCCCACTCACTTTCTTGTAAATACAGGATTCTCCAAAAGTCTGTATAAAACCATATGCTTTGATCACACTATCAAAATGTTTATTCCAACTCCGAGAGGCTTGCACCAGTCCATAAATGGATCGTTGAAGCATGCACACTTTGTTAGCACCTTTTGGATCGATAAAACCTTCAGGTTACATTATATACAACTCTTCTTCTAGAAATCCATCCAGGAATGCAGTCTTTACATCCATTTGCCAAATTTCATAATCATAAAATGCGGCAATAGCTAACATGCTTCGGACGGACTTAAGCATCGCTACAGGTGAAAAGGTCTCATCGTAGTCAACTCCTTGAACTTGTCAAAAACCTTTCGCAACAAGTCAAGCTTTGTAGACAGTAAATTACCGTCAGCGTCTGTCTTCTTGAAGATCCATTTATTCTCTATTGCTTGCCGATCATCGAGCAAGTCAACCAAAGTCCAAACTTTGTTCTCATACATGGATTCCATCTCAGATTTCATGGCCTCTAGCCATTTTGCGAAATCTGGGCTCATCATCACTTCCTCATAGTTCGTAGGTTCGTCATGGTCAAGTAACATGACCTCCAGAACAGGATTACCGTACCACTCTGGTGCGGATCGTACTCTGGTTGACCTATGAGGTTCGGTAGTAACTTGATCTGAAGTTTCATGATCATCATCATTAGCTTCCTCACAAATTGGTGTAGGTGTCACAGGAACCGGTTTCTGTGATGAACTACTTTCCAATAAGGGAGCAGGTACAGTTACCTCATCAAGTTCTACGTTCCTCCCACTCACTTCTTTCGAGAGAAACTCCTTCTCTAGAAAGGATCCATTCTTAGCAACAAATGTCTTGCCTTCAGATCTGTGATAGAAGTTGTACCCAACAGTTTCCTTTGGGTATCCTATGAAGACACATTTCTCCGATTTGGGTTCGAGCTTATCAGGTTGAAGCTTTTTCACATAAGCATCGCAGCCCCAAACTTTAAGAAACGACAACTTTGGTTTCTTGCCAAACCATAGTTCATAAGGCGTCGTCTCAACGGATTTTGATGGTGCCCTATTTAACGTGAATGCAGCCATATCTAAAGCATAACCCAAAAACGATAGCGGTAAATCAGTAAGAGACATCATAGATCGCACCATATCTAGTAAAGTACGATTACGATGTTCGGACACACCATTACGATGTGGTGTTCCGGGTGGTGTGAGTTGCGAAACTATTCCGCATTGTTTCAATTGTAGATCAAACTCGTAACTCAAATATTCTCCTCCACGATCAGATCGTAGAAAATTTATTTTCTTGTTACGATGATTTTCCACTTCACTCTGAATTTCTTTGAACTTTTCAAATGTTTCAGACTTATGTTTCATTAAGTAGATATACCCATATCTGCTCAAATCATCTGTGAAGGTGAGAAAATAACGATACCCGTCATGAGCCTCGATATTCATCGGACCACATACATCAGTATGTATGATTTCCAACAAATCTGTTGCTCGCTCCATAGTTCCGGAGAACGGCGTTTTAGTCATCTTGCCCATAAGGCATGGTTCGCAAGTACCAAGTGATTCATAATCAAGTGATTCCAAAAGTCCATTAGTATGGAGTTTCTTCATGCGCTTTACACCAATATGACCCAAACGGCAGTGCCACAAATAAGTTGCACTATCATTATCAACTCTGCATCTTTTGGCTTCAACATTATGAATATGTGTATCACTATTATAGAGATTCAACAAAAATAGACCACTCTTCAAGGGTGCATGACCATAAAAGATATTACTCATATAAATAGAACTACCATTATTCTCAGATTTAAATGAACAACAGTCTCACATCAAACAAGATCCAAATATAATGTTCATGCTTAACGCTGGAACCAAATAACAATTATTTAGGTCTAAAACTAATCCCGAAGGTAGACATAGAGGTAGCATGTCGACGGCGATCACATCGACTTTGGAACCATTTCCCATGTGCATCGTCACCTCATCCTTAGCGAGTCTTCGCTTAATCCGTAGTCCCTGTTTTGAGTTGCAAATATTAGCAATAGAACCAGTATCAAATACCCAGGTGCTACTGCGAGCTCTGGTAAGGTACACATTAATAACATGTATATCACATATACCTTTGTTCACCTTGCCATCCTTCTTATCCGCCAAATACTTGGGGCAGTTTCGCTTCCAGTGACTAGTCTGTTTGTAGTAGAACCACTCAGTCTCAGGCTTAGGTCCGGACTTGGGTTTCTTCTCTTGAGCAGCAACTTATTTGCTGTTCTTCTTGAAGTTCCCATTCTTCTTCCCTTTACCCTTTTTCTTGAAACTGGTGGTCTTGTTGACCATCAACACTTGATGCTCCTTCTTGATTTCTACCTCCGCTGCCTTTAGCATTGCAAAGAGCTCGGGGATTGTCTTATTCATCCGTTGCATATTATAGTTCATCGCCAAGCTTTTGTAGCTTGGTGGCAGTGATTGAAGAACTCTGTCAATGACACTATCAATAGGAAGATTAACTCCCAATTAAGTCAAGTGATTGTGATACCCAGACATTTTGAGTATATGTTCGCTGACAGAACTACTCTCCTCCATCTTGCAGCTGTAGAACTTATTGGAGACTTCATATCTCTCCATTCGGGCATTTGCTTGAAATATTAACTTCAACTCCTGGAACATCTCATATGCTCCATGACGTTCAAAACATCATTGAAGTCCCAGTTCTAAGCCGTAAAGCATGGCACACTGAACTATCGAGTAGTCATCAGCTTTACTATACCAGACATTCTTAATGTCATCAGTAGCATCTGCAATAGGCCTGGCACCCAGCGGTGCTTCTAGGACGTAATTCTTCTATGCAGCAATGAGGATAATCCTCAAGTTACGGACGCAGTCCGTGTAATTGCTACCATCATCTTTCAACTTTGCTTTCTCAAGGAACGCATTAAAATTCAACGGAACAACAGCACGGGCCATCTATCTACAATCAACATAGACAAGCAAAATACTATCAAGTACTAAGTTCATGATAAATTTAAGTTCAATTAATCATATTACTTATGAACGCCCACTTAGATAGACATCCCTCTGATCATCTTAAGTGATCACGTGATCCCAATCAACTAAACCATGTCCGATCATCACGTGAGATGGAGTAGTTTTCAATGGTGAACATCACTATGTTGATCATATCTACTATATGATTCACGCTCGACCTTTCGGTCTCAGTGTTCCGAGGCCATATCTGCATATGCTGGGCTTGTCAAGTTTAACCCGAGTATTCTACGTGTGCAAAAACTGGCTTGCACCCGTTGTGGATGAACGTAGAGCTTATCACACCCGATCATCACATGGTGTCTCGGCACGACGAACTTTGGCAACGGTGCATACTCAGGGAGAACACTTTTATCTTGAAATTTAGTGAGAGATCATCTTATAATGCTACTGTCAATCAAAGCAAAATAAGATGCATAAAAGATAAACATCACATGCAATCAATATAAGTGATATGATATGGCCATCATCATCTTCTGCTTGTGATCTCCATCTCCGAAGCACCGTCATGATCACCATCGTCACCCGCGCGACACCTTGTTCTCCATCGTAGCATCATTGTCGTCTCGCCAACTATTGCTTCTACGACTATCGCTACCGCTTAGTGATAACATAAAGCAATTACAGGGCAATTGCATTGCATACAATAAAGTGACAACCATATGGCTCCAGCCAGTTGCCGTTAACTTCTTTAAACATGATCATCTCATACAATAAATATAGCATCATGTGTTGACCATATCACATCACAACATGCCCTGCAAAAACAAGTTAGACGTCCTCTACTTTGTTGTTGCAAGTTTTACATGGCTGCTACGGGCTGAGCAAGAACCATTCTTACCTACGCATCAAAACCACAACGATAGTTCGTCAAGTTAGTGTTGTTTTAACCTTCTCAAGGACCGGGCGTAGCCACACTCGGTTCAACTAAAGTTGGAGAAACTGACACCCGCCAGCCACCTATGTGCAAAGCACGTCGGTAGAACCAGTCTCGCGTAAGCGTATGCGTAATATCGGTCCGGGCCGCTTCATCCAACAATACCGCCGAACCAAAGTATGACATGATGGTAAGCAGTATGACTTGTATCGCCCACAACTCACTTGTGTTCTACTCGTGCATTTAACATCTACGCATAAAACCTGGCTTAGATGCCACTGTTGGGGAATGTAGTAATTTAAAAAAAAATCCTACGCACACACAGGATCATGGTGATGCATAGCAACGAGAGGGGAGAGTGTGTCCACGTACCCTCGTAGACCGAATGGGGAAGCGTTAGCACAACGCGGTTGATGTAGTCGTACGTCTTCACGATCCGACCAATCCCAAGTACCGAACGCACGGCACCTCCGAGTTCTGCACATGTTCAACTCGATGACGTCCCGCGAGCTCTGATCCAGCAAAGCTTCACAGGTGAGTTTCGTCAGCATGACGGCGTGGTGACAGTGATGATGATGCTACCAACGTGGGGCTTTGCCTAAGCACCGCTACGATATAACTGAGGTGCAATATGGTGGAGGGGGGCACCGCACACTGCTGGAATAGATCAACTGATCAACTTGTGTATCTAGAGGTGCCCCCTACCCCCGTATACAAAGGAGCAAGGGGGGAGGCCGACCGGCCCTCTATGGCGTGAGAGGAGGAGTCCTCCTCCTCCTTGTAGGAGTAGGACTCCCCTCTTTCCTACTCCTACTAGGTGGGGGAAAGGAAGGGGGAGAGGGAGAAGGAAAGGGGGGCGCCGCCCCCCGCCCCCCCCCCCTCTCCTAGTCCAATTCGGACCAGAGGGGGAGTGCGCGTGGCCTGCCTTGGGCCAGCCCTCTCTCTCTCCACTAAGGCCCATAAGGCCCATTACTTCTCCCGGGGGGTTCCGGTAACCCTCCAGCACTCCGGTTTTCTCTGAAATCACCCGGAACACTTCCGGTGTCCGAATATAGTCATCCAATATATCGATCTTTACGTCTCGACCATTTCGAGACTCCTCATCATGTCCGTGATCATATCCGGGACTCCAAACTACCTTCAGTACATCAAAACACAAAAACTCATAATACTGATCGTCACCGAACTTTAAGCGTGCGGACCCTACGGGTTCGAGAACTATGTAGACATGACCGAGACACATCTCCGGTTAATAACCAATAGCGGAACCTGGATGTTCATATTGGCTCCCGCATATTCTACGAAGATCTTTATCAATCAAACCGCATAACAGCATACGTTGTTCCCTTTGTCCTCGGTATGTTACTTGCCCGAGATTCGGCCGTTGGTATCTCAATACCTAGTTCAATATCGTTACCGGCAAGTCTCTTTACTCGTTACGTAATGAATCATCCCGCAACTAACTCATTAGTTACAATGCTTGCAAGGCTTATAGTGATGTGCATTACCGAGAGGGCCCAGATATACCTCTCTGACAATCGAAGTGACAAATCCTAATCTCGAAATACGCCAACTCAACAAGTACCTTCGGAGACACCTGTAGAGCACCTTTATAATCACCAGTTACGTTGTGACATTTGGTAGCACACAAAGTGTTCCTCCAGTAAACAGGAGTTGCATAATCTCATAGCCATAGGAACATGTATAAGTCATGAAGAAAGCAATAGCAACATACTAAACGATCAAGTGCTAAGCTAACAGAATGGATCAATTCAATCACATCATTCTCCTAATGACGTGATCCCATTAATCAAATGAGAACTCATGTCTATGGCTAGGAAACATAACCATCTTTGATTAATGAGCTAGTCAAGTAGAGGCATACTAGTGACACTCTGTTTGTCTATGTATTCACACATGTATTATGTTTCCGGTTAATACAATTCTAGCATGAATAATAAATATTTATCATAATATAAGGAAATAAATAATAACTTTATTATTGCCTCTAGGGCATATTTCCTTCAACCTCCTCCTCCCCCCTTTATATATGAAGGCGGGAGGCACCCCAAAGGTACAACAGACATCTCTTAGCCGTGTGCGGTGCCCCCCTCCACAGTTTACCACGTTAGTCATATCGTCATAGTGCTTAGGCGAAGCCCTGCGCCAGTAGCTTCATCATCACCGTCGCCACGCCGTCGTGCTGACGGAACTCTCCCTCGTCCTCAACTGGATCAAGAGCTCGAGAGATGTCATCATGCTGAACGTGTGCAGAACACGAAGGTAACATAAGTTCGGTACTTGGATCGGTTGGATCGTGAAGACGTTCGACTACATCAACCGCGTTACTAAACGCATCCTATTTTGGTCTACGAGGGTACATGGACACACTCTCCCGTCTCATTGCTATGCATCTCCTAGATAGATCTTGCGTGATCGTAGGAAATTTTTCGAAATACTGCGTTCCCCAACAGTCGGTGGCGGGCGCGGGCTGCGACGGCTATATGGGGGGAAGCAACGGGGCGAGCAGCAGGCCTGAGCGATAGGCAGCAACGCATCTCGGGCGCGGAGGGGCATGCGGTCGCGATGGCGATAGCGAGAAGGGGCGGGACGGGGCCTCGGTGGGCGCAGCCGGCACTTGGAAGGGCGTGGTGTGTGGCCATGGGGGGCGTGCGAGCGCGGGCAGCGGACACAGGCAGCATGGGCGCAGGCAGAGCCACACGCGCGGACACGGGCGCACGCTGGTGTGTCAAGAGAGGCGAGGAGCACGGCAAGGATGCGATGGATGGTGTCGGCGGCCGAGGGGAAAGAGGGAGACGGAGTTCTCACTTCTATTGCAGAGAGGAGGGCATCGAGGCTTGACGAGGACGGTTGGGGAGGAGGTCGAGAACGAGGCGATGATGGCGAGCGATGGGTGATGGCGAGCGGCTACGTGCAACGGCGTCGAAGGCTGCGGCATCCAGATCCAGGAAGGGGCAAGGGGGGAAGAGGAGTGGCTAGGGTTCCTAGGGGAGGGAGGAGGGGCTGGAGGTGCTCTTGTAGTCATAGGGGAGCCGGGAGTGAAGGAAATATGCCCTAGAGGCAACAATAAATTTGTTATTTATATTTCCTTATATCATGATAAATGTTTATTATTCATGCTAGAATTGTATTAACCGAAAACTTAGTACATGTGTGAATACATAGAGAAACAGAGTGTCCCTACTATGCCTCTACTTGACTAGCTCGTTAATCAAAGATGGTTAAGTTTCCTAGCCATGGACATGTGTTGTCATTTGATGAACGGGGTCACATTAGAGAATGATGTGATGTACAAGACCCATCCATTAGCTTAGCATAATGATCATTCAGTTTTATTGCTACTGCTTTCTTCATGACTTATACATGTTCCTCTGACTATGAGATTATGCAACTCCCGAATACCGGGGGAACACCTTGTGTGCTATCAAATGTCACAACGTAACTGAGTGATTATAAATATGCTCTACAGGTGTCTCCGATGGTGTTTGTTGAGTTGGCATAGATCGAGATTAGGATTTGTCACTTCATCTATCGGAGAGGTATCTCTGGGCCCTCTCGGTAATGTACATCACTATGAGCCTTGCAAGCAATGTGACTAATGAGTTAGTTGCGGTATGATGCATTACGGAATGAGTAAAGAGACTTGTCGGTAACGAGATTGAACTAGGTATGATGATACCGACGATCGAATCTCGGGCAAGTAACATACCGATGACAAAGGGAACAACGTATGTTGTTATGCGGTTTGACCGATAAAGATCTTCGTAGAATATGTAGGAACCAATATGAGCATCCAGGTTCCGCTATTGGTTATTGACCAGAGATGAGTCTCGGTCATGTCTACACAGTTCTCGAACCCGTAGGGTCCACACGCTTAATGTTTTGTGACGATTTGTATTATGAGTTATGTGATTTGATGACCGAAGTTTGTTCAGAGTCCCGGATGAGATCGGGGACATGACGAGGAGTCTAGAAATGGTCGAGATGTAAAGATCGATATATTGGAAGGCTATATTCGGATATCGGAAAGGTTCCGAGTGATTCGGGTATTTTTCGGAGTACCGGAGAGTTACGGGAATTCGTATTGGGCCTTAATGGGCCATACGGGAAAGGAGAGAAAGGCCTCAAGGGTGGCTGCTCCCCTTACCCATGGACTGGTCCGAATTGGACTAGGGAAAGGGGGCGCCCCTTCCTTCCTTCTCCTTCTCCCTTCCCTTTTTCCTATTCCATGTGGGAGGTGGAATCCTACTAGGACTAGGGAGTCCTAGTAGGACTCCACACTTTGGGTGCGCCCTATGAGGGCCGGCCTCCTCCTCCCCCCATCCTTTATATACGTGGCCAGCGGGCACCCCATAGACACACAAGTTGATCGTTGATCCCTTAGCCGTGTGCGGTGCCCCCTCCACCATAATCCACCTCGATCATATCGTAGCGGTGCTTAGGCGAAGCCCTGTTCCGGTAGCATCATCATCACCGTCATCACGCCATCATGCTAACGAAGCTCTCCCTCGACACTCAGCTGGATCGAGAGTTCGTGGGACGTCACCGAGCTGAACGTGTGCAGATCGCTGAGGTGCCGTACTTTTGGCACTAGGATCGGTCGGATCGTGAAGACGTATGACTACATCAACCGCGTTGTCATAACGCTTCCGCTTACGGTCTACGAGGGTACGTGGACAACACTCTTCCCCTCTCGTTGCTATGCATCACCATGATAGATCTTGCGTGTGCGTAGGATTTTTTTTTGAAATTACTGTGTTCCCCAACAGGGGGATGGCCGCCACGCATGGCATGGCCGGCGGATGGGCGCCACCATCCCATGTCTCCCTGTAGCTACAGGGGGTTGGGGATGACAAGGGGGTGGGCTGGGCCAAAAGTACTGTGGTCATCAAAGGCCCAGTGGCACAACAGTTAGTTAGGCCATTTTCTATTTTCCCTTTTATGTATTTCAGTTAGCCACTGTTTGTATTTATTTGAGTGACAAATATTAATTTAGTCAAACTTGAAATTTGGCACACAATTCGAGAACAACATTGTGGTGTTGCATAGAAAGTTTGAGAGCCAACGGAATTGTTCAAGCATTTTTGGAAATTCAATAAGCTAATTAATATGCGGTTGGGCCACTTTATATTTTCCTAGGGATTAAAGGGAGAGCCAATTGATGTTGATTGCCACATGATAATTAGCTAGTGAATATTTGCAACCTAACAAACATTTTTGTTTTGACATTTGAAAACTTTATTTGTTTGACTCTATTTTTAAATTTTGAATCTGAATCATTTTTGAATCAAGTGAGATTAGCAACAGTAACACGGGTACGTAGCCTCATTAGCATAGGATTACTGTAGCTTAATCATCCGGGCGTCACACTAGCTCTCCTAGATATGAATTGCCTGAAGGTTATGTTATGGATGGAGAGGTAGCTAGGGACTTTCTTGTAAGGATAGAGACGATTTAAGAAATTACTATGCAAGTTGAAAGAAAAATCTTTGAATGCTAGAATGAAATATGATCCTAAGTTCGCTACTTCACCTATATTTATTACTGATAAGGATTATGAATTCTCTGTCGACCCAGAGCTAATTACTTTGGTTGAATCTGATCCTTTCCATGGCTATGAAACTGAAACTGTTGTGACACATCTTTCTAAATTAAATGATATAGCCACCCTATTTGCTCATGATGAAAAAAATTCGCTACTACTATATTCTCAAGTTATTTCCTTTCTCGTTAAAGGGTGGTGCTAAGTTATGGTATAATACTCTTGCTCTTGGTTGTGTGCGTAGTCCCCAGGATATGATTTATTACTTCTCTAGAAAAATATTTTCCTGCTCATAAGAAACAAGCTGCATTACAGGAAATATTTAACTTTGTAAAAATTGAAGAAGAGAGTCTCCCACAAGCTTGGGGGAGGCTTCTCCAATTACTTAATGCTTTGCATGATCATCCTCTAAAGAAAAATGAAATACTTGATATCTTCTATAACGGACTAATCGATGCTTCTAGGGACCACCTAGATAGTTGTGCTGGTTGTGTTTTTAGGGAACGAACTGTTGAAAAAACCAAGGAACTATTGAATAATATGTTGATGAATTATGATGATTGGACACTTCTTGAACCACCGCCTAAACCCACTCCAAAGAAGAGGGGTGTTTTATTTCTCAGTCCTAAAGATATGCAAGAAGCAAAGAAATGTATGAAAGAAAAAGGTATTAAAGCTGAGGATGTTAAAAAATTACCACCTATTGAAGAAATACACAGTCTCGACGCACCACCACAGGTGGTAGAGGTAAAATCTTTTATAAAGTTTGATGAAGGTGATATCCCTTACAATAAACATCCTAGTCAATGCTTGTATGAGTTCCACAATTACATTATCGAGCAAGATCATTTCAATGACTATGTTATAAAACAATTAACGCAAAATGCTGATACAATTGCTCGCTTGAGTGACTTGGTATTTAGAATCACTAATTATATTAAAGGAGTAAGAAAACATGCTTCTATGGTTCAGACTCGGTTAGAACAAGTTGCTAAATCTCAAAGTGAGTTGCTCAATGAAATGAATAATAATATGAATGATCATGTTGTTAGAGTAATGACTAGAGGATGTAAAATGACTTAGGACCCACTTTATCCTGAGGGACACCCTAAAACAATTGAACAAGACTCTCAAAGAATTAATGTTGATGCACCTAGTCCGTCTAAAAAGTAAAAGAAAAATGATAGGACTTTGCATACTTCTAGTGAACCTGAGGTAGAAAAACCTTCAGAGGATGATAATGATGTTTCTATTTCTGATGCTGAAACACAATCTGGTAATGGACATTCACCTAGTGATAATGAGAATGACAATGTTCATATAGATGTTCAACCAGACAATGATAAAGAACCAGATAATGATGTTGAAATAGAACATGATGTAGATCTTGATAACCCACCTTCTAAAAATAAACATTATGATAAGAGAGATCTTGTTTCTGAAAAACATGGTAAAGAAAGGGAACCATGGGTTCAGAAACCCATGCCCTTTCCACTTAAACCTTCTAAGAAAAAGGATGAGGAAGAATTTGAATGCTTTCCTGAAATGCTTAGGCCGGTTTTTTTTACGTACTCATTCGACTGGTATTTTAAAGATGGCCCCTTATGCTAAATATATAAAGGATATGGGATAATTGATAGTATGCCCCTAGTTGGGTCACACTCGACAGGTTTACCCCTACTTTTTGAAAATACTCATTCTTGTCCAAATCACCTTGCTTCTCTTGTGTTTTTGCCCTTCCATCTCAGCTCTGTCCAGTCAAAGGCGTTTGACCATCAGAGCGATGTTTTTCTGGACCATTTTGCCCCTCCTTCCAACTTCAGTTCAGAATCAAAGAAAAAAACAATGTGATGCTTACATGTGGGACCCGACTAAATGCAAAAGAAAGAAAAAATAGAAAAACATACACTCTCTCCCCTCCCCCTCCTGAAACACCTCACTTTCCCCATCCTGGTATCGCCGCACTCGCGCTGCCGGTGTCGCATGACCTGCCATCGGCGCCCCCACTACCACCTCCCTCTCCCACCCCAGGCACCGCCCAACTCTGTCAACTGGCCCGCTGATGGACTGCATGGCGGGGGCAACCGACCTCTCGCCAGCGGGCGCCTGAGCACAGGTTGGACCTCGAGGCCACGGTGTTCGTCCGTGATATGTGTGGCAGAGGCAGCGCCATCGCAAGGCGTGCAGGAGATCTTGATTCGATGTGTCGCTGGAGGTAGGTGGCGGCGAGGTTTGGGTGGAGTGCCCGAGATTCGACGCGGATGGCTAGAGCCACCAAGACAAGGTCCAGGGATGGGTGGCGAGGATCTTTGGGCAAGGGGGGCAACGTGATGTAGTGGAGGCCAGGATCGGCCCGGGGCGTGGGCGCGGCAGAGACGGAAGATCCAGCCGCAAGAGGCTCGGGCTGGACCGGATCTGGTCGGGATGGAGGTTGGGGAGGCACTGGCGACCGACGGCGGGCAGATGGGCAACAACTTCTTGTCCCGGGGCTCGAGGTCGGGGAGGTACTGGTGCGGGTGATCGGCAGCAGGGTGAGCGAGCAAGCCATGCCGGAGCTGCGGGAGGAAGAAGATAGGAAGGTGGATGGGGGTGTGGGTCCCACAGGGAAGAGAGAGGGAAGGATTTTTTTCTTTTGCATTTAAATTGGGTCCCACATGTAAGTGTAACATTGTTTTTTCTTTGATTTTTAACTAGAGTTGTAAGGAGGGGCAAAATGGTCCAAAAAAATGTCTCTCTAATAGTCAAGCACCTTTGACCTGGCGGAATTGAGACGAAAGGGCAAAAATACAAGAGAAGCAAAGTGGTCTGGGGAGGAACGAGTATTTTTGGAAAGTATGAGTAAACATGTCCAGTGTGACACAACTAGGGACATAATATTAATTGTCCTAAAAGATATTGTCACTAATAAAATAAAAATACCTGAAGATGAAATCTCCACCATGCTTCCTAATTACTATTTTAAAGTAGGAGTACCTAAGAAACTAGTAGATCCAGGAATACCAACTATACCATGTTCCATTACAAGAAGTTATGTCAAAACTGTCTTATGTGATTTAGGAGCTAGTGTTAGTGTTATGCTTTTCTCTTTATACAAAAGTCTTGATTTGAATAAACTCACACCCACTGAAATATCTTTGCAAATGGCTGACAAATCAACTGCCATACCCATCAGTGTTTGGGAGGATGTGCTCGTTGTGGTTGCGGATGTTACTATCTTAACAGTCTATGTTATACTTGATATGCCCGAGGACGACAACATGTTGATTATCCTTCATAGACCATTTTTTAATACTGCAGGGGATGTTATTGATTACAACAAAAGCAAGGTCACTTTTCATATCAATGGTAATGAGCATACGGTGCACTTTTCGTAGAAACAATTTTAAGTGAATGGTATTAACGTTATTGAAGAGACTCCGACTATTACTATTGGAAGTTTTCAACTCCCTCTACCTGCTATCAAAAAGAAATATGAAACATTTATTGTTGGGGAGATGCATATCCCCATTGAGGTAACTTAGTGTTTTATGAAAGTTCTTCGGGTTCATACTAATCGGAAGTGGTTGTTAATAAGACTTGATCAACCTTATTAATGGATTATTTTTGAGAGGCATGTGGTCGATGAATTTAGTAGGCACAACTTTCTGTACCCACTTTATATTTTTTTGTTATTTTTAGTTAAATGCAATAAATGCCATGAATACCCTATTTTCTGAATTCTCCGTGTAATAAAAAATGGCCCAAAATAAAAGTGCTTAGAATGACCTAAAATTTTAACATGGTTTTTTCTAAATATTTGAGATTTTTTGGCACTGAAAACAACACAGGGGTGCCCCAGGTGCCCACTAGGCACCAGGGCACGCCACACCCACCTGGCACGCCCTGGTGGGTAGTGGGCCCCACAAGAACCCCCTCACTCACTCCTTTAGCTCACTTCGTCACCTACCTCCAGAAAAAATCAATGTAGCTCTCTCTCTCTCGTGTTCTTGCTCTCAAACCCACAAATTTCAATCTCCTTGCTCGGAACTCCATTTTTGAAACTGTTTTGGGGGATTGCTACTTGGTATGTGACTCCTTCATTGCTCCAATTAGTTTTGCTTTAGTGGTCTATATTTTGAGTAATTAGCTACTCTTGGTGCTACTGAAAATGAGC
This sequence comes from Triticum urartu, assembly GCF_003073215.2. Taxonomy (NCBI): domain Eukaryota; kingdom Viridiplantae; phylum Streptophyta; class Magnoliopsida; order Poales; family Poaceae; genus Triticum; species Triticum urartu. The sequence goes on along the minus strand of NC_053028.1, from coordinate 262,856,897 downwards.
TTGCATGTTGAATTATTTGAGTTCCAAGTAGTTTGAATGCTTCATATAGCCTCTAAACATCCATATGAGTAGTTACTATCAGTTTTGTGAAGTTTTGTTGACATTATTTTATGGCTCAAAAATTTCAGAAATTCTTCACAGATAAAGCGTACCTCTTTAGGAGGAGTTCTTCGAGGCGGTGGTCCTCGGAGGCATCATCGAGTGAGAGCTCGATACGACAGGCCTATAATGAGCCAAGCGCAAGCTCGGTAAGGGATGCCCATACCAAATCATGCCTCTGGCCATGTGATGAGTTCATGATAGGTGCGGGTATTAAGGAAGAATTTGATCAGTATGGTCATAACACCGAGCTCGCTCCCTTCATCGCAGATAAGTGTATCTAGCATCACCACCTCACCCAATCATTCACCAAGATATTTAAGTATCATTCTCGTGATTCTAGAGTTTCATTTTGCCTTTATGATAGCGCCTTTACCATGCCTCTATAAGAATTTGGTGGTACATGCAAAATTCCATATTGGGGTTCGCTAGACGAACCATCAAAATCTGAGTATGAGATGTTCTTAACTAGCCTCTGTTGTGGTGAGGATAGAGGAGTTACACAAACTAGAATAAAAAGTATACAATTTCCATCTATCCGTTACTTTGCACTTTTAATGGCAAATGGATCGTGGGTAAACAAGATTGCAGTACACTATGTGCCTATAACGCCCCGAGACCGATGTGCCACGTGTCCTCCAGTTATTTGATGTTGTTGCCTTGTCATTGCTTGCGTGTCATGCATTTGCATCTCATGTCATCATGTGCATTTCATTTGCATACATGTTCGTCTCATGCATCCGAGCATTTTCCCCATTGTCCGTTTTGCATTCCGGCGCTCCTATCTCCTCCGGTGGTCATTTCTACCTTTCTTTCGTGTGTGGGGATTAAATATTTTCGGATTGGACCGAGACTTGCCAAGCGGCCTTGGTTTACTACCGGTAGACCGCCTGTCAAGTTTCGTGCCATTTGGACTTCGTTTGATACTCCAACGGTTAACCGAGGGACCGAAAAGGCCTCGTGTGTGTTGCAGCCCAACACCCCTCCATCTTGGCCCAAAACCCTCCTAAGACATCTCCATCATCTCGGTCGTTCGATCACGATCGCATGGCCGAAAACCGCACCTTATTTGGACTCTCCTAGCTTCCTCTACCTATAAATATGTGATCCCCTCCCCAAAAATCGCGGATGAACCCTAGATCCACTCCTCCCCGCGCCACCGGACATGTCCGCCCGGTGGCCGGACGCGTCCACCCAGCCGCCACGTCGCCCGGCCAATGGCGAGGCGACACATCAGCTCCGCCGACTCCCTCCTCCAATCCCGCTGCGCCACGTCGCCCGCGCCGCGCCCTACTTCACCGCGCCAACCGCCAGGCCCGCCGGGGCCCGAGGTCGGCCCGCCCCGGGCCACGCCCCCGCTGGAGCACCCGCGCAGCTCCGTCGCCGAATCCCGCGCGCGCCGCCGCTCTTCGCCTGCGCCGGCCGCCGCCCCTCGCCCGCGACGGCCGCTGTCGCCCGCGCCTCCACGCCGGCACCCGCAGCGCGCCGCCCGAGCTCTCTCCGCGCGTCGCCCGCGCCTCTCCAGCACGCCGCCGACGCCGATCCGGCGACGCGCGCCAGGATCTGGCCGGACCCCTCCACTCCGGCCATCTCCCTCCTCTCCGGCGATGACTTTTGTTGAACCTCGAACTCCGCGCTAGATCTGGATCTGATAGAGGTTGACCTCGTTTTTCCCTAAGTCCCAAAAATATTTACTCTCTGGAGCCCTGTTCAACATGCCATAACTCCGCATCCGTAGCTCCGTTTTTTGGCATATAGCATATCAAAATGTTCATCTCAGAGAGTACATCATTTCATCTCATTGTATCATTTTCATTTGAGTTCATCTTGATGCCCGAAATGCTGTTAGAAGAGTGCTACTTGAGATAATTGTCAGATCTGCTGCTCCATTTAGTTATTTGTCATTTTTGCCATGATTATTGTGTGTATGATATGCCCTTGAGCTCTACATATGTTTTGTTAAGGGTTTTGCCATCTTTCCAGAGGTGCAACCCATGTATTTTTGTGATGTGTGTGGTGACTAGCACGAGCTTGCAAAGTGAGGCATTTGCTAATGCTGATTTCAGGGACTTAGCTTTTCCACTAAGTCCTTGAGCTGTTTATCTCATATGGTCATATGTTCATGTTGTTTCCTAGTGATCCGTGCCTCTTTTGAGGATGATCGGTAAGGGTATTTTGTTAATCTTGTAGTGCTCTATCCATCCATGTCTTTGTTTGCAATTATGGAGCACCCTAGCTTGAGTCAATCGAGCTCTACTTTTGTCATTTCGTGAATCTGGGCAGATTGTCTACTTGTTAGCGATTTTGCCGAGAATGTTGTAGTTGATCTGTGCATGCTATGCTATTGTTCTTGCCATGTCTAGCTTTAATTTTTTGTATTATTGATGGGTGTATGCTTATCTTGTCATGACTTGCTCTGTAGTGAGTGCATCGAGCTCGTAAACATGCCTACTTGATATCTGTTTCAGCATGCTCCAGTTTTCACTAAGTCTGAGAACTGATTATGTTTTTGCCATGTTCACATGCTTGCAATTGTATTTTCTGATCCCTTTTGGCTCAAGGTCACTAAGGGACTTTTGTTAAGTTCTTTGAGTAGCTCCATTACATGCTTTACTTTGCCATGTGCAGGTCCTGTAGCATGTAGTTTTGTTGCTCCAAAGAGTGCTATCTGATCTGAAATTCCAAACAAGTGTTAATTTCACTAAGTCTGAAATCTGTTTACCAAATGCATTTTTGCCATGCTTGTTTGAACCTGTTAATGGGTGAATTGGCCGTAGCTCAGTGTTCCTATTTTGTCAAGCATCATGAATGGATCCCTGCCATGTATTTTGTTGTCATGTTTGAGTGCTGTAGCATGTTCATCTTGTTGCATTTAGATGGCTACTTGTTGTGTATCGCAGACCGTGGCCATATTTGAATCGCTTGCCATTTCCAAACCGTAACTCCGATTCCGGTGATCTTTATATCGTTTTCAAGAGATTTCATCTGATCTTTCCAGTGGCACACTTGGATTTCCATGTTGAGACCAGGTTCATGCATTCATTGCCAAATCATGCATATGCATCACATACCGCATCCCGCATATCATACCATGTTCATGACTTGGTTGTTTACTATGTTGTGAGCTTCATTCCGGTGTTTGCTTCTTCGGGTTGGTTCCGGTAACGTCGCGTTTGTGAGGACCCGTTCGTCTACGCCCGTTTATCTTCTTCATGGACTCGTTCTTCTTCCTTGCGGGATTTCAGGCAAGATGATCATACCCTCGAAATCACTTCTATCTTTGCTTGCTAGATGCTCGCTCTTTTGCTATGCCTATGCTGCGATACCTACCACTCGCTTATCATGCCACCCATATTGTTGAACCAAGCCTCTAACCCACCTTGTCCTAGCAAACCATTGTTTGGCTATGTTACCGCTTTGCTCAGCCCCTCTTATATCGTTGTTAGTTGCAGGTGAACATTGAAGTTTTTTTCCTTGTTGGAACATGGAGATGTTGTTCCTTGTTGGAACATGTTTACTTGTTGGGATATCACAATATATCTTATTTAATTAATGCATCTATATACTTGGTAAAGGGTGGAAGGCTCGGCCTTATGCCTGGTGTTTTGTTCCACTCTTGCCGCCCTAGTTTCCGTCATATCGGTGTTATGTTCCCGGATTTTGCGTTCCTTATGCGGTTGGGTAATAATGAGAACCCCTTGACAGTTCCCCTTGAATAAAACTCCTCCAGCAAGGCCCAACCTTGGTTTTACCATTCGCCACCTAGCCTTTTTCCCTTGGGAGTCGCGCATCCCGAGGGTCATCTTTATTTTAACCCCCCCCCCCGGGCCAGTGCTTGTCTAAGTGTTAGTCTGAACTAGAGTCCTTTGCAGCGCCACCTCGGGGAAACTTGAGGGCTGGTTTTAGTTGTACGGAGCACTCATCCGGTGTTGCCCTAAGAACGAGATATGTGCAGCTCCTATCAGGATGTCGGCGCATCGGGCGGTCTTGCTGGACTTGTTATACCATTGTCGAAATGTCTTGTAACCGGGGTTCCGTGTCTGATCGGGTCTTCCCGCTAGAAGGTCTATTCCTTCGTTGACCGTGAGAGCTTGTCATGGGCTAAGTTGGGACACCCCTGTAGGGATTTGAACTTTCGAAAGCCGTGCCCGCGGTTATGGGTAGATGGGAATTTGTTAATGTTCGGTTGTAGATAACCTGAACATTAACTTAATTAAAATGAGTCAACTGCGTGTGTAACCGTGATGGTCTCTTTCCGGCGATGTTCGGGAAGTGAACACGGTGTTGGAGTTATGTTTGACGTAGGTTGTTCTAGGATCACTTCTTGATCATAGTTCTCCGTTCGTGGTTTGCCTTCTCTTCTCGCTCTCTTTTGCGAATATGTTAGCCACCATATATGCTAGTCGCTTGCTGCAGCTCCACCTCATACCTTTACCTTACCCATAAGCTTAAATAGTCTTGATCGCGAGGGTGTGAGATTGCTGAGTCCCCGTGACTCACAGATACTTCCAAAACCAGCTTGCAGGTGCCGACGAGACCGTGCAGTTGACGCAACCAAGCTCAGGAGGAGCTCGATGAAGATCTTGTCCTTTGTGTTGTTTCGTTCTAGTTGATCAGTAGTGGAGCCCAATTGGGGTCGATCGAGGACCTTGTCGCATTTGGGGTTCTTCTTTTATTTTGGTTCCGTAGTCGGACCTTGATTGTATCTGGTTGATGTAATGCTTTATTCATGTAATTGTGTGAAGTGGCGATTGTAAGCCAACTATGTATCTTTTTCCCCTATTGTATTATATGGGTTGTGTGAAGATTACCTCACTTGCGACATTGCTTTCAATGCGGTTATGCCTCTAAGTCGTGCTTCGACACGTGGGAGATATAGCCGCATCGAGGGCGTTACAATGCCCCAGACTTGAGCCTCATACACATTGCTCTAACGGGGACCAAACATTATGATCCTGGTGCAATCGTTGCACGGAGGTTGCAATGCAATGCTTATAGTGGTCATTTTTATGGAGGAATTTATGCCCCGCATGTAGCAAGAAGTCTAGGTGTGACACCTATACCCAATGATCCTATTTTACCTACCCAATACCTAGACTTTGATGCAATGCAGTGTCATAAGTTCATTAAGTATGGAGCTCAAAATCACAATTACAACTTGATGTTCGATAAAAAAACCATTGTACCTATTATTTTGCATGCACCTACTCTCTTTGATTACGAGAGTAAAGGAAGATATTACGTCTATGAGAGAGAGGCGTGAGTACAAACGCGGCAGTAGAGGCTTCCCGCCAGGCTGAGGAGGCTGCATCGAGAGCCTCCACGAGCTATCATTCTGACTATTACCCAGGCTACGGATGGTGATTACCAAGCTAGGCAAAAGCCTAAGCTTGGGGGACTACGTATTTCAAAACGACATTACATTCATGATCACACACTTCATTCCAGTTGTCGGTGTTCATACTTTTTCATTGTATAATCCATGTCATATTTATTTATTTGCTTTCTTATTGTGTGTTTGAAAAACTTTGAAAAAATCCAAAAATATTTCTCAATTATTTTCAATTTTTCTTTCTAGTTTAAATCAGTTGTAGTATTAAAAGAAAACCCAAAAATATTTCTCAATTTTTTGCCTGTTCGGAGCTCTCCCGTGTAAATACTTTTTCTCTTTTTGTTTTTCTTCTTTTAATTTTCTTTCTTCAACAAAAATCAAAAACTCCAAAAATATTTCAATATGTTTCTCTGAAATTCTTTTCTTTTGTTGAGTCGGTATGAGAAGACCACGATGAAAATGTTGAGTGCCTCTCATATGCAGTATTGTTGAGCCGACAAAGAGCCTGTATTATTTTGCCTTCTCATTTGAATAAAATGTTGCGGATTCCAGCTTAGTCCACGGCACTCTTGCATTGTTATTATTTTCATATCATTCGGTCGTGCAAGTGAAAGGCAATAATGAAAAAAATTGATGAAGTGATTATGGCAAGGAAAAGCGGGTATGAACTCAACTTGTTCTTGCTTTTGTAAATATGTTTAACTCAATATCCATGATTCAGCATATTATGATCAAACATGTTACAATGGCAATTGGAGATTATAGTTGCTCATGCTTAAGTAGCTAGGAGTGGATAATGATTTATTTTAGATATAACATGCATTAAAATGGTTGTGATGTAGTATGATGATATGGTATCCTCCTCTGAATGTTTCAAGTGGCTTGACTTGGCCCATGTTCACATATGTAGTAGATCCAAAACCAACATAGCCTCCACGATATTTATGTTCATGGTTTTTATATCCTACTCATACTAGTATTCAATGTTAATTATTCACAATGCATGTTCATAACCGTTTTCGCTTTCTAGCTGGTCGCTTCTCAACCTATTTGCTAGCCTTCGCCTATACTAAGCAGGAATACTGCTTGTGCATCAAAACCCTTAAACCAAATTTATTCCAGATGAGTCCATTATATCTACCTATATGCGGTATTACTCTGCCATTGCAGGTAAATTTGCATGTGCCACCTCTAAAAGTTCAAATGAACATCTGTTTTGTATGCCCGTACCGCTCATGGAGTGACAGGGGGTGGTCAGTATATTCCATACTAAGCGGTTTATTCTCATGTTGAGTGTCTATTCACTCATCCTCGCATGAGAGGGGCTGGTAATCGGGATGCCCAGTCCCATGATCAAAATTGCAAATAATTAAACAAAACTTCGTCGTACTATTATTGGTATGGAGGGTACCCGAGGATACGGCTAGCCATGGCTTGTGTTTTTGGTTGGACGGGGGGTAAACTTTACTTTTACCACTTGGGACTGCCGCTAATGTGTTTAGCATGGAAGATATTGAAATTTTTTGGTCATAACGTTGACAAGAAAGGTATACCTCCCAGAATTATATTTATCTCTGATTTACGCTTCGAGCTATGGCACATCTGCAAATCCCTACTTCTCTCTGCGAAGGGCCTATCTATTTACTTTTATGTTGAGTCATCACCTTCTCAAATAAGCACCAGTCCTCAGAGCACTATTGTCATCCTCATGCATTGTGTATAGTTAATGTTCTGTGCATCATGATTGGATCTCTTCTATCATGAATTACAATGTTTAGTCGCTGCTTGAACTTTGGAGGTGCTCTGCATTTATGTTTTGCGGTCTTAGAAAGGGCTAGAGAGATACCATTATTGCCATATTATATCATGATTGTTTTGACAAGTGTTGGCATTTGAGATATTTTTATTGCTCGCTAGTTGATTATGCCATTGATATGAGTGAATATAATTTCTAGGAGTTATTGTTTGCATGATTAGTTATGATCTTTGCTGAAAACCTAGGTATTATTTAAGAATATATATGAACACAAGAACAAACGAGTTCGTAAAAGTTGTTCTTTATCACTTTTAGTTTGTCATCTGAATTGCTTGACAATAAGCAATGAGTTAAGCTTGGGGGAGTTGATACGTCTCCGTCGTATCAACTTTTCCAAACACTTTTGCTCTTGGTTCAGGCTCTAATTTGCATGATTTGAATGAAACTAACCCGGAATGATTTTTTTTCAGCAGAACAATCATGGTGTTGTTTTTTGTGCAGAAATATAAGTTCACGGAATTGGACGAAGCTTTTTGGAGATTTATTTTGGAATAAAAGAAAAATATTGGAACCAAGACCCACTAGAGGGGGCCCAGCTTCCCACTAGGCACCAGGGTGTGCCACCCCCTCTGTCGCGTCTTGGTGGGTAGTGGGGCCCACGAGGCTCCGCTGACCCTAATGTCGATCCTATAAATTCCTATTTCCCGAGAATAAATCAAGGAAGAAGTTTCATCGCGCTTTATGACATGGAGCCGCCGTCATCTCCCGTTCTTCATCGGGAGGCCAGATCTGGAGTCTATTCGGGGCTCCGGAGAGGGGGGGTCTTCCGTCTTCGTCATCATCAACCATCCTCCATCACCAATTTCATGATGCTCACCGCTAGGAGTGAGTAATCTCTTCGTAGGCTTGCTGGACGGTGATGGGTTGGATGAGATTCATCATGTAATCGAGTTAGTTTGTTAGGTCTTGATCCCTAGTATCCACTATGTTCTGAGATTAATGTTGCTATGACTTTGCTTAATGCTTTTCACTAGGGGCCGAGTGCCATAATTTCAGATCTAAACCGTTTATGTTTCACCAATAAATTTGTGTACATGATCCGATCTTGCAAGTTATATGTACCTATTACGTGTTATGATCCGCATACCCTAAGGTGACAATAATTGGGATTATTTCCGGTGATTATCAAAATTTGAGGAGTTCATGTATTCACTATGTGTTAATGCTTTGTTTTGGTTCTCTATTAAAAAGAGGCCTTAATATCCCTTAGTTTCCTTATGGACCCCGCTTCCATGGGAGGGTAGGATAAAATATGTCATGCAAGTTATTTTCCATAAGCACATATAATTATTTACGAAATACATGCGTACATCCCATTGATGAATTGGAGCTAGTTCTGTGTGGCCCTAGATAGGTTATGACTGTTATATGATGAATATTATCCAACAAAATCACCGATCCAATGCCTACGAGTTTTTCACATATTGTTCTTACTAAGTTACTACTATTGCTGCTACTGTTACAACTGCTACAAAACTACCACTACTTCTGGTATTGTTACTATTGCTATCATTACTACTACCATCATATTACCATACTACTTTGCTACTGATCATTTTACTGCAGATATTTAGTCTCATGTGTGGTTGAATTGACAATTCAACTGCTAATACTTGCAAATATTCTTTGACTCCTCTTGTGTTGGAACTAACCATAGGAAAACAAAGAAAAGAAGAAGTTTCAAAAGAAAGAGATCAAAAGACGGGCTTCGATGCGACCACAACGGTCGTCTTGGTGGTTGATACGTATCCAACGTATCTATAATTTATAAAGTATTCATGCCATGTTTATTATAATTTTTTATGGTCTTGGTGCACCTTTATATTATTTTGATGGGCTAACTTATTAATCTAGTGCCCAGTGCCAGTTCCTGTTTTTTTGTATGTTTCTTGTTTTGCAGAAATACCATACCAAACGAAGTCCAAACACGATAAAAATTTACGAATAATTATTTTAAAATATATGTGATTTTAGGAGGAAGAATCAACCCAAGACGGTGCTTGAGGGGCCCACAAGGCATGAGGGCGCGACCTACCCCCTGGACACGCCCTCCTGCCTTGTGGGCACCTCGTAGGTCGGTTGATGCTCTTCTTTAGCCGCAAGGAAGATAATTTCCAAATAAAAATTCCCTCAAAATTTCAGCTCTATCTGAGTTACACATCTTCGGGAATATAAGAAACGGTTTTCGGCCAGAAACAGGGGCCTAGAAACAGAAGGAAACAGAGAAAGAGGTCCAATCTCAGAGGGGCTCTCGCCCCTCCGGGGCACCATGGAGGCCAAGGACCAGAGGGGGAACCTCTCCCCATCTAGGGGGGAGGCTATGGAGGATCAAGCCGGAGGAGGAGCCTCTCTTCCCCTATCTATCGGTGGCGTCGGAGTGCCGCCGGGGGAACCATCGTCGCGATGATCGTCATCATCAACATCATTGTCTTCATCACCTCCCTCATATCTTTTCAATGGTCCGCTCTCCCGCACCCCGCTGTAATTCCCTACTTGAACATGGTGCTTTATGCCAAATATTATTATCCAATGATGTGTTGACATCTTATGATGTTTGAGTAGATTTCTTTTGTCCTTTGGATTGATTGGTGATCTTCATTGGTTTGAGTTGTGAACAACTAATCCCCGAGTGGTTTTGATAATTAATAACAACATATATGTCATTGATCTAATGAACATTGATAATAAATTTTAGAAAAGATCAATGATTGGTATGGCATGAATTAATGGATGTGGACCCCTCAAAGCATGGACCTTGAGATGGGCACGAAGAGGCAAGCTGTGGGTGCAGAAGACATGGAGGACTTACACAGCCAGACTTGCAGTTTTGGACCGAGATCAGGTGACTTGCCTCTTGGCAGTCACCGTGTAACATGCGGGCTCACATCTGCCATACATTCCTGATCAGAGGAACATCAACGAGTGAAGGCCAAAGCTGCCCACTTAGCAACGCACAGGTTGACCACGGTGGAAAAACGATTCATGACTTTGCATGAGAAAACTTTTGTTGTATTGAAGTATGTGAGAAAATATGCTGGAATAAAACAAATATGTAAATTGATCTGTTCAGATTTTTTTTATGCATACCCATTTATGTTCTACTCCCTTCGTTCCTAAATATAAGTCTTTTTATAGATTCTAATATAGACTATATACAGAGCAAAATGAGTGAATATATACTTTAAACTATGTCTATATACATCTATATGTAGTTCATATTGAAATCCCTAGAAAGATTTGTATTTACGCACGGAGGGAGTATTTTTTCATTTTTCATTTTATATTTTGAAATAAAATTTATAGTTTAAGAATTGTTCTTCTCACATTGTAAGAGCATCCACAGCAGGACCGCACAATTCTGCTCTCTGGCGAGGGCATGCATGTTCCTCCGCTGCCGTTTCTTCGCAATGCGGGCGCGGTTCTGGAGAAAGCCGTCCGCACCCGCATTGTGAAGAAACGGCAGCGGAGGAACACACACACCCTTGCCAGAGAGCATAATCGGGTGGTCCGTGCCATGGCCAGACTGCCATCGAAGAAGGAGAAGGCGGACAGCGACGGTGAGTACTGCTCCGGCGACGAGTAGATTCGGCTCGAATCCGATTTGAGATATGATAATTGAAGGTGTCTGGTTGTGAGAACGCAAATTTAAGGCTTGACCGGTCAGTGTCCACGGACACGTCTGGGCGCGGCCGCTGGGCCAGATTTGCAAAGTCCGTCTGTGGATGCTCTTACAATGTGAGAAGAACAATTCTCAAACTATAAATTTTATTTCAAAATATAAAATGAAAAATGAAAAAAATACTCCCTCCATTTGTAAATATAAGTCTTTCTAGAGATTTCAATATGGACTATATATGGATCTATATAAACATAGTTTAAAGTATATATCTACTCATTTTGCTCTGTATATAGTCCATATTAGTATCTGTAAAAGACTTATATTCAGAAATGAAGGAAGTATAACATAAACGGGTAAGGTAAAATAAATCTGGACAGATCAATTTACATATTTGTTTTATTCCAGTATATTTTCTCACATACTCCAGTACAATAAAAGTTTTCTCATGCAAAGTCTGAATCGTCTTTCCGCCATGGTCAACCCGAGCGTTGCTAAGTGCGCAGCTTTGGCCTTCACTTGTTAATGTCCCTCCGATCAGGAATGCATGCCAGATGTAAGCCCGCATGTTACGCGGTGACTGCCAAGAGGCGAGTCACCTGATCTCGGTCCGGCAGTTCTATGGGGTTTGAGCGATGCGGCACAAAACCCTCACATTTTGTCGATCGAAAGGGTTGCTCTGAAATTGCATTTGACATCGAGACGTTTGCAGAAGAGTTTGGTATGGACAACAAGTTCACTAAGAAGAAAAAGATTGAGCGGCATACAAATGATAATCCTTAAGGGAAAAGGCTATTTCACTAAACAAAGTTAGCCTATTTGGCCGATTTAGGAGACCAGACGTATGATCCTTCACAATCAGGCTCAAAGTCCTTGTTGGAAATGTTTTTTAATAGCAAACAAGGGCTCTGCCTAATACATTCAGAACTTTCTTTTTATGTATAATTTAATAAAGAAATAGCAATTATTCATTTCATTTCATTTTTTTGCATTGGTAGTTCTTTTTCATTTGAAAGGGCAGGCACTTACCTCACACACACCCCCTTAACCTTGGGTCGATCTCTAACCCTAACTCGGAGTGGCATAGCTCAGAAGGAAGAAGAAAAAGTACGACAAATGGTAGAACATATTCGCTTTTTTGGCTGAATTTAGATGGTATTAGTAGATCAACTGATTAGCAATATAGGCATGATGAACACGGATGATGGCCCCCGCAAAAAAAACACGGATTGATGGACCGGATGGTTTCACTGGATATATCTTGGTTTAGAATGTGTTGTACTGCTAGTGATATGGACTACCTGTTGTTAGTTCATATGTTGTCGGCTGCGTACGTTTGTGTGTGCCACAGTTATCACTATTTACTTAAGTTGTCCTGTAACTTATACTACCTCTATTGAACTGCAAAAATGTCATTTCAAGTTGTTCATGATATGTTAGGAAATGCTTCTCCCCACCCCACCCCAATCATAACAACCATGTTACTCCGTTAAACATGCACTCCTGTAGCACTCTTATTTATGTTTTTTGATGTTAGTTGGGGATATCTTATTAAGACATCACACAAGCATATATAATTAACAAATAGTCTTCCTCTGATACAAAAATCCAACCTTGTTGTGTCCACAAGGCAGGGTATTATTCCAAAAATGTAACCAATTTAATCCAACCGTGTTCTGTCCACAAGGCAGGGTCTTATTCCAAAAATCCAAACGAACTGCCATGACAGAAACTGTCACCCCTGCCCCCCTAAACGCAGTAAAAACCGCTCGCTTCGTTCGTCCTTTCTTTAATACCCCCTCCATATCAAAATATAAGACGTTTTTTACATTATCATAATGTCAAAAAATGTCTTATATTTTGATATGGAGGAAGCATAAGATAAGATAAGAAAACTGCAGGGCAAAAAACTAAATTCAGAAGGTTCTCATACCACCAGGTAGCCAGGAAATACAACCTGAGACATACAGCAGACAGAATCACAGGTACCAATAATTTCCATGTGGGCTTATTGCAAGTTAATAAAAAAGGGGGCTTTTCCTCTGTCTACGCTAAGACAGATTTCTCCCGGTGTTGAAATTGGCCTTGGTTTCAGTGACCATCTTCCTAAGAAACTAGTTAGCCTTGGCCTCAATGACCCTCCTCGCAAATGATGGCAAACAAAACGATGCGGTGTGGAACTCGGAATTGTAGAACTTGAGCGGCCCCTTTGATTTTGTGGAGTATTCGTCCTCCTCGATGCTGAAGACGGGATGCTGGAAATCAACACTAGGTCCCTCCGTGGAGCAGAGCATGAAACCTATCACTCCGCTGCAACAACAACCGAGAATCATAAACTCGGTGGCTAAAGAAAGGAGAACCCAGTTCGATCACATAGAAGACAGGATCAGTTGCGCATACCTAGGGTATGTGGGCACCGTAGTCCATGCGTAGTTCACCGAGCCTTTGAAAACCTGGCGACAGTTGGTGACAATGTCCTCTATGATGTGCATGTGCAGCCATATGCTCTCCGCCTGGGTGCAGACGACCCCGCCCGGACGCAGAGCCCTGGAGACGGACTCGAAGAACGGCTTCTCGAACAGCTCCTGGGCAGGGCCTACCGGGTCGGAGGAATCGACGATCACTGCATCATAGGTGCCCTCTGGAGCATTCTTCAGGAAGGCGACGCCGTCGCCGATGTGCAGGGACACGCGAGGGTCCTCGAACCCGAGGGCCAGATGAGGGAAGAACTGCTTGGACACATCGACCACCATCTTGTCGATCTCGCAGATGTCGATCTGCTCCACCGAGGAGTGCCGCGAGACCTCCCGCAGAACGCCGCCGTCTCCACCCCCGATGACCAGGACCTTCTTGGGGTCTTTGATTGAGCAGAGAGGGAGGTGGGTGATCATCTCCTGGTAGGCGCACTCGTCCCTCTCCGTCACCTGGATCACCCCATCCAGGACGAGCACCTTCCCGTAGGTGGAGGACTGGAAAACCAGCACGTTTTGGTAGTCCGACTTGCCTTGAAACAGGACCTTCTCCACCTTGAGCGAGTGCGCCTCACCGGGCCACATGGGGCTGATCTCGGAGAACCACCCGGGGATGACGGCGGAGATCCCCGCCTGCTCCCCGGCTCCGTCCGCCGCCGCAGCGCCCTCGCCCTCCCGCGCCCTCTTCGCCGCCGTCTCGGCCTCCATCCCAAAAGCCTAGAGCGCGACGACGGCGAGACGAGCTCGGCGGCTTGGGTGGATTTCGTCGGCGGCGGCGGCTAGGTGTAAGGTGGGGAGGGATGTCAGCCTCGGCCTTGAGGTTAGGGCTTTATTCCCTCGGGATGTGTCGGCGGCGGCTAGGGTTTTTCTTTTGCCTCCGTGTGAAAAGCATACGGCTGGTATTCGGGCACTCGGGCTGCATCGGATGCCGCACCTGTGTGGGGACGTGTCAACGTGGGACCATCCACCGCTTTGCCATCCGAGCTTATCTTTTGCCGAGTTTTCTCTTCGTTTTCTTCCCGATTCTTTCCGGTCACGTGCAAACCATTCATGCCCAACCTTGCCGTTTTTTATTTTGCGCTAAACTTTAATCATAACCATAGATTTAAGAGCAACTCCAACGGAGTCTGTTTTTTGTCCGTTCAGATCAGTCGCACGCCCGACGTCCGCTCAGTTTTACATTCGGGTCGGCAGTGCGCCCAATGCGCCGACCCATTTCATGTCCACATTAACTTTAAAAAAAGGCCTGCGGCTGATCATGCCAACGACCATGTCTCATCATGCCGGCACCATGTCAGCGACGGCATACAATGTCGGCTTCAGGAAATATCATCACAGTTCATGCTGGCGCACTCGTCAGCCGGCAGACACACATGCCAGCACACAAAAAAGGGTGGAACTTGAGTTCGACCACACCATCGTGGCCCCGTGGTCATGCGAGCACACCTGCCAACATACAAAAAAGACGGCGCTCGCCGTCATAGATCACTCGTCGTCGAATTTGAGCATGTCGGCCTGCATCTTCTCGAACCACGACCTCTTTCTTGGCGACACGGTGTTGAGATCCACCTTCATGATCTCCACTCCGGTCATCATACTCGCGAGAGCCACTTCTTTGGCCTTGGTCTTGGCGTTGACGGCCTCGATCTCTAGCATCTTGGCTTGCTTCTCCACCTCGAGCTCGAACATCTTGGCTTGCTTCTCCACGTCCATCTCAAGCCTCTTCCTTTGGATCTTCATGAAAGCGTCCATTTGCTCTGCATTGAAACGCCAGCGCTCCTCCTCCCTTGGGTCCTTTTTGTTCATCATGCCCTCCACGCTTGCGATCAAGGCGTTGGATGCCGCACCCCGCTTGTCCTTCTTCTTGGAGTTGGTCTTCCCCCGCGGCCATGTCGGCTCGCCCTCCCCAACCTCCTCCACGGTTTGCTTCCCCCCATGCGACTTGAGGGCGGCATATTGCGCCTTGAACTTCTCCTCATCCTTGATGACCCGAAAGCAATGGGAGAGGTTGAAGCACTTGCCATTGTGTTGAACCTTGAATGCCTCCAGAGTTTGAAATGCCTACAAAATGTTTCCATGCAAGCATATGGGCAAATGATATGCAAATGAACACGCAAGCATGAACTTGATGACACAAAAGAGGGCGCTTGTTAGCATACCATGTCTTACATGCCAATGCCGCTCACGGGGCGGGCCTTGATGCTCTCAAGAATGGCGCAAAACTTGTTGCACTCTTGTTGGATCACCCTCCATCGCTTGGAAATGGGCACCCACCCGCGCGTACTCACAAGTTGGTAAGGCGGAAACTTCTTGCGCTCATGAAACTCTCGGTGGACACGCATCCAAAAGGTTGAATGCTTTTGTTCGGCGCCTGCCTTGGGGTCTTGTCCAATGTCTCACCAACACTCGCAAAGAAGTTTGTCCTCGGCCACTGTGTATGCCTTCGTGCGCTTGCTCTTGCGCTTTGGCTTAGGACCAGCGGCTTGGTTGGCGAGCTTGTCCTCGAACAAGGGCTCCACTTCGGTGTCGCACTCGTCCTCTTTCTCTAACCCGTAGTCATCCGGGAACTCATGGTCGAGTGGGAAGCCGTCCAGGTCGATGCCGATTGATAACCCACAAGTATAGGGGATCGCAACAATTTTCGAGGGTAGAGTATTCAACCCAAATTTATTGATTCAACACAAGGGGAGCCAAAGAATATTCTCAAGTATTAGCAGCTGAGTTGTCAATTCAACCACACCTGGAAAACTTAATATATGTAGCTGTCGGGACCCCGATTCTAAGTCACACCGATCTAGCATGTAACACGTCATATCACTTTGCGGCCTCACGCACGGTATTCCCACGGGTGTCTCCTTACCTGGCCCGGGACCGTTTGCGCCTTTTGGCTCACATATATGATAGTGTTGCTAGCATCCATATGACAGAGAATTCGGGCCGACATGACTAGTCGTGAACCCAAAGTGGCACTAACTTACGGGGACAGGCATACATGAAACAACATCGAGCATGTCGGTCATCAGCGTGTGAATCCGGGCTGTAGCAACTAGGCTAACAGGACTCCGGGAATCCGGGCTGTAGCAGGCTAGCAGGACTCCGGAGATCACTGCGTGACATTTCCCCGAAGGGACAGACACAGGAACGATGTGAATCACATGCCGGCCAGTCTAAGTGTTCCGGAGCAGTAGTGTTGGGCTATCAGGACTCCAGTGAACCGGGCTGTAGCGGACTACCATGGCTTAGTGGAAGCACGACTACATTTCCCCATAAGAGAGGCTACCAAGAATAGACAACTAGGTTGTCGGATCCCACACATAGCAATACACGTCACACGTACTCATAACATGCAAGTATATGTTGTACAACATGGCATCACAATATAACTCAAACTCATATAGATAAAGGCCCAGAAGAGCCACATAGCACAATACAAACAGGGGTCTCATGACCCATCATTCAGAGCATACAAGCAACGGAAGCATTACATGTATGAGTACAGACATCTACAAATGAAAAAGGCTGAGAAGCCTGACTATCTACAAGTCCCTCCCATGGTACAAGATCGTAGCTGAGGTAACAAGCTACTCGTCGAAGTCCAAGCGGAACTATTAGTGAGACAGATGTCTCATCTGTAAAACAAAACATAAATAAAGCAAACGTGAGTACAAAGGTACTCAGCAAGACTTACATCAGATCATATCATACATGCATTAGTATCAAAAGGCAAGGTGGGGTTTAGTTGCAGCAAGCCGGCTTTGACTCAGTGGCTATCCTGTTCTACGACTACGAGTAAGTCCTTTGAGGTAGGAAAGCGCACATGAGTCCACTAATCACCACATCAATACACTACTACGGATTCATTCCCGTCTCCTTACGAGAAGGCCATCCATAGCACTCACACTTGTCTTGAGCATTTTAGAGTATCCATTTCAATTTGTCTATGTACCACGTAAACATCCAAGAAGTCCATAACCGCGGACCCAGCTATTCGAATAGATCATGATAACCCTGCAGGGGTGTACTTCGTCACACACGCTCTCGCCACTTACCGCCATGTACATGTCATGTATCTCGGCAACCTTCAAGCGGAAGCCTGGCGAGGGTGTCGGCCACGACCTGACTAAGCACACAAGACTCTAGTCCAGGTTTATCGCCTATTCGGGTTCCATCCGCAAGGAGATTCGGCCGGGGTATCGCTCACGACTCCAAACAATGTGAGCAGGGTTCCCAAGCCCACCATCCGGGTGCCACTTGGTACACCGTGCCACTGTGCGTAGTCTGTCCCAAGCCCACCTGGCCGGGTGCCACTTGGTAGACTACTAACACTACCTACCAACACCAGAAACTAATTGCAACTCCTGGACAGAGATCAAGTTGGTTAATAAGTCGAGAGGGGCACTTAAGCATTCCAATGTGTGGTAGTAGCTAGTCATTGGACGACATACACAGAACGCAGTGCTTAAGGACGGTTTCAGTGAGACAACCCACCATGTACTCCTACATGGCCTCTCACCGCCACCTTTACCAAATCGTGTTCACACACTTAACTCTCAACATCAGAACATAGCACTGCACTCCAATTCATTCCCAATGAATCAAACCTGACATACTCTAAGAAATAGCAAGCAATGCATGGTAGGAACACAACATGGCTCAATCAACTCCTACACATGCTAGTGGGTTTCGACTATTTACTCTGGCAACGACAGGTCATGCAGAGGAGTGGGTTCAACTACCGCAGCATAAAGTAGGAGTTGAATCGTTGTTGTCCTAATTCAATAAAAGAGAGCAGGAGCGAGAGGGTAGGATTGTATCGGAATGAACAAGGGGGTTTGCTTGCCTGGTAGATCAATAGGGGGGCACTGCTCCTTTGACAGGTACTCTGGATCGGTCTCCAGAGTAGGACCTATCGAGAACGAACGGTGTCGGCAATCAATACACAAGCATATGCAACAATATGATGCATGAACATGGCATTAATGTGTGATGTTGTTTGAGCTAATGCAACTAGCATTCATTTGGTTGAAGTCCATGTGAACCAAAGGTTCAAATGCATCTCCAAAATAAGCTCTTATAAATGCCATTCATGTGTTTTCACCTATACAGTAGGTATGAGTTGGTTTGTCATGCATGAAAATGGCACAGATGGATAGATTGCATTTTTCTGATAATTTTTCATATATAAATTATTTCAATCTGAGCTACGGTTGAATTTCTATGAATTTTAGAAGTTTATATCATTTTTTGGATTTTCCTAATTTATTTTTAAACCAGAAAATGATTAATTGCGTTAGCATGACAGTGGTATGACGTCAGCGAGTCAAATGGGGCTGACCAGGTCAAATCTGACGTGTGGGGTCCACACGTCAGTGTCACAGTTAATTAACAAAGGTTAATTAGCACTAACACTAACCTAACTACAGATTTAGTCAGAGACGGGCCCCACCTGTCATTGACCCATACGGGTCAAATTTGGTCAACTGGGGGGTTCAAACCCAGTCAACCCGCCGGCGTTTAGCCGCCGGCGAGGCCGAACGCGGCGGAGGGCTCGGGATCGTCGCTCCGGCGACCATTCGGGCGGCGGAGACCACTGACGAGGAGCTGGAGCTCGTCCGCGTCGTTTGGAGCAAACGGGAGGTTGCGGGGGTGCCGGAGCTCACTGGAAACGAGCTCGAGGCGGCGGCCGGAGTTCGGCCGGGTGCACGCACAGCGCTGCGGTGCACGACAGGGGCTGCGGTTGGCGGCGTGGGCTTGCTGGGGGGCTGCTGAGCGTGTTGGCGTGCGCGACCGCAAGCTGCGGTGTCTAGGATGACGACGGCGACATGAACGGCCGCGAGGAGCTATGGTCGTGGTGGCAGACGGGGCTAGAGGGCGCCAGAAGAGCAGGGGAGAGGGGGGTTCGACGGCGGGGCTCACAGTGGATCCTGCGGAGGCGTTAGCGAGCTCGGGGGAGGCCCGGAGCGTGCAGGGCGGCGAAGGAGATCTTCGGTGGCCGGAGATGAAGACGACGACGACAGTGGCTCTCCAGGGCTTCCCGCGTCGCGTGGCTCGACGGAGAGGTAGCATACGATGGTGCGGAGCTTGCAGACACGGAGAGATGGTGAGGGGGAGGCGGTAGCTACGACAGCGACGAGCTGCGGCGATGGCAGCGCTCGGTCGCAGGAAGAGGGAGAGATCCAGGGGAGGAGGGAGAGCGAGAGAGAGAGTGAGAGAGGTCCGAGGCGGCGTGTGGCGTCGTGCAGGACATCCAGGGCAACGAGGGGGAGGCCAGGCAGGCAGGTGGCATGTCGGCACGGCGGTGCGCGCGCGTCGGCCACGCGCCCGGCCGACTAGCGCGAGGACAAGGACGACTGGCACTGTGCCAGTGGGCCGGCTGGGCTGCACAGTGCCAGGCCGCAGGTAAGCACAGGTAAGCATTTTTTTCCACTTTTGTTTTCTTTTCTATTTTCTGACATTTGTTTTAACTTAATAACAATACTAAATCATTTTATTTTCTTCTGACATTTTTTGTAGGGACCTAAGGGATTAATCCAAAGCCCCTCACCAAAATTCAGAATTTTTGGACATATATAAAATATATAACATATATATCCAATGCAAATAATTATTGCATTAATTCCAAACGGCCAAAATAAATATTTATGAGCTCCTAAAAATATTGGTTTGAAATTTACCTCTGACCAATATTTACAGAGAGCAACATGAACATTTTCTTGGACCTTTTTGGAGCAATTTTTATTTGGGTCATTTCCAGAAATGATTTCTGAGGGTTTCACAAATCTTCATTTCAAATTTAAATGAAATTTAAACATGATGAACACATGACTGGCTAGTCTAGGTCATACGAGAACTAGGGATGTGACAACTCGCCCCCACTCAGAAGAATCTCATCCCGAGATTCAGGAGTTGGCGGAAAGAAAGTGGGGTACTCAAGTCGAAGATGATATTCTCGCTCCCAAGTAGCTTCTCTCTCGGAATGATGAGACCACTAAACCTTGAGAAACTTGATGTTATGACGTCGAGTGACACGCTCTGCTTGATCAAGAATGCGAACAGGGTACTCTCGATATGTGAGGTTATTTTGGAGATCAAGCATTTCGTGGTCCACTCCGCGGATGGGATCCGAGAAGCAACGCCTGAGTTGAGAGACATGGAAGACATCATGAACTCGAGAATGATGTGGGGGTAGTTCCAACTGGTAGGCAACCTCTCCTCGTTTAGCGAGAATGCGAAAAGGACCAATGTAACAAGGAGCCAACTTGCCCTTGATACCGAAACGATGGGTGCCCTTCAAAGAAGTAACCCGAAGGTAAGCCTTGTCGCCTACTTCATAAGCCACTTCCTTATGACGACGGTCATACTGGCTCTTTTGACGAGATTGGGCTGTTTTCAAATTCTCACGAATGATGCGAACTTGCTCTTCTGCCTCCTTGTAGGATCGAAAGTATGTCTAGAGGGGGGTGATTAGACTACTTGACCAAATAAAAACTTATCCTTTTCCCAATTTTAGTTCTTGACAGATTTTAGCAACTTTGGACAAGTCAAGCAATCTTAACACAATTCAAGCAAGCATGCAAAGAGTATATGAGCAGCGGAAAGTAAAGCATGCAACTTGCAAGAATGTAAAGGGAAGGGTTTGGAGGATTCAAACGCAATAGGAGACACGGCTGTTTTTGTCGCGGTTCTGATAGGTGGTGCTATCGTACATCCACGTTGATGGAGACTTCAACCCACGAAGGGTAACGGCTGCGCGAGTCCACGGAGGGCTCCACCCACGAAGGGTCCACAAAGAAGAAACCTTGTCTATCCCACCATGGCCGTCACCCACGAAGGACTTGCCTCACTAGCGGTAGATCTTCATGAAGTAGGCGATCTCCTTGCGCTTACAAACTCCTTGGTTCAACTCCACAATCTTGTCGGAGGCTCCCAAGTGACACCTAGCCAATCTAGGAGACACCACTCTCCAAGAAGTAACAAATGGTGTGTTGATGATGAACTCCTTGCTCTTGTGCTTCAAATGATAGTCTCCCCAACACTCAACTCTCTCTCACAGGATATGGATTTGGTGGAAAGAAGATTTGAGTGGAAAGCAACTTGGGGAAGGCTAGAGATCAAGATTCATATGGTAAGAATGGAATATCTTGGCCTCAACACAAGTGTAGGTAGTTCTCTCTCAGAAAAAGCAAGTTGGAAGTGTAGGTTTGTTCTGATGGCTCTCTCCACGAATGAAGAGGGGGTGGAGGGGTATATATAGCCTCCACACAGATTCTAACCATTACACACAACTTGCCAATCTCAGTGGGACCGAATCGATAAACTCGGTCGGACCGATTCAGCAAAGCTAGTGACCGTTAGGAGATTCGGTGGGACCGACATGCAACTCGGTAGGACCGATATGGTTAGAGTTAGGGCATAATGTAATCTCGGTGAGACCGATTACACAAACTCGATGAGACCGATTTTGGTAATAAGCTAACCAGAGAGTTGGTCGGGTAAACTCGGCGGGACTGATTGCTCATTTCGATGAGACCGAAATGTTATGAAAGAGAAATAGAGAGTTTACATTGCAATCTCGGTGGGACCGATCGCTCATCTCAGTGGGACCAAAACATTATGAAGGGAAACAGAGAGATTACAATCCCATCTCGTTGAGACCGAGATCCCTATCGGTGAGACCGATTTGCCTAGGGTTTGTGGCAGTGGCTATGACATTTGAACTCGGTGGCGCCAGATAGAAAGAATTGGTGGGGCCGAGTTTGACTTTTGGTTTAGGTCATATGTGGATGTGAGAAAGTAGTTGAGGGTTTTGGAGCATATCACTAAGCATTTTGAGCAAGAGCCTCATTAAGCAACACCTCATCCCTCCTTAATAGTATTGGCTTTTCCTATAGACTCAATGTGATCTTGGATCACTAAAATAGAAAATGTAGAGTCTTGAGCTTTGATCTTGAGCCAATCCTTTTGTCCTTAGCATTTTGAGGGGTCCACTTTTCTCATCCATGCCATGCCAATCATTGAGCTTTCCTGAGATATTAATCTTGAAATAGCATTAGCTCAATGAGCTATATGTTGTTAGGAATTACCAAAACCACCTAGGGATAGTTGCACTTTCAATCTCCCCCTTTTTGGTAATTGATGACAACATATAGAACAAAGCTTCGACAAATGATAATAAGAGTGAAAACATTGTCGCTTTGAGAAGTATGTGAAAAGCAAGAGCTCCCCCTAAATTTGTGCATAGTTTAAGATTTGCTTTGGACTGCAAATGCACATTGAGTTAGGATCATGGGTTACTCTTCCATGTCACATACATCTTGGTGGAGCGCTCAAAATGATAATAATTAAATACATGCACTCATCACCAAGTAAAGTGGATGATCATATGGGGATATAAAAAGATAATGTCATCCAACAAGCATGAAGGTAGCATATGATCAAACACATGATCATCCAAGTATCACACAAAAGCATAAAGTATCTCAAACAAGAAAATAAACAAAGTTTAACCACCAAACAATAAGAGAGAACAAAAAGCAACACTCTCTCTCGAAGCCTATGATCTATACATTTTCTCCCCCTTTGGCAACAAGTTACCAAAAAGTTCATAAAAATGCATAGTTCTAGATCGACTCTCATGCTTGGTCTTCAGGTGGTGGTGTAGATAAGACGCCAAGGATGAAGACATCAGTTGATGTAGATGGAGCTGGTGGAGTGGGTGTTGGAGCTGGTGGCACTGAAGCTGTAGCTGGTGCAGATGAAGTTTCTCTGGTGTCTATAATAGGCACTGCAGCAGATCTCTGTCCTCTGGACACTCTAGAAAAAGCATCAGTGGTAGACTTGCCCTTCTTCTCCTGCACTTCATCCTGAAGTTGCTCAACAACTGACTGGATCTCAGTGACCTTCACATCTAAATCATAGAACTTCTGCTCCATGATCCTCTCCAAGCTCTCCTGGTTTTGAGTCAGGGTGGCCAATCCCTTATCAATCCTCAGAGTGGAGGCAATCAAGTAGCCAAGCTGATCTTGCTTGCTCTTCAGAAGATACTGAGATGCCTCATCAATGGTTGGCATCTTTGCAGCCTTTTCAGTCCTTGCCTTCTCCCTCTTTGCTTGTGCGTGCACAGAAGATGGTTCATTTTCATCCATCACCACAGTGTTGTCCTCAAAGTCTGGGTAGATGGGCATGTGTTCCTTGTCCAAGAGATATGTGCCAGTGCCCATCTTGGAGTTGATTAGCTCCTGGATCTGTGGGGCATACCCACAACTTCTCTTTTGATCTACAAATGTTCTGTTTATGGTTTCCACAATTAGGCTCATGTTTTTGAACTTTTGAGGCACATCAAATATGTGAAGCAGGTTAATTGCATGGCCTCTGATCATCTTGTGATCACGTGACTTTAGCAGAAGAGTGTGCCTGAGGATCCAGTTGATTGTTGGCAAACCTGACAGAAGATAATGCACTGATCCAAACTTGTGTGTCTCAAGAGCAGCATCTGGGATCTCTTTGTACATATGTGCCATGGTGTTGTGATCGTTCTTCTTCTTGGCATAGACATCCAAGTCATCTTCATTCTCCTCAGGAGCATTGATCAATTTTTCCCATTCTTCAACCGTTGACTGGTACCTAGTACCTTCAGACATCCAGACAATCCTTCCATCTGGGTAGAAATGAGCTGTGGAATAGAACTGCATAATAAGCTCATCATTCCACTTTGTGAGCTTCTGAGCCACAAACTCATCGACTCCACATGCCTTGAAGCTGTCATATACACCAGGGAAGTGATCTTCATTTTCCTCAATGAATTTCCAATCAACCCATCTCATGTCACACACTATGGGCTTCTTGTCAAGTAAAATTGTCTCATAGAAGTCCTGCTGTTCCTTTGTATGGAACCTGTAGTCCACAACAGTCCTTCTCCTAGTGGCATATGGATCAGACTCTCTCCATAGCCTTAAACCTGAATCCTTCCTGATTTTCATGTTCTCTGCAACTGGGTGAGCATCATTGTGATCTGGAATTTTGGGCTTCAACTTTCTCAACACAACAGAATCATCTTCTTCTTCAGTAGCTTGAGGCACTGGGGCCTTGTTCTTCTCCTCAGCAGGGATGTTCCTGGTGCTCCTCTTGGGTTTTGGCTTTGGAGCTAGAGCAGCAGTCTTAGGAGCAGTATTAGGCTTAGATGGAGCAGCCCCTGCCCTTATAGCATCTCCCATAAGCTTTTGAGCTTTGGGTGTCAGTGCTGCATCCTCTTCCTCTTCCTCTTCTTCAGGATCTTTCATTATTCAAGATCCGCCAAGCACTCTGGAAGTGGTCTTCTTGACCCTTTCCTTCCTTTTCTTTTCTGCCACAACCTGTTCTTTGGGTGCAGATCCCAAAGTCTCTTGAGTGGATGTTCTGGCCTTTGACATGGGAACTCTCTTGGCAGGAACCTTTTGCTTCATTCCTGGTTTAGTGGCAGCAGCTGTGCCATATTCCTTTTTCAGGACTTTCCTTTTTGAGGTGGCCTCTTCCTCAACAGCCACATAGTCCTCATCCTCAGAATCTGAGGTTCTCTTCTTTCTGGTCCTGGTGGCTGCCTTAGGCAAGTTGCTGGGTGTACTCCTGCTTCCCTCATCAAAGCTGCTAGAGGGACTAGTGCCCTCACTCATGTTCACTTGCTCCTCAGACTTGTTCTGACTGTCACTCTGATCTGACATGATGCAAACACTGACAGCAGACCCTGTGAATAGATTATAGATGAGGTAGATTGGATAAGCATCACAAAGTACAGAGGTTTTTGCAAAAGAATGAGTTAAAAACTTACTTTTAGTTTTCCACAGAAGCATTTCGGATCTACCGATTTGAAAACTCGGTGATACCGAAGCAGCTTTTGGAACCTAAACTAGTGAACTCGGTCAGACCGAGTCACAGTTCAGTGGCACCGAGACTGCTAGGGTTTCACAAAGTATTGAACTCGGTCACACCGATTTGCAATTCTTGGTCAGACCGAGAATCACATGTGCAATGGCCTTAGCCAAATCGGTGGAACCGATTTCAACAACTCGGTTGGTCCGAGATGATTTCGGCGGAAACGTAACCCTAAATTTCCAATACACAACTAGATTATGGAGTGATTTCGCTGGATAGAGTGATCTCAATCGTGGCAAGATACATGGCAAAACTATGTGCTAAGAATCGGAGAGGGATTAGCACAAGGATCAAGTCCATACCCTAAGTGTGGCGATGGACCTGCGGCGGGAGGCAGCTGGCGATGAGGAGGACGATCTGGAGACCCAGGGAGGAAGAGCAGGCTGAGTGCGGGTGAAGGGGTTCGGAAATTTTTTCAAATTTTTGCCTGGGGATATATATAGCCTGACCTTGTTGGTGTGACCGAGTGGAACAACTCGGTGGCACCGAGATTCATAACTGCAAGTAGTTACTGAAACTCGGTGTGACCGAAAACTTCAAACCGGTTGCACCGAGATTGAAAACCTAGATCGACTTAGTGATCTAGGTGTGACCGAAATGGATGAATCGGTCAGACCGAAACGCACAAAGAAGTTTTGGAAGTTTAAGTCTATGATGAATCAGGGACTCCGAGTGCTCCTCACACAGAGTGGTTCGAATCTGACTTGATCAAACTTTGTGATGTAGCATGAATAGAGTTTGAGACGAGAAAAGCATAGATAGCTAGAGAAGGTTCTTAGGCATTCTTGTCCATCCACTTGGCAAAAGAAAAAGGAGCCAAACAATCAAAACAACAAGTGGATGTCCTTGAATGAGTAAATCATGCAACCAACATGCTCACACAATAAAATGGCAAATGAAATATGTGGCAAAGCATGCACAACCAATTCTAGCATCTATCAAGCAATTGGCGATGACTAGGTCATCTATATATGAGTATATTGACTTAGGAGTCAAATGAGAACATTTGATCATAGGTCATACTCATCGTTTAAGCACAAGTGGGGTTACAACTTTTACATGAAGCATTGTTGTGTTCACACCATTAGAGTTGCTTTAGCTCAATTCTTAGAGTAAAGCTCCCCTAGATGTGAGATCCCCCCTAAGAGGGATGAACTAACCTTGGTTTTTGTTGATGATGACTTCATGTAGATGTTGAAGATGTGGATGCTCAATGTTGATGTATATCATTTGGAGCAATCCTTGGGAGTGAGTTGCACTTTCAATACCTACACGGGTTAGTCCCACAAGGAACAAATAAGGATACCCATAGACATAGAGTGATGCACACACAAGATGATGTCTATGAAAGCATTAGGTTACCTTGTCCCTTGTCTTACCAACAAGAGGGTTTGTGACTCCTTGAACTAGTGCAAGATGTGGAAGTTGATTGCACTTGTTTTTGCCAAAATGATAAGAGTGAAGTATGTTGGCAGAGTCACTCTCAAGAACTCTCTAGTTCTTCTTCTTTGGGATCCACATCATCTTGATGGGAATCCTTGGAGTTGCAGTCGTACTTGATGAAGTAGAACTTGATGTAGTCTTGGGAACCCACTTGACCAAGGCCTTGGGTGCTTCTTCAAATGCATCAATTTCCCCTTGAAGCTTATCCTTGCCTTTTTGCTTGTGGTCTTGTGGTGAAAGATCATCTTGAGCTTGTGTCCCTTTGAAGGAAGTAGGATCATACTTCTCTTGTTGAGGAACAAACTTCATCTTGGGGTATTTATCTTCTTCCCACTCAACTCCATTGGCATTGAACTTTCGTTCAAAACCAACACCTTGGTTCTTCCGGTGCCTTCCTTACTTGCGTACAATTTCCTCGAATTGCTTACTCCCGGCAAGGCTCTTGTAAACAACTTTCTATATAATTCCCTTCAATAAGCTATTTTCTTGCTCAAGTGTAACTTGGCTAAGAGAATCATTAGTGGAATCAAGAGAACTACTAGAAGCAACAACATTAGATTTAACATGATTATTGTCACTACTAGAGGAAGAATCTTTCTTGTTCTTGTTACTAGACTTGACTTGAGGCATGTAAGTGGATAAGAGTAAATGCTTGGCAATGTAAGAAGAATTTTTCTTGCGAATATCATTATTGATTGCCTGTAAGAACTCATGCTCTTGCTCAAGGTTGAGCTTTTCAAAACGTAATTTCTCATGAGTCCTTAAAAGTTCTCGATGATCTCCTAAGATAGTTTCATGAGCTAACTTAAGAGTGTTTAGTTCTTTAGTTAGAAACTCAATCTTCTCCTTATCATTGTCATTCGTTTTATCTTGATTAGCATGATTAATTGACGTTTCATCATAGTATTCATCACTAGAGTTGTCAACAATTAAATCATCATCACCTAACAAGTCATCTTCATCACTATTGAAATCAACATACTCGGGGTGTGATACCTTTGGGCCTTTAGCCATGAAGCATCTTCCAAGTCCTTCATTTGGTGAATCAAATATGTCGTAGGAGTTGGTTGACACAAGTGCTAGACCGGCAACACCTTCATCTTGAGTATATTCGGAGTCAGAGTGATAGCTTCTCTCGGAGTGATTGTCGGAGTCGGAACCGGATACCCATTCACCAACATGAGCTTGATGTCTTCGTTTTGTGTAGCTCCTTGATGACTTGTACTTCCTTTCCGAATCCTTGCTTCTCCAGGATGTTCTTCGTTCATAACGATCATCTCTACTCCTTCTCTCTCTTGATGGTGATTCTTCTCTTCTACTTATTCTTTTTGGAGAATCTTCTCTTCTTTTGTAGGGTGTCGTACACTCATTGGAATAGTGTCCGGGTCTTCCACAATTGTAGCAATTTCGCTCTCGACTAGAAGATCTTTTGTCATTGTAGGACCTTGACTTGGAACTTCTCTCTTTGCTTCTACTCTTGTAGAACTTGTTGAAGTTCTTCACCATTAGGCTCAATTCTTCATTGAAGGTTTGTTTCTCACTTGATGATGTGGGAGCTTCACATGAGGCTTTGTAAGCACCACTTGACTTGTTATGGAGCGCCTCCTTATCCTTGAGTGACATCTCATGAGCAACGATTCTTCCAATGACTTCCGTTGGCTTGAGATCTTTGTAATTGGGCATCATTTGGATCAATGTGCATACGGTATCATATTTTCCGTCCAAAGCTCTTAGGATCTTCTTGATGATGAATTTGTCGGTCATCTCTTCACTTCCTAAGCCGGCGATCTCATTTGTGATAAGAGCAAGCCTAGAGTACATTTCAGCGACACCTTCACCATCCTTCATTTTGAAATTGTCAAGATGACTTTGAAGCACATCGAACTTGGATTCCTTGACGGAGTCGGTACCTTCGTGCATATCAATCAAAGTATCCCAAATTTCCTTTGCATTCGCAAGACGGCTGATTTTGTTGAATTCTTCGAGGCACAATCCGTTGAAGAGGATATCACAAGCTTGAGCATTGTATTGCAGCATCTTCAACTCTTCCGCGGTAGCTTCACGGTTCGGTTCTCTCCCATCAAAGAATTCACCTTGCAAGCCAATACACACAATAGCCCATACGGCGGGGTTATGTCCAAGTATATGCATTTTCATCTTATGCTTCCAACTAGCAAAATTAGTACCATCAAAGTAAGGACCTCTACGGTGGTAGTTTCCCTCGCTAGACGCCATACTCTCCTAGGTTGTGAAACCAAGGCTATGACTTCCAAAAGCTATGAAAATCAAGGCAAATGGAGACCAAAGCTCTCATACCACTTGTAGGATCGAAAGTATGTCTAGAGGGGGGGGGGTGATTAGACTACTTGACCAAATAAAAACTTATCATTTTCCCAATTTTAGTTCTTGACAGATTTTAGCAACTTTGGACAAGTCAAGCAATCTTAACACAATTCAAGCAAGCATGCAAAGAGTATACGAGCAGTGGAAAGTAAAGCATGCAACTTGCAAGAATGTAAAGGGAAGGGTTTGGAGGATTCAAACGCAATAGGAGACACAGATGTTTTTGTCGTGGTTCTGATAGGTGGTGCTATCGTACATCCACGTTGATGGAGACTTCAACCCACGAAGGGTAATGGCTGCGCGAGTCCACGGAAGGCTCCACCCATGAAGGGTCCACGAAGAAGCAACCTTGTCTATCCCACCACGGCCATCGCCCACGAAGGACTTGCCTCACTAGCGGTAGATCTTCACGAAGTAGGCGATCTCCTTGCCCTTACAAACTCCTTGGTTCAACTCCACAATCTTGTCGGAGGCTCCCAAGTGACACCTAGCCAATCTAGGAGACACCACTCTCCAAGAAGTAACAAATGGTGTGTTGATGATGAACTCCTTGCTCTTGTGCTTCAAATGATAGTCTCCCCAACACTCAACTCTCTCTCACAGGATATGGATTTGGTGGAAAGAAGATTTGAGTGGAAAGCAAATTGGGGAAGGCTAGAGATCAAGATTTATATGGTAAGAATGGAATATCTTGGCCTCAACACAAGTGTAGGTAGTTCTCTCTCAGAAAAAGCAAGTTGGAAGTGTAGGTTTGTTCTGATGGCTCTCTCCATGAATGAAGAGGAGGTGGAGGGGTATATATAGCCTCCACACAATTTCTAACCATTACACACAACTTTCCAATCTCGGTGGGACCGAATCGATAAACTCGGTCGGACCGATTCAGCAAAGCTAGTGACCGTTAGGAGATTTGGTGGGACCGACATGCAACTCGGTAGGACCAATATGGTTAGGGTTAGGGCATAACGTAATCTCGGTGAGACCGATTACACAAACTCGGTGAGACCGATTTTGGTAATAAGCTAACCAGAGAGTTGTTCAGGTAAACTCGGTGGGACCGATCGCTCATTTCGGTGAGACCGAAATGTTACGAAAGATAAACAGAGAGTTTACATTGCAATCTCGGTGGGACCGATCGCTCATCTCGGTGGGACCGAAACGTTATGAAGGGAAACAGAGAGATTACAATCCCATCTCGGTGAGACTGATTTACCTAGGGTTTGTGGCAGTGGCTATGCCATTTGAACTCGGTGGCGCCGGATAGAAAGAATCGGTGGGGCTGAGTTTGACTTTTGGTTTAGGTCATATGTGGATGTGAGAAAGTAGTTGAGGGTTTTGGAGCATATCACTAAGCATTTTGAGCAAGAGCCTCATTAAGCAACACCTCATCCCTCCTTAATATTATTGGCTTTTCCTATAGACTCAATGTGATCTTGGATCACTAAAATAGAAAAATGTAGAGTCTTGAGCTTTGAGCTTGAGCCAATCCTTTTGTCCATAGCATTTTGAGGGGTCTACTTTTCTCATCCATGCCATGCCAATCATTGAGCTTTCCTGAGATATTAATCTTGAAATAGCATTAGCTCAATGAGCTATATGTTGTTAGGAATTACCAAAACCACCTAGGGATAGTTGCACTTTCACTCCTGAATCATGTCCGGTCCAAAGAATTGTCTTTCACCGGTTTCTGACCAGTTCAAAGGTGTTCGACATCTTCGTCCATACAGAATCTCAAAAGGAGCTTTCTTGAGACTGGATTGGTAGCTATTATTATAAGCAAAATTGGCGAAAGGAAGACACTTCTCCCAATCCATACCGAATGAGATAACGCAAGCTCTAAGCATGTCTTCGAGAATTTGGTTGACCCTTTCCACCTGACCACTTGATTGAGGGTGGAAAGCGGTACTGAAGGAAAGATGGGTGCCCATGGCAGTTTGGAAACTCTCCTAGAAATGAGAAGTGAAAAGACTACCACGGTCTGAATTGATCTCTAGTGGAACACCATGAAGTGAAACTATTTGAGAAATATATAAGTCAGCAAGCTGACTAGCTGTGATATTCTCTCGAACAGGTAGTGAGCCACTTTGTAAAGACGATCAATGACTACGAAGATAGCATTATTCCCTCTCTTGGTCCTGGGAAAACCGGTGATGAAGTCCATACCAACTTTATCCCATTTCCACTCAGGAATAGCTAAAGGATGAAGGGTGCCAGCAGGTCTTTGATGTTCTGCCGTAACGCAACGACAAACGTCACAGTTAGCAATGAACTCGGCGATTTCTCTCTTCATCCTAGTCCACCAGAACCTCTAGCATAGGTCCTGATACATCTTAGTACTACCGGGATGAATCATGAGAGGAGATTCATGAGCCTCCTTAAGTATTAGTTGTCTTAGATGCTGATTCTTAGGAACTACCAAGCGGTTCTCAAAGAAAAAACACCTCGATTATCCATAGAGAAACGACCAACAACCCCCTTATTGATGTTTCTCTTGATGCGGATAACACCCTTATCGAACTTCTGGTCAGTAAATAGTAATGATCTGATCCTCAAGGGTAGGTTTCGCCGCCAAGGTAAAAAGGAATCCATGAGGAGCAATGTGAAGGTTAAGCTTACAGAATTCCTCAAGGAGAAATGGTTGGCCCTGCTGCAACATGAGATTGTTGCAGTAGGACTTACGACTTAGTGCATCAGCCATGACATTGGCTTTGCCTGGGGTGTAGGTAATCCCTAAGTCGTAATCTGAGATCAACTCCAACCAACGTCTTTGCCTAAGGTTCAAATCTGGTTGGGTGAAGATATACTTGAGACTCTGGTAATCGGTGTAAATCTCGCAATGCTTACCAAGAAGGTAATGTCGCCATGTCTTAAGTGCATAGACTATGGCTGCAAGCTCTAGATCATGTGTAGGATAATTCTCCTCATGTGGATGCAACTGTCAAGATGCATAAGCAATCACATGATGATCCTGCATAAGAATGCAACCTAGTCCCTGTCGTGAGGCATCACAATAGATAATAAAGTCCTTAGTGAAATCCGGTGGCACAAGTATGGGAGCAGAAGTCAGGCGTCTTTTCAGTTCCTAAAAGTTGTACTCACATTGTGGGGACCACTCAAACTTTTTATCTTTCTTGAGAAGTTCCGTGAGAGGTTTGGCCACTTTGGAGAAGTTTTCAACAAAGCGTCGACAGTAACTAGCTAGGCCAAGGAAACTTCAAACTTGCTTAACCGTTTCAGGCGGACTCCAATCAAGAACTGCCTGAACTCTCTCGGGATTGACAGCAATGCCCTTACCAGAGATTACGTGGCCGAGATAGGTCACTTCTGGCAACCAAAATTCGCACTTGGAGAACTTGGCATAAAGGCAGTGCTCTCTGAGATTTTCTAACACAAGTCTAAGATGTTCGACATTCTCTTCCTCGTTCTTCGAGTAAATAAGGATATCATCGAGGTAAACCACGACGAACTTGTCTAAGTACTCCATGAAGATTGAGTTCATCAAGCGGGAGAATGTAGCTAGAGCATTGGTTAGACCAAAGGACATGACGGTGTACTCATACTGGCCATAACGAGTGACAAAAGCCGTCTTAGGAATGTCCCCATTTTTGATCTTGATTTGGTGGTAGCCTAACCTCAAATCCATTTTGGAAAAGACCGAGGATCCAGCGAGCTGATCATACAGTTCGTTGATCCTGGGGAGCAGATACTTGTTCTTTATCATGACCAAGTTAATGGGACGATAATTACAACCATTCGGTCCGTACCATCCTTCTTCTTGACGAAGAGGACGGGGCAAGCCCAAGGAGAAGAACTAGGACGGATGAAACCCTTTTGCAAGGATTCATCAAGCTGTTTCTTAAGCTCAACTAGATCTAAGGGTGCCATCTTGTAAGGTCTCCTAGAAATTGGGGCAGTTCCGGGGATAAGATCTATGACAAACTCTACATCTCTGTCAGGTGGAATACCTGGCAGTTCCTCTGGAAAGACATCCAGAAAGTCACGGACTATCGGGATATATTCAAGGTCAGGAAGAGGGCTGGCATTAAGAGAATAGAGTTGACGCCTTGCAACTCTGGTGGAGACAGTGACTATCTTGCCAGATGGGTGTGTAAGCTGAACAGACCTGGTGAAACAATCAATCTTGGCATAATGAGTTTTCATCCAATCCATACCCAAGATGATGTTAATATCTGTAGACTTGAGGGCTATAAGTGATGCAAGGAATACAAGTCTGTCAACAAGGATTTCATTACCATGGCTTACATTAGAAGTTTGCCATTTGGATCCAGGAGTTTGAATGACTAGTGGAGAGGGCATATCACAAAATGATATGTTGTGCAAGCTAGCATAGCTTTCATAAATGAAGGAGTGAGATGCTCCAGTGTCGAACAGAACCGATGCTGGATGGCAATTGACAAGGAGTGTACCAAGAACGACATCCGGATCATCATGAGCGTCTTTAGCTGAGACGTGATGCACATGTCCACGTTCAGTGGAAGCTGACTTGACACTGATCATCTTGTGTGATGGCTTACCATGAAGAACAGACTCCTCGGGCTGGGGTGGAGCATAGTTGGCTTGAGAGCAGTCACGTGCATAGTGTCCTGGCTCTCCACATGTGAAGCAAATCCCTGAGGTAGGACGTGGACCCGCATTGACAAGCGGTCTACCAATAGGCCTGGGTGGAGCATCTCCCTTCCTATCAATAATATGCAAATCAAATTCATGTAGCAAGAGAACCCATCTAATAAGTCTAGGTTTAGCATCTTTATTTTCCATAAGATATTTAATAGCAGCATGATCCGTGTGAATAGTTACTTTAGAATCAAAAATATAAGTTTTGAACTTATCACAAGCAAATACAACTTCTAAGAATTCTTTTTCAGTATTAGCATAATTTCTTTGAGCATTGTCTAGAGTTTTACTAGCATATTGAATAACATTTAATTTCTTATCAACTCTTTGCCCTAGAACAACACCTACAGCATAATCACTAGCATCACACATAATTCCAAAAGGTAAATTCCAATCAGGTGGCTGAACAATAGGTGCAGAGTTCAATGATTTCTTAAGTATTTCAAATGCTTCTACACAATCATCATAAAAAACAAATGGTATATCTTTTTGTAATAAATTAGTCAGAGGCCGAGAAATTTTTGAGAAGTCCTTAATGAACCTCCTATAGAAACCGGCATGACCAAGGAAACTTCTTATACCTTTGATGTCCTTGGGACATGGCATCTTTTCAATAGCATCAACCTTGGCTTTATCAACCTCAATACCTCTTTCATAAACTTTATGCCCCAAGACAATACCTTCATTAACCATAAAGTGGCACTTTTCCCAATTCAAGACAAGATTAATTTCTTCACATCTCTGCAAAACTCGGTCAAGGTTGCTCAAGCAATCATCAAAAGAGGATCCATAGACGGAAAAATCATCCATGAAAACCTCACAAATCTTTTCACAAAAGTCAGAGAATATAGCCATCATGCATCTTTGAAAGGTAGCAGGTGCATTACATAAACCAAAAGGCATACGTCTATAAGCAAAAGTACCAAAAGGGCAAGTAAAAGTAGTCTTTGATTGATCATTGGCTGACATAGGTATTTGAGAGAAACCAGAATAGCCATCTAGAAAGCAAAAATGTGTATGTTTGGATAATCTTTCTAGCATTTGATCGATAAAAGGCAAAGGGTAATGATCTTTTTAGTAGCTTTATTTAATTTCTGGAAATCAATTACCATCCTATAACCTGTAATAATTCTTTGCGGAATCAATTCATCTTTATCATTAGGAACAATAGTAATACCTCCCTTCTTAGGGACGCAATGGACATGACTTACCCACTGACTATCAGCAACGGGATAAATTATACCTGCCTCAAGAAGCTTTAGTATTTCCTTTCTTACCACTTCCTTCATCTTAGGATTCAGCCATCGTTGATGATCACGAACTGGTTTGGCATCTTCCTCCAAATTTATTTTGTGTTGACACAGAGTGGGACTAATGCCCTTTAGATCATCAAGAGTATATCCAATAGCAGCATGGTGCTTCTTCAGAATTTTCAATAATCTCTCTTCTTCATGCTCTGAAAGGTTAGCGCTAATAATAACAGGATATATCTTTTTATCATCAAGATAAGCATATTTAAGATTATTAGGTAACGGTTTAAGCTCAAACACGGGATCACCCTTGGGTGGAGGAGGATCCCCTAGGATTTCAACAGGCAAATTGTGTTTCAGGATGGGTTCCTGTATAAAGAATACTTAATCTATTTCCCTTCTTTCATTCATAAACATATCATTTTCATGGTCTATCAAATATTGTTCTAAAGGATCACTAGGAGGTACGGCAATAGAAGCAAGACCAATAATTTCATCTTTACTAGGCAATTCCTCTTCACAGTGTTGTCTACGAAATTTAGAGAAATTAAATTCATGAGACATATCACCTAAACCAATAGTGACAACATCCTTTTTGCAATCTATCTTAGCATTAACTATGTTCAAGAAGGGTCTACCAAAAATAATGGGACAAAAGCTATCTTGTGGGGAGCCAAGAACAAGAAAATCAGCAGGATATTTAGTTTTCCCACACAAGACTTCAACATCTCTAACAACTCCCATTGGTGAAATAGTATATCTATTGGCAAGTTTAATTGTGACATCAATATCTTCTATCTCAGCAGGTGCAATATCATGCATAATTTCTTTGTATAAGTCATGAGGTATAGCACTAGTACTGGCACCCATATCACATAAGCCATGATAACAATGCTCTCCTATTTTAACAGAAATAACAGGCATGCCTACCACAGGTCTGTTTTTATCTTTTGCACAAGGTTTAGCAATTCTAGCAGTTTCACCTTCGAACTGAATAACATGCCCATCAATATTATCAGACAAGAGATCTTTAACAATAGCAGTATTAGGTTCAACTTTAATTTGCTTAGGATTAGCTAGCAGTTTTTCTATCATACCCGAAGGAATTTCAAAGCAGACATTTTCATTTTCAGTAGGTTCAGTAGGTTGAGGAGCAAAACTTTGCTCTACTGGTCGGGGGTGAGGATACCCCGAACAAGCCCCTCAGAGGATTACTTTCCATAGTAACAAGTGACAGTAAATTTCAGCACACCATATAACTTTTTCCTTACCAAATTCCACCTACCAAAGGCGCTTCACTCCCTGGCAACGGCGCCAGAAAAGATTCTTGATGACCCACAAGTATAGGGGATCTATCGTAGTCCTTTCGATAAGTAAGAGTGTCGGACCCAACGAGGAGCAGAAGGAAATGATAAGCGGTTTTCAGCAAGGTATTCTCTGCAAGCACTGAAATAATAGGTAACAGATAGTTTTGTGATAAGATAACTGGTAACGAGCAATAAGTAACAAAAGTAAATAAAGTGCAGCAAGGTGGCCCAATCCTTTTTGTAGCAAAGGACAAGCCTGGACAAACTCTTATATGATATAAAGCGCTCCCGAGGACACATGGGAATATCGTCAAGCTACTTTTCATCACATTCATATGATTCGCGTTCGGTACTTTGATAATTTGGTATGTGGGTGGACCGGTGCTTGGGTGCTGCCCTTACTTGGACAAACATCCCACTTATGATTAACCTCTATTGCAAGCATCCACAACTACAACAAAAGTATTAAGGTAAACCTAACCATAGCATGAAACATATGGATCCAAATCAGCCCCTTACGAAGCAACGCATAAACTAGGGTTTAAGCTTCTGTCACTCTAGCAACCCATCATCTACTTATTACTTCCCAATGCCTTCCTCTAGGCCCAAAAAATTGGTGAAGTGTCATGTAGTCGATGTTCACATAACACCACTAGAGGAGAGACAACATACATCTCATCAAAATATCGAACGAATACCAAATTCACATGACTACTAATAGCAAGACTTCTCCCATGTCCTCAGGAACAAATGTAACTACTCACAAAGCATATTCATGTTCATAGTCAGAGGGGTATTAATATGCATATAGGATCGGAACATATGATCTTCCACCAAATAAACCAACTAGCATCAACTACAAGGAGTAATTAACATTACTAGCAACCCACAGGTACCAATCCCGGACTTGGAGACAAGAATTGGATACAAGAGATGAACTAGGGTTTTGAGAGGAGATGGTGCTGGTGAACATGTCGATGGAGATTGCCCTCTCCCGATGAGAGGAGCGTTGGTGATGACGATGGCGATGATTTCCCCCTCCCGGAGGGAAGTTTCCCCGGTAGAACAGCTCTGCCAGAGCCCTAGATTGGTTCCGCCAAGGTTCCGCCTCGTGGCGGCGGAGTCTCGTCCGGAAAGATGGCTTATGATTTTTTCCTCATCGAGAGACTCCATATAGCAGAAGATGGCCATCGGAGGGCCACCAGGGGGCCCACGAGGTAGGGGGCGCGCCCAGGGGGGTAGGGCGCGCCCCCCACCCTCGTGGGCAGGGTGTGGCCCCCCTGGTGAACTTCTTGCGCTCAGTATTTTTTATATATTCTGAAAACGTCTTCCGTGAAGTTTCAGGACTTTTGGAGCTGTGCAGAATAGGTCTCCAATATTTGCTCCTTTTCCAGCCCAGAATCCTAGCTGCCAGCATTCTCCCTCTTTATGTGAACCTTGTAAAATAAGAGACAATAGGCATAAGTATTGTGGCATAATGTGTAATAACAGCCCATAATGCAATAAATATCGATATAAAAGCATGATGCAAAATGGATGTATCAGTATCTTTCTTTTATTAGTAACAATATCCTTCATGTACTTAGCATAAGGATTCATTTTAAGCATATCAGTCAAACGCATACGCAAAAAGATAGGTCTAATCATTTCAGCAAAGCGCTCAAAATCCTCATCATCCTTTTTCTTGGATGGTTTAGGAGGAAAAGGCATGGGTTCTGAACCCATGGTTCTCTTTCTTTACCGTGCTTCCTAGCAACAAAGTCTCTCTTATCATAACGTTGATTCTTTGATTGTGGGTTATCAAGATCAATAGCAGGTTCAATCTCTACATCATTATTATTGCTAGGTTGAGCATCAACATGAACATCATCATTAACATTATCACTAGGTTCATGTTCATTACTAGATTGTGTTTCAGCATCAGAAATAGAAATATCATTGGGATTCTCAAGTGTGTCAGCAACAAGTTCACTAGAAGCATGCAAAGTCCTATCATTTTTCTTTTTCTTCTTCTTAGAAGAACTAGGTGCATCAATATTAGTTCTCTGAGAATCTTGCTCAATTCTCTTAGGGTGGCCCTCGGGATACAAAGGTTCATGAGTCATTTTACCCCCTGTAGTCATAACTCTAACAACATTATCATTTTTCTTATTATTTAGTTCATTGAGCAAATCATTCTGATCCTTAAGTACTTGTTCTACTTGAGTGGTAACCATAGAAGCATGTTTACTAATAAGTTTAAGTTCACCTTTAACTCTAGACATATAGTCACTCAAGTGTTAAATCATATAAGCATTACGTTTCAATTGTCTACCAACATAAGCATTGCAGTTTTCTTGTTTAACAATAAAATTATCGAACTCATCTAAGCATTGGCTAGCAGACTTACAACGAGAAATATCACCTTCATCAAATCTATAGAGAGAATTTACCTTTACCACCTGTGTCGGGTTATCAAGACCATGTATTTCTTCAATAGGTGGTAAATTCTTAACATCTTTAGCTTTAATACCTTTTTCTTTCATAGATTTCTTTGCCTCTTGCATATCTTCAGGACTGAGAATAGAACACCCCTTTTCTTCGGAGTTGGCTTAGAAGTTAGTTTAGGAAGTGTCCAATCATTTTCATTACTCAACATATTATTCAATAGCAATTAAACTTGATCAACAGTTCTTTCCCTGAAAACACAACCAGCACAACTATCCAGGTGGTCTCTAGAAGCATCAGTTAGTCCATTATAAAAGATATCAAGTATTTCATATTTCTTAAGAGGATGATCAGGAAAAGCATTAAGTAATTGGAGAAGCCTCCCCCAAGCTTGTTGGAGACTCTCTTCTTCAATTTGCACAAAATTATATATTTCCCTTAAGGCAGCTTGTTTCTTGTGAGCGGGGAAATATTTAGCAGAGAAGTAATAAATCATATCCTGGGGACTACGCACACAACCAGGATCAAGAGAATTAAACCATGTTTTAGCATCACCCTTTAATGAGAATGGGAACAGCTTACACTACAAAAAAAGACACATCTGTGACATTTTGGGCCGAACGGATTTTTTTTCTGTCATACATATGACACTTCTATGGCGATAATTGTGACAAAACCCGGTATCATCATAGATGTGCTGGGCTCCTACTTCTATGACAAAAAATCATGACAGAAAATGGGCTTTTCGTCCTGGGCGGGCTGGAGACGCGGCTGCATGACATTCTTTGGGCCGTCCATGATGGAAAAAACCATGGTAGAAGCGAGGGCGAGGAAAATATCAGGGAGTTCCCGGTTACGGTGGGAGGTCAGGGGCGGAGCGATGCACGTTTCTCTCGTACACGTACGCGCGTGTGTGCGAGGCGTTGGCTCTAACTGAACCCGAGCGAGGCGTTGGGCTCTAACTGAACCCGAGCGATTGCACTGTAGGATACGCGTTACTGAACCCGAGCGATCGATCGATGGCTGTTAACTGAACCCGATCGAGCGATTCCTTCACTACTGTTGCTAACTGAAGCTAATCGATGCTGCCTCTGGGATGAACAGTGAGCGTTGCGGGGGGTTTGGATGAACAGTGAGCGGTGGCGTTGCCTCTGGATGAACAGGACCCCGTGGTGTGGTGGAGGGCTGGATGAACAGTAGACGGTGGAGGGGTGCCCGTGGAGGGGTGGTTGAATAGGACCCCGTGATGTGGAGGGCTGGATGAATAGTAGATGGTGGAGGGGTGGTTGAACAGTAGCCGGTGGACTAGCGCGGTGGAGGCTGGATGAACAGGAGCCCGTGGAGGCTGGAGGAGGTCGACGGTGGAGATGAACAATATCCCGTGGAGTCCTGTTTTGCGGTACGCCACACCCCTCCCGATGAACAGGACCCCCGTTTCGACCGTAGCGCTCCAACACAAGTCCGTTTCGTCCGTTTTGCGGTACGCCACACCCCTCCCGATCAACAGGACCCCCGTTTCGACCATATGAGGTCCGTTTTGTCTGTTTTGCGGTATGCCACACCCCTCCCGATGAACAGGATCCCGTTTCGAACGTGGCCGGTCGAACACAAGGCCGTTTCCTCCGTTCTGCGGTACGCCAGGCCTCGTTTCCATCACCTATTCCGTCCAAGCCCTCCCGATGA
The DNA here is from genome assembly GCF_003073215.2 of Triticum urartu. Lineage (NCBI taxonomy): Eukaryota > Viridiplantae > Streptophyta > Magnoliopsida > Poales > Poaceae > Triticum > Triticum urartu. Next base: position 262,816,568 of record NC_053028.1, on the reverse strand, counting down.
ACACGACCACGCATTCCGTTCTGACCCAGGCGGTTGGCTCCCACGCGTTACGTTGCCTCCCGATGAACACGAGCATTCTGTTGCCTCCCCATGAACACGACGCATTCCGTTGCCTCCCCATGAACATGACGACGACGATGTTTCTCTGTTCCGACCCAACCATGTACACATACATGGCCGTATTTTCTTTCTTGCACCCTGGCCGCTGTACGTACGCGTACATGCTATGTGCGCGCCTCTACTACGACACGTACGTGCCTCTACTACAACACGTGCGCGCCTCTACATCCACCAGTATATATGTACGTACACGTTCACGACCAGAATGACAACGCTACGTACGCTTTGACCAGGTGGGTCCCGACTGTCAGGCACTTCCTTGCCTGCAAAGATGTAGCAGGTGGGTCCCAGCAGTCAGGGGGGCGAATCATTTTTTTGCCCGGACGCACTTCCTTGCGTGCGAAGATATAGCTGGTGGGTCCCAGCAGTCAGGGGCAAACGTTTTTGTTTCACGAAATACAGTGGCCCGTCCGGTGGGTCCCCACAGTCAGGTGGAGGAATAACTATTTTGCACGTAATAAGGAGGCACTTCCTTGCTGCGGCCGATGGACCCAGCTGTCAGCCTCTCCACGTACAGTCCACGTCCGATGGAAGCCGTTCCTTGACCATGTTGACCATGCCGCGTCGAGAGCACCAGGGTGGTGGACGACGGCAAGGCCTAGGAAGGGGACGACGCGGAGCCGGGGAAGACGCGGCAGTGGATGCCCACGCATAGAGGAGTACGAGAGTTCACTGGTTCACTGCGGTGTGAGGATGCCGTCGCCGCAGAATAACAGGGGGTGTGGGTGAGTAGAGGGATGGTCTGGCCAGCGGTGGGAGTAGTAGGGGGCAGTGAGGCCTACGCCGCATCGCAGCCGGCCACGGGAGGCAGGAGCACGAGGCACGACCGGCGCTGGTTTGGGCGGCTGGAGCAAGAAGACCAGAGGTTGAAGAAGCACTACGGCCGTTGGATGGACATCGTACGGTCACCGGAGCTAGAATCGTGCATATTGACTAAGTTGACAAAGCCCTCCATCCCCGTCAACTTAGTAGGCCCACAAGTCAGTCTGCCACTATACTGGGTCCAAGCTAATAGGGGGAGTATTCATTTTTTTGTGCGTAATAAGGAGGCACTTCCTTGCGTGCGAAGATATAGCTGGTTGGTTTGAGCTGTCAGCGGCGATAACGTTTTTTTCGCGAAATACAGAGGCCCTTTCGGTGGGTCCCTGATGTCAGGTGGAGGAATCATTATTTTGCGCGTAATAAGGAGGCATTTCCTTGCATGCGGCCATGGACCCAGCTGTCGGCCTCTCCACGTACAGTCCACTTCAGATGCATGTCGGTCGTTGACCACGTTGACCAGGCCACGCCGAGAGCACCAGGGCGGTGGACGACGGCGAGGCCTAGGAAGGGAACGACACGGAGGCAGGGAAGACTCGGCAGTTGTTTCCCACGCGGAGGGGAGTACGGCTGTACGAGGGTTTACTGGTTCGTCTGCCGTCGCCGGAGAATAACAGCAGGTGTGGGTGAGTAGAGGGATGGCTAGGCCAGTGATGAGAGTATGGTGGGGCGGTGAGGCCTGCGCGGCAGCAGAGCCGGCCGCAGGGAGGAGGGAGCAGGCAGTCCCGCCGGCGCTTGTTTGAGCGGCTGGAGCAGGAAGAGCAGAGATTGAAGAAGCACAACGGCCGTTGGATGGCCATCCAACAGTCACTACTTGTGCGTCAACCTTTTTTTTTAGGAAAGCCTCAAATCTGTGGAAAACAGCATACAACCCATCTGCCATTATTTCTAATAATTTATAGCCCATTTGCTAATTATTAAGGTTTTTTTGGAGCCCATATTCTTTTTGTTAGCATTACAGCCCATATTGTGGCCACGGTTAAAACATTATACGAAATTTTGCATATTTCGGTGCGGTCCGAAATGTTTTTCATCCCGAAATTTCGACTCACATTCAAACTGATTTTAAAAATAAATGTATATCAATATAAAATCCAACAAATTCTCCACGCATAAAAATTAATGTAATTTAAAATCTCGAAATGAAAAAAAAGATATTTGAAACTAATTGCCAGTTTGATGTGTTTTAAAAATGTACAACCCATTTCTTATTACTGATGGGCCATTTTCTCGGCCAGCCGAATGAAAGCTCTCCTCGTCTTGAAAGATTTGCAGCCCAACAGGCCTGACAAAGCGACTTACTTGGCAAATCACAAAAAAACTGGGCTGTGGCCGTGGACCCAGCTGTCAGCCTCTCCACATACAGTACTGTTCCGATGGAATGTCGTTGACCACGTTGACCACGCCACGCCGAGACCACCAAGGCGGTGGACGACGGCGAGGCCTAGGAAGGGGATGACGCGGAGCCGGGGAAGACGCGGCCGTGGATGCCCACGCGGAGAGGAGTATGAGGGTTCACTGGTTCGGCTGCGGTGTGAGGCTGCCATCGCCGCAGGGCCTGGCTAGCGGTGGGAGTAGTAGGGGGTGATGAGGCCTCAACGGCAGCACATCCGTCCACTGGAGGCAGGAGCAGGCGGTCTCCCCGGCGCTGGTTTGGACGGCTGGTGCAAGAAGAGCAGCGATTGAAGAAGCAGCAGGACCGTTCGATTCAAATCCAACGGTTACTGCTGCTAGAATCGTTTGTTGACTAAGTTGACAAGCCATGCGTACGTGCCAACTTAGTAGGCCCACAGGTCAGCGTCCCAACCGGTGCGCCCCAGATGTCAGTGGGAGGAATATTTTTTTTCGCGTAATAAGGAGGCAGTTGATTGTGTGCGGCCAGGCCAGCGGAGGGAGTAGGGTGGGCCGGGGAAGCCTGCGCAGCATCACACCGGGCCACAAGAGGAGGGAGCAGGTAGTCCCGCAGGCGCTAGTTTAGGCGACTGGAGCAGGAATATCAGAGATTGAAGAAGCACGTCGGCCGTTGGATGGACATCCAACAGTCACTACTGCTAGAATCGTGTGTTCACTGATAAAGCCTTGCGTAAACAAGTCAGCCTCGAAATCTGTGGCGTGTACAGCCCATTTACTATTAATTTTATAATTTTTAGTCATTTTCTAATTCATATGGAATTTATTGCAGCCCTTATGTGGGAAATTTTGAAAATTCGCAAATTTTTGCTGGGGAACGAAATATTCTTAATCCAAAAATTAATAGCCATACTAAAACAAATTTAAAAATAAATTAGTACTATGTCATGTTAAATCCAATGAAATACGTATAAGATATCAGTGAAGAACAAAAACAAAAAAAGAAACTTATATCCCATTTGCTATAATTTTTTTGGAATTTTCAACCCCTTTTGATATTACTTTTAACAGACATTGACCATACTCTTAAGCCAGGCCGGAATGCATCCCTCCTCGTCTTGAAAGATTTGCAGCCCAGTAATTCGGAGAAAACAAATAGGCCTAGCTTGGGTATTCTTCAAAAAGAAATACTGGGCTACCTATTTTTCTAAAGAACTGGTGCATGAGCATTTAGCTTTATGTATTTACTTATTTATGTTTAGGGGACCATGAGCATGTACCTGGGCCAGATTCATGTGAGATCCTCCCATCCAGTTCATTATGGGCTTCTCTATTGGGCCTTCATCAGTGGGTTGCATGTTATCAACAAGTGGAAAATGTGTTCCGTATGAAAAATAGTATGCGCTACGTACGGTACGAGGCACTAAAGGATCGAACCATGCAATGACTTCCAAAACATTGTGTTTGTCATTCTAACAACACATTTATTCAACCAACAGATGAAATATACTACTGATTGTACATTGAAAACAGCAGCAGCAACAACCAGGGCTGGGGGGTGCAACAGAAGCAGTAAGCAGGCCAGAAGAGTGAAGACGCAGCTCTCTCTTCCAAACCAAACATCAGCCATCATTACAAAAGGGCTACAAAAAAGAACAAGTGTATGCATCAAACTAAATAAAGATCCTACTACACCAAGTGTACGCATCTAACTAACTGACTCAGTTAGACGTTACTATTTATTAAGCTGTGGAGATTGGCTGACGGCTTGAACCAGATGGGTGCCTGACGGGGGAAACTCCAGCCAGCAGGTCGAAGTCTGATACTTGCGACCCTCTCTCCTACTTTGGGCTGCAGAGCGTGGCAGCACATATCAAGGTATGGTGCATGCAGAGACGCATGGTACGCTGTGTACACACAGTTTTGCCTGATGAACGAAACCATGCTGCCATCATGATCCTTGCGATTGTCCACACGTGAAACAATGAGCTTGATTACCTCTGTGGGGAGCGAATTCCAGCCACTCTTTCAGCGGACGCTGCTCGGTTCTGCCATTGTTAGTGCTTGGGTTTCGGACGAGGGGGGAGGCGCCTTAGCGGGGATGGAAGATTGGACGAGATTATGTGCGGACAAAGATGGAGAAGCGAATATGTGCTGTGGGAAGTGGACAGGTGATGATGACTACAGCACGCCGCTTGACTTACGAGACACATACCAGCAGCGTAGGGTCATGTCGATGCCAGACAACTTGCTTGAGTGATCACAGTACTGGTACTCCCTACAGTGCTATGCCCTAACTTGCTTCAGTAGAGTAGTAGAGTAGGACTCTGCTCTACTACTAGCACCGGAGGAGTAGTATATTCTAATCTAAAATGGTTACAAACTTCAATGCCCGAGCATGGAACGACTACGAACCGTGCTCAAAGACCATGAAGGCGTCTCGTCCTCTTCCTCCCTCCCTCTCGCACCGCCCATGAAGGCGCCTCGCCGTATCTACGCTCCATCTAACCCTGCCATCCAAACATCATTTTGGTTAGAGTTAGTTCAGAGCTAGTTCAAGGTTAGAATCTAACTCTAACCTCTAACTGAGTTAGAGTATCCAAACAGTGCCCGTGTCTATGTGGTATTTGGACATGGGCGACAACCTCAACGCCAACGGTGCTGCTCCCGTTGCACCATATGTGTTTCTGTCCTTCTAGTTCGAAATCATGGTAGAATTCATGTTTCTACTCTGTATCCTACTACTATGCTAGTACACATGATTAGTTTCATCTCTGTTATAGCCGTCATGATTTATTTTGTGCTTATTCGGATTAAGTCTCGTAGTAACTTGCTCATATATTCAACTGGCGCAATGTCCCCTACAGCCACTCCCGTTTCATGGACGGCCTGGTCGATGCCTCCAAGGAGCCCTTCGTCCACTTCTATGAGTGCCCGATGCCGTTTTGTGGCTCGCCGGCGGACATGGTGCATCACCTCACGGATGTGTGCAACGGTCACTGCTGGCCCTTGGCGGAGAACATCAGGTACGAGACGTGCTACCCATTCACCATGCCAGAGTCGCTGGAGGATCACCGCCGCATGCTAGTCTCGGAGGAGGATGGCAGCGTCTTCCTCTTGATCGTGGGCACTGGCGAGGCCCGCGCAGGCCGCCGCCCCGTCTCTGTAATGTGCGTCAGGGGCGACGCCGCTGACGCTGACACTGACACGAGGCCGATGTATGGGTGCGTGGTCAGTGTTACTACCCCTCCGGGTCGCGTGGGCGGCGACACCGGCCTCATCGAACGGACTTGGACTCTGGGGAGCTGGGACTATCCCGCCAATGTGGACTTGGAAAACCCATGGCATCCTTTACCCGCCGATGCGGTGCACGGGGACTCCAAGGAGGTTCACCTGGACATACGCATTATCAAGTTAAATGTTGATCATTAGTCTTCGCTCAATGTAATCCGCTGTCTAAGCATGTGGAGACTTCCATGCAGGATCTTGCTCTATTGGAGTATCGCGCATGAATAAAAGTGTATCCGTTTATGGTTTATTCTAGAATCTTCCATGTATGAATTTTTACTACAGTACTGGTGAAAGACTTATGATGAACCATTTCTTACATCTCCTCTGACCGCTTGCAAGTCATCCTGATTTAATCCCTCCGTCTAGGTGTATAAGGGCATGGTTAATATTACTTAATAGTATAGCCAACTGTTGACTATAAGAAAGTGCCATGTCATCTGTAGCCAACATGTATAACAACCGATACTCAAAAACTAATTCTTACTAGTGTGTATGCACGTGCAATGCACGTCTTAACAGTATGGTGTGATTCCACCAAAAAAATACTTTGAAAAATGAATTCCGAGCAAAAAAAATATTGTTGATGCACACGAAATAGAGTTTGGAAATTTACTAATTGGTAGTACAAAATGCAACTACTGCCTGCGGTCATCCAGAAATTTTCGAAGAATATAAAAAAAGTACGTGGTGGAACCCACAAATTGTTTACTTCAACTTTAGTTTCTCCTCCAGACCATCTCACATCGACTCACAACCAACTCTTTTTTTACTCATCACAACCTGACAATTGCAGCATAGTAGAGGAGGCATAGGTCTTCTTTTCAGGAAGGTATGACACGGTGCAGCGATGGTTCCAAAACCAAGTAGATTCAGCTACAGGCACTGTTCACTGCGAATCCCTCCAATATCAGCCGTTAGATTTAGCAGATGAGTGGCTAGGATTGATGCTCTAGGTGCAATCCAAGACTCGTATACTATATAGTAGTAGTAGTATAGATAGTATAGAAAAGATCATTTCTTGCCAAGCACAATAAGTGTTATTTCTTCACAAGTTTTGGATGCAGGTTGAATAGTTGAACGCTTTTGTTTGCAAAAGATACCTTTTTATCTATTTCACCCGGATGTTTGTGAGCTCTAGAGATGAAATAATATCCGAAGAAACCTATCAATACCCGTTACACATGAGATGACCCCCACATCCTTTGTCAAAATAAACAACTCCCCGATCAATGCATTTCACTCTTCGGTGCAACGCACGGGCACCTTACTACTATAGATTAGTACGACCAAAAATTGAACTAACATTATATATAGTACGATAAATGCTGATGCATGTCACCTAAAATTATATCATTCAAAACTATGTTCAAATACGAATCCAACGATATAGTTTTTGTTGACATGCACTAACATTTTGTCAGTTAAATCTTCAGTCAAATTCAATGGGGACTAATAAACCTTGACCGATGTAGTACAAGTGTAGAGGGCGGCGCTGCACGGGAGTCTCACCTCTCACCCTGCTCATGGCGTGGCAGTAAAGCCGTCATATCACAAAACCCAACCACTCCCAGTAATAAGTGGCCTGGTAAAATAAACGGACAAGCAACCATCACATCCCTCCATCTTTTTTGCATTTCATCTCTCTGCATTTACTTTCTCCGGTTCATCTCGCACACTCGATCCCTAGCTACTACTCCTAGGGCCAGTTCTTTTGTCGGCTTCCCTAGCTTTTCCCACAAGACTAGTCACAGTGGAGAGTAACAATAAGGCGCCTCACTCATTTATTTAGGCTTCTAAACTACTACTCCATCCTGGTTTATTCCTCACCATTGTAATTTGTGCTAAATTTTGACCAAAGATTTAACTGGTTTATTCCTCACCATTCTAATCCGTCCGTCTAGGTGTGTAAGTCATCTTACGAAAACCAAATAATCCCAAAACACTTAGGCGTGGTGCATTAACTTCTACCTCGTTTCTTGTTTCTTGACATATCAACCAATAAGAGATAAAGAGTGTGCATGCTTTTAATGACTTGAGATATCAAACACGACATGCAGTGGTTAGTTCATTGCATGCAATACTATTAATTAGCAAATAAACATTAACCTTTCTCGTTTTCTCCTCCTCCTTGGTCACGGTGCACAGCCTAAGAGCAAGTACAATAGAGACTAGTCAGCAGGCTATAGCATCTTCCACATCAGCAAAATCATAGCTGGAGGAGAGACAAGTGAGAAGAAAGGACCAAGCGGGCGCTTCGCGAGTCACCGGGCGATAGCACAAGCAACGAGGAAAAGGAGCCTGCATGCAGCCCATGCGAGCGCTACGGCCGGCGTTCAACTCCCCCCAGCCAATCTTGTCACTTTCCTTTGCCTAGCATAGCATGCATGCATTAAATGTATAGCCAACACTACAGCCATTCTACTATATGAACTTTTTCAAATACAGGCTATAGGTGACATGGCTCTACTATAGAGCCGGCAGCTGGCTTTACTATTAACCTTGCTCTAAGATGACTTACTCACCTAGACGGATGGAGTAGTGCATGTGACATGCACTAACATTTCATTAGTTAAATTTATGATCAAAATTTGACACAGATTACAATGGGGACCAATAAACCAGGACGGAGGAGGAGTTATGGGATTACTAATCTATAAGCCTAAAAGAATTGGCCCCTGGTACTCCTACTACTAGTAGTACTCAAGTTGGAATTCCAATTGCACGGCACAACTTGTTAGGCAAAAAATTCGATACAGGGTGTAGGAAGCGGTTTGGGAATTTGCATGCCTTTCCAACCAATGAGATACTCCGTACAAAGTACGACGGAGAAATAACCACAGAGAAGGAAGCTAAAAGTAAACAATCAAACAAGCATTTTTGCATTTGTTTTGCATTGAATCGTTTCACAAGCTTGACTAGTGCTGTTTTTTCTACTTTTACAAAAACTGCATCGTAATGTTAAAACATGCATTTGCACGTACATAAGTAATAGTAGTACTCCCTCCGTCTAGGTGTATAAGTCTTCCCTCCTTCTTGGTCACGGTGCACAACCAAAGATGACTTATTGACTTGGACGGAGGGAGTAGTACAGTCTGCAAGCATATATCGAGAGAGACGTGTAGTGCGATAGTATATAGTAAAGTTTGTGCTATATGCGCGTACTTGCAAAATGTGTACGAATACACAAGGTTTCCAAACTTTCCCTTTTACATACTTAATTAAGGACGCTAAAAATTCCTGAACGTTCGGGATTTATCATTTGCGTCCCAAAACTAATGAGATCACCTTACGAAACAAAAATTATACTCCTCCTAAAAGCCACGACGCTCGCAGGAGCGCTTGCAGCGCGCCACGAGTGCCCTGGTGCGCGGCCGTTTCCTAGCGCGCCGACACAACGCCTCTTCCTCAGCCTCGCAACTCGCGAGGTGCTTATTAGCGGCTTGCCGGCGGGCGAGCGCGATCTCACCGGTGTGGTGATCCGGTGCCAACAGGTACTCCTCCTCGCTGGAAGCGTACACCCGGTCCACATGCCGCCAAGCGTAGATCAGGCGCTTGGGCCCGACTGCACTCAGGGCGTCGGCACGGGCGTCCTCCGCCACCCTCACGGCCCTCGCACGAGCCTTCTGCCAAAGAGCCAATCGCCTGACTCTCTTGGACGTGACATAGGCCTCCCAGGCAGCTTGTTCTACAGTGTGCTTCTCTTCCTCGGCCTTCTTCTCCACCTCTATTTTGGCGCGCTCTGCTGGAGGCAAAGCCTCCCACAAGGCGACATCCATTTCTTTCCAAAGCTCCTCAAGGCTGGGGGGGCTCGGCAGGCGGCGCGGCGTTCTCCTCGTAGCGGGGAGCCGACGCGTCCTCCAGCGCGCGTGCTGGGGAGATTGGGAACGCCGACGCGTCCACCTCGACGCGTCGCGACAAGGAGCGGAACGCCGACGCGTCCTCCTCGACTAGTGGCGGCGAGGAACGGAACACCGATGCGCCCTCCTCGACTAGTGGCAGCGAGGAACGGAACGGCGACGCGTCGCGTAGCGGCGAGGAGCGGAACACCGACGCGTCCTCCTCAACTAGTGGCGGCGAGGAACGGAACGACGACGCGTGACCGTCCGTGCGGTGCAGCGAGGGGCTCCTAGGGCTTGGGAGGGGCGATGCCATGGTGGTCGACGTGAGAGGGAGGTGGGAGGAGATAGCGATGAACGTGAATGTGAGGGGGAGGAGATAGCGATGTCATGGGAGGCGCAGTATTTATAGCGAGCAATGGCACACCTATGTAAGATATGGACTGAGCTGCACTGACTTAACTGCAGGTCCAGTTGTGTCACTGACATGTGGGATAGACCACTGTTGGGCCCATATGTCAGTGACCCAATGCACCTGCAGTTAAGTAACAGCTACATGGGAATATTTGTTGGAGTAAATTATGGGGGAGCGAAGGGGTGGAAATATTGCTGGTCACAACGGGTTGGATGAGCGTGGGGGGAGGAGAGTCATGCATGCATATTTTTTCACACGGGGTGGAGTGGTGGGATCGCCGGAGGGATAAGGAGAGTTCGGCAGGCATATTGTTTCCACACATGGAGAGGAAAATATTTGGAGACGAACGGGCTTCCTGCAGGTATGGGGAACGGTGCATAATAAGTCATCTTGCATGCCGGGCAAGGTATAGTCTCAAGTCATTAAAAACATACACGCCCCACACATGTTCATATTTCAAGGTGCACTAAATTATTGCATGCGATGATTAAGGCTGGCCACAATGGTGGTATCTTAGCTGGTATCATGCACACGAGAATAGCAAACATGCTGATGTGGCAAAGAATTAAAGAAGAGAGGGGGGTTAGAGTAACTAGTGTTCATGCATGCATCTCGTTTTCCATTCACATTTTACAAGTAAAATTCATGGACAAACTTTGACCCAAAGTACGATGGGGACTAGTAAACCAGAATGGAGGTAGTAGTTTTTTAAATCAAAGAAGGGTTTCCCCTTCCAATTTTCATTACTAAAAACCAGCATCTAAATCTAAACCATAGTATTTGCCCTAGAACTACCAAGTTCAACATCTCGCAACATAAACCCATACAACCTCCATCGCAAAAAAACCATACGCCAAGGAGGTACATAGTACTATGAATTCCATTTTCGCTCCATACCAATCGTTCTAAAAACTACTTACTACTTATAACGCGCCATTGAAAATCGGAACTCTTAACCCCGCTAAAAATGATATTTTAAACGTGGCTACTCGATCTGTGGCAACTGGCGAGCCACTGCTGCTCCAAGTCGTTCACCTGTGGTCCCGACCATCAACTCCTATGGATCAAATTATCACGCGAGCTGACTATTCCTACAAAGGTGCTCTACCACGCACCCGATACCCGCGAATGCAGCAATCGTGCACCTAGGGTTTTAGGGTTTATTTGTTAACGTCGCCTTTATGTAACACTCATGTGTGCGAGATAGTGAGAGGCCGACTGCGTGTGTGCGCCTCTTCTCTTCGTATATGTACTCCACCATTTGTCTCATGTCCAAAAAATTATAATAACTACTAGCAATGTGCCAGTGCGTTGCCACACGATCAAAGTAGATTAATACATATTCACCGATTTGATAGAAAAAAAGTCTAGTTTTGAAATACGTATATCACTAAAAATATGTTATGTTTCACTCAAAATATATTCCTTTGGCGGTTTTGATGAGATAAGGGAGGAATGTTGTTGGTTTCAAGATTCGAGAAGTGGTATATGTCTAATTTCTACTCTTACTAGCAAGATGCCCGTGCATTGCACGGAACATCAAGATCTTGTGGGAGAAAAGGATGAACGAGGGAAGGCCTTATCTGCAAATGTGGTGAAGAGTGCGTGTAAATTGCCATATTTTCCTTCCTATCAGTCAGATATAAATCGGACGACCTACATTGCAGGATGGCAGGCCCACCATCATCACCAACTCTATTTTTATCCCTACTCTTATAAAAAGCATTGTCGGTGATGATCATGTGCCTGCCATCCTGCAATATAGGCCGCCCGATCTATATCTGGCGGATAGGAAGGAAACTATGGCAATTTTGCAAAAAGATACCCACACCGCTCTCCACATTTGCAAATAAGGCCTTCCCTCGTTCATCCTTTTCCCCCACAAGATAAACTACTGATACAAATGCATCTTGATGTTCCGTGCAACACATGGGCATCTTGCTAGTTGTTGCAAAAAGCCCATGTGTGTGAGAGAGGGAGAGTGGAGGAGGACGGAGTGCATGCGTGGCAAAGACACAAGGAGTGTGTGTGCGATAGGTATCAGCTTAAAATGAGGCGATAGTGTGTGTGTGCACGATCAAGAGGGCGTGTCTCAAGAAGGGAAGAAAAATCTACATAGATACAAGGAGCGGGAGAGAGACATGTATGCGATGGTGGAAGCACGAGTGTGCGGGTGTATAAACCTATATAGAGGCTAGCTAGTCGATAAATGTTTGTGAGAGAAATACGATTCGGGGTGCGAAAGCAAGAGTTTTGTGTGTGTGTGAGAGAGACGGTAGTCGGGAAGGGGAGTGGAAGCAGGAGTTGTGTGTGTGTGTGTCTGAGAGAGAGAGAGAGAGGAGACGGTATTCGGGGTTGTCTGATCGGTAAACAAATGAATAATGTCAGTCTGGGATGGAGACGAAAAGGAGACCACAACAAATGTTGTGTCTACAGGAGAGAGAGAGAGAGTAATTTTAGTGGTATGAGTCATATGTAGAGACATATAGGGTTTGTGAGAGAATCCCATAGAGAGAAAGACAAAATGAAAGACGAGTGGAGACTGTGTGTGTGGCTGTGAAAAAGAAAGCTTAGGTACCGAGTGATACCAGAGAACAGTAGAGACGTGAGAGATAATGAAAACCATGTAATGTATAATGATAGGGAGAGCGTGACACTTCTCAAGGGAGACGTCGAGAGACAATGTTTGCGAGGATAGGAGAAACATGAAGTGAGCGTGCGGGTGAGCTGGAGAAAAGAGAGTGATAGCTACCTGAAGGAGCATGCATGCGAGAGAGATGGGCGTGAAAGGAGTGAACAAAAAAGGGATTCAAATATTTGAATTTGAGATGATGATACTGATAACCCACAAGTATAGGGGATCGCAACAGTTTTCGAGGGTAGAGTATTCAACCCAAATTTATTGATTCAACACAAGGGGAGCCAAAGAATATTCTCAAGTATTAGCAGCTGAGTTGTCAATTCAACCACACCTGGAAATTTAATATCTGCAGCAAAGTGTTTAGTAGCAAAGTAATGTGATAGTGGTGATAACGGTAGCAAAAGGTAACAGTAGTAAAAGTAATATGTTTGGTATTTTGTAGTGATGATAGCAATAGCAATGGAAAAGTAAATAAGCGAAGAACAATATATGGAAAGCTCGTAGGCAATGGATCGGTGATGGAGAATTATGCCGGATGCGGTTGATCATGTAACAGTCATAACCTAGGGTGACACAGAACTAGCTCCAGTTCATTGATATAATGTAGACATGTATTCCGAATATAGTCATACGTGCTTATGGAAAAGAACTTGCATGACATCTTTTGTCCTACCCTCCCGTGGCAGCGGGGTCCTTACGGAAACTAAGGGATATTAAGGCCTCCTTTTAATAGAGAACTGGAACAAAGCATTAACACATAGTGAATACATGAACTCCTCAAACTACGGTCATCACCGGTAAGTATCCCGATTATTGTCACTTCGGGGTTAACGGATCATAACACATAATAGGTGACTATAGACTTGCAAGATAGGTTCAAGAACACTCATATATTGATGAAAACATAATAGGTTCAGATCTGGAATCATGGCACTCGGGCCCTAGTGACAAGCATTAAGCATAGCAAAGTCATAGCAACATCAATCTCAGAACATAGTGGACACTAGGGATCAAACCCTAACAAAACTAACTCGATTACATGGTAGATCTCATCCAATCCATCACCATCCAGTAAGCCTACGATGGAATTACTCACGCACGGCGGTGAGCATCATGAAATTGGTGATGGAGGATGGTTGATGATGACGATGGCAACGGATTCCCCTCTCCGGAGCCCCGAACGGACTCCAGATCAGCCCTCCCGAGAGGTTTTAGGGCTTGGCGGCGGCTCTCTATCGTAAAACGCGATGATTTCTTCTCCCTGTTTTTTTTCTCCCTGAAACTCAATATATGGAGGTGGAGTTGGAGTCGGAGAGGCAACAGGGGGCCCACCCTAGGGGGGCAGGCGCGCCCCCCACCCTCATGGCAAGACGGTGGGCCCCTGGCCTTCATCTTTGGCAGGTATTTATCTTATTTTCTGAAAAGTGTCTCCATGAAGTTTTAGGTCATTCCGAGAACGTTTGCTCCTGCACATAAATGACACCATGGTAATTCTGCTGAAAACAGCGTCAGTCCGGGTTAGTTCCATTCAAATCATGCAAGTTAGAGTCCAAAACAAGGGCAAAAGTGTTTGGAAAAGTAGATATGTTGGAGATGTATCAACTCCCCCAAGCTTAAACCTTTGCTTGTCCTCAAGCAATTCAGTTGACAAACTGAAAGTGATAAAGAAAAACTTTTACAAATTTGCTCTTATTGTTGTAAATATGTAAAGCCATCATTCAAGTTTTCAGCAAAGATTATAACTAACCACATTCGCAATAATGCATAGGTATCAAGTATACTCATATCAATAGCATAATCAACTAGCGAGCAATAATAATAAAACTCGGATGACAACACTTTCTCAAAACAATCACAATATGATATAATAGGATGGTATCTCGCTAGCCCTTTCTGAGACCGCAAAACATAAATGCAGAGCACCTTTAAAGACCAAGGACTGACTAGACATTGTAATTCATGGTAAAAGAGATCCAGTCAGGTCATACTCAATGTAAACTAACAGTAATGAATGCAAATGACAGCGGTGCTCTCCAACTGGTGCTTTTTAATAAGAGGATGATGACTCAGCATAAAAGTAAATAGATAGGCCCTTCGCAGAGGGAAGTAGGGATTTGTAGAGGTGCCAGAGCTTGGTTTTGAAACAGAGGTGAATAATATTTTGGGCGGTATACTTTCATTGTCAACATAACAACCAAGAGATGGCGATATCTTCCATGCTACACACATTATAGGCGGTTCCCAAACAGAATGGTAAAGTTTATACTCCCCCTTCCACCACAAGCATCAATCCATGGCTTGCTCGAAACAACGAGTGCCTCCAACTAACAAGAGTCCCAGGGGGAGTTTTGTTTGCAATTATTTTGATTTAGTTTGCATAAAGCATGGGACTGGGCATCCCGGTGACCAGCCATTTGTCTCGTGAGTGAGGAGCGGAGTCCACTCCTCTTGAGAATAACCCGCCTAACATGGAAGATACGGACAGCCCTAGTTGATACATGAGCTATTCGAGCATACAAAACAGGATATTTATTTGAAGGTTTAGAGTTTGGCACATACAAATTTACTTGGAACGGCAGGTAGGTACCGTATATAGGTAGGTATAGTGGACTCATGTGGAATAACTTTGGGGTATAAGGGATTGGATCACAAGCAGTATTCCCGCTTAGTACAGGTGAAGGCTAGCAAAATACTGGGAAGCGACCAGCTAGAGAGCGACAACAGTCATGAACATGCATTAAAATTAATCAACACCGAATGCAAGCATGAGTATATAATCCACCATGAACATAAATATCGTGAAGGCTATGTTGATTTTGTTTCAACTACATGCGTAAACATGTGCCAAGTCAAGAAACTTAAATCATTCAGAGGAGGATACCACCCTATCATACCACATCATAACCATTTTAATAGCATGTTGGTACGCAAGGTAAACCATTATAACTCATAGCTAATCAAGCATGACACAAGAAACTATGATCTCTAGTTGTCATTGCAAACATGTTTATTCATAATAGGCTGAATCAGGAACGATGAACTAATCATATTTACAAAAACAAAAGAGGTCGAGTTCATACCATCTTTTCTCATCTCAGCCAGTCCATCATATATCATCATAATTGCCCTTCACTTGCACGACCGAATAGTGTGAATAATAATAGTGCATGTGCATTGGACTAAGCTGGAATCTGCAGGCATTTAATAAACAGGAGAAGACAAGGCAATATGGGCTCTTTTGTCAGATCAATAATAATGCATATAAGAGCCACTTCAACAATTTAATCATGGTCTTCTCCTATCGACCCCCAAAGAAAAGAAATAAAACTATTTACACAGGAAAGCTCCCAACAAGCAAAAGAAGAACATGAAATATTTTTGGGTTTTCTTTTTAATTACTACTACAAGCATGGAAAGTAAACTAATTAAAAGCTACAACTAATTTTTTTGGTTTTTCATAAGGTTTATTAAACACACAAGAAGAAAGCATAAAAAGGAAAATAAACTAGCATGGATGATACAAAGAAAAAGTATGAGCACTGACATCTAGCAATGAGTGTGTGAACATAAATGTAATGTCGGTGGGAAATACGTACTCCCCCAAGCTTAGGCTTTTGGCCTAAGTTGGTCTATGGCCATGGCTGGCCTAGCGGATATCCATAATAATAGTTGGGGTCGTACTGCGATGAGGAAGAAGAAGGCTCCGATTGCCACTGGCTGACAATCATCTCCGGATCCCACTGGTAATTAGACTGTCGTGAAGGATCAAATTGTGGTTCCGGCTCTGGCTCCTCGGCTGGTGCAGGGTTCCGATAGGCGTGGTTAGCCATCAATGGAACAAGGTACGTGCCTACAGTCAAATCAAACAAAGAAGGAGCAGACAAGGCAATAGTCTCAGGATGATGTTTATTAAAGAACAATTGATATTTAAGCTCTCCTTCCCTATTCTTAACAATAAAATCATGCACCACCATAATTTTATAATCTAGATAAACACGAGGCAGCACTTTTTCTTCCTTCTTAGCATGCCT
The DNA here is from genome assembly GCF_003073215.2 of Triticum urartu. Lineage (NCBI taxonomy): Eukaryota > Viridiplantae > Streptophyta > Magnoliopsida > Poales > Poaceae > Triticum > Triticum urartu. The sequence continues at coordinate 262,800,065 of NC_053028.1, read as the reverse complement.
AATAGGTATGTTAAAATGTGCAGCTAGGCGTGTAGCATAGATGCCTCCAAAGATGGGGCCCTTGGTACGGTTCAGACTTAACCGTTTGGCAATAATGTCGCCCATACTAAAAGAGTTATCACCGTATAAACCGTGGTGCAAAATAATAATATCAGGGATACTTAGGTTTCCATAGTTTCCATGACCAATTAAGCAACGACTAGCAAATAATGCAAAATAACGCAAAACAGGAAAGTGAATGCTAGTGATTCGTGCATCGGAAACCTTCCTTGTTTCCCCTACAGTGATAGTGTCAATAAATCTCTCCACATCATCACGATGTGGTTCTTCTGTATTGCCCTCAAAAGGGACTAAACAAATCCGACAAAAATCATAAAGTGACATCTCCTTGTGCTCATCATATAAATGAAACTCCACCGTAGGTGGTGAGTTCCTAGAATGAAAATGAAAGTTTTGCACAAAGGTATTTGTGAGCAAGAGATACTAATCGCATTGGTCGTGGAGGAACACGGTAAGGCCTGCAGTCTGAGCCAATTCATGAAAATCTTCATAAATCCCGGCTGCTCTTAAGAAATCCTCGAAAGGCCATTCACACGCCCGAACCTCTGTGGTGCGAGGCAGATTATACTTTGGCTTTGGTGCCTTTTCCTTCGAGCTTTGGCTCGATGAGCCCCTTAATAGTCTCCTCATCATTTTCTGAAAAATTCTGAAATTTTTAGTAACTTCAAAATAAAAGTAAACCAAACTCAATAATATTGATAGCAACTACTCCTACAAGTGCCTAGGGCCTATATCATGCATCAAAGCTACTTTTGACCATATAAATTTGACATGCAAGCTCAAGAACAGGGTCACCTAAGCAACACAAATTTGCAATGAATAAAGCACTAGAACAAAAACTAATTGGACCAATGGAGGAGTCACGTACCAAGGAACAATCTCCCCTAGCAGTTTTGTGAGAGGTGCTTTGAGCAAGGAGATCGAAAATGGCAGCAAGATGAGCTAGAACTCGTGCTTGAGCTGGATATTCGTGTTTGTGGGAGGAATATGAAGTGTGTGGGTGCAGGAATAAGTGGAGGAGGGCCACCGTGGGCCCACGAGGCAGGGGGCGCACCCTAGAGGGGTGGGCGCGCCCTCCACCCTTGTGGCAAGGTGGTTGCCCCCTGGTGTGGTCTTTGTTCCATAAACCCTCAAATATTCTAGAAAAAATCATATTTAATTTTCAGGGCATTTGGAGAACTTTTATTTTCGAGGTATTTTTATATTGCACGGATAATCCGATAACAGACAAAAAAAATATTTATTTCTATTTTATTTAATATAAATAACAGAAAGTAAAAGTGGGGTACAGAAGGTTGTGCCTTCTAGTGTCATCCATCTCATGATCATCAAAAGGAATCCACTAACAAGGTTGATCAAGTCTTGTTAACGAACTCATTCCGAATAACATGGAACCGGAGAAATTTCGAATAACACTATGTTACCTCAACGGGGATATGCACACCCCCCAGTAATAAGAATATCATATTACTTCTTGACAGTATGAAGAGGAAATTCAAAACCTCCAAATATAATCGATGGAATTTTTCCAATAGAGTTGATACTATGAACTTGAGGTTGTTTCCTTGGAAAGTGTACCGTATGCTCATTACCATTAACATGAAAAGTGACATTGCCTTTAGTGCAATTAATAACAGCCCCTGCAGTATTCAAAAAGGGTCTTCCAAGAATAATAGACATACTATCGTCCTCGGGAATATCAAGAATAACAAAGTCCGTTAAAATAGTAACATTTGCAACTACAACAGGCACATCCTCACAAATACCGACAGGTATAACAGTTGATTTATCAGCCATTTGCAAAGATATTTCAGTAGGTGTCAACTTATTCAAATCAAGTCTACGATATAAAGAGAGAGGCATAACACTAACACCGGCTCCAAGATCACATAAAGCAGTTTTCACATAGTTTCTTTTAATGGAGCATGGTATAGTGGGTACTCCCGGATCTCCAAGTTTCTTTGGTATTCCACCCTTAAAAGTATAATTAGCAAGCATGGTGGAAATTTCAGCTTTCAGTATCTTTCTTTTATTTGTAATAATATCTTTCATGTACTTCACATAAGGATTGGTTTTGAGCATATTAGTTAATAGCATACGCAAAAAGATAGGCTAATCATTTCAGCAAAGCGCTCAAAATCCTCATCATCTTTTTTCTTGGATGGTTTGGGAGGAAAAGGCATGGGTTTCTGAACCCATGGTTCTCTTTCTTTACCATGTTTCCTAGCAACGAAGTCTTTCTTATCATAACGTTGATTCTTTGATTGTGGGTTATCAAGATCAACAACAGGTTCAATTTCTATATCATTACCATTACTAGGTGGAGCATCATCATGAACATCATTATTAACATTATCACTAGTTTCAGTTTCATTACCAGGTTGTGTTTCAGCATCAGAAATAGAAATATCATTTGGATTCTCAGGTGTTTCAACAATAGGATCACTAGGAGCATGCAAAGTCCTATCATTTTTCTTTTTCTTCCTTTTAGAAGGACTAGGTGCATCTACATTATTTCTCTGAGAATCTTGCTCAATTCTCTTAGGGTGGCCTTCAGGATACAAAGGTTCCTGAGTCATTCTACCAGTTCTAGTAGCCACTCTACCAACATAATCATTATCTTTACTATTCAATTCATTGAGCAAATCATTTTGAGCTTTAAGTACTTGTTCTACTTGAGTGGTAACCATCGAAGCATGTTTACTAATAAGTTTAAGTTCACCTTTGACATTAGCCATATAATCACCCAAGTGTCCAAGCATATTTGAATTGTATTTTAATTGTATACCAAAATAAGCATTAAAGTCTTCTTGTTTAGCCATAAATTTATCAAACTCATCTAAGCATGGGCTAGCAATTTTAGTAAATGGGATTATAGCTTTATCATATCTATAGACATAATTTACCTTTACTACCTGTGTCGGGTTATCAAGACCATGAGTTTCTTCAATAGGTAATGGATTAAGATCATATGTTTCTTCAATAGGCGGTAAATTAAGACCATGTATTTCTTCAATAGGAGGTAAATTCTTAGGCCATGTTTGGTTCAGCTTTTATCGATGGATTCCGCTGCCGCGCAGCCGAATCTAGACCAAAGGGCGAACCCAGCAGAATCCGATTCCAGAAATCCGCTGCCAAAATCTGAACCAAAAGCGGAAGCAGCCTAGGAAGTGCTTTACAAAATCTGATTCCGCTGCGGGCCAAAATCTGAAAAAGCTGTATCAGCTGGTTTGCCAAATGACCTACATCTTTTTCACATCAGATTTTCCACATCTGTTTTTCCATAGCAGATTTTTCACAGCTACTTTTAGAAATCCACAGCCGAACCAAACAGGGCCTTAGCATCTTCAGCTTTAATACCTTTTTCTTTCATAGATTTCTTTGCCTCTTGCATATCTTCAGGACTGAGAAATAGAATACCCCTCTTCTTCGGAGTTGGTTTAGGAATAGGCTCAGGAATTGGCTCTGGAGGTGTCCAATTATTTTCATTTGTCAACATATTATTCAATAGAATTTCAGCTTCATCCGGTGTTCTTTCCCTGAAAATAGAACCAGCACAACTATACAGGTAATCTCTGGAGGCATCAGTTAGTCCATTATAAAAGATATCAAGTATTTTATTTTTCTTAAGAGGATGATCAGGCAAAGCATTAAGTAATTGGAGAAGCCTCCCCCAAGCTTGTGGGAGACTCTCTTCTTCAATTTGCACAAAGTTATATATATATCCCTTAAAGCAGCTTGTTTCTTATGAGCAGGGAAATATTTAGCAAAGAAGTAATAAATCATATCCTGGGGACTACGCACACAACCAGGATCAAGAGAATTAAACCATATCTTAGCATCACCCTTTAATGAGAACGGAAATATTTTAAGGATATAAAAGTAGCGAGTTCTCTCATCTTTAGTGAACATGGTAGCTATATCATTCAGTTTAGTAAGATGTGCCGCAACTGTTTCAGATTCATAACCATGAAAAGGATCAGATTCAACCAAAGTAATTATATCAGGATCAACAGAGAATTCATAATCCTTATCAGTAACAAAGATAGGTGAAGTAGCAAAAGCAGGGTCAGGTTTCATTCTAGCATTTAGAGATTGCTTACTCCATTTATCTAATAATTTTTTAAGTTCAGTTTTATTTCTGCAAGCTAAAATAGATAAAGAAGCATCTTGATCAAAAACATAACCCTTAGGAATGGCAAGTGGTTCTTCATCATCACTTTCATCAGTATCATCAGGTTCAATATTTTCTATCTCTCTAGCCCTAGCAAGTTGTTCATCAAGAAAAGCACTAAGTGGCATAGTAGTATCAGGCATAGAGGTAGTTTCATCATAAGTATCATGCATAGCAGAAGTGGCATCATCAATAACATGCGACATATTAGAACGAATAGCAAAAGCAGGTGTAGGTGTCGCAAGCTTACTCAAAACAGAAGGTGAATCAAGTGCAGAGCTAGATGGCAGTTCCTTACCTCCCCTCGTAGTTGAGGGATAGATCTTGGTTTTTGGATCTCGCAAGTTCTTCATAATGATAAGAAGATATATATCCGAAGTGACTCAAAGAATAGAGCTATGCTCCCCGGCAACGGCGCCAGAAAATAGTCTTGATAACCCACAAGTATAGGGGACCGCAACAGTTTTCGAGGGTAGAGTATTCAACCCAAATTTATTGATTTGACACAAGGGGAGCCAAATAATATTCTCAAGTATTAGTAGCTGAGTTGTCAATTCAACCACACCTGGAAACTTAATATCTACAGCAAAGTGTTTAGTAGCAAAGTAATATGATAGTGGTGATAACGATAGCAAAAGGTAACAGTAGTAAAAGTAATATTTTTGGTATTTTGTAGTGATGATAGCAATAGGAACAGAAAAGTAAATAAGCGAAGAACAATATATGGAAAGCTCGTAGGCAATGGATCGGTGATGGAGAATTATGCCGGATGCGGTTGATCATGTAATAGTCATAACCTAGGTGACACAGAACTAGCTCTAGTTCATTGATATAATGTAGGCATGTATTCCGAATATAGTCATACGTACTTATGGAAAAGAACTTGGATGACATCTTTTGTCCTACCCTCCCGTGGCAGTGGGGTCCTTAAGGAAACTAAGGGATATTAAGGCCTCCTTTTAATAGAGAACCGGAACAAAGCATTAACACATAGTGAATACATGGACTCCTCAAACTACGGTCATCACCGGTAAGTATCCCGATTATTGTCACTTCGGGGTTAACAGATCATAACACATAATAGGTGACTATAGACTTGCAAGATACGATCAAGAACACTCATATATTGATGTAAACATAATAGGTTCAGATCTGGAATCATGGCACTCGGGCCCTAGTGACAAGAATTAAGCATAGAAAAGTCATAGCAACATCAATCTCAGAACATAGTGGACACTAGGGATCAAACCCTAACAAAACTAACTCGATTACATGATAGATCTCATCCAACCCATCACCGTCCAGCAAGCCTACGATGTAATTACTCACGCATGGCGGTGAGCATCATGAAATTGGTGATGGAGGATGGTTGATGATGACGATGGCGACGGATTCCCCTCTCCGGAGCCCCAAACGGACTCCAGATCAGCCCTCCCGAGAGGTTTTAGGGCTTGGCGGCAGCTCAGTATCATAAAACACGATGATTTCTTCTCCCTGATTTTTTCTCCCCGAAACTCAATATATGGAGGTGGAGTTGGAGTCAGAGAGGCAACAGGGGGCCCATGAGGTAGGGGTGCGCGCCCTAGAGGGGCAGGCGCACCCCCACCCTCGTGGCAAGAGGGTGGGCCCCCTGGCCTTCATCTTTGGCAGATATTTTTCTTATTTTCCGAAAAGTGTCTCCGTGAAGTTTCAGGTCATTTCGAGAACGTTTGCTCCTGCACATAAGTAACACCATGGTAATTCTGCTGAAAACAACATCAGTCCGAGTTAGTTCCATTCAAATCATGCAAGTTAGAGTCCAAAACAAGGGCAAAAGTGTTTGGAGAAGTAGATACGTTGGAGACGTATCAGATACATGTAATCCATAGTCGAACCAAAATTGATCTATCAAACATGCATACTCATATGAATTCATGCACATCTATGTTATTTAATATGTAGATATTACTGATCCATACATTTTAGTAGAACATAATTTGGTTAAAAAATTTCGAATTCAACCTTAAGATTTCGAGATCGTCGTATTTGTAAATCATATTATACATATAAAGGAGCAGAATTCTTTGTTGTGCTTTTGAAAGTATATATAAAAAATGATGTATATAGAATGTAATTCCAATTGAAAATGGGTCCTGCCCGAAAAAAATAGAATACAAACGGGATTCAAATTGAGTTGGCACGGTAAACGTGCACTCTGCAAATTTTGAACGAAGCGGGGAAAGTCGCAGTAACCGCCCGAAACCAAAATCTGTGAGATGGAAATCACTACTGCCTATCCCTGCCACGCAAAGCCTATCTGCTGTATTTCTATAGGTTTCGATAGGGGTAGGTTTGTTATTTCACCCAAATGTGACGTAATCGCCTCTCACCCGGATTCATACATGGTGGGCGCCAAAACACAATGTGTCCTCGGCCGAAATCGACTCCCTCCCCGATTCATATTCATACACGGTGGGCGCCAAAAACAAACTCTCATCGGCAAATATTCGGTGTATGCGAGATTACCGTCCTATCCCCAACCGACTAATGTTGCTGTGATGTAGTAGAAATTTGAAACGGGGGCTAAGTTTGTAAATTTCCTCGCATTTGAGACAAGCGGGCCCTGAATACATGGTTCCCCCTTCCTCTCTACCTCCCTTTTCCCCATTCATACTCCGTGGGCGCCAAAACACCCTCCTCCGTCCGCCGCCGTCCGCCGCCCCATCCACCGCCGTCCTCCTCCACCATGCCGGAGATGATACCCCGACGCCGCCGTCCATAACAAGAGATCGACCTCTCTCATCCACGGCTTCGGACCGGGATCCTTGCATCCCGTCCTCTCGCTTTATCCCCGTCGTCGTCCACCTTGCCGGCGCCGCTCCTACGACCGTCTCGTCCACCGCGCCCCGCCGCCACCGTCTACCCTCCTAGATCTGCTTCCACGCTACCGACAGCCATCGCTACCGCGGCACTGTCAAATTCTCAGCAGATGCGTACACGGTGCCACACCAGAGGCGGTACTCTTTCGTATCTGCTCAACTTATTTATCGCAACAAGAAAATAGATCGCCACTGCTTTACTCTAATTTCTTATCTTGGTTGCGAAGTTGCCTTTGTCCGGTTTGCACCTTCAGATCCGCCATGGCACGCTCAACACTATTCTCCCAATGCTTATGGTTTTTCCCTTTTATATTCCACACTAGTTAAATCACAGTAGACTAAATTTCAAAATTGGGTCAGTCAATTTTTCAGAGCTCGCCAGAGTTCACCGGTGCAATCGAAGGGGCTTGGGTGGTTGTGGGGCCTCGCCGAACGAAGAAAACTCAACGCGGGTGGGGGTTGGGGCGGGGGTGGGGGTGGGTGTGGCGGAGGAGCAGAGGAGGTGGGGGCCGGTGGTCCGGCTGGCGGCCCGTGCGGTGTTCTGTATGGGAAGAATCAGAGACGAGGAAGAAGAAGGGTTAGGAGACGTAGGATATTCATCCAACCGCCTGAAATGGTCGAGAGACAGCTGGGAGTTGCATTCTTAATGCGCTCTGGTTCATCATGTGTGGGCACTGCGCAACCAACATTTTATTATCCAAAATCTTCTTCTTCTTCTTTACCATGTTCCTCTTCCGTTCTTCTTTAACATGTACTCTTTCCGTTCCTTAATACAAGTCTTTGTATAGATTCCACCATGGACTACATATGGAGCAAAATGAGTGAATCTACACTCTAAAATGTATCTGGATACATCTGTATGTGATCCATAGTGGAAATCTCTACCAAGACTTATATTTTGGAATGGAGGGAGTATGATTGTAGTACAGTATGTTCCTTGTACTGAAGATGAGCAGGGACATTTGCAGTGTAGAGGTCTATATGGTCGGTTGTGATGGACACTTTGAGCCTCTTTGATTCGTAGGATCTTGTAAACATAGGAATAGGATTTGTAGTGGCCTGCACACTTGAATCCTATAAGAATAGCAAGGAAATGCAGGGAGCTATGTCGCCTTTGAGAGTTACACTGATATTAATAGTACCGCACCTTCACTTGAAGAGAGCTGGTATCCGAAGCCTTTCTAGTCGTACCGGCAATACTAGCACATATATTCTAGCAAGTTCCACTTTGCTGATTTTACTCTGATGCTTAAGGTTTTCCTGTTATATCTACACTATGATATGCGTAGCTGCTTTGTGTCGCACTAGCAGCAGTCCACTCTTGAAGCTAAACACTGCAATGACTTACAAAATTGGCACCAAGGCATTGAGTGCCATTCTGGATGCAATGAAACTCATACGCTCCCTGCCTGTTGATTCTTGTTCAGAATATGATCCTAATGACTATTCTAACCTCGAGGAGTCAAAGGCAGATGGCCTGTCCTGTTCACCCATCAAGGTGCCTATTCTAATTTGGCAATGTTTTATTGATTGCGGGTATCTTGCATATGTTGTCTTGCATTTCTTCTACTTTGTTGCACCGCCATCTGCTTAGTTTAGTCATCATATATGTCGAGATGCCATGGCCATCCATTATCAATACATATTCCATCTGTCATCATACCATGTTTTTCCACTCAAATGCTGTTCTTGTGCATCAGACATCAAAAAGGAAGAGGGTGATTGCCGAACCTGAAGGAGCACCAGCAAAGTCCTTGAAAAACGTGATGGTGCCGGAGAAATCAGACAACACCTCACTTATATTGGTTGTACAAGTAGTGACACAAAACGTAGGACCGTCTCCAGCAGACTATACCCATACTTCACTGGCCACACCACTAGCCCCACCACACAGGACCTGCACTCCAGCGAAAGGTATACCGATTTCATTTGCCATAGCACCAGCTGTACCACAGAAAGATCCCACTCCAGCAAAAAGTACATCAAGTCCACCGGCCGAAGACCTATCCCAACTGCAGAGACGGCCAATTCCTGCAGATTGGAACCCCATTCCATTTATTCCCAATTTAAAAGACAATGCTTTCAATGTTGTTAGGGACTACGTGCATATATTCCCATCATGGGAAGATTATTGTGAAGACAAACACCATTTTCACATCTTCCTGTCCAACTTACGTGTAAGTGCTATTATTCATGGTTATTATTTTCCTGTTTTCTGCTGATTGAACACATCAATGATTTACATTACATTGTTGTAACTAGGCGAGGGTCAATCTGGATAGTCATGACGAGCAAAGCTTGCTTGTACTTTTCAAGGAAGCATTGCAGCAGTATCGGTGTTACCTGAGGAAATCACACTTTGATGGCAAGTCTATAAACGAATTTCCGGTGAATTCTCCTGTGCTAAATTTAGAAGACATTGAATGGAAAAACCTTGTTATGCACTGGTCTTGTTCCCAGGATGAGGTACTGTCTATGAAATCACATGACAATTTGAAATTCTACTTTTCCGCATGTGCCTTACGGATCTTTTTTGCAGGAAATCTGCTCGAAGAAGAATTCTGGTTTGACAAGAACGACAGGATATCGCAAATATGTTGCCCACTACTTTGCTCTTGTTAGTACCTGTTGTCCTGTATCACTGTACTTGCATACATACCTGGTTCATTATGTGACAGCAGTATGCATGATAGCTTGCTTATCAATTGTTCGCTCCAAATTATCTGATCTGTATGAATGGTTACATTAGTGTAGAATATATCCAATGCCAATGTTTTTTTAGCTCTGCATTGTTCTTGTAAGTACATGATGTCCTTTATCAGTGTACTTATAACGACAGGTAGTTGTTCATGTACCATCACTCTGCAGCTTATTTTCCTTTGCCCTCCATTTTCTACACATCAGATCTATATTTACTCTTACCATAAGGTTGGTACTGTAGAAGTTTAGCTATGCATTGCTCTTGGCTGTACCTTTTGCCTGTATCGCTGCACTTACATTTATAGCTACTTGGTTATGTAGGATTACTCTTCATCTTATCTTAAATATTCTCCATTTTTTCGTATATTATCTCATCTATATTTACTCTTAACAAAATGTAGAATAAAGGCAATGCTTTTGAAGAAGATTCTGTGGTAAACTTCTTGAATTGCCCCCCCATTAGCATGGACAAGGCCTTTATAGAGCCTGTCTTCACCAATAATGTAAGTTTGTCCATCTCAAGCCTTCAAACTTTGTTTTATATATTTGGTTAGGCATGACTGCAACAGCTGTTTATTTTTGGTGTTTGCATCAAATTTCTTGTTTAAAGTTTATTATGTAGTTCATAAACAAAAGTTTGTCCTTTATCAATTTAAGTTTTCAGTTGTACAACCAAGTTCCTTCTTCATACCATGTAAATTAAACTATACAGAGCTAGTGATCTTCTTTTGCACTGCATGTATGCTTCTGTTCTTCATCCGTAATCCAGTGGTGTGGTGAACCTACCCACTACAGCACAATGTCATATTCTGCAATGTCTTAACTATGAACAATGTCATATCATTCTACTATTATTTAAATCGTCTCTTTATTTGCCAATCTGAAATGGTATAAATTGACAGCACACTTATGAGTTCTTGATCTGTAATCCAGTGGTGTCGTGAAGCTGCCAACTCCTTCACAATGTCATTTCCTGCCATGTCTTGACCTGAACAATACCATTTTGTGTCACTTTATCCGTTAGTAAGAAATGTGATGAATTGTCAGCACTGATACTTTTATGTGCAAAACCTATCATCTGTCTGCTTGTTTATCTTTCAGAGTGAGGAAGATATAAGTGTCGAACAAGCACAATCTCATCATCTTGCTCAACTGCTTGCGCTGCAGCTCCCCAGCAGGGCTAACCTTTCTTGAACTCTATTGAAGTGCTGTCGGTTTTGTATATTATTTTGTCGGTGTGTTTATTTGCACTGGTGGCGATCTTTGATGCCTAGTGTATGTAATCTGCTGTCTGCTTGTGCTTTATTATCATAGTGGCAAACTTTGATGCCCAGTGGATGTAATATGCCGTAATTTCTTTATTGTATACTCTAGGTTTTTTCTTATTCACGATCCTGCAGTTATTTTACTGTATATATATCCCGCCTTCGCAGTAAACCGGCCAAATCGTAAAATTACGATACATAATCGGGCCGTCATGCAATCACGATGTAGGTTGGGCCTAAAACGTGCCGAACAGCTCATAGGCCGGCAGCAACCCGAAATGAACCCCGGCCCATGATTGTGCGAATCAAATCACGGGCTTTTAACAGGCCAAAATTGTCTCGGTCCTTGTTTGGCCCAATCAGATATCGGCTGCGAGCAGGCCGGATGCAAACCGGGCCGTAGTTAGGCCCAACTATATAACGGGCTTTTAATAGGCCGAAATTATTATAGGGCTGAAATGTTAAACGGGCCCTTAACAGGTCAAAACTAATATCAGGCCGAATTACTAAGTGGGCCTTTAGCAAGTGGGCCCAAAAGCATAGTGTCCAGTTGACGGGCCGAATCTGATATGGGCCATAATTGAGCCCAAAGCCTCTTAAAGGGCCGGACCTAATCTGGGCCGTAATTTGTCCCAGAACGTGGTAGGCTTTTAACGGGCCGGATCTCATATGGGCCACTATTAGGCCCGGAGCGTGGCAAGCCATTAATGGACCGGATCAAATATGGGCCGACATTTGGCCCAAAACATGGCAGCCAGTTAATGGGCCGGCCTACTAGGGTCCTCAAAATCTTGTGGGCCTACAGCTGGGCCGACCCATTAATGTCGGTGAAATATCATGGGCCTTTACCTGGGCCGGCCCATTATGGCACAGAAAAATCTTGTGGGCCTTTACCTGGGCCGGCCCATTATGGCCCGCAAAATCTTGTGGGCCTTTAGCTGGGCCAGCCCATTATGGTCCGCAAAATCTCGTGGGCCTTTAGCTGGGCCGGCCCATTATGGTCCGCAAAATCTTGTGGGCCTTCAGTTGGGCCGGCTCATTTAAACTTGATGGGCGGTCCACGTGTCAACATATCATAGGCGCGTCTCGCCCATTGGATGAGTGACACCTGTGCCAACGCGGACCTGACACATGTCTCCTCCAGCCAATGATGATTTTACACGTGGAAAATCCCCATTGGTCGGGGCTGTTAACGGGTTATCGGATCCAAAACCCGACCCGATAGCTTAACGGCGTTCCATTACGGTGGATGCCACGTGTCGGTCACCCTTGACGAAAGCACTTCTGTGACGCGCGATTTATCGTCATGGAAGTGGACACTTCCGTGATGATAATTTTGGTAATGTCATGGAACACTTATACGATAGCACATGTATGACTATCTTCATTCTGTCATAAAATCGTCATGGATGTACATGCATGACAAAAAACGCGACCTACTGTGACAAACACGTATCATCACGGAAGTGTTTTTTTGTAGTGTTAAGAATAAAGTAATAGCGAGTTTTCTCATCATTAGTGAATAGGGTGGCTATATCATTTAATTTAGTAAGATGTGCCACAACAGTTTCAGATTCATAGCCATAAAAAGGATCAGATTCAACCAAAGAAATTAACTCAGGATCGACAGAGAAATCATAATACTTATCGGAAATAAATATAGGTGAAGTAGCAAAAGCAGGGTCATATTTCATTCTAGCATTCAAAGATTTTTCTTTAAGCTTAGCTAATAATTTCTTAAGATCAGGTCTATCATTGCAAGCTAAAAAGTCTCTAGTAGTTTCTTCATCAATAACATAACCCTTAGGCACAACAGGCAATTCATATCTAGGGGGAGAATCTTCATCATCACTTTCATCAATTTATCAGTTTCAATAATTTCATTCTCTCTAACCCTAGCAAGTTGTTCATCAAGAAATTCACCAAGTGGCACAGTATTATCAAGCATAGAAGTAGTTTCATCATAAGTATCATGCAAAGCAGAAGTGGCATCATCAATAACATGCGACATATCAGAATGAATAGTAGGAGTAGGTGTCGCAGGTTTACTTAAAATAGAAGGTGAATCAAGTACAGAGCGAGATGGCAGTTCCTTACCTCCCCTCGTAGTTGAGGGAAAAATCTTGGTTCTTTTATCTTTCAAGTTCTTCATAGTGATGAGCAGATATAAATCCCAAGTGACTCAAAGAATAGAACTATGCTCCCCGGCAACGGCGCCGGAAAATACTCTTGATAACCCACAAGTATAGGGGATCGCAACAATTTTCGAGGGTAGAGTATTCAACCCAAATTTATTGATTTGACACAAGGGGAGCCAAAGAATATTCTCAAGTATTAGCAGCTGAGTTGTCAATCCAGCCACACCTGGAAAACTTAATATATGCAGCAAAGTATTTAGTAGCAAAGTAATATATATGGTAGTAGTGGTAACGGTGGCAAAAGTAACAGTAGCAATTTTGTAGTGATTGTAACAGTGGCAATGGAAAAGTAACTAAGCAAAGATCAATATAAGAAAAGCTTGTAGGCAATGGATCAATGATGGATAATTATGTCGGATGTGATTCCTCATGAAATAGTTATAACAAAGGGTGACACAGAACTAGCTCCAGTTCATCAATGTAATGTAGGCATGTATTCCGAATATAGTCATACGTGCTTATGGAAAAGAACTTCCATGACATCTTTTGTCCTACCCTCCCGTGGCAGCAGGGTCCTATTGGAAACTAAGGGATATTAAGGCCTCCTTTTAATAGAGTACCAGACCAAAGCATTAACACATAATGAATACATGAACTCCTCAAACTACGGTCATCACCGGGAGTGGTCCCGATTATTGTCACTTCGGGGTTACCGGATCATAACACATAGTAGGTGACTATTGACTTGCAAGATAGGATCAAGAACTCACAAATATTCATAGAAACATAATAGGTTCAGATCTGAAATCATGGCACTCGGGCCCTAGTGACAAGCATTAAGCATAGCAAAGTCATAGAAACATCAATCTCAGAACATAATGGATACTAGGGATCAAACCCTAACAAAACTAACTCGATTACATGATAAATGTCATCCAACCCATGATCGTCCAGCAAGCCTACGATGGAATTATTCACGCACGACGGTGAGCATCATGAAATCGGTGATGGAGGAAGGTTGATAATGGCGATGGCGATGGATTCCCCTCTCCGGAGCCCCGAACGGACTCCAGATCAGCCCTCCCGAGAGAGATTAGGGCTTGGCGGCGGCTTCGTATTGTAAAACGCGATGAATCCTTCTCTCTGATTTTTTTCTCCCTGAATGTGAATATATGGAGTTGGAGTTGAGGTCGGTGGAGAAACAGGGGGCCCACGAGGTAGGGGAGCACCCCCACCCTTGTGGACAGGGTGTGGGCCCACTGGCCTTGATTCTTTCGCCAGTATTTTTTATATATTCCAAAAATATTCTTCGTTGATTTTCAGGTCATTCCAAGAACTTCTATTTCTGCACAAAAATAACACCATGGCAATTCTGCTGAAAACAACGTCAGTCCTAGGTTAGTTCCATTCAAATCATGCAAGTTAGAGTCCAAAACAAGGTCAAAGGTGTTTGGAAAAGTAGATACGTTGGAGACGTATCACCGACCTGATCACGCATGAAGGCCCTCTGATCGGGATCATAGCCAGCAGCCGGCGTGAACGCCCTGGGACCGTCCTGGCTGTGTGTCTCGTCAGGATCGTAGCCAGCGGCCGGCGCACCGCCCTCGAAGATGAGGTTCTGCATGTTGTCCTCGTCGACGGCAGATGACATTTCCTCTAACAGGTTGCGGGCCTCTGGTAGCACGTCGGCCGGCATCTGTCGCGCGCGTTTCCTCGCGCTACCGGCCGCCGGGGTGGCGTTGAGGTCGATGGGCGCGGGCGCGGGCATGGAAGGCGCGACCACGCTCACGTCGGGCGAGCACTCCCCGGAGAGGCGGGAGGCCTGTCGGTACACATGGAAGCCGGGCACCGGGTTGCAAGCCGACGCGCAGGGCGAGTCGGGCAGCATCATTCGAGGAAACGTCGATGATCCGGTGCTGGGCGTGGCGACATCGGCGTTGAGGAGGCCGTGCTGGCCACGGTTTAACCCTAGCATGTAGAGCGCCTCCCTCGTTGTTGTCGCGACGCAGGCATTGGTGACCTCCTGCTGCGCGGCGCCTGCGACGGGGGCCTGCGCGGCGGCCTCATCTCTCGCGTCCGCAGCGTGCCTCCGGTCCTTCCTGTTGGCCGACTCCCTTACCCATAGTGCGGGCGTCAGTGGCTTCTTTGGCTTGGCCACAGCAGCGGTCTTGCACGGGGCACGAGGCTTGCCTTTCCCGGCAGGGCGGGGGCACCAGACGAGGCGAGGGAGGCGAGGCCGGTGGCGGCGTCGAGGTCGGTGGTGTCCTCCATGGCGGAGCGCGCGGGCAGGAGGGGTTTTGGGGGAAAATGGGGGGAAATGGTGGTGGCTACCACCGACCGCCGGGCCCGGGGAAAGGAGTAGGTGCGCGCACGCGTCCGTCTTGTGTCCGCGCTGACGCAAATCCGGCTCAAAACGGGCCGGGAATGGGTCGGCAGGTGGACGCCAAGCGGACGCGCGTCCGTTTGGGTCGGTGTGTTGGGCCGACTTTTGTGTCTGCGCCGACCCAAACAGACGCCAGCGGACGAAATGGGTCGCCCCATTGGAGTTGCTCTAACTAATAAAATATTAAGCGCGTGTCATAGAAATATATCGTTGGATTCACATTTGAAGATAGTTTCCAATAGCTAATAGAGTGGCTTTAGAAGCCTGTGTACAAGCTCGTAACGAAGGCCGCGATCTTGCTCGCGAAGGTAATGAAATTATCCGAGCAACTTGCAAATGGAGTCCTGAACTAGCCGCAGCTTGTGAAGTATGGAAGGCGATCAAATTTGAGTTCGAGCCGGTAGATACTATTGATTAACTAGATAAAACTAAAGATAAAGAAGGTAAAAATAAAAAAGATTTTTTTGATGATATGCATTCAAGTTAGTTAAACCTAAGGTCAAAATTTAACACAAAACACGATGGGGACCAATAAACCAGGACAGAGGTAGTACGGCCCAACGTTGATCACTGCCGCCCATTCTGGCTGCAAATCGGTGCACGCTTGAAATGGAGAAAATTACGCGTTTCGTCCTGAACTCTCCGACTCACTACGATTTGGTCCTGCAACTCAAGAAACGCTACAGTATAATCCTTATACATGTGAATAGTGAATACGTAACACTCTATGGTCCCCTTGATGGTCGAGTGCCCTAGTGCCGCCACGCACCCCCTGTGTGTCAGAATCTTCTTGCGGTCACACCCCTGCCATTTTTGAATAATAACTCGCGCTCCACCCCTCCGTCAACGATATCATTTTGCTGCTTGGTCCTTTCTGACCGTGCACATTTCGTCCCCCAGCCCCACCTAGCTGATGAGTTCATCTTGCTCGAAGATGACAGTGTCGAGCGATGGTGCAAGATGATCACCGCTGCTACTTGGAGCGGATAGGCTCGCGCGCGGGCCATCTAGCGCGTCTTGGGCTGCATTCTCGCCGCCCGCCGACTCAATTCGTGCGATTTGGATACAGTGGCCTGGCGATGGACCCCTCCCACAGTACAGTGAGCTCCAATGCAGCTCAAAATCCGTCGATTTCGTTCACTTGGACTCAATGTAGAGCACTTGGCCTTCCTTAGTTTAGTTTTTATCAACATGCATGGCCGATTAGAGCTTGTATGGCTAGGGTTTGCTTTGCTGCATTCGTGGATGCCCTTCGGAATATCTATGCATAATATAATAACATGAGACAAGAAATCCAAGTGAAGACCTTCAATGATGTGCAGACATGTGCCAGGCAGTGGTCAGTGAAACCATTCACTTCCAAATTCATAGGTGAGAGTATTTGGAGAAGTTAAGAGCAAATGGCAAGATGTCATTAAATAATTTAGGAGCACTTATTCAGGAAGAGTGGAACATGGAAGTGGGGAAGCAAAAGCTTTGTAGAGCATGGAGGCATGCACAGGGGCGGAGCCAGGATTTTGATATAGGGGGGCCAAGTTGAGTTGATAAAATAATTATCTAGAGCGAAAAAATAGCTACCATAATACTATAATAATTTGTCACTTTGAGGCCATTAAAACATGTATACATTTGTATTAGTTTAAATTTGGCTCTACCATTATCAATAAGATGAAATAAATTAACAATTTCATCCAAAGCGAACTTAACTAGTAATTTTTTTTCCAACGTAGATTTTCATACAATACCGAAGAAATCGTCTCCTATTTGACGACTCTTAAAAAACTAACCAAGCTTTAGAGTGTTTGAGAGCGCTTTCTGATATATACTCACAACTGCCCAAGGCCCCGAGCGCAAGTTTCAGAAATAGCCACATAACACAAACAAAAGAACCAAATCTGATGTATAATTTTGACACATCAAGAACTAAAATCTGATGTATAATTTCAACATGTACAAGAACTAAAATCTGATTTATAATTTCGAAATGTATAAGAACTAAAATCCATTAGCATCACAACAGAAGAATTGAGAGAGATCAATACAGTAATCTCCAATGCTATTGCTAACCTTGGGTAATTCCTTCCGGACTGAAGAATTGCGGATGGCATCCTGAGGCATAGCTCTTCTTCCCATCGCGGCACACATGCGGTTTCAATCTAATCACAGAGGCAGTGAGGGGCGGCGGTAGCAAGGGCGAGGGGGGAGCGGAGGCGGCATTTGGAGCGTAGGGTTAGGAGCGGCAGCGGCGCAATGCTAATCACACAGAAGAGGCTAATTACGTAAGGGCCTGGAAGCCATCTGTCCAATCGTGGGCTGTCTCATGGGCTTTTTCTTCTTTTCTCATTTTACGCTTGTGATGGGAGGGGCCGAGTACGTGCAATTATACGAGTTTTTGCTAATTAATCACTACCTATTAAGCGTTCCTTCCATCGTTAGGGGGGGCCAGGCCCCTGCTCGCCCCCCTTGTCTCCGCCACTGGGCATGCATTAAACATTATATATGGAGATGAAATTGTACAGTACAACAAGTTATGGGACTATGTTGTAGAATTGAGGAGATCAAACCCTGGGAGCACTTTTTTGCTGGATATTGATCATCATGGCCAATTCAACAAGTGTTATTTCTCATTTGATGCCTGCAAGAGAGTGTTTCTATCAGTCTACAGGCCTATGCTTTTCTTGGATGGATGTCACTTGAAGACTAAATTTGGAGGGGTTTTGCTAACTACAATTGGGATGGACCCTAATGACTGCATATATCCAATAGCATTTGTTGTGGTTCATATAGAGAACACTAATGGATGAAAGTGGTTCTTGCAAGCTCTCAAAAAAGGCCTTCGTATTATCAACACCAGTGATTGGTCCATAATGTCTGACAAGCAGAAAGTAAGCTTATTTGTTTTGTCCACATTATTTTTTAGCACTGTCTTTTTTCCTTTCAAATAGAAAGTCACTAACTTGAGTTTTCTCAACCAGGGTCTAATTAAGGCAGTGAATACACTATTTCTTGACTTTGAACATAGATTTTATGTAAGACACATGCAACAAAACTTTGCTAAAATTTTCAAGGGGGAAATACTAAAAAATCAGCTATGGAGATGTGCTAGAAGCACATCTAAAGCTCAATGGAGGGAAAACATTGGACATCATGCTAGTTTTGAATAAAGCTTCTTAAGATTGGTTAGAGGATCTTAATCCTAAAACATGGGTTAGGGCCTATATGAAGTCATTTCCCAAATGTGATGTACTGTTGAACAACAATTATAAAGTGTTCAACAAATGGATCTTGGATGCAAGAGAGCTCCCACTAGTGCGCATGATACATAGGATAAAAGGACAGTGCATGGGAAGACACTACTCTAGACAACAAGAGTGCAAGAAGTGGACAGGTACCATATGTCCAAAAGCGAGAAAAAGATTGATGAGGCATGTGGAAGCAGCAAACACTTGTACTGTAGAGCGGGTTGGACATGGAGTGTTTGAAGTTCAGGATAGGAAGTTGCAGTTTAAGACATACATCATTGCTAAGAAATGCAGTTGCTATAGATGGAATCTGTCTGGTGTGCCTTGTTGTCATGATGTTGTAGCATTTAGACATGATCAGATCCCACCTGAGTCTATGGTGCACCTTGCAACTCAGTTTCAACACTCACCAGGGCATATGAGCATAGTATCATGCCTTGCAAATATGTTAGTTAGTGGAACAAGACAAATGGACCCCCATCAAACCTCCTCCTATTAAGAAGAAGAAGAAGAAGGGAAGGAAGCAAACAAACAGGAGGCAACAACCAGAAGAGAAAGATGGTAGAGTGGGCAGAAAGCTAGAGAGAGATGGAACAGTTATCCATTATAGCTATTGTGGGCAACCATGGCATAACATAGGGGGGTGAAATGACTTCAAGCTTGCGCTGCAACCAAAAAAAATAAATCCAAGAAGAGAAAGTTAGGGCAGATCCTGAAGTTTCATCTTCTTTAGAGGATGCGAACTTGACAACCATGGGCTTGTTCACCTAAAAAGTAACCTATGAAGCAAAGGGCATTTCTACATTAATCCAAGAGGTATTAGAAATGTTCAATTATATGTTAGCCATTTCTATTTAGTTCAGTGAAATGAGCCAAAAGTATTTCTCTAAAGAGCATGAATAGCGAGTCTGAAGTACCAGAAGAAGGGGCTCCAACACAAGATTTTCCTAAACTTGGATTCATTGTAGCCACCTATTGTGCATACCACAGTTGCCAGTGTCAAAACCGGCAGACCTCGGGGTAGGGGGTCCCGAGCTGTGGATCTAGGATAAATAGCGAATAAGGGACGATGAACACAGTGTTTACCCAGGTCCGGGTCCTCTCGAAGAGGTAATGCCCTACGTCCTGCTTGATTATATTAGATGTATAGTATGGTTTACAAAGTAGATATACCTCGAGATCGGCATGAGCTAAGCCCTAAAGAGGTGAGGTGATGAATGTAGCTCTAGCCCTAAAGACTACAACCATTAATTTATATAGACACCTGTAGGGTTAGGGTTACCGAAGATAGATTCCAATAAGGGATTAAAGATATTCTGCACCTTCTTGACTTGGAGGGCACACCACGGCTTCATAGATCTCCTGTCACTATATGGCTCCATGATACGTCTCCGTCGTATCTACTTTTCCAAACACTTTTGCCCTTGTTTTGGACTCTAACTTGTATGATTTGAATGGAACTAACCCGGACTGACGCTGTTTTCAGCAGAATTGCCATGATGTTGTTTTGTGTGCAGAAAACAAAAGTTCTCGGAATGACCTGAAACTCCAAGGGATATCTTACAATAAATAATAAAAAATCCTCGCCAAAGATGAAGACCAGGGGGCCCACACCCTTCTCACGAGGGTGGGGGGGGGGCGCCCCCTACCTCGTGGGCCCCCTGGAGACCCCCCGACTCCAACTCCAACTCTATATAACTGCTTTCGGGGAGGAAAAAATAAGAGAGAAGAAATCATCGCGTTTTACGATACGGAACTGCCGCCAAGCCCTAAAACCTTTCGAGAGGGCTGATCTGGAGTCCGTTCAGGGCTCCGGAGAGGGGGATTAGTCGTCGTCGTCATCATCAACCATCCTCCATCACCAATTTCATGATACTCACCGCTGTGCGTGTGTAATTCCATCGTAGGCTTGCTGGACGGTGATGGGTTGGATGGGATTCACCATGTAATCGAGTTAGTTTTGTTAGGGTTTGATCCCTAGTATCCACTCTGTTCTGAGATTGATGTTGCTATGACTTTGCTATGCTTAATGCTTGTCACCAGGGCCCGAGTGACATGATTTCAGATCTGAACCTATTATGTTTTCATAAATATATGAAAGTTCTAGATCCTATCTTGCAAGTCTATAGTCACCTATTATGTGTTATGATCCATTAACCCCGAAGTGACAATAATCGAGATACTTACCGGTGATGACCATAGTTTGAGGAGTTCATGTATTCACTATTTACTAATGCTTTGTTCCGGTTTTCTATTAAATGGAGGCCTTAATATCCCTTAGTTTCCATTAGGACCCCGCCGCCATGGGAGGGTAGGACAAAAGATGTCATGAAAGTTCTTTTCCATAAGCATGTATGACTATATTCGGAATACATGCCTACATTACATTGACGAATTGGAGCTAGTTCTGTGTCACCCTATGTTATGACTGTTACATGATGAACCACATCCGACATAATTATCCATCATTGATCCAATGCACACGAGCTTTCCATATACTGGTTTACGCTTATTTACTTTCCCGTTGCTATTGTTACAATCACTACAAAATACAAAAAACATTACTTTGCTTTCATTACTATTTTGTTACCATTACCATCACTATCATATTACTTTGTTACTAAACACTCTGCTGCAGATACTAAGTTTCCAGGTGTGGTTGAATTGAAAACTCAGCTGCTAATACTTGAGAACATTCTTTGGCTCCCCTTGTGTCGAATCAATAAATTTGGGTTGAATACTCGACCCTCGAAAGCTATTGGGATCCCCTATACTTGTGGGTTATCAAGACTAATTTCTGGCACCGTTGCTGGGGAGCATAGCTCTATTATTTGAGTCACTTGGGATTTATATCTGCTGGACACTATGAAGAACTTGAGAGATCCAAAAACCAAGATCTATCCCTCAACTACGAGGGGAGGTAAGGAACTGCCATCTAGCTCTGCACTTGATTCACCTTCTGTTATGAGTAAGCTTGCGACACCTACACCTGCTTCTGCTCTTCGTTCTGATATGTCGCATGATATTGATGATGCTACTTCTGCTATACATGATACTTATGATGAAACTACCTCTATGCCTGATACTACTATGCCACTTAGTGATTTTATCGAGGAACGACTTGCTAGGGCTAGAGAGATTGAAAATATTGAATATGATTATGAAGATGAAAGTGATGATGAAGAATCACTTGTTATTATTGAGGGTTATTTATTTGATCAAGATGCTTCTTTAGCTATTTTAGCTTGCAAAGATATATATGAACTCAAAAGGTTATTAGCTAAATGGAATAAGAAATCTCTAAATGCTAGGATGAGACCTGACCCTGCTTTTTCTACTTCACCTATCTGTGTTGCTGATAAGGATTATGAATTCTCTGTTGATCCTGATATAATTACTTTGGTTGAATCTGATCCTTTTCATGGCTATGAATCTGAAACTATTGTGGCACATCTTACTAAATTAAATGATATAGCTACCCTGTTCACTAATGATGAGAGATCCTGCTACTTTTACATCCTCAAAATATTTCCGTTCTCATTAAAGGGTGATGCTAAGATATGGTTTAATTCTCTTGATCCTGGTTGTGTGCGTAGTCCCCAGGTCATGATTTACTACTTCTCTGCTAAATATTTCCCTGCTCATAAGAAACAAGCTGCTTTAAAGGAAATGTACAACTTTGTGCAAATTAAAGAAGAGAGTCTTCCACAAGCTTGGGGGAGGCTTCTCAAGTTACTTAATGCTTTGCCTGATCATCCTCTTAAGAAAAATGAAATACTTGATATCTTTTATAATGGACTAACCGATGCTTCCAGAGATTACCTGGATAGTTGTGCTGGTTCTCTTTTCAGGGAAAGAACACCGGATGAAGCTGAAATCTTATTGAATAATATGTTGACAAATGAAAATAATTGGGCACCTCCTAAGTCAGCTCCTGAGCCAGCTCCTGCTCCAATTAATGATCCTATTCCTAAACCAACTCCAAAGAAGAGGGGTATTCTATTTCTCTGTCCTAAAGATATGCAAGAGGCAAAGAAATCTATGAAAGAAAAAGGCATTAAAGCTGAAGATGTTAAGAATTTACCTCCTATTGAAGAAATACATGGTCTTAATTTACCGCCTGCCGAAGAAACATATGATCCTAATCCTTTATTTATTGAAGAACCTCCAGACCTCGATAACCCGACACAGGTAGTAAAGGTAAATTCTCTCTATAGATATGATAAAGCTGAAATCTCTCCTACTAAAATTGCTAGTCAATGCTTGGATGAGTTTGATAATTTTATGTTTAAACAAGAAGACTTCAATGCTTATTTTGGTAGGCAATTAAAACAAGATGCTGATATGATTAAATACTTGGGTGATTATATGGCTAATATTAGAGGTGAACTTAAACTTGTTAGCAAACATGCTTCTATGGTTACCACTCAAGTAGAACAACTACTTAAAGCTCAAAAAGAATTGCTCAATGAGATGAATAGTAAGAAAAATGATTATGCTGTTAAAGTGGCTACTAGAACTGGTAGAATGACTCAGGAACCTTTGGATCCTAAAGGCCACCCTAAGAGAATCGAGCAAGATTCTCAGAGAAATAATATTGATGCACCTAGTTCTTCTAAAAAGAAGAAGAAAAATGATAGAACCGTGCAAACTTCTAGTGAACCTATTGCTGAACCACCTGATAATCCAAATGATATTTCTATTTCTAATGCCGAAACTCAATCTGGCAATGAACATGAACCTAATGAAAATGTTAATGATGATGTTCATAATGATGCTCAACCTAGTAATGATAATGATGTAGAGATTGAACCTGCTGTTGATCTTGATAACCCACAATCAAAGAATGAACGTTATGATAAGAAAGACTTTGTTGCTAGGAAACATGGTAAAGAAAGAGAGCCTTGGGTTCAGAAACCCATACCTTTTCCTCCCAAACCATCCAAGAAAAAGGATGATGAGGATTTTCAGCGCTTTCCTGAAATGATTAGGCCTATATTTTTGCGTATGCGATTAACTGATATACTCAAAACCAATCCTTATGCTAAGTACATGAAAGATATTATTACAAATGAAAGAAAGATGCCAGAAGATGAAATTTCCACCATGCTTGCTAATTATACTTTTAAGGGTGGAATACCAAAGAAACTTGGAGATCCAGGAGTACCTACTATACCATGCTCCATTAAAAGAAACTATGTTAAAACTGCTTTATGTGATCTTGGAGCTGGTGTTAGTGTTATGCCTCTCTCTTTATATCGTAGACTTGACTTGAATAAGTTGACACCTACTGAAATATCTTTGCAAATGGCTGATAAATCAACTGCTATACCTGTCGGTATTTGTGAGGATGTGCCTGTTTTAGTTGCAAACCTTACTATTTTAACGGACTTTGTTATTCTTGATATTCCCGAGGACGATAGTATGTCTGTTATTCTTGGAAGACCCTTTTTGAATACTGCAGGGGCTGTTATTGATTGCACTAAAGGCAATGTCACTTTTCATGTTAATGGTAATGAGCATACGGTACACTTTCCGAGGAAACAACCTCAAGTTCATAGTATCAATTCTATCGGGAAAAAATCCATCGATTATATTTGGAGGTTTTGAATTTCCTCTTCCTACTGTCAAGAAGAAATATGAATATAATTATTATTGGGGATGTGCATATCCCCGTTGAGGTAACCTAGTGTTATTTGAAATTTCTCCGGTTTCATGTTAATCGGAATGAGTTTGTTAACAAGACTTGATCAACCTTGTTAGTGGATTCCTTTTTGACGAGCATGAGATGGACGAAACTAGAAGCACAACCTTCTGTACCCCACTTTTACTTTCTGTTATTTATTTGAAATAAAATAAAAATAAATAATTTCCTGTCTGTTATCTGATTGTCCGTGCAATATAAAAATACCTCGAAAATAAAAGTTCTCCAAATTCCCTGAAAATTAAATATGATTTTTATAGAACATTTGAGGATTTATGGATCAAAGAACACACCAGGGGGGCCAACCACCTTGCCACGAGGGTGGAGGGCGCGCCCACCCCCTAGGGCGCGCCCCTGCCTCGTGGGCCCACGGTGGCCTCCTCCACTTATTCTTTTAGCCACACACTTCATCTTCCTCCCCCAAACACAAAAAACCAGCTCAAACCCGAGTCCAAGCTCGTTTTGCTGCCATTTTCGATCTCCTTTCTTAAAGCACCTCTCACAAAACTGCTTGGGGAGATTGTTCCTTGGTATGTGACTCCTCCATTGGTCCAATTAGTTTTTGTTCTAGTGCTTTATTCATTGCAAATTTTTGCTGCTTAGGTGACCCTGTTCTTGAGCTTGCATGTCAAATTTATATGGTCAAAAGTAGTTTTGATGCATGATATAGGCCCTATGCACTTGTAGGAGTAGTTGCTATCAATATTATTGAGTTTGGTTTACTTTTATTTTTGAAGTTACTAAAAATTTCAGAATTTTTCAGAAAATGATGAGGAGATTATTGAGGGGCTCATCAATGCCAAAGCTCGAAGGAAAAGGCACCGAAGCCTAAGTATAATTTGCCGCGCACCGCGAAGGTTCGGGCGTGTGAATGGCCCTCCGAGGATTTCTTGAGAGCAGTCGAGATTTATGAAGATTTTCATGAGTTGACTCATAATGCAGGCCTCACCACTTTCCTCCACGACCAATGCGATCAGTATCTCTTACTCACAAATACCTTTGTGCAAAACTTTCATTTTCATTCTAGGAACTCACCACCTACGGTGGAGTTTCATTTATATGATGAGCATAAGGAGATGTCACTTTATGATTTCTGTCGGATTTGTTTAGTCCCTTTTGGGGGCAAGACAGAAGAACCACATCATGATGATGTGGAGGGATTTATTAATACTATCACTGTAGGGGAAACTAGGAAGGTTTCCGATGCACGAATCACTAGCATACATTTTCCTGTTTTACGTTACTTTGCATTATTTGCTAGTTGTTGCTTAATTGGATGCGGAAACTATGGAAACCTTAGTATCCCTGATATAATTATTCCGCTCCAAGGTTTATACAGTGATAACACTTTTAGTATGGGCGGCATTATTTCTAGACGGTTAAGTATGAACCGTACTAAGGGTCCCATCTTTGGAGGCATCTATGCTACACGCCTAGCTGCACATTTTAACATACCTATTAGGCATGCTGAGAAGGAAGAAAAAGTGCTGCCTCGTGTTTATTTATATTATAAAAGTATGGTGGCACATGATTTCATTGTTAAGAATAGGGCAGGAGAGCTTAAATATCAATTGTTCTTTAATAAACATCATCCTGAGACCATTACCTTGCCTGCTCCTGCTTTGTATGATTTGATTGTAGGCAAGTACCTTGTTCCGTTGACGGCTATCCACGCCTAGCGGAACCCTGCACCAGCCAAGGAGCCAGAACCAGAACCACAATTTGATCCTTCACGACAGTCTAACTATCAGTGGGATCCGGAGATGATTGCCAGCCAGTGGCAATCGGAGCCTTCTTCTTCCTCAACACAGTATGACCCCAACAACTATTATTATGGATATCATCCAGGCCAGCCATGGCCATAGACCAACTTAGGCCAAAAGCCTAAGCTTGGGGGAGTACGTATTTCTCACCGACATTACATTTATGTTCACACACACTCATTGCTAGATGTCGGTGCTCATACTTTTTCATTGTATCATCCATGCTAGTTTATTTTCTTTTATGCTTTCTTCTTGTGTGTTTAATAAACCTTAAGAAAACAAAAAAAAATTAGTTGTAGCTTTTAATTAATTTACTTTCCATGCTTGTAGTAATAATTAAAAAGAAAACCCAAAAATATTTCCTGTTCTTCTTTTGCTTGTTGGGAGCTTTCCCGTGTAAATAGTTTTATTTCTTTTCTTTTCTTTGGGGGTCAGTAGGAGAAGACCATGATTAAATTGTTGAAGTGGCTCTTATATGCTTTATTGTTGATTTAACCAAGAGCCCATATTGATTTGTCTTCTCCTGTTTATTGAATGCTCGCAGATTCCAGCTTAGTCCAATGCACGTGCACTCTTATTATTATTCACATCGTTCAGTCATGCAAGTGAAAGCCAATTATGATGATATATGATGGACTGACTGAGATGAGACAAGCTGGTACGAACTCAAACTCTTTTGTTTTTGTAAATATGATGAGTTCATCGTTCTTGATTCAGCTTGTTATGAATAAACATGTTTGCAATGACAATTAGAGATCATAGTTGCTTGTGCCATGCTTGATTAGCTATGAGTTATAATGGTTTACCTTGCGTGCCAACATGCTATTAAAGTGGTTATGATGTGGTATGATAGGGTGGTATCCTCCTCTGAATGATTTAAGTGACTTGACTTGGCACATGTTCACGCATGTAGTTGAAACAAATCAACATAGCCTTCCCGATATTTATGTTCATGGTGGATTATATCCTACTCATGCTTGCATCCAATGTTTATTAATTTTAATGCATGTACATGAATGTTGTCGCTCTCTAGTTGGTCGCTTCCCAGTCTTTTGCTAGCCTTCACCTGTACTAAGCGGGAATACTGCTTGTGCATTCAAACTCCTTAAACCCCAAAGTTATTCCACATGAGTCCACTATACCTTCCTATATGCGGTATCTACCTGCCGTTCCAAGTAAATTTGTATGTGCCAAACTCTAAACCTTCAAATAATCATCCTATTTTGTATGCTCGAATAGCTCATGTATCAACTAGGGCTGTCTATATCTTCCATGTTAGGCGGGTTATTCTCAAGAGGAGAGGACTCCGCTCCTCACTCACGAGATAAATGGCTGGTCACCGGGATGCCCAGTCCCATGCTTTATGCAAACTAAATCAAAATAATTGCAAACAAAACTCCCCCTGGGACCTGATGTATGTTGGAGGCACTCGTTGTTTTGAGCAAGCCATGGATTGATGTTTGTTGGTGGAGGGGGAGTATAAACTTTACCATTCTGTTTGGGAACCGCCTATAATGTGCGTAGCATGGAAGATATCGCCATCTCTTGGTTGTTATGTTGACAATGAAAGTATACCGCTCAAAATGTTATTCACCTCTATTTCAAAACCGAGCTCTGGCACCTCTACAAATCGCTGCTTCCCTCTGTGAAGGGCCTATCTATTTACTTTTATGTTGAGTCATCACCCTCTTATTAAAAAGCACTAGTTGGAGAGCGCAGCTGTCATTTGGATTCATTACTGTTAATTTATATTGGGTGTGACTATGATTGGATCTCTTTTACCATGAATTACAATGTCTAGTCAGTCCTTGATCTTTAAAGGTGCTCTGCATTTATGTTTTGCGGTCTCAGAAAGGGCTAGCGAGATACCATCTTGTTATCTCATATTATGATTGTTTTGAGAAAGTGTTGTCATCCGAGATTTATTATTATGGCTTGCTAGTTGATTATGCTATTGATATGGGTAATCATGAGACCTGAGAATTATTGCAAATGTGGTTAGTTATAATCTTTGCTGAAAACTTGAATGCTAGCTTGACATATTTACAACCACAAGAGCAAACAGAGTTTGTAAAAGTTTTTCTTTATTTCTTTCAGTTTGTCAACTGAATTGCTTGAGGACAAGCAAGGGTTTAAGCTTGGGGGAGTTGATACGTCTCCGTCGTATCTACCTTTCCAAACACTTTTGCCCTTGTTTTGGACTCTAACTTGTATGATTTGAATGGAACTAACCTGGACCGACGCTGTTTTTAGCAGAATTGCCATGATGTTGTTTTATGTGGAGAAAACAAAAGTTCTCAGAATGACCTGAAACTCCACGGGATATCTTACAATAAATAATAAAAAAATCCTCGCCAAAGATGAAGACCATGGGGCCCACACCCTTCTCACGAGGGTGGGGGGTGCCCCCCCAGGGCGCGCCCCCTACCTCGTGGGCCCCCTGGAGACCCTCCGACTCCAACTCCAACTCTATATAACTTCTTTTGGGGAGAAAAAAATAAGAGAGAAGAAATCATCGCGTTTTACAATACGGAGCCGCCGCCAAGCCCTAAAACCTTTCGGGAGGGCTGATCTGGAGTCCGTTCAGGGCTCCGGAGAGGGGGATTCGTCGCCGTCGTCATCATCAACCATCCTCCACCACCAATTTCATGATGCTCACCGCCGTGCGTGAGTAATTCCATCGTAGGCTTGCTGGACGGTGATGGGTTGGATGGGATTCACCATGTAATCGAGTTAGTTTTGTTAGGGTTTGATCCCTAGTATCCACTATGTTCTGAGATTGACGTTGCTATGACTTTGCTATGCTTAATGCTTGTCACTAGGGCCCGAGTGCCATGATTTCAGATATGAACCTATTATGTTTTCATCAATATATGAAAGTTCTAGATCCTATCTTGCAAGTCTACCTATTATGTGTTATGATCCGTTAACCTCGAAGTGACAATAATCAGGATACTTACCGGTGATGACCGTAGTTTGAGGAGTTCATGTATTCACTATGTGCTAATGCTTTGTTCTGGTTCTCTATTAAAGGGAGGCCTTAATATTCCTTAGTTTCCATTAGGACCTCGCTGCCACGGGAGGGTAGGACAAAAGATTTCATGCAAGTTCTTTTCCATAAGCACATATGACTATATTCGGAATACATGCCTACATTACATTGACGAATTGGAGCTAGTTTTGTGTCACCCTATGTTACATGATGAACCACATCCGGCATAATTATCCATCATTGATCCTATGCCTACGAGCTTTCCATATACTGGTTTATGCTTATTTACTTTCCTGTTGCTATTGTTACAATCACTACAAAATACCAAAACATTACTTTGATTTCATTACTCTTTTGTTACCGTTACCATCACTATCATATTACTTTGCTACTAAACACTCTGTTGCAGATACTAAGTTTCCAGGTGTGGTTGAATTGACAACTCAGCTGCTAATACTTGAGAATATTCTTTGGCTCCCCTTGTGTCGAATCAATAACTTTGGGTTGAATACTCTACCCTCGAAAGCTGTTGCGATCCCCTATACTTGTGGGTTATCACTCCACTAGTCCGGTCCATACTCAATGGGTCGTCCCCCCGATGACCCCTTAGTCTAGGAATCCCTCAATAGTCATTAATTAGGAATTTCAATCCTATCAGGAAAAGAGAGATCATAGCATTGGCAAACCTAAGAGATCAAGCAGAGCAAAGAGAGGTGTGGCAGACAAGCTCAAGCATGATGCTGCAATGGGCAAGATACTAGAGGAGGAACAAAAGATTCTATAACTAAGTTAGCAGAGGCATGAAGAGGCTGAACAAAGGAAGTAAGCAAATGAGGAGAGAAAGAAGCAAATAGAAGAAGAAAGAAACATAGTTGAAGGGGGGAAGGAATAAAGCAAATGAGAAGAAAAGAAGGAGCTAAAAGAAGCCAAGCTTGCCGTTGCTGAAGCCAAGAGGAAGATTATGGATACTAGAAAGAAAGAAGTAGAAGAACAAAATATGTTTATGACGGCTGAAGAAAAAGGAAAGCTATAGAGAAGAAGAGGCAGTCAGAAGAATCACAAGACAAAGAAAGATGTGATTTTTTGTTGTATCTGTTGGAAATATGCCCTAGAGGCAATGATAAATTGGTTATTATCATATTTCCCATTCATGCTAAATGTTTATTATTCATGCTAGAATTGTATTGACTTGAAACTTAAATACATGTGTGAATACATAAACTACACGGTGTCCCTAGTAAGCCTCTATTAGACTAGCTCGTTGATGAAATATGGTTAAGGTTTCCTACCCATAGACATGAATTGTCATTTGATAATGGGATCACATCATTAGGAGAATGATGTGATGGATAGACCCAACCATAAGCTTAGCATTAGATCGTTTAGTTATCTACAACTTTCTTCATGTCAAGTATCAGTTCCTTAGACCGTGAGATCATGCCACTCCCGGACAACGGAGGAATACTTGGTGTGCTATCAAATGTCACTTCGTAACTGGGTGATCATAACCGTGCTCTACAGGTATCTCCGAAGGCGTCTGTTGGGTATCGAGACTGGGATTTGTCACTCCATGTGACGGGGAGATATCTCTGGGCCCTCTCGGTAATACAAAATCATAAGAAGCTTCATGTCCCTAATGAGTTTAGTCATGGTATCTTGTATTATGGAATGAGTAAATGGACTTGCCAGTAATGATATTGAACTAGGTATGGTGATAACGACGGTCGAATCTAGGGCAAGTAACATATCGCCGGACAAAGGGATTGCATACATGATTAACTGAATCCTCGACATCGTGGTTAAATAAATAAAGATCTTCGTTGACTATGTATGAACTAATATGGGCATCCAGGTCCTACTATCGGTTATTGATTGGAGATGAGTCTCAGTCATGTCTACATGTTCCCGAACCCGTAGGGTCGCACGCTTAACATTCGATAGTGTTAGGTTAGTAATGAGATATTAATAGTGGAAAGTACGAAGGTTGTTCGGAGTCCCGTATGGGATCTGGAATATCACGAGGAGCTCTGGAATGGTCCGGAGGGAAAGATTCATATATGGGAAGTCATGTTTTGGGTTCGGAAAAAGTTCGCATTTTTGGTATTGTATCGGGAAGGTTCTAGAAGGTTTCGGGGGTTCCACCATGGGGCCCAATGACCAGGAAGGTCCCACATGGACCGAGGGGTGGGGCTACAGCCCACATGGGCTGTCTGCACCATTCCCCAAGACACATGTTGTTTAAATCTAGAGATAAGGTCTTATCTCTAAACTTAAAGGGTTGAATCTAGAGATAAGATGTTATCTCCAAGTTTAAAGGGATTACTCCAATGTGGCCAGTCCTAGGAGGTTTTTGGATGCCCTCTCCTACTCCCTAGCATATATATATACACATCTGGGCTATTGTATTACCCTTCTTGAACTGACGTAGTTCACAGGTTGGACTGACGCGGTTTTCTACTTGAACTGATCTTCCTGCGTGTATGACGGGCGGAAACAGGGGATGCAAAGTGGAGCTTCCGGGCGTTTTCCGGCGCGATGCTGCGGACCATTCGTTGCTAGAGGAGACATGTAAGGGGTTCCGCACGTGCGAGCGCTCACCTGGTCGTGTTTTGCGATCTTAGTCACCGAAGGTGACGACGTGGGCAATTGGCGGCGGACGTGTTTTGGGAATTGGTGTTTACCGTGGTGCTCGTAGGCCTCAATTTACACCCTGTTTGTTGTTTTGGATGTGAGAATTATCGGTATGTTAGAGTTTTTGTAGATTAATTTCATCTGTAATTTCTGATTACAAGTTTTGGTGTTCTTGGTCGTTTTCTACGCCCGCCATGCAAATGTGTTCTTCTTTTTCTATTGTTTTACTTTCGAATTGGCGTTGCAGGGAGAGATATGAGGATTGTATGAAAAGATTTGCGTTGTCAATTTTGCTTCTTTGAGTTGTTTCTACCCCGGATTCCCATGTTATTTTGTCGTTGGCGGAGGTGGTGTATGGCAGCTGACTGTAGCCTAGGATTTCTTGTAATCTGGTCAAACTGTGTAATTAAGTTGCGTGTTTTTTAGTGTTGTTTGAATTGCTGCCGTATGTGTAGTTGGACTGTTGCACGTCAAAGTTGTCTTACTGTGCGTTGACATCGGAACTGGCTGCCTACCGATACCTCTGCACTGTGATTATAAAACCCGAGCCCTTTGTCACTTTCATTCTACCAGCTGCAACCAAAGAAAAGCGAGATGGATCCTGAGCTGGGAGAGGTCACATAGGAGGAGGGGGATGCCGTCGATGTGAGGGCTGCAGTAGCGGAGCAGAGGAGGAGGAGGCGCAGGCGCAGGCAGATGGCACGACGTGCTGCCGAGGATGAACTAGAGGCAGAGTTCAATAGACGCCTTGTGCGCGAGGTGATGGATACTTGCAACTCCAATGAATTGGAGCTTCTTTTCCCAGAGGGCAGGGGAAGGAACCATATTCAGATCATCAGTTGTCACACCCTAGCTAGTTCAAGCATTAGAGTGTGCATCATGTTTAAATTTCTCTTAAATTTGAAATGGGGAAGGCAGAAACCCCCAACACCCCCCTGGAAACAACTAGGGTTTACTAAAATTATTTTCAATGAACCTGAAATGCCCTTCTAAAAAGTTCACCCTCTTTGTCTTGGGTTAGAACCTTTGGCAAAATTGGTGCACAATTTTCTATGTCAACAGAAGGTCATTGAATTAAATCATAAGTATTTGACTTTGGGCATTTAAATGCTATAAAATAATTTAAATGCTCAAATAATTATGGAAATAAATGTTTGCTGTTGGAAATATTCTAAACAGAGCCCACAATTATTTTCAGGATTTTTGGAAACGTTTTAGTATTTTAATTAAAGCCCAACAATTGCAGTTAAATAGAAAAAACAGAAACAAATAAAAAAGAGAGAGAGAGAGGGAGCCCACCTGGGCCTTACCTGTGCTGGCCCAGCCACCTGGCTCAGCCAAGCCGACTGGCTTGCCAGTCGTCGTCCACCTCCCGCCAGGAGGACGCGGAGCGCGTGGCCGGCGCCCGCGGCCACACGCCGGCCACCTCCTGCTTCTGCTGACGTCCCGGAGACGTCCAGGGATGCCACGCGACCCCCACGTCCCACTCTCGTCCTCGCTCACTCTCCCCTCGTCTCCCTCACCCTCTCCTGCACCATGGCCGACGCACCTGCACCGTCTCACCGCCGTAGTCGCGCCCTCCGTCACCCCCTCGCCTCTCTGACATGTCCAGAAGCTCCGCCGCAACGCCCTTGCCCTCCCCACCGAGCCACGCTTCGCCGGAGGCCCTGCATCGCCGCCATCAGGCCGTCTTCAACCTCGGTACCAGCTGGACGCCGTTCATCGATTCGCCTCGCTCCGGTCGCCCCCGAGCCCACTGAGCTGCTCATCGACCTCCCTGTGAGCTCCGCCGCCTTTCCCCTCTTCTTTCCCACGCATTTGCACCCTCTAGGCCATAGTTCCACCATGGCCGAAGCTCGTCTCCGCTCGAGCTTGTCGCCGGCGTCGCTCCGGTGACCATTTGGTCCTCTCGTGCTACGCAACATGCTTGCCGCATCGCGTAGTGCCTCGCTAGCGCCTTAGTTTTCACGTTTGCACGCCGCAGCCCACAGCCCGCACATGGCCGAACTCCGGCCGCCGCCTTGGAGCTTGCCGTCGTCGTCTCCGGCCACCGTAGGCCCGGCCTCCACCACCACTAGATGCGCGACTGCAAGAGCTCTCCAACGAGCCCAAGAACGGCCTCGCCCGTTGCCCTGTGGGCGTTTTCCGAGCCGCACCACCGTCTCGGGCCTCGCCGGCGTCGAGTCGCCGGCGAGTTTGACCCAGTTTGACTCCTGGGTGGGCCCAGGTAGACCCCCCCTGAGTCTATGACAGGTGGGGCCGGTCTGCTAACTAATCTAGGATTAGTTTTAACTAATTTTAATTAAATCAGTCACTGACATGTGGGCCCAGGCCCCACTGACAGCTAATTAGTGTTAATCTAATCCTGTTAATTAGCTGAGAGGCTGACAGAAGGGGCCCACCAGTCAGGTTTGACCTGGGCTGGCGCCTTTGACCTACTGAGGTTAGCATGATGCAATGCTGACGCAATAATGCATTTTCTGGAGTTATTTTTATTCAGGAAATTCCAGAAAATAGTCAAAACTTCTAAAAAATCATAGAAAATCAACCATAGCTCCAAATGCAAAGATTTATATATGAGAAATGATCAGAAAAATTCAATCTATCCATCTGTAATGGTTTCATGCATGACAAAACAAGTTTACCTTGCTGTTTAAGCAGAATAAGGAAATGCACTATTAAAGCCATGTTATAAGCTAATAATTGAATCTTTGATTCAAATAAGTTCAATCCTTGCTGTTATAGCTTGCATTAGGCCAAGACACATTCATATTGCCATATCATAGCATGCATCATATTGTTGCATATCGTCATGTGTTGATTGTGTTCCGATGTGTTCTTCGTGGTAGGTTCTGCCTCCGAGGATATTCACGAGTATCCAACTGAAGGGCAGTATCCACTACCACTCCATCAGGCAAGCAACCCATTGATCATTCCGATACAAACCCATGTTCTCGCTTCTGCTCTTGTTTACTGCATTAAGACAACGCGATTCAAACTGCTGTGTGCTACGGTAGTTGAACCCTTATCCTCTGCATGACCTGTCATTGCCACAGTAACTAGATGAAACCCACTAGCATGTGTAGGAGTTGATTGAGCCATGTATGTGATTCCTACCTTGCTATGCCTGCTATGCTTAGAGTTGTGTCAGGTCTGGTTCATCTGGGTGATGGGCTAGAGTGAAATGCTTATGTCGGTATATGAGGGATGTGTTGAACATGTTTTGGTAAAGGTATCGATGAGAGGCCATGTAGGAGTACATGGTGGGTTGTTTCATTGAGATCGTCCCTAAGAACTGAGATCTGTATGTGTGATTTAAGATTCAGCTACTACCATGCATTGGGATCCTTAATTGACCCTCTCGGCTTCTTAATCACCCTAGTACTCTGTCCAGGAGTTGCAAATAGTTTCTGGTGTTTGTAGGTTATGTGTTGGCGGCCGTGCGTAGCGCTGACCCTAGGGGTGGGCTATGTTGCGGTAGATACACCGTGGCACGGTGTACCGAGTCACCCGTTTGGTGTCTCGGGAACCCTGTTCACATCGTTCGGGGCCGTATGTGGAAACCTCGGCCGGACTCCCTGCGGATGGAACCTGGATAGGCGATAAACCTGGACTAGAGACTTAAGTGTTTAGGTAGGCCGTGGCCGACACCCTCGCTGGGCTTCCGCTTGAAGGTTGCCGAGTACATGTCGTGTAAACGGCGGTAAGTGGTGAAAGCGTGTATGAAGAAGTACACCCCTGCAGGGTATAAAACTATTCGAATAGCCGTGTCCGCGGTAAAGGACTACTTGGTTGCCTATACAGTTCATAGACAAGTTAATGGGTACTAATAGAAGACCCAAGATAAGTGTGAGTACCGAGGATGACCCTCTCATAGGATGACGAGGGAGGATCCCCGGTGGAGTATTGTGTTGGTGAGTAGTGGACTCGTGTGCGAAAACTATTTTACTAGTGAAGTTCCGTAGGATAGCTTAGCCAAGAGTCAAAGCTGGCTTTCTGCATTAACCCCACCACCTTCTTGAGAATAAGCATGTATAGTAGGTTCTGATGTAAGACTTGCCTGAGTACCTTGTACTCATCTTTGCTTATTTATTATTTTCAGACAACAACACTGCCCCCTCCGATGGGTTTTACGTAGACCTTGACGTCGACGAGTGACTAGCCACCCAGGTGGTGATCCTGGCCATGGAGGGCCCTAGGTAGATAGACAGGCTTCGAGAAGCCTTCTTTCTTTCTAGAGTCTGTACTCAGACTAGGTGCTTCCGCATGTGCTTGTATGATTGTATGACTTGAGTGTCGGGTCATGTGACCCCTATCTGTATGAACATGTTATGTATGGCTCCCTGGAGCCTTTTAAATAAAGTACTTGAGTTGTAGAGTTTTGTTGTGATGCCATGTTGTATGTACTCATATCGGGCATATTGTGTGTATGATTGAAATGCTTGGTATGAGTGGGATCCGACAATCTAGTTGTTTATCCTTGGCAGCCTTTCTTATGGGGAAATGTAGTCTAGTGTTCCTCGAGCCATAGTAGTCCACTACAGCCCGGTTCACCGCAGTCCTGCTAGCCCAGCACTACTGTTCAAGACACTTGACTGGCCGGCATGTGTTTCACTTCGTTCCTATGTCTGTCCCTTCGGGGAAATGTCATGTGGTGACTTCCGGAGTCCTTCCTAGCCTGCTACAGCCCGGGTCCCCCGGAGTCCTGTTAGCCCAGTGCTACAGCCCGGAATCACTCGCTGATGACCGACATGCTCGATGTGATTCATGTATGCCTGTCTCCATAGGTCTGTGCCGCTTTGGGTTCACGACTAGCCATGTCGACCCGAGTTCTCTGTCATATGGATGCTAGAGACACTATCATATACGTGAGCCAAAAGGCGCAAACGGACCCGGGCCATGGTAAGGCGACACCCGTGGGATACCGTGCGTGAGGCCGCAAAGTGATATGAGGTGTTACCGGCTAGGTCGATGTGACTTGGAATCGGGGTCCTGACAGCATTGGCATCAGAGCCGGACTGCCTGTAGGTTCGTTGAGCCAAACTGGTCGATGTCGAGTCTAGAAATGCTTTAGTTATATGTAGGGGAATTGATTGTGGGAGGGAACGTAAGGCTCTTTTATTCCTTTACCCTATGTCTCTGATCTGAGTCATTCTCTTCTCATTCAACGTGGGTTAAGGACTAGGCTCTCTTCTTCTATCAGGTTCACGTTTTACTAATCCGTAGTAGCTTATAGGATTGTTGTTACAAGTCCCAGTTCAGTTTCTACTATTCTTAGTATGTTGCTAGTTGGATCAGAACCTTGATATGATGATGTTGAGTGGTATTGCGAACTGTTGTGGATGTCTCAAATCTTTTTCTGAGCATTTACAGTTGTTATGCTGTCCAATTTTCCCTAAAAATTCTGATGTCTTTGCATTGTGGTTGTGCTTTCAGATGGCCAACCGTGTTCAAAACCAAGTGGTTCGCCTGACCCGGTGCCTCGACGTGCCCGGTCATACTGCTATGTTAGTCCGGGTAATGATCGAGACGGGTTACCATTGGTATCCCGAATACACCGTCGAAGAGCAATTCCGAGACTTTAATCAAAGCCAATATTTCTGCACCGTCAGGATATTTCCTTCTTATCCTGGATCCACCGAGCCCCTTCACTGTTCCTATGGACTCGGGGTTACTGTTGAGATGGCTGTGCAGGATGCTGCCTATCATCTCGAAGGCCCTGCTAGCCTCTGGTGGGTGAATTTTGAAGCTATGCACCCGGTCGGCCAAATCACTACTTGGGCTGAATTCAGTGAGGCTTTCCGTGAGATCACATTCCGGAAGGTCTCATGGACCGCAAGAGGGAGGAGTTCTGCAACTTCACCCAAGGAAGACTGACTGTGGATGCTTATAGTCGTGAATTTGGGAATCTGGCATGTTATGCCCCTGAAGAGGTATCTACTGACGCTAAGAAGCAGGCAAGGTTCCGCAAGGGACTTAGCCCTGAGCTTCGCCGCGATCTCCGTCTGCATGAGTGCACATCCTTTCAGAAGTTGGTCAATAAAGCCATCAGTGCTGAGACAGGCCAGACTGATTATGACGCCTCAGGTAAGCACTCCCGTGATTTTGGCTCTTCATCCGGCTCTGGAGCTCAGAAGCGCCGGGTGTGGATTCCGAGCATGGCACTGCCACCCAGGTTCATCCCGAGGCCATCCTTTGAGGCGCCTCGTCCCAACCAGCAATTTGCACCGCCCAAGCCCTATGGTGGCCCCGCTGCTAATGCTGCTCCATGCCCCAATGTGGTGACATGCTTTAAGTGTGGAGAGCCGGGTCACTATAGCCGAGAGTGTCCCCAGAACAACAACCCCATCCAAACTGGAAAGTCTGTTGGCCGTGGTAAGCCCGCGGGAAAAACATTCTACGCCAAGCCGGTCACCACTGCCCGTGGCCATGTCAACTATGTTTCAACTAAGGAGGCTCATGAGGATCCTAATGTCGTCCTTGGTACGCTCCTTGTTAACTGCCATCCGGCATCTGTTCTTTTCGATACTGGAGCATCTCATTCATTCATATCCGAGAACTATGCTCGGTTGCATAACACGACATTCTGTGACATGCCCACTTCCATGGTAATTCAAACTCCGGGTTCCAAATGGCAAACTTCTAGAGTAAGCCATGGGAATGAAATTCTTGTCGATAGACTTGTCTTCCTTGCATCCTTAATAGCTCTCAAGTCCTCGGACATAAACATCATCTTGGGTATGGACTGGATGTCAGCTCATTATGCTAAGATTGATTGTGCCACTAGAACCGTTCAACTTACTCACCCATCGGGCAAGACAGTCAATGTCTTAACTCGAGTGGCCAAGCGCCAGCTTTACTCCTTAAATGCCAACCCTCTTCCAGACCTTGAGGATGTTCTGGTAGTCCGAGACTTTCCGGATGTCTTTCCAGAAGAACTGCCAGGTGTTCCACCTGACAGGGATGTTGAGTTTGTGATAGACCTTGTTCCAGGAACCGTTCCAATTTCTAGAAGACCCTACAAGATGGCACCCTTAGAACTAGCCGAGCTTAAGAACCAACTCGATGAGTCCTTGAAAAAGGGTTTCATGCGTCCTAGTTCCTCTCCTTGGGCTTGCCCCGTCCTCTTCGTTAAGAAGAAGGATGGAATGGATCGAATGGTTGTGGATTATCGACCTGTCAATTTGGTCACCATCAAGAACAAATACCCGCTTCCCAAGATCAACGATCTGTATGATCAGCTCGCTGGATCCTCAGTCTTCTCCAAGATGGATTTGAGGTTGGGCTACCATCAAATCAAAATCAGAAACGGGGACATTCCCAAAACGGCCTTTGTTACTCGTTATGGCCAATACGAGTACACCGTTATGTCCTTTGGTTTAACCAATGCCCCAGCCACCTTCTCCCGGTTAATGAACTCAGTCTTCATGGAGTATTTGGATAAATTCGTCGTAGTATACCTCGATGACATACTCATCTACTCCAAGAATGAAGAGGAACATGCCGAACATCTAAGGCTGGTATTGACGAAACTCCGAGAGCATCGCCTTTATGCCAAATTCTCCAAGTGTGAATTTTGGTTGCTAGAAGTGACCTATCTAGGCCATGTAATCTCTGGTAAGGGTATTGCTGTCAATCTCGAGCGAGTTCAAGCCGTCCTTGATTGGACTCCACCTGAGACGGTTAAGCAAGTTCGGAGCTTCCTTGGCTTAGCGAGCTATTGCCGCCGCTTCGTTGAGAATTTCTCCAAGGTTGCTAAACCTCTAACTGAACTCCTCAAGAAAGATAAAAAGTTCGAGTGGACTCCACAGTGCGAGTTCAGTTTTCAGGAACTGAAAAGACGCCTGACATCTACTCCCATACTGGTACCACTAGATTTCTCCAAGGACTTTATTATCTATTGCGACGCCTCGTGACAAGGACTAGGTTGCATACTCATGCAAGATCGTCAGGTAATTGCCTATGCTTCACGGCAATTACACCCACATGAGGAAAATTATCCTACACATGATCTAGAGCTTGCAGCTGTAGTCCATGCACTTAAAACTTGGCGACATTACCTTCTCGATAATCGTTGCGAGATCTTCACCGATCACCAAAGTTTGAAATATATCTTCACCCAACCAGATTTGAATCTCAGGCAAAGACGTTGGGTTGATTTGATCTCGGATTACGATTTAGGAATAACTTACACCCTGGGCAAAGCCAATGTCATGGCTGATGTGCTAAGCCGTAAGTCCTATTGTAACAACCTGATGTTACAACAAAGTCAACCACTTCTCCATGAGGAATTTCGTAAGCTTAATCTTCACATTGTTCCTCGAGGTTTTCTATCCACCCTGGTAGCGAAACCTAACCTTATGGATCAAATCATAACCGCCCAGCGGTATGATAAGGGCATATACCGAATTAAGGAAAACATTGCTAGCGGAGTTGCTAAATGTTTCTCCATGGATGAGCGAGGTGTTGTCTTCTTCGAGAACCGTTTGGTGGTTCCCAAGAAACAACATCTACGCCAGTTGATCCTTAAGAAAGCTCATGAATCCCCTCTCACCATTCATCCCGGTAGTACTAAAATGTATCAAGACCTACGCCAGAGGTTTTGGTGGACTAGGATGAAGAGAGAAATCGCTCAATACATTGCTAATTGCGACGTTTGTCGTCGTGTTAAAGCAGAGCATCAACGCCCTGCTGGCACCCTTCAACCTTTGGCTATTCCTGAGTGGAAATGGGATAAAATCATTATGGATTTCATCACTGGGTTTCCCAGGACCAAGAGAGGGAATAATGCCATCTTCGTCGTGATCGACCGACTTTCCAAAGTAGCCCATTTCCTACCTGTTCGTGAGAGTATCACCGCTAGCCAGCTAGCCGATTTATACATCTCCCGAATAGTGTCTCTTCATGGTGTTCCATTGGAAATTAACTTAGACCGTGGGAGTCTCTTCACCTCTCGATTTTAGGAAAGTTTCAAAATGCTATGGGAACTCGTCTCTCTTTTAGTACCGCCTTCCATCCTCAATCAAGTGGTCAGGTAGAGCGAGTCAATCAAATTCTGGAAGATATGCTCCGAGCTTCTGTCATCTCGTTCGGAATGAGTTGGGAGAAATGTCTTCCATTCACGGAGTTTGCTTATAACAATAGTTATCAAGCCAGCTTGGGCAAGGCTCCTTTCGAAGTTCTCTATGGACAAAAATGTCGAACGCCTCTTAACTGGTCAGAAACCGGGGAAAGACAACTCTTTGGCCCGGATATGATTCAGGAAGCAGAAGAGCAGGTTCGCATTATTCGTGAGAAATTGAAAACAGCCCAATCTCGTCAAAAGAGTCAATATGATCGTAAACATAAGCCTATTACTTATGAAGTCGACGAGAAGGCTTACCTTCGGGTTACCCCGTTAAAGGGAACCCATCGTTTCGGTATCAAAGGCAAATTGGCTCCTCGTTACATTGGACCCTTTCGCATTCTTGCCAAACGAGGAGAAGTTGCCTACCAATTGGAACTACCTCCGCATCTTTCCAAAGTTCACGATGTCTTCCGCGTTTCACAACTCAGGCGTTGCTTCGCGGATCCTATCCGTGGAGTGGACCACGAAACGCTTGATCTACAAGATAACCTCTCATATCGGGAATATCCCGTTCGTATCCTTGATCAAGCCGAGCGTACCACTCGACGTCATAATATCAAGTTTCTCAAGGTTCAATGGTCACACCATTCCGAGAAAGAAGCCACTTGGGAAAGGGAGGATCGTCTTCGACTCGAGTACCCCACCTTCTTTCCAGAGGATCCTAAATCTCGGGACGAGATTCTTTTGAGTGGGGGTGAGTTGTCACACCCTAGCTAGTTCAAGCATTAGAGTGTGCATCATGTTTAAATTTCTCTTAAATTTGAAATGGGGAAGGCAGAAACCCCCAACACCCCCTGGAAACAACTAGGGTTTACTAAAATTATTTTCAATGAACCTGAAATGCCCTTCTAAAAAGTTCACCCTCTTTGTCTTGGGTTAGAACCTCTGGCAAAATTGGTGCACAATTTTCTAGGTCAACAGAAGGTCATTGAATTAAATCATAAGTATTTGAATTTGGGCATTTAAATGCTATAAAATAATTTAAATGCTCAAATAATTCTGGAAATAAATGTTTGCTGTTGGAAATATTCTAAACAGAGCCCACAATTATTTTCAGGATTTTTGGAAACGTTTTAGTATTTTAATTAAAGCCCAACAGTTGCAGTTTAATAGAAAAACAGAAACAATTAGAAAAAAAAGAGAGAGAGGGAAGCTACCTGGGCCTTACCTGTGCTGGCCCAGTCACCTGGTCGGCCCAGCCGACTTGGCTTGCCAGTCGTCGTCCACCTCCTGCCAGGAGGACGCGGAGCGCGTGGCCGGCGCCCGCAGCCACACGCCGGCCACCTCCTGCTTCTGCTGACGTCCCGGAGACGTCCAGGGATGCCACGCGACCCCCAAGTCCCCCTCTCATCCTCGCTCACTCTCCCCTCGTCTCCCTCACCCTCTCCCGCACCATGGCCGACGCACCTGTCGCCGTCTCACCCCCGTAGTCGCGCCCTCCGTCACCCCCTCGCCTCTCTGACATGTCCAGAAGCTCCGCCGTGACGCCCTCGCCCTCCCCACCGAGCCACGCTTCGCTGGAGGCCCTTCATCGCCGCCATCGGGCCGTCTTCAACCTCGGTACCCGCCGGACGCCGTTCATCGATTCGCCTCGCTCCGGTCGCCCCCGAGCCCACTGAGCTGCTCATCGACCATCCTGTGAGCTCCTCCGCCTTTTCCCTCTTCTTTCCCATGCATTTGCACCCTCTAGGCCATAGTTCCACCATGGCCGAAGCTCGTCTCCGCTCGAGCTTGTCGCCGGCGTCGCTCCGGCGACCATTTGGTCCTCCCGTGCTATCCAACATGCTTGCCGCATCGCGTAGTGCCTCGCTAGCGCCTTAGTTTTCGCGTTTGCACGCCGCAGCCCACACCCCGCACATGGCCGAACTTCGGCCGCCGCCTTGGAGCTCGCCGTCGTCGTCTCCGGCCACCGTAGGCCCGGCCTCCACCACCACTAGATGCGCAACTGCAAGAGCTCTCTAACGAGCCCAAGAACGGCCTCGCCCGTGCCCTGTGGGCGTTTTCCGAGCCGCACTACTCGGGCCTCGCCGGCGTCGAGTCGCCGGCGAGTTTGACCCAGTTTGACTCCTGGGTGGGCCCAGGTAGACCCCCTGAGTCTATGACAGGTGGGGCCGGTCTGCTAACTAATCTAGGATTAGTTTTAACTAATTCTAATTAAATCAGTCACTGACATGTGGGCCCAGGCCCTACTGACAGCTAATTAGTGTTAATCTAATCCTGTTAATTAGCTGAGAGGCTGACAGAAGGGGCCCACCAGTCAGGTTTGACCTGGGCTGGCGCCTTTGACCTGCTGAGGTCAGCATGACGCAATGCTGACGCAGTAATGCATTTTCTGGATTTATTTTTATTCAGGAAATTCCAGAAAATAGTTAAAACTTCTAAAAATCATAGAAAATCAACCATAGCTCCAAATGCAAAGATTTATATATGAAAAATGATCAGAAAAATTCAATCTATCCATCTGTAATGGTTTCATGCATGACAAAACCAGTTTACCTTGCTGTTTAAGCAGAATAAGGAAATGCACTATTAAAGCCATGTTTAATAAGCTAATAATTGAATCTTTGATTCAAATAAGCACATTCATTTCTGTTATAGCTTGCATTAGGCCAAGACACATTCATATTGCCATGTCATAGCATGCATCATATTGTTGCATATCGTCATGTGTTGATTGTGTTCCGATGTGTTCTTCGTGGTAGGCTCTGCCTCCGAGGATATTCACGAGTATCCAACTGAAGGGCAGTATCCCACTACCACTCCATCAGGCAAGCAACCCATTGATCATTCCGATACAAACCCATGTTCTCGCTTCTGCTCTTGTTTACTGCATTAAGACAACACGATTCAAACTGCTGTGTGCTATGGTAGTTGAACCCTTATCCTCTGCATGACCTGTCATTGCCACAGTAACTAGATGAAACCCACTAGCAAGTGTAGGAGTTGATTGAGCCATGTATGCGATTCCTACCTTGCTATGCCTGCTATGCTTAGAGTTGTGTCAGGTTTGCTTCATCTGGGTGATGGGCTAGAGTGAAATGCTTATGTCGGTAATATGAGGGATGTGTTGAACATGTTTTGGTAAAGGTATCGATGAGAGGCCATGTAGAAGTACATGGTGGGTTGTTTCATTGAGATCGTCCCTAAGAACTGAGATCTGTATGTGTGATTTAAGATTCAGCTACTACCATGCATTGGGATCCTTAATTGACCCTCTCGGCTTCTTAATCACCCTAGTACTTTGTCCAGGAGTTGCAAATAGTTTCTGGTGTTTGTAGGTTATGTGTTGGCGGCCGTGCGTAGCGCTGACCCTAGGGGTGGGCTATGTTGCGGTAGATACACCGTGGCACGGTGTACCGAGTCACCCGTTTGGTGTCTCGGGAACCCTGTTCAAATCGTTCGGGGCCGTATGTGGAAACCTCGGCCGGACTCCCTGTGGATGGAACCTGGATAGGCGATAAACCTGGACTAGAGACTTAAGTGTTTAGGTAGGCCATGGCCGACACCCTCACTGGGCTTCCGCTTGAAGGTTGCCGAGTACATGTCGTGTAAACGGCGGTAAGTGGTGAAAGCGTGTATGACGAAGTACACCCCTGCAGGGTATAAAACTATTCGAATAGCCGCGCCCGTGGTAAAGGAC
Organism: Triticum urartu; assembly: GCF_003073215.2. Taxonomy (NCBI): domain Eukaryota; kingdom Viridiplantae; phylum Streptophyta; class Magnoliopsida; order Poales; family Poaceae; genus Triticum; species Triticum urartu. The sequence goes on along the minus strand of NC_053028.1, from coordinate 262,755,388 downwards.
TACTTGGTTGCCTATACAGTTCATAGACAAGTTAATGGATACTACTAAAAAACTCAAGATAAGTGTGAGTACCAAGGATGGGCCTCTCATAGGATGACGTGGGAGGGTCCACGGTGGAGTATTGTGTTGGTGAGTAGTGGACTCGTGTGCGAAAACTATTTTACTGGTGAAGTTCCGTAGGATAGCTTAGCCAAGAGTCAAAGCTGGCTTGCTGCAATAACCCCACCACCTTCTTGAGAATGAGCATGTATATTAGGTTCTGATGTAAGACTTGCTGAGTACCTTGTACTCATCTTTGCTTATTTATTATTTTCAGACAACAACACTGCCCCCTCCGATGGGTTTTACGTAGACCTTGACGTCGACGAGTGACTAGCCACCCAGGTGGTGATCCTGGCCATGGAGGGCCCTAGGTAGATAGACAGGCTTCGAGAAGCCTTCTTTCTTTCTAGAGTCTGTACTCAGACTAGGTGCTTCCGCATGTGCTTGTATGATTGTATGACTTGAGTGTCGGGTCATGTGACCCCTATCTGTATGAACATGTTATGTATGGCTCCCTGGAGCCTTTTAAATAAAGTACTTGAGTTGTAAAGTTTTGTTGTGATGCCATGTTGTATGTACTCATATCGGGCATATTGTGTGTATGATTGAAATGCTTGGTATGAGTGGGATCCGACAATCTAGTTGTTTATCCTTGGCAGCCTTTCTTATGGGGAAATGTAGTCTAGTGTTCCTCGAGCCATAGTAGTCCGCTACAGCCCGGTTCACCGGAGTCCTGCTGGCCCAGCACTACTGTTCAGGACACTTGACTGGCCGACATGTGTTTCACTTCGTTCCTTCGTCTGTCCCTTCGAGGAAATGTCACACGGTGACTTTCGGAGTCCTTCCTAGCCTGCTACAGCCCGGGTCCCCCGGAGTCCTGTTAGCCCAGTGCTACAGCCCGGAATCACTCGCTGATGACCGACATGCTCGATGTGATTCATGTATGCCTGTCTCCATAGGTCTGTGCCGCTTTGGGTTCACGACTAGCCAAGTCGGCCCGGGTTCTCTGTCATATGGATGCTAGCGACACTATGATATACGTGAGCCAAAAGGCGCAAACGGACCCGGGCCATGGTAAGGCGACACCCGTGGGATACCGTGCGTGAGGATGCAAAGTGATATGAGGTGTTACCGGCTAGGTCGATGTGACTTGGAATCGGGGTCCTGACAAGTTGGGCTAGGGCGAGAGCAGCCATGGCTCCACATGCATCCACCAGGGCTAAATGGCGTCGTTTCTTTGATCGTTATGACTGAAGTAGTGAAGATTATCTTTTTAAGATTTTTGTTGTGAGGGAGCAGATGTTTGAATGACTAAATGAATTCAACTGTTTTATCTCTGAATGTGTTGTTTTATCTGCATATGTTTGACATGTGCACTTTTGAACTACTTGTTTATCTGAAGTTGAACTGATTTGCGGTCAAATGTTGCATGGCTTGCATAATAACTATTTCCTACCAGCTGGCTGCCCACCTGCCTATTTATTATTTTTATAATCTGCGAGTCTCCCTGGCTATAAATTCTATCCATCTATGTGTGGTGTGTGGCTCAGTCTCCCCCTCCTTTTTCTTCCTTCTTCCAGAATCAGATCTAGGTTCCTCCCTCTTCTCTCTGTTGTTTTCTTCCCTGTTCCTATGTGTTCCATGGAGGATTGTTCATGCGGATGCTTGGCAAAGATGGCTCGCATAGCTGACGGCTGTGTGTACGAATCTGGTTTGGATCTCACACAGACTCGGCGCCGTGGGAAACTTTCTTGTCTGCTGTACAACAACCATGGGTTTCATGCACCCTATGTTTGTCAGTTGACGGTTGGTGACTTGAAGGAATCATGGGTATGTGTTTCTATTTGTTTTGTTTTCTACTTTTTTGTAGGTCTCTTTTTTGAATCCCATGGACTGAATCTGTGGTTTAGTTTTATGAATAGTTTGTCTATATTTTTTATTTGGTTTTATCAGAATTTAATAGTAGGGATTTCCGGGTGTATTTGTTCATTACTTAACAGTATTTTATCCATTTTTGTATAATCCTTGGTCTGTTTTTTTTCCAGATGTTTTTACTATAGGTGTATTGATATGTATATTTCTTCAGTTTAGTCAGTTCACATGACTAGTTAGTTTTGTGTTATTGTTTTGGTTCATATTTTTTCTTTTCAGTTTTTGTGCAAACCGTTCCTCTATCTGTGTAAAAATTCAGTTATGTCATGTGTTCACTTTGTTTTGTACTCCCATGCCCATTTGCAAAAAATGTCACCCAGGATTAGGATTGTTGCTCCTAGTTCTGGTGTACTGAAGATGGAGACTTCAGAAAAAAATGGGTACCAGTTGATGGAAGTTGCCTACCACATCGAATTTGATGGTTGCGTCAACCTAACTACTGGGTGGAAGGAGTTTGTGGTGGAGTCTGGATTTGAGGATGGTGATGTGGTTATGGTTATGTTCTCCAGGGAAGATGACTCTCTGACATTCAGAATTTATGTGTTGTAGGTTTGAATGTGGCAAATGATGCCGGTTGTGAGATTTGTGTGTGTTTGATTATGTTGCAGTATTTTTTCTTTAAAACATTTGCATGTGAGATGGTTGAATTCTATGGTATTATCAGATGGTTTGGAACAACTTATGTAATGCTTTTCCTATTGTTTTGCTCAAGTATAATAGTTTTATTTATATATTCTTTATATTAGTACTGGAACAATTCTATAGTTGAACTGATGGGCATCCTTTGTTTTGACTGGGATATATTCATGTACATATATAGCTCGCAGACGGGACTATACGCTGACGATTTTTGTAGAACCCCTTTTTGGGTTTTGAGTTTGCTGAACTTACATTCTGTTAATGATAGTACTGAGCTATTTTAGGGTGTCAATTACCAATCAAATTTGTTTGTTGTATAACATTTTTTACTTTTTCACATGAATTTTGGAGCACATTTTTTCTTTTTACAGTTGAATAATGATAGTTCTAGTATTTTTTAAAATTAAAAGATTTTAATCTTTGCTGCACAGTACTATTTTTTACTTGAACCTTATGAATTGTAGTAGTTGAACATTTTTAAAAAAAAATTCTAAAATTTTTATTTACAATCTTCTACGTTTAATTTTCCAAAAAATATTTTTTATTTTTTTAGTTCTTACAATTAAGATGTGTTTGAACTTTTTACATTATTTGTTTTTGAACTGATTTCTTGTGAGGTTTTTTTATAATTATCTGCATTGTTTTGTCATGTGTGATCGGCTGGAATTTTGTAATGGGGCGAAGTACTGTGTTGGGCCATCCACTTGAGTCGTTTTTTCCGGCCCAGATAGCTCGTCCGCGCGGCAGTACAGCGCGGCGTTCGCGTGTGCTATGGGTTTAGTCCCACCTTGCTAGTCGAGGGGGCTCTAGACGTGTTTATAAGCGCAGCCGAGGCTCACCGGTCGAACTCCTCAGAATACTTACCTGAGCGCTTATACACGGCGCTCTCTCTCTCTCATGACCTGTGGCCCCTCGACGGCAGCCACTGCGTTGTGCGGATTACTAGGGATTCGCCCACGTGGCTCGAGTTCAAGTATCTAGCATCGTCAGGGCCAACGCCGGTCCTTGGGCGGTCAATTTTTTAACTTTTTTTGTTTGTTTGAATCTAATACTTGACTCCACCAGTAACTTGGACTGGTACTTTTTTTCTTTTTGTTTGTTTGAAACTAGTACTTGCCCCCATTATCTATCTTTTAGGGGTGTGTGGGTGCGTGTGGGGGGGACAGAATAACCGCACTGCGCCTGTCAAACGATCGCACTACTGCATTAGCGCGAGGCCGAGCAGGGGGGAGGGGGGTCGGGACCCCCTCCCCCATCCCGGCGAGGCCGGGCCAAGAACGAGACGTAACAAGCGACGACGCGGCGTGCCGCGCCGTCGCATGCGGAGGCGAGTCCGTAACATGACTTGCCCCCGCACCGCACCGAGGGGCATAGTTGTACTGACACAGCTTCCTTGTATGGACTTGCCCCCATTATCTATATTTAGGGGTGTGTGGGTGCATGTGGGGGGGGGCAGAATAACTTCATTGCGCCTGTCAAACGAGCACACTGCCGCGTTAGAGTGAGGCCGAGCCGGGGGAAGGGGGTCGGGACCCCCCTCCCCCATCCCGGCGAGGCCGAGCCAGGAATGAGCCGTAGCAGGCGACGATGCGGCGTGCCGCATCGTCGCATGCGGAGGCGAGTCCGTAACATGACTTGCCCCTGCACCGCACCGAGGGGCATAGTTGTACTGACACATCTTCCCTGTATGGACTTGCCCCCATTATCTATCTTTAGGGGCGTGTGGGTGCGTGTGGGGGGAACAGAATAACCGCACTGCGCCTGTCAAACGAGCGCACTGCCACGTTGGCACGAGGCCGAGCTAGGGGAGGAGGGGGGTCGGGACCCCCCTCCCCCATCCCGGCGAGGCCGAGCCAGGAACGAGCCGTAGCAGACGACGACGCGGCGTGCCACGACATCGCATGCGGAGGCGAGTCCATAACATGACTTGCCCCTGCACCGCACCGAGGGGCATACTTTTACTGACACATCTTATTTGTATGGACTTGCCCCCATTATCTATCTTTAGGGGTGTGTGGGTGCGTGTTGGGGGAGGGAACAGAATAACCGCACTGCACCTGTCAAATGAGCGCACTGACGCTTTAGCGCGAGACTGAGCCGGGGGGGGGGGGTCGGGACCCACCCTCCCCCATCCCGGCGAGGCTGGCCAGGAACGAGCCATAGCAGGCGATGACGCGGCGTGCTGCGGCGTCGCATGCAGAGGCGAGTCCGTAACATGACTTGCCCCCGCACTGCACCGAGGGGCATAGTTGTACTGACACGTCTTCCTTGTATGGACTTGCCCCCATTATATATCTTTTAGGGGTGTGTGGGTGCGTGTCTGTGTGGGAGGGGGGGACAGAATAACCGCACTGCGCCTGTCAAATGAGCGCACTGCCGCGTTAGCGCGAGGCCGAGCCAGGGGGAGGGGGGGTCCCCCTCCCCCATCCTGGCGAGGCTTAGCCTAGAACGAGCCATAGCAGGCGATGACGCGGCGTGCCGCGGCGTCGCATGCGGAGGCGAGTCCATAACATGACTTGCCCCCGCACCGCACCGAGGGGCATAGTTGTACTGACACATCTTCCTTGTATGGACTTGCCCCCATTATCTATCTTTAGGGGTGTGTGGGTGCGTGTGTGGCGGGAAACAGAATAACCGCACTGCGCCTGTCAAATGAGCGCACTACCGCGTTAGCGCAAGGCCGAGCCGGAGCGGGGGGGGGGGGGGGGGGGTCGGGACCCCCTCCTCCATCCCGGCGAGGCCGAGCCAGGAACGAGCCGTAGCAGGCGACGATGCGGCGTGCCGCGGCGTCGCATGCGGAGGCGAGTCCGTAACATGACTTGCCCCCGCACTGCACCGCAACGAGGGGCAGAGTTGTACTGACAAATCTTCCTTGTATGGACTTGCCCACATTATCTATCTTTAGGGGTGTGTGGGTGCGTGTGGGAGGAGGAAACAGAATAAACGGGCTGCGCCTGTCAAACGAGCGCACTGCCGCGTTATCGTGACGCCGAGCCGGGGGGGAGGGGGGTCGGGACCCCCTCCTCCATGCCGTCGAGGCCGAGCCAGGAACGAGCCGTAGCAGACGACGACGCGGCGTGCCGCGGCGTCGCATGCGGAGGCGAGTCCGTAACATGACTTGCCCCCGCACCGCACCATGGGGCATAGTTGTACGGACACATCTTCCTTGTATGGACTTGCCCCCATTACCTATGTTTTAGGGGTGTGTGGGTGCGTGTGTGTGGGGGGGGACAGAATAACCACATTGTGCCTATCAAACAAGCGCATTGCCGCGTTAGCGCGAGGCCGAGCCGGGGGGGGGGGGGGGGGGGCAGGGACCCCCCTTCCCCATCCAGGCGAGGCCGAGCTAGGAATGAGCCGTAGCAGGCGACGACGTGGCGTGCCGCGGCGCCGCACGCGGAGGCGAGTCCGTAACATGACTTGCCCCTGCACCGCACTGAGGGGCATAGTTGTACTCACACATCTTCCTTGTATGGACTTTCCCCCACTATCTATCTTTAGGGGTAAGTGAGTGCGTGTGTGGGAGAAACAGAATAACCGTGCTGCGCCTATCAAACGAGCGCTCTGCTGCTTTAGCGCGAGACCGATCCGGGGGGGGGTCGGGACCCACCCTCCCCCATCCCGGTGAGGTTGAGCCAGGAACGAGCCGTAGCATGCGACGATGCAGCGTGCCGCGGCGTTGCATGCGGAGGCGGGTTCGTGACATGACTTGCCCCCGCACCGCACCAAGGGGCATAGTTGTACTAACACATCTTCCTTGTATGGACTTGCCCCCATTATCTATATTTAGGGGTGTGTGGGTGCATGTGGGGGGGGGCAGAATAACTTCATTGCGCCTGTCAAACGAGCACACTGCCGCGTTAGAGTGAGGCCGAGCCGGGGGAAGGGGGTCGGGACCCCCCTCCCCCATCCCGGCGAGGCCGAGCCAGGAACGAGCCGTAGCAGACGACGACGCGGCGTGCCACGACATCGCATGCGGAGGCGAGTCCATAACATGACTTGCCCCCGCACCGTACCGAGGGGCATTGTTATACTGACACATCTTCCTTGTCTGGACTTGCCCCCATTATCTATCTTTAGGGGTGTGTCGGTGCGTGTGGGGGGGACAGAATAACCGCACTGCACCTGTCAAACGAGCGCACTGCCGCGATAGCGCGAGGCCGAACCGGGGGGAGGGGGGTCTCCCCCGTCCCGGCGAGGCCGAGCCAGGAACGAGCCGCAGCAGGCGACGACGTGGCATGCCGCGGCGTCGCATGCGGAGGCGAGTCCGTAACATGACTTGCCCCCACACCTGTGACGCCCCAAGACCGATGCTCGAGAAGACTTCCATATGTTCCGGGTTTCACCGTGTGTTTCATTTTTGCTTGCTCCATTTATTTTTGCATTGCATTATGTCATCATGCCATCATGTTATAAATCTTTTGCATCTCAACTAAATAAATTGTGTGGATCTTCGATCCATTTAAATTGAGGGAAGAGTGACTTCTCTTTATAACATATCCTCCTAATATTTAGGGAGCTATATAAAATATTCCATTAGTTTGGAATTAACCGCAACAAACTTGCTTTATAAATCCCTCTCATTTCTAAACTATTTTTTGCATCCATGATCTTTCCTCCGAGGCATTTCTCCAAGTGCAAACCATTTCACTTCTTCCTTCTTTCAAATTTCACCCACTTATTGCAAGTGGCATTATTTTTGTTCCGTAAAATTTTCATTCTTTTTCTATTAATCTTAAACCATTCCTACACTATCTCTGCCTAATTTCAGATCCTTTGGACTTGTTTTGGTTGGATTAAAAATGGCTCAAGTTTGAATCTAATTTAAACTTGAATTATTTTTCTCTCCTGAAAAATGCCCAAACAAGTTTATTCAAATCCTTCATAATTCCACGAGTCTAGAAATATTCTCACTTCTTTCAAATCCATCCCCAACATCCCTGACCTTTTCCCTTTTGACGGCTGTCTATTTATGGGCAAAATTAAAAGAAAAGGAAATAGGGGAGAGGGAGAGGAGAGCCCAGCCCAGGCCGGCCTTACTAGGCCCATCCTTCCCCGCAGGCCCACCTAACCTAAACCTAACCTTCTCCCCCGACCGAACCTCTCTCCCTCTCGATACCCTCCTCCTTGTCCCCCTACTCGCGCCGCGAGGAAGGAGCGCCCGCGCCCGCGCCTGAACCCTCCTCTTGCTCGATCCCCATCTCTCTCCTTCTCCTCGCTTGTGCACAGGGCCGCAGCTCCCAGCGCACGGCCTCCCGCGCCAAAACTCTTAGAGCTGAGCTTCCCCGAGCGTCTCCTCCTTGCTGCCTCGCCTGTCGCCGAGGAGGAGCTCCGCCGCCTCGACTCCTGGCTCCGGCCTCGGCCGGTCGCTCCCTCCCCGGCCTCCGGCCTCGTCCAGGCCACCCTGCCATCGCCCGCTGCTTCCTGCGTTGAGGAGCCGCCGCACCAAGTCCCTGCATCGCCGTGCCTCCTACCCCGAGCGCCTCCCATGGCGCCCCTGTTCCCGAGCACAGCGATCTCCACCGCCCAGGGCCCCTGCTTCCTCTCCGTCCTGGTCTCCTCCGCCGCACCCGACGAGTGCGACGCGGGAGCACTGCCTGCATCGCCTCTGCCATCTCGAACCTCTCATGTCGGGACACCAGGACTCACCGCTCTGCCTCGCCTCTCACACGTCCGTCCCTGCATCGTCTGCCCAGTCGCCCGCTTCGCGCTGGAGCTCCCTGCTTCCTGCCGCTGAACACGACCATCTCCTCCCCGACGCCCTAGCTGCTGTTACAAGACCATCGAAGAGGGAAGATCACCAAGTACCACGATACTGAAGACCGGAACTCCATCAAAACCAGTACTCGAAGACCCTAGGATGCGCCAAGTTCCTCTCCGATACGTGTACGATTATCGTCACCGTGGATCCGGACCGACTGAGTACCATTACCGTCGGACGCTCAAACGACTACAGGCCGAAACGTCAAGTTCCTCGATGAACCGTGTACAACTACCGTTTCCCGTGGATTCACCTAAGTACCACGAAATGGATGACCCTACAAGTTCAACTATAGTTGCCATGTACGACTACCGTCGCCTCGGAGATGTTGGGTTCATCAAGTTCCTCTTCGAAAAAGTACCACTACTTCCACGACAATACGAGAACAACTACCCTCGATGAAGGCCGTCGAGTGAACAACTACCGTCAACATGTACGACTACTTTGTGAACGTGTACCCGACGACCCCGAAGACCTATGTTGCGTCAAGTACCCCCTCGTTAACCCGAACATCTACAAGAAAATGTGTACAACTACCGTCGAGGACCAACAGTACCACTACTTCAACTACCGTCGTGAGAACGTCTACTTCCACCACTTCCACTACGAACTCGTTCCGCTCCGGATTTGCATGCTTCGAAGGTATAACCCCGAGACGACGCCCGTGAATGAATGAATGCATGTTGTATGAGATGCACCCTTGTTTGCCTCGAGTCCGAATTGTCGGTGCATGTTGCCCCTCTTTTGCCTTGTCACCGACATGTGGGACACCCGGTGTCCGGGATCACTCCCCGCCACTCCTGCATGTTTCGCACATCCACCTTCTTTTGCACCAGGATCTCAATTGAGTTGCCAGATCACCGGAATGTTGCCGTGGTAACATTTCCGTTTCGCCGCCGTGACACCCCTTTTCCTTCCGCCATGGAGACAAATGCCTCATGTCTTATCATGTCAACATTTTCACAAAACTTGCATAAAACTTGTATATATCATCCTCATCATGATAACAACATTTAAAATGGTTAAAATTGTTGTTTGCATTAAAATTTCTTAATGCATATGAGGTTTTTCTGGAATTGTTGTTTGATGTTTCCGGCCTCATTTAAAATGCCTAACTGTGTATTTTACTCATGATTCACCTCTTGCCATGTTAATCAACATTTAATATTGTTGGGTACATAAATGGGAGAGAACTAAATAATCGAATGTGGTGTTTCGTCAATATGCAACTCGTTGCATATTGAGCTCCACTTAACTTGTAGTTTTGTCTGTGCATTTTGCCATGCCATGCATATTTAAACCGGACATGCATCATACTTGGTTGTGCATCATGCCAAGTTGATGTGATGGTTGTTTACTATGTTGTTTGCTCCTTTCCGGTGTTTCTTCTTCGGGTTAGTTCCAATAACGTCGCGTTTTTGAGGATCCGTTCGAATTCATCCGTTTGTCTTCTTCATGGACTCGTTCTTCTTCCTTGCGGTATTTCAGGCAAGATGACCATACCCTCGAAATCACTTCTATCTTTGCTTGCTAGTTGTTCACTCTATTGCTATGTCGCCCTACCTACCACTTGCTATATCATGCCTCCCATATTGCCATGTCAAGCCTCTAACCCACCTTTCCTAGCAAACCGTTGTTTGGCTACGTTATCGCTTTGCTCAGCCCCTCTTATAGCGTTGCTAGTTGCAGGTGTAGTTGAAAGTTTGTTCCATGTTGGAACATGGATATTGTTGGGATATCATTACTATCTCTTATTCTTCATTAATGCATCTATGTACTTGGTAAAGGGTGGAAGGCTCGGCCTTATGCCTGGTGTTTTGTTCCACTCTTGCCGCCCTAGTTTCCGTCATACCGGTGTTATGTTGCTTGATCTTGTGTCCCTTACGCGGTTGGGTGTTATGGGAACCCCTTGACAGTTCGCTTTGAATAAAACTACTCCAGCAAGGCCCAACCTTGGTTTTACATTTTCCTAACAACCTATACCTTTCCCTTGGGAGTAATTAACCTGAGGGTCATCTTTATTTTAACCCCCCCGGGCCAATGCTTCTCTAAGTGTTGGTTCGAACTAGAGCCCCTTGTAGCGCCACCTCGGGGAAACTTGAGGGATGGTTTTAGTTGTATGGATTGCGCATCCGATGTTGCCCTGAGAACGAGATATGTGCAGCTCCTATCGGGATGCCGGCACATCGGGCGGCTTTGCTGGTCTTGTTTTACCATTGTCGAAATGTCTTGTAACCGAGATTCCGAGTCTGATCGGGTCTTCCTGGGAGAAGGAATATCCTTCGTTGACCACGAGAGCTTGTGATGGGCTAAGTTGGGACACCCCTGCAGGGTTTTGAACTTTCGAAAGCCGTGCCCGCGGTTATGTGGCAGATGGGAATTTCTTAATATCCGGTTGTAGAAAACTTGACACTTAACTTAATTAAAATGAATCAACCACATGTGTAGCCGTGATGGTCTCTTCTCGGCGGAGTCCGGGAAGTGAACACGGTTCTTGTGTTATGCTTGAACGTAAGTAGATTCAGGATCACTTCTTGATCATTTCTAGTTCACGACCATTGCGTTCCTTCTCTTCTCGCTCTTTTATGCGTAAGTTAGCCACCATATATGCTTAGTGCTTGCTGCAGCTCCACCTCACTACCCTTTCCTACCCATAAGCTTAAATAGTCTTGATCTCGTGGGTGTGAGATTGCTGAGTCCTCGTGACTCACAAATACTTCCAAACAGTTGTAGGTGCCGATGATACCAGTGCAGATGATGCAACTGAGCTCAAGTGGGAGCTCGATGAAGATCGTGTTCGTTGTGTTGTTTCGTTTCCATTTGATCAGTAGTGGAGCCCAGTTGGGACTATCCAGGATCAAGCATTTTGGGTTGTCTTCTTTTATTTTGGTTCCGTAGTCGGACCTTGATTGTACACTGGATGATGTATGTTTAACTTGTTTTGTGTGAAGTGGCGATTGTAAGCCAACTCTTTATCCCTTTCTTATTCAGTAAATGGGATGTGTGAAGATTACCCCTCTTGCGACAAGCCTACCATAAGGCTATTCCTCTAAGTCGTGCCCCGACACGTGGGAGATATAGCCGCATTGTGGGTGTTACAGCACCGCACCGCACCGCACCGAGGGGCATAGTTGTACCGACAAGTCTTCCTTGTATGAACTTGCCCCCATTATCTATCTTTAGGGGTGTGTGGGTGCGTGTGGGGGGGACAGAATAACCGCACTACGCTTGTCAAACGAGCGCACTGCCGCGTTAGCGCAAGGCCGAGCCAGGGGGGGGAGGGGGGTCGGGCCCCCCTTCCCCATCCCGGCGAGGCCGAGCCAGGAACGAGCCGTAGCAAGCGATAATGCGGCGTGCCGCGGCCTGCCACGGCGTCGCATGCGGAGGCGAGTCCGTAACATGATTTGCCCCTACACCGCATCGAGGGGCATAGTTGTACTGACACATCTTCCTTGTATGGACTTGCCCCCATTATCTATCTTTAGGGGTGTGTGGGTGCGCGTGGGGGGGACAAAATAACCGCACTACGCCTGTCAAACGAGCGCACTGCCGCGTTAGCATGAGGCCGAGCCGGGGGGAGGGGGGTCGGGTTCCCCCTCCCCCATCCCGGCGAGGCCGAGCCAGGAACGAGCCGTAGCAGGCGACGACGCGGCGTGCCGCGACGTCACATGCGGAGGCGAGTCGGTAACAAGACTTGCCCCCGTAGCGCACCGCACCGCACCGAGGGGCATAGTTGTACTGACACATCTTCCTTGTATAGACTTGCCCCCATTATCTATCTTTAGGGGTGTGCGGGTGCGTGTGTGTGTGTGGGGGGGGGGACAGAATAACCGCAATGCGCCTGTCAAATGAGCGCACTGCCGCGTTAGCGCGAGGCCGAGCCGGGGGAGAGGTGGGGTCGGGACCCCCTCCCCCTCCCGGGAGGCCGAGCTAGGAACGAGCCGTAGCAGGGGACGACGCGGCATGTCGCGGCATCGCATGCGTAGGCGAGTCCGTAACATGACTTGACCCCGCACCGCACCGCACCGAGGGCCATAGTTGTACTGACACATCTTCCTTGTATGGACTTGCCCCTATTATCTATCTTTAGGGGTGTGTGGGTGCGTGTGGGGGGACAGAATAACCGCACTACGCCTGTCAAACGAGCGCACTGCCGCGTTAGCGCGAGGCCGATGCGGGGGGAGGGGGGGTCGGGATCCCCCTTCGCCATCCTAGCGAGGCCGAGCCAGGAACGAGCCGTTGCAGGCGACGACGCGGTGTGTCGCGGCGTCGCATGCGGAGGCGAGTCCGTAACATGACTTGCCCCTGAACCGCACCGAGGGGCATAGTTGTACTGACACATCTTCCTTGTATGAACTTGCCCCCATTATCTATCTTTAGGGGTGTGTGTGGGTGCGTGGGGGGGGGACACAATAACCGCACGACGTGTGTCAAACGAGTGCACTGCCGCGTAAGCGCGAGGCTGAGCCGGGGGGGGGGGGAGGGGGTCGGGACCCCCTCTCCCATCCCGGCGAGGCCAAGCCAGGAATGAGCCGTAGCAGGCGACGACGCAGCGTGCCGCGGCGTCACATGCGGAGTCGAGTCCGTAACATGACTTGCCCCCGCACCGCACCGAGGGGCATAGTTGTACTGACACATCTTCCTTTCATGGACTTGCCCCCATTATCTATCTTTAGGGATGTGTGGGTGCGTGTGGGGGGGGCAGAATAACCGCACTGCGCCTATCAAATGAGTGCACTGCCGCGTTAGTGCGAGGCCGAGCCAGGGGGGAGGGGGAGTCAGGACCCCCCCTCCCCCGTCCCGGCGAGGCCAAGCCTGGAACGAGCTGTAGCAGGTGACGACGCGGCGTCGCATGCGGAGGCGAGTCCGTAACATGACTTGACCCCGCACCGGACCGCACCGCACCGAGGGGCATAGTTGTACTGACACATCTTCCTTGTATGGACTTGCCCCCATTATCTATATTTTAGGGGTGTGTGGGTGCGTGTGTGTGTGGGGGGGGGGACAGAATAACCGCACTGCACCTGTCAAACAAGCGCACCGCTACGTTAGCGCGAGGCCGAGCCAGGAACGAGCCGTAGCAGGCGACGACGCGGCGTGCCGCCGCGTCGCATGCGGAGGCGAGTCCGTAACATGACTTGCCCCCGTTATCTTATCTTTATTTTTAAGGGAAAAACCAACACCGTTATGAATTATTATTTCATTTGTACTTTTTGATAATTTTTGTTGTACTGTTGTGAGTTATTATTTGTACTTTAGCTGTTTGTTTTCTCCCTCTATATTAATTTTTTATGTTATTTAATTTTTGCTATTATCTTTGGTAACTACCTAGAGATAGTGGGCTTTGCCACGGTTTTGGGCTTGAGCCGTCGGTTTTCTCCCACTTACCTTTTAACCTCCGCTCTCCCCCGTTCCGCTCCGCTCCCCTCTCAAAATCAATTCCTTCTTCGTTCCCCTCTTCTCGCAGAGAAGTTGCTTCTCCTATTTCGCCGTGGGAGCGTCGGCCGGCGGGTTGAACCGCAGGGGGGAGGTCTGGGTGCTTTGTTTGCTCCTTTTGCTCTGCGATTGACTTCCCTTGCGTCCTCTCATGTACAGATTTCCCCTGTATTTCTAAGCTATTGCTCTCTTGTTGTCTCAGGCTGGATTCGCTAGGGTTCCTTTGCTCTTGAATGAACGGTTGGCGATGGTGATACTCGATTCCGTGGCGGATTTTGTGTTTGCTGGTAAGAGTTTTTCTTTGTATGGCGTGCTTCGTTTTTGAAATAGGTCATAGCCCTAATTTTTGTTCATGTGTCTTGCAGATCTGGTTTCGACATATTTTAGGTCTGTAGATCTCAAGGGTACATTATCCAGTCCGGACAAGTTGAATGCAGGTGATTTTCCTTGTAATTTGGATGATGTTTTAATAGATCTGGTTTTTAGGTTGTATAGGCGTTGTCGTATCGACTTTATAAGTTGTATGTATTTTGATAGCTATTAATTTTTCCCTGGAATTTGTGGTGTGTATAGTTTTGGCGGTTGATGTGACCTGCAGACAGGTTGTAGTACTGATCACTATCTGTAGTTTGAACTGTTGTCCTGGCATTTGAATAGGTTGCAGTAGTTAGTGAAGAAGTAGTATAATGTTGAAAGAGTTGTCATTCTGAAGTTTGTTGTGCCAATGCTGGGTTCATATTGTTTTATTGGGTGCACTTGTAGTGTTCATATAGTTGAACTGATTGCTTTTTCATGTACTTTTTTGCTAATTATGATGTTATTGCAGATGTTGGAGTGACGGTGCCTCCCGATTCTGAAAAATCAGAACGCTTTCAAGATCTTGTGAATGTTATTTTTGTGACACCAAATCCTCTAGAAGAACTTGCGAATGTTGCTGGTGTTTCCCTTATATTTGCTCTTTTTTTATCAGCCTTGAATACATAAATATGCTTAGCTACATCAGTTGTTCCTTTTGTTTGTGTCTGATGCTATGCGCTTTATTTATCTTGTCTCTGCAATGTTAATTGTGTTTTCATTTTATATGTGCGTGCTTATGTTGTTAGTTTATGCAGTTAATGATAGACATGGTGCTCCTGAGGACATTGCTGATGTTGTCAAAGATATTAATGATGGAGTGTATTCTCTTAACGTTGATGATGTTGATGGCAGCTTGTAGTTGTCTGTTACTCAGTCACAGAGTGTTGATGGCACTGAGCTTGTTACTCAGGCCGAGGATGTTCCTATGCAGTTACAGCTCGAGGATGAAAGGATAAGAAAGAAGAAGTATGATTTCTAGAGGAGAAAGGAGTTGGAACGGCGTCAAAAGGTTGCCTGTGTTCAAGGAAGTGATCGAGATGTTGCTCAAGCTCCTGAAGGTGTAGGTGATGAAGGTGGTGACGCGACCTTTTCAACTGTTGATGCTGGATCTCATGGAAGTGACATGCTTGTGAAGACAAACCTGATGCATACTCGTTTGACGCAAGTGTTTACTCGTGATGCAGTTAAGGAGAAGAAAGTTGTTTTGAAGAGGAAGATGTCAGATCAAAATCCTGATGGCACACCGAGGCGTAACCCACGTGTGAAAGCTGGTTCCCAACCTGGTAATAGCAAAGCTGATGGGAATAGTGTTGTTGTGAAGATTGGTCCAAGCAAACTTCGTGGCTCCCCTGTTCGTGGGAGTCCACGGGTTTTGACAAATAAGAAGCCTTCTTCGTCTCCTGTTCCAGAGCGCTCTTTGTTGAAAGAAAATAATAAGCGTAAAGTTCATCCTGCGAAGGTGAACAAAGGTGTGAAGAAGCATGCTCGTGTCGAAGATGAAGATATTGTATCTGAAGAAGATGATATCGAAGTTGACTCTGAAGACGAATTTGAAGTGGTACGTGTTTTGTACTGTATGTGACTAACTAGTTGTACTTGCAATGATTTAATTGTGTCTGGGCTGGTATGCTGGCCAGGCGAGGCTGGTCATTGTTTGCATCAATCGAGGGTGGTACTGATGTTGTTTCAAGAGTTGAACTTGTGCAATCTTTTCTTTTTTCTACTTTCCTTCATATGCTTGTTTTGTTTTCTATATTCATTAATTTAAGGTGTGGCTTCTTTATTTTCATTTACAGCCTGTTAGCGTTTTGAGTCCGATCAAGCCGGTGGGAGGCAATAACGGAAAAGTTTCCTTGGATGAAGGTGACCAACGGAAAACTTAACTGTGCGATGTTCATTGGGAGAGGTTGAAGCTTGTGTTAAATTGCTTGAGAGTCGGCATGTGTCTAGGGTTCATGCAGCTGGTTTTGGTTCTATATTCAAGTGGAGGGTGAAGTCTAACATTTCCCTCCCTCTGATGGGAGCTTTGTACATGAGGATAGATCCTGATACGATGACTCTTGACATGGGTGAGGCTAATAAGAAGCTTCGCATCACTGGCGATGGTATACAACAATTATTTGGGTTCCCTCATGGTGGTCGTTCTGCGCCAAGGCCGTCAGAGGACGGATATGACGATGCTCTGGTGAAGTTAAGATCGGAGCTTGACATTAGCAGGAACAAAGATATCGAGACAAAGGATTTGAGGAATAAGCTCAAGGTGCTCATCAAGGATCCTAGCAAAGATGACCTTGCTCTGAAAGTGTTCTTCATTATTGTGTTTATGAACGTTGTGTTGCCTGGTGCCGCCCCGCGTGTTTCCAAAGAGGCAGCAATGTTTGAGGGTCTTGTGTTTGAGGACATGGCTAATATGAATTATTGTCAGCTGATGGTTGATGAGCTTAGAAGGGCTGTTGTCAAGTACCAAGATGGTGTTACCATGGGGAAGGCAATCACAGCCTGTGCTATAGGGCCTGTACTAATGTACCTTGACTGCCTTATCCATGGCAAGACTGCAGAGTCTTACATGAGAGTCCCACGCATATGTTTCATGGATCCTGTCAAGCTTTCTGATCTGGTTGATGCAGATTTGATAAAAAAGGCAATTCAGATCCAAAGACTTGGGTGTTTGGGAAGCTTCCGGTGAGTTTTATTTCTTTCGTGTCTTGCAGACCTTTTTTTAGGTATAGCTATTTTTGCTGGAGTGAACATGTGTCCCACAGAGTTACATGTTTAGATTTTGTCATTTCTTAAGCTTTGTGAGGTTTAGGTACGATTTTTAGTACTGTTGTCTCATGTGTGGTTGAACTGAATATCTTTGTTCAGCTGGCCTGTTGGTAAATACTAACAAATTGGCAATGACATTTAAAGATTGATAGTGCTGTTGATTTAAATCTGTTAATATCATGTTTTATTTTTCCCTGTGTGTTGCATTGATTAATTAACTCCTTTTCCCCTTGTTTGTAGTGGAAAACTCAAGAGGAGGTTGTTTTTTTCCGAGTGTATAAACGGCCTGTCCTGGAGATGCCGTTGTCTCAGGTTTCCAAGTTTTCATCTCTACACGATGAGTTGAGAGATGGCCGTGGTGTTGAGGGTGCTGGTTATGTTCCCCCTGGCCCTAGTAATGCTAGTACTTCACAGAGGCAAGATTTTGGTATTGAAGTTGTTGTTTCTACGTTGGAGCGCGCTGAGCATATTTTAAGTAATGTGTGTTCTGAGCTGCAAAAGGTCCCGATGACAGTTGAGCATCTGAGCTATATCAATGGTATCCTTCCTGAAGGTCATCAATTTAACATTGAGGAAGTAGTGGACTATATTGAGATGGAGAGAATTTTTATTGGTGATATGCGTGACGGTGCTGCTGATCTAGTTCAGAGCTCGGTTCGTCTGTTGAACAACATGAAGCGTTTCAAAACTATGCAGGACTCTCGCTGCAAGCCATATGAAGAAAGTGCAAATGTTGTTATCAAGCAGATTGAGCAGGATGAGGCTGCTGCCACTGACAGCAGGGCTGGTGATGGTACTGAGGCTAATGTTTTTGATCACGAAACGAATGATGTTGGCTTGGAGTGCCCTGTTGTTGATGTGAGTCAGTCCTCGGTGTTTGCAATTTTTACTATGTTGTTTTGCTGTCAGTATTGTAGTTGAACTTTCTCATCTTCATCTGTTTATTAATTTTTCTTCCATGTAGATTGAGTAGGATGAGGCTACTGCCACCGACAGCAGGGCTGATGATGGTATTGAGGCTAATGTTTCTGATCACCATACGAACGATGTTGGCTTTGAGCACCCTGTTGTTCATGTGAGTCAGTCCTCGGTGTTTGTATGTTTTTACTATGTTGTTCTGCTGTCAGTATTGTAGTTGAACTTCCTCATCTTCATTTGTTTATTAATTTTTCTTTTCATGCAGGAGACCAGTCATAATGTTGAGGCTGCTGTTGACCGTGGAGTTAATGATCCATCTACTAATAAGTGAAAGGTTATTTTTATTTTTATTGTGTTTATACATATTTCTCTAATTTTCATGCGAACCAATGTGCCTTGCTTGTTCATTTTTCTATCCCCCATTGTTAAGAGTTTGCAGGTGATACCTACCTTTTTTGTTACTGTGGTTTAATTCCTTGTGTTTATTGTTGCTAATAATAGCATTGTTTTTTTGCTTCATTACATATGAATCATGGTCCTGTTGTCAGCGACGATCCTTGTTCGCCCGTTGGTGATGTTCCTTTGAATGTTAGCAGCAGCAAGATCGAGATGTTGCTGTGAATGCTTCTAAGGTTTGTTTTTCTGTGTACCTCTTGCTAGCTTATTTTAGATTGTTAGTTTTGCTCATATTATTCACTTTTTTTTGATTTTTTTATTTCTTCAGATGACTGATGTTGAGCGTGAGGCTGTCGTTAGTCATGGAGATGATGCTCGTGTGTCCCATTGAGTAGTGGGCGCGATGTTGGTACCAAAGTTGCTGATGAGGATGTTGGTGCTGCCAGCATACTTGATGCCAAATCGTCTGGTGTTGGTATTGCTAGGAATGAAAATGTTTATGATTGTGAATATTTGCCGCTGGAGAATTTCCCGCCTGGAGGTTTTGATTACGGTGATGCATTGCAAGATGCCTCTAGCGTGGAGGAGGTGCCATCCAAGGATCATGATTTACTTCTGTCGATTTCTTCTGGCCCCTTGATGTAAGAGGCGCTCGTGTCGTCCCAGGATTTTCTTTCTACAGACCCTGAAAGCGCAGTGATATTGGTGTCCTCTCAAGATCTCCCATCATCAAACCCTGAAACTGGAGGCATATTGGTCTCATCATAGGAACTACCATCGTCGTCAAACACTGATAGTGCAGGTAAGGACTTGTAAATGAGGCGTACTTCTCATTTTTTGCATTTTGGACATGTTCACTTGTAGTGCTTGAGCTTATTATTTTTCTTCTTTTTCTGCAAGCAGAAAGTGGTAATGTTGTTAAGGTTGATATGTTTTTCTTCGCTGTTACGAGGTTGCGCACGAACCGTACGAAATGGTTAGTCTGGGATTTTGCCCGTACCATTTTTGTCTCTTTTTCTTTCTCTCATATGATTATTGTTGTTATTGCAGTAGTTTTAACTCATCTAATATTTTGTGTTTTCCTAGTCACAAGCCGATGTTTCAAATTAAAGAATGTGATGCCAGTGTTGGTTTTATTGCTAAAGCGTTTGTCCCCACTAGCATGCTCAACTCAGACAGTGCTGACGTTGTTTTATATTCTCTACGTCAGAAGTACCGAGACACTGACAAGTTGATAGTTCCCAGATGGGTGACGGTCATTATTTTGCTTTTTAGATAGGATGCTACCTTGTTTTGCCAATTTTCTAACTGTTGTTGTTCTTTTTGTACAACAGACCAAGATCCGTGATGGAAATATTGATTCCAATGTGCTAAATTGGTTCACAAGATCAGGGGCTGATGGTTTTGACCATGTAGGTGAACTTGAACTTTTTGTACTCATGAACTAGAACTGTCATGTTTTCTTGCAAGTTTGGGAGATGGGGGAGTGAACTTGAGTAGCCTGCTTTTACCCCTGCACTTATGAATGATGTGTGCTTCTTTTTTTAAAGCTGAACTTATTATCGCAAGGAAATTGAACTAATATATTTGTTGCAATATAAACTTGAGTACTCCCTCCTTCCATCTATATAGGGCCTAATGTGTTTCTTAAGACCGCCTTTGACTATTGACAAGATTAATAGTACATGATATGCACAATGTGAAAATTATATCATTGAAAGCTCCTTTCACACACGAATTTACCGGTGTGCTTTGTGTAAGTTGCATGTCATATATTATTGCTCTAATATTTGGTCAAAGTTAGCCTCGAAAAATGCATTAGGCCCTATACAGATGGAAGGAGGGAGTAGCATTTATTTTTTGTAGTGTTTTGCTTACTCAATTAGAACTTATGATTATCTGATTTTTGTTTGTACATCTGAATTTCAATTTCCTTCTTTTATTTTATTGTTTGGAGGCTAAATTTTTTGTTTCATTATGATTTGTTAAATTCATTTTTCCTTTGCGATTTTTTGTCAGCTTCTTTTCCCTACTTTTGATCCGCCGTCATTTGCGGCTACCATGAAGCCTAGCAACGTATCTAGGCATTGGTGCTTGATTGTTCTGAATTTGAGGTTCCGTCGTTTTGAGTGTCTTGATTCACTGTGCGATGAAACTTGGAGTGATGCAGTTAGATTCTTAAGGATTATGACAGATAACATAAAGAAGCTTTTGAGGGAGTCCAACATAGACAGGGCCAAACCGTTCTCGCCGGTGCATATTGATGGTTTGCCTTGCGAGTTTGTGCGGGTGCCGCAGCAGAAAAACACACGAGTATCTGTTTTAATGATTTTTTGTTAGTTGTTTTTGTTGCTGGGAGGGTGGTGTTCCTGTATTTTCGGATTTGTGATGTACCCATTTGTTTTTTCTTTTGTTAACATGCATGATTGTGGATTCTTTATGCTACAAAGCTGCATGACCTATCATTGCCGGGAGGATGGTGTGATTGAAATGTTGGATTACAGCCACGAAGACATTCTTGACATTAGGAAGACTTTTCTGTATACCTGCGCAACTAGCGATGTGTTTGATGTTTACTTCTGTGGTTTGTTTGGCATCGAACCCTGTACGTAATGCATGACCTTTTGTAATTTTTTGCAGCTTGTACTTCTTGATTGGTACTGTCATGAATTATGTATTTGAACTTTACCCTTGATGCGGTCTTTTATTTTTTTTATTTTTGCAGGTGAGTGGCTGGATCTTGATGAGCATGACTACAGGATCTTTGGCAGCTAGTTCTCGGAGCTCGAGCGCATATCTATTGATATTAGCCAGGGGCGTTCTCCAGAAAAGACAAGATATGGTGTTATTAAGGGGCGGTTGGGAGATCTGAAAGGTTCTATGGCTGCTTGTGAAGAGAGCCCCTCTACACCCAAGAATCCCATTGTGGAATTGACAGACAGCGATGATGATGCGTTTGACAAGATTGCTGGCATGGGAAGAGTCACCGGGAGTGCTGCTGCTGCCGCCAAGGGTTTATCCTCACTTGCTGGAATAGTGGGCCATAGAGCTGGTGGTGCTAGGAAGGATCATGCTTTGGATTTTGGCAATGTTACAAGCACGAAGCGTGCACCCAGAGCTCCTATAAAGTTTTTCTCCCCTGTGCAGCAGCTTCACCCTCATAAATTCCCTCACCTGGACAAGGCACGCAAGTTGTATAATCTGTTGCTTAGTGATGAAGCATGTGAGAAGTATGCCGAGTGAGTATCTCTCATTACGTTTCCTCCTCTTTTCCTCTGTTGTTTGTAACTGCTAGATAAATATGACCTGAACTGTTACTTTTTATACAACTTGAACTGCTATGAATGCCTTATCTTTCTTCCCCTGCTTTTTGTTCTTGTCTGTGCTGCAGGAATACATTCTCAATGATACCTCAGCCCGATGGTAGTGTAACCAGCTTCACTGGGAAACGCATCTGGGAAGTTTTTGCACCTGGGCAAATGATGGAGGGTGATGTAATGGACTTCCTCATTGATGATTGGAAGAAAGATCCCGATAGAAATGTTGATTTTGCATCTGGGAAAAGGGTATTGGTGAGTCCATATTTCATCACGGTAATCAATCAGATCGTTTGTTTCTCTTAAACAAGACTGCCTATTGTTTTACGAGTTTTGATAATACTTTGCTTGTTGATCCTTTCCCCTTGTCTATTTCTTTCTGGGCTTTTTGCAGGTTGTGCTTGACTGTACATTTTACGGTGGTGAAGATAAAGAGTTTAATGTGGAGAGTGCAGTGAGAGATTTCAGGAGCTATGTTAAAAAAGAGGAAGACTTGCTCACTGCCGACCTTGTGAGTTCTACTAGCTTATTTTTGGTTTTATTTGTTTGTTGTCATGCTGGTTTTTTATTTTGAATATTTAATATCTCTTTTTTGGTCATTTGTTTTTAGATCATGATGCCTCTATTCAAGCAATGTTTTTTGGTCATTTTTTGGTCATGCTGGTTTTTTATTTTGAATTTTTCTGCATCTTTTTTTCTGCTTTTCTGATACGTGAAAATGTGTGGTTTCTTTTCTTTTCTTTACAAATCTCCAGGATGGTCCAAGTAATGAAGGTTGTGTATGGTGATGCTCAGTACAATGCGAGCAAGCAGCCCAAATGGGAGCATTTTGCAAAGAAACCAATGTTTGTGAAGGTTCCACTTCAAGGGGCGAATGAATGTGGCCATTGTACTGTGAAGTATGCGGGATCCTATGATGGTGAAAAGATCGTTGGGAACATTCAAGATAATGATGTGGGTTCTAGTTGAGCTTTTCACTTTTCCGTGTTTGGCTGATTGTGTATTCTTCTTTTTAATGTGTCATGATTTTTGATAATTTGTTTTATTGTTTTGCAGCCTCGTATTGTTGATTGGAATGCTGAGGATCTATATAGAGTTGTGTTCAACCAGAATAACCAGCTTTTGGTGACGGAGCTTCCCAAGGAGTTTCAGGCTTTGGCTCCTGGTGCATAGAAGAAATGGTCATCATTTGCGTAGTGAAATGGATAGTTGTGTGATATATCTCTTGGAAGCATTGTAGGCTTTGATTGTAGTGTTTGGATGTCCTGTCAAGTACTATGTAATAACTGGTATATTTTGTGTTGTGTTTAAGTGTGGCACTATATTTAACAATCTCTTTTTCCATGATGATAGTGTGGTTGAATAGCTGTTTTCACTTGTGTATTTTTCATTAGGAATTCGTTTTGGTTAAGTTCTATTTTTTGTACCGAAGTCTCGTAAACTAGTTGAACTGAAAACACCTTTTTCCAAGTTCATTACGAGTTGTTGCTGGAAAAGTGAGATTTGTTTTATTTTCATCTGTCCCAACCTAGGTTTGACCTTTATAGTTTCTGTACCCTCTTTTCTTGTACTTATAGTATAGTTCTGTTAGTACTGAATTGTAATGTCATTCAGTGTAAGGCTTTTAAAATTTGGTGTCACGATGGCACTTGTGGATCTAGCGTGAGTGGAGTGACGCTTCCTTGTTATGTAGAACTGATTTCTTATAATATATTAGAACTGAAGTTTTTTTTGGGATTGAAATTATTTACGAGCAAGTTGCCACGTGATCTCTAGCTAGATTTTATTTGAGTATAAGAAATTTAGCAAAATTTGAGAGCCAAATTTTTGTTTGAACTTCTTGAATTTTAGTAGTTGAACTTCATAGTAAAAGTTAAAGCACTGGTTTAAATTAGCTACATTTAACAAATAGCCGTATAAAGTTCATAATTACTTCACTAGTCAATGTGGGCTGGTGCTTCTGTTGTTTGTTTTTTGTTAATTTTTTTCCTTGGTTGCACTGTAATCTATTTTGTTGAGTCTTGGCCTTCTTTCTCAAGGCATTAATTGGTATCATCATAGCACTTACCAAATAAATTAAGTTGTACTGAGATTTCAATTATGCTAGTACTTTGATCATTATATTTTCTTGTGTTGTTTGAAACTAGTGCCTCACTGGTCAATGTGGGCTGATGCTTCTGTTTTGTTTTCTTGTGATTTTTCTCCTTGGTCGAACTGATATCCTTTTGATTTAGTTTTGGCCTTCTTTTTTCTAGGCTGTGGTTCTTCTCAAGGCAATGTTTGGTATGATCATAGTACTTGCCTTATAGACTAAGTTGTACTGAGATTTTAGTTGTACTATTACTGTTATTCTTAGTGTGTCGATGTTTTATGGAATGCAAACTGAAGCTTCCCATTCCTTTTTATATTTTTGTGTAATGAATGTACCGTTTGTTCAAGTGTACCAAAACTGTCAGTCCTAGCATGCTAGTGACTAGGAAATACGTATTGATGGTTCTTTGCTTTTCCTTATGCAGTACTTAGTAAATTTCTAACTACTATTAGCACGATGCTGTTAGTACTGAATGTTGTCCTCGGCTAAAACTTAGTCTTTTTAGTGTTCTTCTGAAACTAAAAACTGATTTCTTAGTGTGATAGTACTACCGTACATGTATAAGCTGTACTAAGCATCCAAGTCTACTATTTGCTGTTGTCCTTAGTTAGTCTGCCACTGTTTTTGTTTTTTTGTGAAAATATCCATGTGTGATTTTTGTTTCTCCATGACAGGTGTTGCGTGGTAGCCATCAAGTTTCAACTTCAACCTACTTCAACATCAAATGATGGATCAACAAAATAGGAAGCTAGCGAACTTGTTGAACGGCATAAGCAAACGATGTACTTGATAGACATAGGAAAACTTGTTCAAACCCTGACACACATAACATAAGGTAGCTGGTTCAACATAACGAAAGCAAACTATAAATCTGAAACAACAAGACTAAGGACAGGCAGAAGTGCGAGCAACATGAATGTAGACTTTCTTGCATCTTCATCCCGCGAAGTTGCAGTGGTAGTAGGGGTCAGCCTCCTGCTCTTTTGAAATATTCCAACCTGTCACGATGTTGTCGATTGTCTTCCATGACTTGTACGTGGTGTATGCATCTATTCCTGCGTACGTGATGAGGTTGTCTGGCAGCGGGCTGGTCCCCCACGGTTTGTAGTCTGCTTGTCCATCTTCTTCTTCATGCCGCTGTAGAATGGGTGGATTACGCCGCCTACAACATCGGCCAAGGAGTCGTAGTATTTGTCGGTCTTTGGGTCTTTCCACTTGCACCGCATGTCGATAAAGTTGTTGGGGAATGTGTACAATTTCTCCTCCCGCAGGAAGTCTTTGAGGCGCTTGGGCCTGCAAGGGGGGAGCCACACATTTAAATACAAGTCTTCTTTTTTGAAGACTTAATTCTTCTGCTTTTTGGTTTTACAAGTGATAATCCATGAGGTAGATGCTTATATAGTATAAGTCATGGATGAATGTAGTTCAGAAACTAGTACACAAAGTCCTGAAATTAAATTCAACTACACCATGTTATTTTTCTTTTTTGCTATCTTCAGTGCTTCACCAAATGCTTCACCAAATTCAAGAATCATTTTACCAGATTCAATGATATATGTGCTGCTTGATTCAAGTTTAGTTTTTGTTGTTGAATAAAAGACCTATACCAGTGCTTGATACATCTTTGTGCATCAATTCTATATCAAGTTCAGAAATTAATTTGAGAAACATGTGCATCAAGATATGGACCTATACCACTTCACCAAACATCTTTTAATACATCAATTCTATAAACTATACTAGTGCATCAAGATGAGAATCTATGCTAGTACATCAAGTTCAGAAATTAATTTGGTGCATCAAGTTCAGAATTCTATAAACATTTTTTCAGATGCTAATCTAGTGAAACAATCCACTTCACAGTTTCAGAAATGCATGTAACTTGAGAAACATGTACTCTTGCATCCACTTCACAAACTATAGTAGTTCATCTAGTTGGGAAACAAGTTTAATGAAGTTTTTAGTGAGTAGTACTAGTACAACAGATGAATGAGCAGTAGTATGGGTTACCATTTTGTGGCTACTGCGATGTGGTACAGCAAGCAGAGTTCCTCGACGCACAACTGCAGGACTGCCTTCATCTGTGGAGGTTCATCGTCGCTGGTGTACTCCACATCAACTTCGATGAAGCTCGGATACAAGCCGGCGCCCTTCATCCTGAGCCTGCTCATCACCTCGTCGGCCTTGTCTGGTTCGCTGGTGTAGACGATCTCCAGCGTCTCCTTGCCGTGGATCTCAACCTCTGTGAGGGTTCTCGTGTACTTGCGCTTCTCGCCGGGGACGTGAACGTCGACGAGGTTGCTTCTCTTGTCCGACGGCTCACCATGATGACGCTTGGCGGACGGTTCCTCCGCCATCGCCTTCCTTTGGCGACTATGGGCTTGGGAGAGAGAAGTTTTTGGTTTGTGTGCAGTGGAGATTGAAGCGGCAATGGTGGTTCTGTGAATGAAGCAGAGATGGAAGACAATGGGTTATTTTGCAGTGCGTCGACGGGGATGTGTGGGAGGCGATTCGTCGGGGGCGTGGGTGTGGTGGTCGTGGGGGTCCCCGTTTGCAGTCTCTTGTGGCAACCGCTCAGTGGGTGGCGCGGGTGGTGGCCTGGAAGAAGCAACCGTCCAAGTCAAAGGGTTTTTACTGCTGCACTGACTAGTCTTGTCAAGCTGTACTTATGATCTGCTAAATCCCACTTGCACGTCTCAGGGCTGGTGATGATGGCATTTTGCTCTGTTTAGGTGACGTATGTTTTGTGATGTTTTTCCGTGTGGATGTTAAGTATTGTTTTTCCACTGAAGTCTTATAGACTAGTTTATCTCAAAACATTTTTCAGTGCCTTGGGAGTTGTTGCTCAAAACTGGTACTTATTTCATTTTCATCTGTATTAACCTAAGTTAGGCCTTTATAGTTTTTGTATTCTCATTTTAGTGCACTTATGGTTTAGTGCTGTGTGAACTGAAATGTAATTTCATACAGTGTGCGGTTTTGAAATTTGGTGTCACAGTGGTGTGAGTTGCCTGACTGATCCTGCTTTTTTAGTAATGATGTCATATGTATGTTTGAACTGAGTCTTTTTGTTTTTTTGGGTGGGTTGGGGGATTGAGATTATTTTATGACCAGATCGTTCATTGAGGTGTGGACAGATTTGATATAAATAAGAAATTTAGCAGAATGGACAAATAAATTCTATTTGAACTTCTTGCATTTTAGTAGTTGAAGTAGTCAAAATTTATATAAATAAGAAATTTAGCATAATTGACAAACATAATATGTTTGAACTTCTTTTATTTTAGTAGTTGAACTTGTCAGAATTTATATAAATAAGAAATTTAGCATAATTGACAAACATTATATGTTTGAACTTTTTGCATTTTAGTAGTTGAACTTGTCAGATTTTATATAAATAAGAAATTTAGCATAATTGACAAACAATATATGTTTGAAATTTTTGCATTTTAGTAGATGAACTTGAAAGTAATATTTAATTCTGTTTTTTAAATTATGTACATTTAACAGATGGGCTATTAAGTTCTCTTCTTTTTAGAGGTTCATTGTTTTTGTATCATATTTTCTCCTGTTTTATCATCTGTGGTGCAGAGCTAAAATTATTTTTATTTTTATTTTTCGTATTTAAATTTATTGCCTGCGAACTAGTATTTGAATTTATATATTTTCAGTTTCAAACATTTTTCTTGTAGTTTATATTTCTTTGCCTCGCCGTCTGGTTGGTTTAACTGGGCTTATTGGTGGGGTGTTTGTAAATGATGGAGGCTATTGGGCCGTTTTCCGGCCTAGATAGCTCGTCCACGCGACTGTGCAGTGCAACGTGCGCATGCGCTCTGTTTTTAGTCCCACTTTGCTAGTCAAGAGGTATCCGGACCTGTTTATAAGCGAGTCGAGGCTCACTGGTCGAACTCCTCTGAATACTTACCTGAGCGCTTATACACGACACTCTCTCTCTCATGACCTGTTGGCCCTGCGTTGTGCGGATTACTAGGGATGTGCCCATGGGCTGGAGTTCAAGTATCTAGCAGCGTCAGGGCCTGTGCCTGACCTTGGGCGGTCCATTTTTTTCTTTTTTTGTTTGTTTGAATCTAGTACTTGACTCCACCAGTAACTTGGACTGATACTTTTTGTTATAGTTCTTGTCAGTTTTGTGTAAGTGTAATCTTTTTCATTTGAGTTTCTTGCCTTCTTTTTGGTGTTTGTTTTTGTGATTATTCTCAAGGGTCTTCTAGTGTCATTTTCAGAACTATGGTACTTGCATGTAGACTAAGTTGTACTGATAGTCCATTCATAGTAGCGCTTACGGACTGCTGCTTCTTTGTAATTTTTATTGTAGTAAGTATGTATTGTCCGATCAAGTGTACTATTACTGTCATTCTTAATCTGCAAGCGACCAACATAAGTGTGTGCTGATGCTTCTTAACTTTTTCTATTTGTAGTACTTGTTAATTTTCTAGCAGCTACATATGAATGAGAACACTACATGAAGTACTAAGAATTTTTGCTTCAACTTTTGAAGCGTTGTTAAGCAACTCAAATTTTGCTGATTGTTTTCAACGTTATGTTTTCTATACAATACTGAATCGAAACTAGACATGGAACAACGTTGTGTGATTAGTTGCTTCATAACTAGTACTTTAGAGCAGCCACAAAGTTCCATTCAGAAGCTACTTTTGAATTTGAAATGATGGATTAACAACATACGAAGCTACCAAACTTATATAATGAGATAAGAAAAACATTGTACTTGATGACATAAGTAAACTTGTTCAACCATGACAAGCACGACATAATCATACTAGTTCAACCCAACAAGAGCAAACTACTAATTGGAAACAACAAGATAAAAGGAAAGCACAAGAGGAAGGAAAACGAAGGCATGCTCTGATGTATCTTCATCCCTAAAAGGGGCAATAGGGTGGTCGTAGAATTTCTCAGCCTCCCGCTCTTTTGCAAATTCTGAACCATCTGTGATGTAGTCGATTATGATCCATGACTTGTACGTGGCGTACGCATCTAGTCCTGCGTACTCGATGAGGTTATCTGGTAGCGGCTAGTCCCCCACAGTTTGTGGTCTTCCTGCGTGTTGATATTCTTCCTCATGCCTTTGTAGAATGGGTGGATGACACTGGCTGCAACATCAGTCAAGGAGTCGTAATCTTTTCCGGTGTATGGAACTCTCCACCTGCGGTGAATGTTGATGAACTTGTTGGGGTTGATCTCCAAACCGGACAACTTCAGCTTCTCTTTGTCGCTTTAAATGCTGAAACCGGCAAATGTGAACAACCTCTCATGCTGCAACATGTCGTTCAGGCGCTTGGACCTGCAAGGGGAGAGGCATTTTGAAAATTAGCATTACTTTAATATTTGAATTATTCATTTTTGTTTTGTTTTACAAGCGATGAATCCATGAAGTAGTTGTTTATGTAGCATAAATAATGGATGAATGTACTTCAAAAATTAGTAAACAAAGTCCTGAAATTAAATTCAAGTACATCATGTTATTTTTTCTTTTTGGATTATACATAGTTCGAGTCAATGTTGTATGTGCTGCTTTAGTACTATTTTACTTTACTTTTGTTCAATTGCACAACACATAACCAGTGCTTTACAAAGTTCTTAGTTTTTTTGCTTACGAAAATAACATTAGACCAAATTCAGAAAATACTTCACTACATCAAGTTTAGAAACATGAATCCATGAAGTAGATGCTTATATAGCATAATTAATGGATGAATGTACTTCAGAAACTAGTAAACAGAGTTCTGAAATTAAATTCAAGTACATCATGTTATTTTTCTTTTTGGATTATACATAGTTTTAGTCAATGTTGTATGTTCTGCTTTGGTACTAGTTTAGTTTACTTTTGTTGAATAGGATAACACATAACCAGTGCTTCACCAAGTCCTTAGTTTATTTTCTTATGAAAATAACATTAGATCAAATTCATAAAATACTTCACTACATCAAGTTCAGAAACATCTTTGTAATACATTGAGTACATAAACTACACTATTGGATCAAGTTCAGAAACTACACTAGTCGATCAACTTCAGAAATTAATCTTCCGCAAGATTTTCCAAATAGTAATCTAGTGCATTAGGTTCAAAAATACATTTATAGTGTATCTACTTGAGAAAATACAGTAGTGCATCCACTTTTTACAAACCACACTAGTACATCTAGTTGGGAAACAAGTCTGATGAAATTTTTAGGATACAATACTAATAAAACAGATAAACCAAATAGAGCAAATGAGTAGGATGGCTCATCATTTTGTGGCCTCTACGATGTGGTACACCAAGCAGAGCTCGTCGACGCACAACTGCAGGACTGCTGCCATCTGGGGAGGTTCATCTTCGGTGGTGTAGTGCACACCAACGCCGACGATCCTACGACGCTGGCCGCAAGCCTTCCTCCAGAGCATGGATATCACCTCGTCGGCCTTGTCTGGTTCACTGGTGCAGACAATCTCCAGCGTCTCCTTGCGGTGGAGCTCAACCCCAGTGAGGGTTTTGGTGTACTCGCGCTTCTCGCCGGGGACGTGAACATCGACGAGGCTGCTGCTCTTGTCCGATGACTCGCCATGATGACGCTTGGCGGACGGTTCCTCTGCCATCGCCCTCCTCCGGCGGCTGTGGGCTTGGGAGAGAGAAGTTTTTGGTTTCTGTGCAGTGGACATGGAAGGGGCAATGGTGGTTTCTGGCAATGAGGCAGAGATGGAAGAGAAAGGGGTATTTTGTAGTGCGTCGACGGGGATGTGTGGGAGGTGGTTCATCGGGGGCGTGGGTGTGGTGGTCGTGGGGTTCCCCGTTTGCAGTCCCTTGTGGCAACCGCTCAGTGGGTGGCACGGGTGGTGGCCTGGAAGAAGTAACCGCCCAAGTCAAAGGGTTTTTACTGCTGCACTGACTAGTCTTGCCAAGCTGTACTTATGATCTGCTAAATCCCACTTGCACGTCTCAGGGGTGGTGATGATGGCATTTTACTGTCGCACTGATCCGTCTTGTCAAGCTATAATTATCAGCTCCTTATCCCACTTGCACGTGTCAGGGTTGGTGATGATGGAGGTCTGTACTCCTCTGCAGTGGTACTTGGACTGGTGATTGAAGTGTAATTGAACTTACCAAATACCACTGAGACTATGCGTAATGCTAATGTTTTTTAAAACAATTTTTGTATTTTTAAAGGATTGTTTATATCAAGATATTCTCTGAGTATTTTTACAGATAAATTAGATTTTCATCAGTACATGATGTATTATATTCAGATTTTGGTTGAGGTAATTATTTTTATGTACTAATGGTCTTTCTGAACTGGGACTGGCAGAAAAAGACATATCTTGTTTTTCAAATGATGTTTTTTGAGGTGTTCACAGGTGTGTTTGTTTTACTATGCCTTTGTACTGACGACTGAGAATTATCAATACTGATGTACTATAAGAGTTTAAATTTTCCTTAACATTTTTTTGCTGAGTTACTGGTCGATAGTAGTGTTTGCGTCAGATAAATCCAGATAAGTTTTTTCAAATGTATTTGTGACTGCATTCAAAAGTATTATCAAATGGTTTACATAATAATGTCACTGGTCCAGCGGGCACAAATCACAAATTATATCTTAACTATAGTACTGATCGAGAAGTCGACGATAAAGCTAGATAACTTTTGGTAGCGACAGTGTTTCTGAAATGTTTCCTCATTGTGTACCGAGGCAAGTGAGACTACGAGCTTATTTTTTAGTTGACGCAGCAGCATAACCACTATGGATTGTTCAGTCTTGAGCTTCTCTTAACTGGCCCTGAATGTTGTGACTTGTTGGCGCCCTTTTCTGGTTGAGCCTTGGCAGCTTCATCGTCAGTTTCAGTTTCCTTGTCCCCGATACTGTCATCTTCATTGTCTTCGTCTGATTGGTCGTCATTCTCGTCAAACTCTTATTCTTCATCGTCTTCATTTGATTTTTTGGAACTCTGTACCTTGCCCTGTTTCTCTTCAGCGCCACATACCTCCTTGCCCACTTTGCACTTGCGGGCATTATGTCTGTCAGTTCCCCCACACTTGCGGTAAGTGTAGTTGTTATGTGTGTTGTCTCCATTGGTAGAAATTTGGGCGGCTCCAATCTGTTTGTGTAGCGTTTTCTTGTTGATAGTGGCATCTGTGCAGAGTGGGCATGTGCGGTAGTTATGGTTGCTGACGGCGTTGCAGAATCCGCATGCCCTTATCCCGAGAGGTTTGCCATCCGGGCCAAATTCCACGCGCTTGATGGGGTGTGGCGGCTTTTTGGCTGCTGCTGTCGCTGCTTTTGTTGATTGCGTCTTACTCTTCCTCCCCTTTGTGTTTGAGAATATGGGTGGTTTGATCACCCTTTCCTGCTGCTGCCGGTAGGATGTACTGTTGTCATGTCATTCACCTGCATCACCATCAAGCTCATGATCTTGCATGTGAGCATGTTGCTGCTCTTGAGTGTGCACATGGGCAAGCTCTGGTTGCTGTTGCTCATCTTCCTCGTTGTTGAACGGGTCAATAGCTCCCAGATGGTTCATCTCAGATAACATTGTAACAATATCCTGCTCAATGACTTCATTGTCCGCGACACCTCCATTTTCAGCAGAATGCACGGCGTCGAGTTCTTGTTCAAGTTTTTCCATGACGACCCGTGACCTCGCCATTTGCTCTTGGCTTTCAAGCTTTTTCTGTGCACCCTCATGTTCAGCGTCTGCAGTATTGGGATGCCTTGTTTGACGCTACTGTCCGCAAGTCATTTCTGTTGAATGTTGGATGGATGTTCGGGCATTTGGTGTATCTCCTGAGGATGTATTTCTCTGGAACGCCGGCAGCCTTAATTTTCCGCATCATGCACAGGACACGCATGCAGAAAAGACCTGTATTTTTTGGAAGAGGTGCATGTTTTTTGTCATTTCATTCGAAG
Organism: Triticum urartu; assembly: GCF_003073215.2. Taxonomy (NCBI): domain Eukaryota; kingdom Viridiplantae; phylum Streptophyta; class Magnoliopsida; order Poales; family Poaceae; genus Triticum; species Triticum urartu. The sequence goes on along the minus strand of NC_053028.1, from coordinate 262,722,810 downwards.
AAAAACTTTGCAAAAAAAGTAGTACAATATGTAACATCTTTTTTTAGTCCTCACCTGTGTGGTCCCATAGCCTGCACTCGCACTCATATGTTTCTCCCACAGGGTCTGCAACCACCTGGAATGCGTGCTGAGACCACGCAGACAGTTTTTGCGGGTTGTTGTAGCGCACGAGGTACTTTGTGGGCTGTTCCGTCTCTGTCGCCATGAAGAGTGTGCTCAGTTTTAGCCTTTTTCTGATCTTGCTGTACACAGCTCATGAGTAAACCTTTGCCATCTGGGTGTCAAACCCATAGAAGGTCAGCGTGTTTTGTTCCTTCTGCACATGCAAAGAATAATAACCAAATTATTAGTTTTCTCACAACAAAAACTTTGTATAACTAATATAGTTTTACTTTAGTAAGCATGTTTTTTTGTCTCACGACAGGTGATAGAGCTATACCCTATTACCCATTGTCTCTTGGTTCTCTGTCTGCCTCCTGGTTTTGACGCAGGAGTTTACCTGGCTGACAAACCGGTGTAGGTTTTGTCTCTCACTTACAAAGTTCCTCTTGAAAACATAGTTCATGCTCTCACTTCATTGTGTCGATGTCATTTTGGCGCAAAAAATTTCTTTGAAGTAGGCTGATATCCATTTCTCACGCTCGTTCCACATGGCCACCATCGTGGTATCATCATGGAGGTTGTACCTATCCATGAGTCCTTTCCAGGTAGCCTCAAACTCAGTTGGCATGAGGGTCCAATTGAGGATTGATGTGAATTCATCCTTAAAGTCTTTGTGCATGTAGTATAGGTATGCGAGGTGTTCCCTGTACTTCTTCATAATGTGCCAGTGGCACAGCTTGTGTACTGTGTTCTTGAAAGCATCTAGGATCGCCAGACCCATTGCCGGGCACTAGTCTGGTAATGAGAAAATGGACGTGGAGTGGTCAACATATGGTGGTGCATATATACAAATAGAACTGACACGACATTTTTACTGTGTTATTTTCCTTTTATTTTTTTGGGAAGGGTGAAGGAAATATGCCCGAGAGGCAATAATAAAGTTATTATTTATTTCCTTATATCATTATAAATGTTTATTATTCATGCTAGAATTGTATTATCCGGAAACATAATACTTGTGTGAATACATAGACAAACTAAACGTCACTAGTGTGCCTCTACTTGCCTAGCTCGTTAATCGAAGATGGTTATTCCTAACCATAGACATATGTTGTCATTTGATTAACGGGATCACATCATTAGGAGAATGATGTGATTGACATGACCCATTCCATTAGCTTAGCACCCGATCGTTTAGTATGTTGCTATTGCTTTCTTCATGACTTATACATGTTCCTATGACTATGAGATTATGCAACTCCCGTTTGCCGGAGGAACACTTTGTGTGCTACCAAACGTCACAACGTAACTGGGTGATTATAAAGGAGCTCTACAGGTGTCTCCAAAGGTACATGTTGGGTTGGCGTATTTCGAGATTAGGATTTGTCACTCTGATTGTCGGAGAGGTATCTCTGGGCCCTCTCGGTAATGCACATCACATAAGCCTTGCAAGCATTGCAACTAATGAGTTAGTTGCGAGATGATGTATTACGAAACGAGTAAAGAGACTTGCCGGTAACAAGATTGAAACTAGGTATTGAGATACCGACGATCGAATCTCGGGCAAGTAACATACCGATGACAAAGGGAACAAAGTATGTTGTTATGCGGTTTGACCGATAAAGATCTTCGTAGAATATGTGGGAGCCAATATGAGCATCCAGGTTCCGCTATTGGTTATTGACCAGAGACATGTCTCGGTCATGTCTACATTATTCTCGAACCCGTAGGGTCCGCAGGCTTAACGTTACGATGACAGTTTCATTATGAGTTTATACATTTTGATGTACCGAAGTTTGTTCGGAGTCCAGGATGTGATCACGGACATGACGAGGAGTCTCGAAATGGTCGAGACATAAAGATTGATATATTGGACGGCTATATTCGGGCACCGGAAGTGTTCCGGGTGATTTCAGAGAAAACCGAAGTGCCGGATGGTTACCGGAACCCCCCCGGGAGAAGTAATGGGCCTTATGGGCCCTAGTGGAGAGAGAGAGGGGCAGCTAGGGTGGGCTGCGTGCCCCCTCCCCCTCTGGTCCGAATTGGACTAGGAGAGGGGGGCGGCACCCCCCTTTCCTTCTCCCTCTCCCCCTTCATTTCCCCATCCTAGTAGGAGTAGGAAAGAGGGGAGTCCTACTCCTACTAGGAGGAGGACTCCTCCTCCTTGGTGCGCCCAAGGGCCGGCCGGCCTCCCCCCTTGCTCCTTTATATATGGGGGCAGGGGGGCACCTCTAGACACACAAGTTGATCTTCAAGATCGTTCTCTTAGCCGTGTGCGGTGCCCCCTCCACCATAGTCCTCGATAACATTGTAGTGGTGCTTAGGCGAAGCCCTGTGACAGTAGAACATCAAGATCATCACCATGGCGTCGTGCTGGCGGAACTCTTCCCCGACACTTTGCTGGATCGGAGTCTGGGGATCGTCATCGATCTGAACGTGTGCTAGAACTCGGTGGTGCCGTAGTTTCGGTGCTTGATCGGTCGTGCCGTGAAGACGTACGACTACATCAACCGCGTTGTCATAACGCTTCCGCTGTCGGTCTACGAGGGTACGTAGACTACACTCTCCCCTCTCGTTGCTATGCATCACCATGATCTTGCGTGTGCGTAGGAAATTTTTTGAAATTACTACGTTCCCTAACAAGGGGGGGGGTTGGGGTGGTTGGGGGTGGTTTTGGCGGTTGTACCTGTGAGGATGCATGTAGGAGCCTTCCCTCTCATGCACCTTACAAATCACTTGAACAGCCATCTGAATGAATCTGCATCCTCATCTCTTATCAGGGCGAAACCAAAGAATGTAGTCTGTAAGTGGTTGTTAGTACCGACAAACACCCCAAGTGGCATATGGTACTTGTTGGTCTTATATGTGGTGTCAAATGTTACGCAGTCACCAAAGTCCTAATATGCCCCTCGGCAGCTTGCGTTCGCCCAGAATATGTTCTTAACTCTGTCGGACTCATCGAGTTTCATGTCACAAAAGAATTCCCTGTTTATAGCTTTCAACTCCCTAAAGAAGTTGAAAGTCTTTAGGACATCGTCCACATCATCCATCCTTGAATTCTTTGCTTTCTTGGATATTAAAAGTTCATTAAAAAATGCATGTTGAACTGGCATCAGGTCATGCATTGCGTAATATGTTTGTACTGGCAGAGGAAAAAAGACAGAGGTAGTTTAAGGAGGAGAACAAGTTTGTACTTATAGGTTAATCAGGTCTTTGGCATTCATTTCGAGGAAGTAGCTACCAGGGTCATCACCGCCTAGTATGCTCACGATTTGCGCGTGTTCAATGCCTTTCAACTCCAGGTACTTGACATACTCCAAGATTGTTTTGTCAAAGTTTTTGTGGGAGTGCAAGAACACAAGCATTTGCGGAGTGAGCTTTAGCCTGTGGTTGTGTTCCCAGAGTATCTCTTTTACGACAAATGTTCCATCCTTTTCCTTCTTCATCCTCATTTTAGCCCCGCAGTTAGTCCTGGCTGTCGTCTTGTTCCGCTGTCTATTTACTTCAGCCACCTTCGATTCATAGACTCCATAGCACGTGCAATAAAGGTAGGCTCTGGTCTTAAACTTGGGGCCTTCCTTGACAGCAAACCCCACGTGCTTCGCATAGACGTTGTAGAAGTTCTTTGCTTCTTCGAAAGTTTCAAAGCACATCTCTAGCCTTGGCAGAACGTAAGCTTCACTGTTAGGTGGCTGCACGCAACAGTGAGCAAACAAAAACACAGTTATGAAAATGTTAGATGGGGTGGTCACAGTACCATGGTATGGACTGTGCTTGTATGTTTTTTTCTATATGGATACTTACATGTGTATAGCTCTGTGCTGCCTCCCGTGTTTGCTGTTCACCCTGCTGTATGGGCGCGGGTGGTGTTGCTACCTCTTGAGCACTGCGTTGGTTTTCCCTTGAAGAGGAAAGGGTGATGCAGCAAAGTAGCGTAGTATTTCCCTCAGTTTTTGAGGACCAAGGTATCAATCCAGTAGGAGATCACGCTCAAGTCCCACGCACCTACACGAACAAATAAGAACCTCGCAACCAACGCGATAAAGGGGTTGCCAAGTCCTTCATGATCACTTACGAGAGTGAGATCTTATAGATATGATAAGATAATATTTTTGGTATTTTTATGATAAAGAGAAATAAAGATGCAAAGTAAAATAAACAGCAAAGGAAATAACTAAGTGCTGGAAGATTAATATGATGGAAGATAGACCCGGGGGCCATAGGTTTCACTAGTGGCTTCTCTCAAGAGCATAAGTATTATAGTGGGTAAACGAATTACTGTCGAGCAATTGATAGAATTGAGCATAGTTATGAGATATCTAGGTATGATCATGTATATAGGCATCACGTCCGCGACAAGTAGAACCAAATGATTCTGCATCTACTACTATTACTCCACACATCGACCGCTATCCAGCATGCATCTAGAGTATAAGTTCATAAGAATAGAGTAATGCTTTAAGGAAGATGACATGATGTACAGGGATAAACCCATGCAATATGATATAAACCCCATATTTTTATCCTCGATGGCAACAATACAATACGTGTCGGTTCCCTTTCTGTCACTGGGATCGAGCACCGCAAGATTGAACCCAAAGCTAAGAACTTCTCCCATTGCAAGAAAGATCAATCTAGTGGGCCAAACCAAACTGATAATTCGAAGAGACTTGCAAAGATGAACCAATCATACATAAAATAATTCATAGGAGAATCAAATATTGTTCATAGATAATCTGGATCATAAACCCACAATTCATCTGATCTGGACAAACACACCGCAAAAGAAGATTACATCAAATAGATCTCCAAGAAGATCAAGGAGAACTTTGTATTGAGATCCAAAGAGAGAGAAGAAGCCATCTAGCTAATAACTATGAACCCGTAGGTCTGAAGTAAACTACTCACACATCACCGGAGAGGCCATGGAGTTCATGTAGAGGCCCTCCGTGATCAATGCCCCCTCCCGCGGAGCTCCGAAATAGGCCCCAAGATGGGATCTCTCGGGTACAGAAGGTTGCGGCAGTGGAATTAGGTTTTCATGGTGCTCCTGGATGTTTGGGGGTATGTGGATATATATAGGAAGAAGAAGTACGTCGGTGGAGCAACGGAGGGCCCACGAGGGTGGAGGGCGCGCCCAGGGGGGTAGGCACGCCCCCTGCCTCGTGCCTTCCTCCCTTGTTTCTTGACGCACACTCCAAGTCTCCTGGATCACATTTGTTGAGAAAATCACTTTGCCGGAGGTTTCATTCCGTTTGGACTCCGTTTGATATTCCTTTTCTTCGAAACCCTAAAATAGGCAAAAAAAAGCAATTTGGGCTGGGCCTCCGATTAGTAGGTTAGTCCCAAAAATGATATAAAAGTGTAAAATAAAGCCCATTGACATCCAAAATAGATAATATAATAGCATGGAGCAATCAAAAATTATAGATACGTTGGAGACGTATCAAGCATCCCCAAGCTTAATTCCTACTCGTCCTCGAGTAGGTAAATGATAAAAGAAGAATTTTTGATGTGGAATGCTTTCTAACATATCTCTCAATGTAATTTTTCTTTATTGTGGCATGAATGTTCAGATCCGAAAGATTCAAGATAAAAGTTTAATATTGACATAAAAATAATAATACTTCAAGCATACTAACTAAGCAATCATGTCTTCTCAAAATAACATGGCCAAAGAAAGTTATCCCTACAAAATTGTATAGTCTGGCTATGCTCTATCTTCACCACACAAAATATTTAAATCATGCACAACCCCGATGGCAAGCCAAGCAATTGTTTCATACATTTGATGTTCTCAAACTTTTTCAATCTCCACGCAATATATGAGCGTGAGCCATGGATACAACACTATGGTGGAATAGGATGGTGGTTGTGGAGAAGACAAAAAAGGAGAAGATAGTCTCACATCAACTAGGCGTATCAACGAGCTATGGAGATGCCCATTAATAGATATCAATGTGAGTGAGTAGGGATTGCCATGCAACAGATGCACTAGAGCTATAAGTATATGAAAGCTCAACAAAAGAAACTAAGTGGGTGTGCATCCAACTTGCTTGCTCGCGAAGACCTAGGGCATTTTGAGGAAGCGCATCATTGGAATATACAAGCCAAGTTCTATAATGAAAAATTCCCACTAGTATATGAAAGTGATATCATTGGAGGCTCTCTATCATGAAGAACATGGTGCTACTTTGAAGCACAAGTGTGGAAAAGGATAGTAGCATTGTCCCTTCTCTCTTTTTCTCTCATTTTTTATTTGGGCCTTATTTTTTGCCTCTTTTTTTCATTTTTCGTCCAGAGTCTCATCCCGACTTGTGGGGGAATCATAGTCTCCATCATCCTTTCCTCACTTGGGACAATGCTCTAATAATGATGATCATCCCACTTTATTTACTTACAACTCAATACTTATAACAAAATATGACTCTATGTGAATGCCTCCGGCGGTGTACCGGGATGTGCAATGATGCATGAGTGACATGTATGAAGAATTATGAACGGTGGCTTTGCCACAAATACGATGTCAACTACATGATCATGCAAGAAATATGACAATGATGAAGCATGTCATAATAACGGAACGGTGGAAAGTTTCATGGCAATATATCTCGGGATGGCTATGGAAATGCCATAATAGGTAGGTATGGTGGCTGTTTTGAGGAAGGTATATGGTGGGTTTATGGTACCGGCGAAAGTTGCGCGATACTAGAGAGGCTAGCAATGGTGGAAGGGTGAGAGTGCGTATAATCCATGGACTCAACATTAGTCATAAAGAACTCACATACCTATTGCAAAAATCTATTAGTTATCGAAACAAAGTATTACGTGCATGCTCCTAGGGGGATAGATTGGTAGGAAAAGACCATCGCTCGTCCCCGACCGCCACTCATAAGGAAGACAATCAATAAATAAATCATGCTCCGACTTCATCACATAATGGTTCACCATACGTGCATGCTACGGGAATCACAAACTTTAACACAAGTATTTCTCAAATTCACAACTAATCAACTAGCGTGACTCTAATATCACCATCTCCATATCTCACAACAATTAACAAGTATCAAACTTCTCGTAGTATTCAATGCACTTATATGAAAGTTTTTATTATTGCCATGTTGTTCTAAAGGACTATCAAAATAATATAAGTGAATCATAAGAGAACAATAGTTTCTATAAAACAAAACCACCACCATGCTCTTAAAGATATAAGTGAAGCACTAGACCAAAAACTATATAGCTCAAAAGATATAAGTGAAGCACATAGAGTATTCTAATAAATTTCAAATCATGTGTCTCTCTCTCAAAAGGTGTGTACAGCAAGGATGATTGAGGTAAACTAAAAAGCAAAGACTAAAATCATGCAAGACGCTCCAAGCAAAACACATATCATGTGGTGAATAAAAATATAGCTCCAAGTAAAGTTACCGATAGACAAAGACGAAAGAGGGGATGCCTTCCGGGGCATCCCCAAGCATAGGCTTTTTGGTATCCTTGAATTTTACTTTGGGGTGCCATGGGCATCCCCAAGCTTAGGCTTTTTGGTGTCCTTGAATTTTACCTTGGGGTGCCATGGGCATCCGCGAGCTAAGGCTCTTGCCACTCTTTGTTCCATAATCCATCAAATCTTTACCCAAAACTTGAAAACTTCACAACACAAAACTCAAATTAGAAAATCTCGTGAGCTCCGTTAGTGAAAGAAAACAAAACACCACTTCAAGGTACTGTAATGAACTCATTCTTTATTTATATTGGTGTTAAACCTACTGTATTCCAACTTCTCTATGGTTTATAAACTCTTTTACTAGCCATAGATTCATGAAAATAAGCAAACAACACAAGAAAAACAGAATCTGTCAAAAACAGAATCTGTCAAAAACAGAATAGTCTATAGTAATCTGTAGCTAACGCAAGTTCTGGAACCCAAAAATTCTAAAATAAATTTCTAGAAGAGAGGAATTTATCTATTAATCATCTGCAAAAAGAATTAACTAAATAGCACCTTCCAAATAAAGATGACAGCGATTCTCGTGAGCGCTAAAGTTTCTGTTTTTTACAGCAAGATCAAAAAGACTTTCCCCAAGTCTTCCCAATGGTTCTACTTGGCACAAACACTAATTAAACACAAAAAACACAACCAAAACAGAGGCTAGATAAATTATTTATTGAATAATAGCAAGGAAAAATATTGGGTTGTCTCCCAACAAGCGCTTTTCTTTAAAGCCTTATAGGTAGGCATAAGATTTCAACGATCCTCACATGAAAGACAAGAATTGAAGCACAGAGAGAGCATCATAAAAGACATGACAAACACATCTAAGGGTAACATACTTCCTATGCATAGGCATCTTATAGGCAAACAAATTATCAAGTCAAGCAAAAACTAGCATATGCAAGGAAGCGGAAAGAAACAATAGCAATCTCAACATAACGAGAGGTAATTTAGCAACATGAAAATTTCTACCATGATATTTCCCTCTCTCATAATAATTACATGTAGGATCATAATCAAATTCAACAATATAGCTATCACAAAACATATTCTTAACACGATCCACATGTATGCAAAGTTGACACTCTTCCAAAATAGTGGGATTAACATTAACTAAAGTCATGACCTCACCAAACCCACTTTTATCGAAAATTTCATAAGATTGAACATTCTCCAAATATGTGGGATCTAAAGTTGACACTCTTCCGAACCCACTTTCAATATTATTGCAAACATTATAATAAATCTCATATTCATCATGGGGTTAAATAAATTTCCAAGATCATAAGAAGAATCACCCCAATCATGATCATTGCAACAAGTAGTACACATAGCAAAACTAGCATCCCCAAGCTTAGGGTTTTGCATATTATAAGCACAATTGACATTAATAGAATTTATACTATCATTATTGCAATCATGCTTTCTATTCAAAGATCCATCGTGAATCACTCCATAAAGTACTTCATCACAATTTTTCAGATTCACGAATTTCAAGCAAAACTTCATAAAGATAATCTAGTGCACAAAACTCACTAGCAATTGGTTCATCAAAATTAGATCTCTTAAAAAGATTAGCAAGCGGATGAGGGTCCATAGATCTTAGGTTCTCTGTTTAGCAATAAATAAACAACTATTCCAACCAAATGAGCCAAGTAAGACATCACAGCAAATGGAAAGACGAACAGAAGAAGGTCGAATAAAACAGCAAGGGTGAAGTGGGGGAGAGGAAAACGAGAGGCAAATGGAAAATAATGTAATTCGAGGGATAAGAGTTTGTGATGGGTACTTGGTATGTTTTGACTTGGTAATAGCGCCAGAAATGACTCGTTGTTGGGAGTCAAATCTTGACATGACTTCGCGCGAATCTCCCCGGCAATGGCGCCAAAAATCCTTCTTGCTACCTCTTGAGCACTGCGTTGGTTTTCCCTTGAAGAGGAAAGGGTGATGCAGCAAAATGGCGTAAGTATTTCCCTTAGTTTTTGAGAACCAAGGTATCAATCCAGTAGGAGATCATGCTCAAGTCCGAGGCACCTACACAAACAAATAAGAACCTTGCAACCAACGCGATAAAGGGGTTGTCAAGCCCTTCACGGTCACTTACGAGAGTGAGATCTGATAGATATGATAAGATAATATTTTTGGTATTTTTATGATAAAGAGAAATAAAGATGCAAAGTAAAATAGACAGCAAAGGAAATAACTAAGTGCTGGAAGATTAATATGATGGAAGATAGACCCGGGGGCCATAGGTTTCACCAGTGGCTTCTCTCAAGAGCATAAATATTACGGTGGGTAAACGAATTACTGTCAAGCAATTGATAGAATTGAGCATAGTTATGAGAATATCTAGGTATGATCATGTATATAGGCATCACGTCCGCGACAAGTATACTGAAACGATTTTGCATCTACTACTATTACTCCACACATCGACCGCTATCCAGCATGCATCTAGAGTATTAAGTTCATAAGAACAGAGTAATGCGTTAAGGAAGATGACATGATGTAGAGGGATAAACTCATGCAATATGATATAAATCCCATCTTTTTATCCTCAATGGCAACAATACAATACGTGTCGGTTCCCTTTCTGTCACTGGGATCGAGCACCGCAAGATTGAACCCAAAGCTGAGCACATCTCCCATTGCAAGAAAGATCAATCTAGTGGGCCAAACCAAACTGATAATTCGAAGAGACTTGCAAAGATGAACCAATCATACATAAAATAATTCATAGGAGAATCAAATATTGTTCATAGATAATCTGGATCATAAACCCACAATTCATCGGATCTCGACAAACACACCGCAAAAGAAGATTACATCAAATAGATCTCCAAGAAGATCGAAGAGAACTTTGTATTCAGATCCAAAGAGAGAGAAGAAGCCATCTAGCTAATAACTATGGACCCGTAGGTCTGAAGTAAACTACTCACACATCATCGGAGAGGCCATGGAGTTGATGTAGAGCTCCGGAAAAGGCCCCAAGATGGTATCTCTCGGGTACAGAAGGTTGTGGCAGTGGAATTAGGTTTTCGTGGTGCTCCTGGATGTTTGGGGGTACGTGGATATATATAGGAGGAAGAAGTACGTCAGTGGAGCAACGGAGGGCCCACGAGGGAGGAGGGCGCGCCCAGGGGGTAGGCGTGCCCCCTGCACCGTCCCTTCCTCCCTTGTTTCTTGATGCACACTCCAAGTCTCCTGGATCACATTTGCTGAGAAAATCACGTTCCCAAAGGTTTCATTCCGTTTGGACTCCGTTTGATATTCCTTTTCTTCGAAACCCTAAAATAGGCAAAAAACAACAATTTGGGCTGGGCCTCCGGTTAGTAGGTTAGTCCCAAAAATGATATAAAAGTGTAAAATAAAGCCCATTGACATCCAAAATAGATAATATAATAGCATGGAGCAATCAAAAATTATGATACGTTGGAGACGTATCAGGTGTCACCCTTGGCACATGCAACAATGCATCTCTTGGAGGGAGCAATGTTGACGAAGATGTCCATCTCTCATTGTACGGCCGTCTCCCCTCAGATTCATTGTGAGGTTGCTCCTGTCTATATCGCTCATATCTTGTACTTTGGAACCTGCTAGAGTGGCCAAAATTTCTGTCTCTTTGGCCTAGTCTTCCCGTCGCAACCGCTTTTGCAGCACGGATGATTGATGTTGACGGAGCGACTGGTGGAAGCCTTGTTGCAACACATCCACGGCTCCCTGTCCTTGCCTTTCTGCATGCGCTAGGGAAGGAAAACATTTGTTGTTGGGGAAATTGTTGGCCTTGTTGCAACCTAGCAGTGGCAAAGCTTGTATTCCCAGATATTGGTGTTTGCTGCATAGAAGAACCTGTCCGTGCTTCTGATGATTCCGGTGTGTCCTGAAATCTGCCTGTATTGTTGAAGTATCCGGATGCTATTTCTGGTGCTACCCAACCAGGCGGTGCCCCATATCTGCTTGGCTCATCAAATGCTCGCTGTGTGTGCCGCCTTGCATGCTTCTGCAATGACATTCAACAGTTTTGGGATTAATCTTTTCTGCATTTTTCTCGTATACATGTTATGGGTAACATGTCATGCACTGAAGGCAATGTACAAGTTGAACTTGCATCGCTGGCCGTTATTTGAACTTTGTTCTCTATTTTGTATCTGGTTTCATTTTCAGTCGAACTGATGAAAGTACATATTCAACACTGATGTACTGATGTACTGTTTTTTAGCACTGCTTGTAAACTGAGCATTGAACTTCAGCTGGTACAGAAAGTTTTTTTTTATCTTTTTTCCCTATAACTGATGCATAAACATTTTGGTGCACTGCTTGCAAATTGAACATTGAACTTCAGAGATGTATGGATATGCATATATATATATATATAACTCATGCATGTCTTCTCTTTTGTTCATCTATAACTTATCCAACTACACTAGAAGTACTCCTAGTTTATGTATCATTGAACTTACTGTGTAACATGTGTATATTTTTTCAACAACATTCTTTCACTAGTTTGAACTGACGCAACTACATGGCATGTACTATTAGAAATAACATCATACAACTTGCAGTGGTAGCTGAACCTTGATACGTCCATTTTGCATCATGCTTTCATATCAGTATTTATTGCATTATGGGCTGTTATTACACATTATGTCACAATACTTATGCCTATTCTCTCTTATTTTACAAGGTTTACATAAAGAGGGAGAATGCCGGCAGCTGGGATTCTAGTTGGAAAAGGAGCAAATATTAGAGACCTATTCTGCATAGCTCCAAAAGTCCTGAAACATCACTGATGATGTTTTCCAAATATATAAAAAACATTGAGCGCAAGAACTTCACCAGGGGGCCACACCCTGCCCACGAGGGTGGGGGGCGCGCCCTACCCCCTGGGCGCGCCCCCTACCTCGTGGGCCCCCTAGTGGCCCTCCGGTGGCCATCTTCTGCTATATGAAGTCTTTCGATGGTAAAAATGATAAGCCATCTTCTCAGACGAAACTCCGCCGCCACGAGGCGGAACCAATCTAGGGCTCTGGCGGAGCTGTTCTGCCGGGGAAACTTCCCTCCCGGAGGGGAAAATCATCGCCATCGTCATCACCAACGCTCCTCTCATCGGGAGAGGGCAATCTCCATCAACATCTTCATCAGCACCATCTCCTCTCAAAACCCTAGTTCATCTCTTGTATCCAATTCTTGTCTCCAAGTCCGGGATTGGTGCTAGTAGGTTGCTAGTAGTGTTAATTACTCTTTGTAGTTGATGCTAGTTAGTTTAATTGGTGGAAGATCATATGTTTAGATCCTATATGCATATTAATACCCCTCTGATCATAATCCATCTTCTCGGATGAAACTCCGCCGCCACGAGGCGGAACCTTGGCGGAACCAATCTAGGGTTCTGGCAGGGCTGTTCTGCCGGGGAAACTTCCTTCCCGGAGGGGGAAATCATCGCCATCGTCATCACCAACGCTCCTCTCATAGAGAGAGGGCAATCTCCATCAACATCTTCATCAGCACCATCTCATCTCAAAACCCTAGTTCATCTCTTGTATCCAATTCTTGTCTCCAAGTCTGGGATTGGTGATAGTAGGTTGCTAGTAGCACTACAAAAAAAAGACACATCCGTGACATTTTGGGTTGAACGGATTTTTTTTCTGTCATACATATGACACTTCTATGATGATAATTGTGACAAAACCCGGTATCATCATAGATGTGGTGGGCTCCTACTTCTATGACAAAAATTCATGACATAAAATGGGCTTTTCGTCCTGGGCAGGCCGGAGACGCAGCTGCATGACATTCTTTGGGCCGTCCATGACGGAAGAAACCATGGTAGAAGCGAGGGGGAGGAAAATTTCGGGGAGTTCCCGGTTACGGTGGGAGGTCGGGGGCCGAGCGATGCGCGTTTCTCTCGTACACGTACGTGTGTGTGTGCGAGGCATTGGGTCTAACTGAACCTGGACGAGGCATTGGGCTCCAACTGAACCCGAGCGATTGCACTACATGCTATGCGTTACTGAACCCGAGCGATCGATCGATGGAAGCTAACTGAACCCGATCGAGCGTTTCCTTCGCTACTGCTGCTAACTGAAGACGATCGATGTTGCCTCTGAGATGAACAGTGAGCATTGTGGGGGGTGGGTGGATGAATAGTGAGCGGTGGCATTGCCTCTAGATGAACAAGACCCCGTGGTGTGGTGGAGGGCTGAATGAACAGTAGACGGTGGAGGGTGATAACCCACAAGTATAGGGGATCGCAACAGCTTTCGAGGGTAGAGTATTCAACCCAAATTTATTGATTCGACACAAGGGGAGCCAAAGAATATTCTCAAGTATTAGCAGCTGAGTTGTCAATTCAACCACACCTGGAAACTTAGTATCTGCAGCAAAGTGTTTAGTAGCAAAGTAATATGATAGTGGTGGTAGCGGCAACAAAAGTAAAGACAACAAAAGTAATGTTTTTGGTATTTTGTAGTGATTGTAACAGTAGCAGCGGGAAAGTAAATAAGCGAGAACCAGTATATGGAAAACTCGTAGGCACCGGATCAATGATGGATAATTATGCCGGATGCGGTTCATCATGTATCAGTCATAACATAGGGTGACACAGAACTAGCTCCAATTCATCAATGTAATGTAGGCATGTATTCCGTATATAGTCATACGTGCTTATGGAAAAGAACTTGCATGCCATCTTTTGTCCTACCCTCCCGTGGCAGTGGGGTCCTATTGGAAACTAACGGATATTAAGGCCTCCTTTTAATAGAGAACAGGAACAAAGCATTAGCACATAGTGAATACATGAACTCCTCAAACTATGGTCATCACCGGGAGTTGTCCCGATTATTGTCACTTCGGGGTTGCCGGATCATAACACATAGTAGGTGACTATAGACTTGCAAGATAGGATCAAGAACTCACATATATTCATGAAAACATAATAGGTTCAGATCTGTAATCATGGCACTCGGGCCCTAGTGACAAGCATTAAGCATAGCAAAGTCATAGCAACATCAATCTCACAACATAATGGATACTAGGGATCAAACCCTAACAAAACTAACTCGATTACATGATAAATCTCATCCAACCCATCACCGTCCAGCAAGCCTACGATGGAATTACTCACGCACGGCGGTGAGCATCATGAAATTGGTGATGGAGGATGGTTGATGATGACGACGGTGACGAATCCCCCTCTCCGGAGCCCCGAATGTACTCCAGATCAGCCCTCCCGAGAGGTTTTAGGGCTTGGCGATGGCTCCGTATCGTGAAACGCGATGATTTCTTCTCTCTGATTTTTTTTCTCTCAGAAAGCAAATATATAGAGTTGGAGTTGGCGTAGGAGGGCATCCAGGGGGCCCACGAGGTAAGGGGGCAAGCCCTAGGGGGGGGGGCGCCCCCCACCCTCGTGAGAAGGGTGTGGGCCCCCTGGTCTTCATCTTTGGCGAGGATTTATTATTATTTTTTCTAAGATGTTCCGTGGAGTTTCAGGTCATTCCGAGAATATCTGTTTTCTGCACATAAAACAACACCATGGAAATTCTACTGAAAACAACGTCAGTCCGGATTAGTTCCATTCAAATCATACAAGTTAGAGTCCAAAATAAGGGCAAAAGTGTTTGGAAAAGTAGATACGACGGAGACGTATCAACTTCCCCAAGCTTAAACCCTTGCTTGTCCTCAAGCAATTCAGTTGACAAACTGAAAGAAAGAAAGAAAAACTTTTACAAACTCTGTTTGCTCTTGTTGTTGTAACTATGTCAATCCAGCATTCAAGTTTTCAGCAAAGATCATAACTAAGCACATTTGCAATAATTCTCAGGTCTCATAATTACTCATATCAATAGCATAATCAACTAGCAAGTCATAATAATAAATCTCGGATGACAACACTTTCTCAAAACAATCATAATATGATATAACAAGATGGTATCTCGCTAGCCCTTTCTGAGACCGCAAAACATAAATGCAGAGCACCTTTAAAGATCAATGACTGACTAGACATTGTAATTCATGGTAAAAGAGATCCAATCATAGTCACACCCAATATAAATTAATAGTGATGAATGCAAATGACAGTTGTGCTCTCTAGCTAGTGCTTTTTAATAAGAGGGTGATGACTCAACATAAAAGTAAATGGATAGGCCCTTCGCAGAGGGAAGCAGGGATTTGTAGAGGTGCCAGAGCTCGGTTTTGAAATAGAGATAAATTGTATTTTGAGTGGCATACTTTCATTGTCAACGTAACAACTAAGAGATGGCGATATCTTCCATGCTAAACACATTATAGGCGGTTCCCAAACAGAATGGTAAAATTTATACTCCCCCTCCACCAACAGGCATCAATCCATGGCTTGCTCAAAACAACAAGTGCCTCCAACATACATCAGGTCCCAGGGGGAGTTTTGTTTGCAATTAATTTTGATTTAGTTTGCATAAAGCATGGGACTGGGCATCCCGGTGACCAGCCATTTTCTCATGAGTGAGGAGCGGAGTCCACTCCTCTTGAGAATAACCCGCCTAACACGGAAGATAAGGACAACCTTGGTTGATACATGAGCTATTCGAGCATACAAAACAGAATGTTTATTTGAAGGTTTTGAGTTTGGCACATACAAATTTACTTGAACGGCAAGTAGATACCGCATATAGGAAGGTATGGTGGACTCATCTGGAATAACTTTGGGGTTTAAGGGATTGGATGCACAAGCAGTATTCCCGCTTAGTACAGGTGAAGGCTAGCAAAAGACTGGGAAGTGACCAACTAGAGAGCGACAACAGCCATGTACATGCATTAAAATTAATAAACATTGGATGCAAGCATGAGTAGGATATAATCCACCATGAACATAAATATCGTGAAGGCTATGTTGATTGGTTTCAACTACATGCGTGAACATGTGCCAAGTCAAGTCACTTAAATCATTTAAAGGAGGATACCACCCCATCATACCACATCATAATCATCTCAATAGCATGTTGACACACAAGGTAAATCATTATAACTCATAGCTAATCAAGCATGGCACAAGCAACTATGATCTCTAATTGTCATTGCAAACATCTTTATTCATAATAAGTTGAATCAAGAACGAGGGACTCATCATACTTACAAAAACAAAAGAGGTCCAGTTCATACCAGCTTTTCTCACCTCAGTCAGTCCATCATATATCATCATAATTGCCTTTCACTTGCACGGCCGAACAGTGTGAATAATAATAAGAGTGTACGTGCATTGGACTAAGCTGGAATCTACGAGCATTCAATAAACAGGAGAAGACAAGGCAATATGGGCTCTGGGTTAAATCAACAATAATGCATATAAGAGCCACTTCAACAATTTAATTACGGTCTTCTCCTACTGACCCCCAAAGAAAAGAAAAGAAATAAAACTATTTACACGGGAAAGATCCCAACAAGCAAAAGAAGAACGGGAATTATTTTTGGATTTTCTTTTTAATTATTACTACTACAGCAAAAAAATAAACTACTACTAATTTTTTTGGTTTTTCTTAAGGTTTAACAAACACACAAGAAGAAAGCAGGAAAAAGAAAATAAACTAGCATGGATATTACAGTGAAAAAGTATGAGCACCAACATCTAGCAATGAGGTGAACATAAATGTATTGTCGGTGAGAAATACGTACTCTCCCAAGCTTAGGCTTTTGGCCTAAGTTGGTCTATGGCCACGGCTGGCCTGACGGATATCCATAATAATAGTTGTTGGGGTCATACTGTGATGAGGAATAATAGTTGGGATCATACTGATGTGCAGCGGTTATCGCCTGCTGAGCTGCAGCGTGGAGTCGAGCTGCCTCCGCTCTCCTCTCGTACTCTTCTGCCTCCTCTCTGGTAATAACATATCTTCTTTTTGTCTATGAATCAAAGAAGGCAGGAGCACGGAGAGTAATACAGAAAACGCGTCATTTATCAAAAAATTAAACGATATAAGAGAGGTGATTCAGCCCTCTCGACAAACTGGTGCGAAGCCATAGAGTCATAATCTAAATATGCAGGAGGCAACTCCGTATCACCCTCACGAATGTCTATCTCAAGAAAATGGGCTAAGCGGGTTGCATAAATTCCTCCAAAGAAATCTCCATTATGTCTATTATGATGCAACCTACGAGCTACAATGGCTCCCATATGATAAGATTGGTCTCCTAACACAGCACTCCTGAGAATGCTAAGATCAGGGACACACATGTGACATGCTTCATCCTTAGCATTTATGCATCTACCGATGAAGAGAGAAAAATAATGTATAGCAGGAAAGTGAATGCTCCCTATGGTAGCATGCGTTATATCTCTAGATCCCCCCACAGTTATACTAGCAAGAAAGTTTCTAAATTCAGATTTAGGGGGATCCCTAACACTACCCCATGATGGAAGTTTGCAAGCAGAAGTGAAATCCTCTAAGTCCATGGTATAAGATTTGTCATGGAGATCAAACATGACTGAAGGAGAATTACGCGAAGATGAATACTCAAACCTCCTCACAAAGGAACTTGTGAGATCATGATACTGGGGGCATTTGTTAGCCTCAAAATCCTCAAGACCGACATTGTGGAAATATGCTTTGAATTCTTCTTTAATTCCCGCACGGTCCATAAAATTTTCCGACGTCCTTTCGCAAGGCCGTATTGGAGCGTCTCTTGGTGGATCCTCGTCAGCATCGCGCATAGCAATCCTGGGTCCTTGCTTCTTAGAGGAACCACCTTGGAACATCTTCCTAAGCATATTGGTTTTCTCTGAAAAATTCTAAATTTTTTAATAACTTCAAACAAAAGCAAACCAACTTCAATAAAACTGATAGCAACTACTCCTACAAGTGCCTAGAGCCTATATCAAGCATTAGAACTACTTGGAACCATATAAATTTGACATGCAAGCTCAAGAACATGGTCACCTATGCAGCGCAAATTTGCAAAGAATAAAGCACTAGAACAAAAACTAATTGGACCAATGGAGGAGTCACATACCAAGGAACAATCTCCCCAAGCAGTTTTGCGAGAGGTGCTTTGAGCAAGGAGATCGAAAATCACAACAAAAGTGGCTGGAACTTGTGCTTGAGTTGGTTTTTCAGGTTTGTGTGAGACAGAGGAAGAAGATGGGTGTTGGGGTAAGTGGAGGAGGGCCACCGTGGGCCCACGAGGCAGGGGGCGCGCCCTAGGGGGGGGGGGGGCCACCACCCTCGTGGCTAGGTGGCAGCTCCTCCCGCGGTAATTTTTGCACAGTAAATCCTCAAATATTCCCCAAAAAATCATATTAAATTGGCATGTCATTCTGAGGACTTTTATTTTCGGGATATTTTTATGTTGCACGGATAAGTCAGGAAACAGACAGAAAAAATACTATTTTTACTTTATTTAATATAAATAATAGAAAGTATAGAGAGGGTACAGAAGGTTGTGCTTCTAGTTTCATCCATCCCATGCTCATCAAAAAGAATCCACTAACAAGGTTGATCAAGTCTTGTTAACAAACTCATTCCGATAATCATGAAACGAGAGAAATTTTGAATAACACTAAGTTACCTCAACGGGGATATGCACATCCCCAATAATAACAATATCATATTTCTTCTTGACAGTACGAATAGGAAATTCAAAACCTCCAAATATAATCGATGGAATTTTTCCAATAGAGTTGATACAGTGAACTTGAGGTTGTTTCCTCGGAAAGTGTACCGTATGCTCATTACCATTAACATGAAAAGTGACATTGCCTTTGTTGCAATCAATAACAGCCCCTGCAGTATTAAGAAAAGGTCTTCCAAGAATAATAGATATACTATCATCCTCGGGAATATCAAGTATAACGAAGTCTGTTAAAATAGTAACGTTTGCAATCACAACAGGCACATCCTCACAAATACCGACAGGTATAGCAGTTGATTTATCAGCCATTTGCAAAGATATTTCAGTAGGTGTCATCTTATTCAAGTCAAGTCTACGATATAAAGAGAGAGGCATAACACTAACACCGGCTCCAAGATCACATAAAGCAGTTTTAATATAATTTCTTTTAATGGAGCAAGGTATAGTAGGTACTCCGGGGTCTCCGAGTTTCTTTCGTATTCCACCCTTAAAAGTATAATTAGCAAGCATGGTGGAAATTTCAGCTTCCGGTATCTTTCTTTTATTAGTAATGATATCCTTCATATATTTAGCATAAGGATTTGTTTTGAGCACATCAGTTAATCTCATACGCAAAAAGATAGGTCTAATCATTTCAACAAAGCGCTGAAAATCCTCATCATCCTTTTTCTTGGATGGTTTCGGAGGAAAAGGCATGGGTTTCTGAACCCAAGGTTCCCTTTCTTTACCATGTTTCCTAGCAACAAAGTCTCTTTTATCATAACATTGATTCTTTGATTGTGGGTTATCAAGATCAACAGCAGGTTCAATTTCTACATCATTATCATTACTAGGTTGAGCATCATCATGAACATCATCATTAATATTTTTACTAGGTTCATGTTCATTACCAGATTGTGTTTCAGCATCAGACATAGAAATATCATTTGGATTATCAGGTGGTTCAGCAATAGGTTCACTAGAAGTTTGCACAGTTCTATCATTTTTCTTCTTCTTCTTTTTAGAAGAACTAGGAACATCAATATTATTTCTTTGAGAATCTTGCTCGATTCTCTTAGGGTGGCCTTCAGGATACAAAGGTTCCTGAGTCATTCTACCAGTTCTAGTAGCCACTCTAACAACATAATCATTTTTCTTACTATTCATTTCATCAAGCACTTATTTTTGAGCCTTAAGTACTTGTTCTACTTGAGTGGTAACCATAGAAGCATGTTTGCTAACAAGTTTAAGTTCACCTTTAATATTAGCCATATAATCGCCCAAGCGTCTAAGCATATAAGCATTTTCTTTTAATTGTCTACTAAAATAAGCATTGAAGTCATCTTGCTTAAACATAAAGTTATCAAAATCATCCAAGCACTGACTAGCAATTTTAGTAGGAGGAATTTCAGCTTTATCATATCTATAGAGAGAATTTACCTTTACTACCTGTGTCGGGATATCGGGATCAGGAGGTTCTTCAGTAAATAAAGAATTAAGATCATAAGTTTCTTCAACAGGCGGTGAATTAAGACCATGTATTTCTTCAATAGGAGGTAAATTCTTAACGTCTTCAGCTTTAATACCTTTCTCTTTCATATATTTCTTTGCCTCTTGCATATCTTCGGGGCTGAGGAATAAAACACCTCTCTTCTTCGGAGTTGGTTTAGGAATAGACTTAGTAATTGGAGTAGGAGCTTGCTCAGGAGCTGGCTGAGGAGGTCCCCAATTATTTTCATTTGTCAACATATTATTCAATAGAATTTCAGCTTCATCCGGTGTTCTTTCCCTGAAAAGAGAACCAGCACAACTATCCAAGTAATCTCTGGAAGCATCGGTTAGTCCATTATAAAAGATATCAAGAATTTCAGGTTTCTTAAGAGGATGATCAGGCAAAGCATTAAGTAACTTGAGAAGCCTCCCCCAAGCTTGCATGCCTGCAGGTCGACTCTAGAGGATCCCCGGGTACCGAGCTCGAATTCGCCCTATAGTGAGTCGTATTACAATTCACTGGCCGTCGTTTTACAACGTCGTGACTGGGAATATCCTGGGGTTACGCACTCAACCTGGATCAAGAGAATTAAACCATATCTTAGCATCACCCTTTAATGAGAACGGAAATATTTTGAGTATATAGAGGTAACGCGATCTCTCATCATTAGTAAATAGGGCATCTATATCATTTAACTTTGTAAGATGTGCCACAATAGTTTCAGATTCATAGCCATAAAACGGATCAGATTCAACCAGAGTAATTATATCAGGATCAACAGAGAATTCATAATCCTTATCAGGAACACAGATAGGTGAAGTAGCAAAAGCAGGGTCGGGTTTCATTTTATCTCTAAGTGATTCTTTGTTCCATTTAACTAATAACCTCTTAAGCTCATATCTATCTTTGCAAGCTAAAATAGCGGCAGAAAATTCCATATCAAAAGGATAGCCCTCATGAATAACAGGCATATTTTCATCATCACTATCATCATCGTATTCAGATTCAATAATTTCTTTTTCTCTAGCCCTAGCAATTTGTTCATCAAGAAATTCACCAAGGGGCACAGTAGTATCAGGCATAGAAGCAGTTTCATCATAAGTATCATGCATAGAAGAAGTGGCATCATCAATAACATGCGACATATCAGAACGAATAGCAGAAGTAGGTGTAGGTGTTGCAAACTTACTCATAACAGAAGGTGAATCAAGTGCGGAGCTAGATGGCAGTTCCTTACCTCCCCTCTTAGTTGAGGGATAGATCTTGGTTTTTGGATCTCTCAAGTTCTTCATAGTGTCCAGCAGATATAAATCCCAAGTGACTCAAAGAATAGAGCAATGTTCCCGGCAACGGCGCCAGAAATTGGTCTTGATAACCCACAAGTATAGGGGATCGCAACAGCTTTCGAGGGTAGAGTATTCAACCCAAATTTATTGATTTGACACAAGGGGAGCCAAAGAATATTCTCAAGCATTAGCAGCTGAGTTGTCAATTCAACCACACCTGGAAACTTAGTATGTGCAGCAAAGTGTTTAGTAGCAAAGTAATATGATAGTGGTGGTAGCGGCAACAAAAGTAAAGATAGCAAAAGTAATGTTTTTGGTATTTTGTAGTGATTGTAACAGTAGCAGCGGGAAAGTAAATAAGCGAGAACCAGTATATGGAAAACTCGTAGGCACCGGATCAGTGATGGACAATTATGCCGGATGCGGTTCATCATGTATCAGTCATAACATAGGATGACACAGAACTAGCTCCAATTCATAAATGTAATGTAGGCATGGATTCCGTATATAGTCATACGTGCTTATGGAAAAGAACTTGCATGACATCTTTTGTCCTACCCTCCCGTGGCAGCGGGGTCCTATTGGAAACTAAGGGATATTAAGGCCTCCTTTTAATAGAGAACCGGAACAAAGCATTAGCACATAGTGAATACGTGAAGTCCTAAAACTATGGTCATCACCGGGAGTGGTCCCGATTATTGTCACTTCGGGGTTGCCGAATCATAACACATAGTAGGTGACTATAGACTTGCAAGATAGGATCAAGCACTCACATATATTCATGAAAACATAATAGGTTCAGATCTGAAATCATGGCACTCGGGCCCTAGTGACAAGCATTAAGCATAGCAAAGTCATAGCAACGTCAATCTCAGAACATAATGGATACTAGGGATCAAACCCTAACAAAACTAACTCGATTACATGATAAATCTCATGCAACCCGTCACTGTCCAGCAAGCCTACGATGGAATTACTCACGCACGGCGGCGAGCATCATGAAATTGGTGATGGAGGATGGTTGATGATGATGACGGCGACGAATCCCCCTCTCCGGAGCCCCGAACGGACTCCAGATCAGCCCTCCCGAGAGGTTTTAGGGCTTGGTGGCGGATCCGTATCGTAAAACGCGATGATTTCTTCTCTCTGATTTTTTTCTCTCCGAAAGCAAATATATAGAGTTGGAGTTGGCGTCGGAGGGCATCCAGGGGGCCCACGAGGTAGGGGGCACGCCCTAGGGGGGGCCACCCTCGTGAGAAGGGTGTGGGCCCCCTGGTCTTCATCTTTGGCGAGGATTTTTTATTATTTTTTCTAAGATGTTCTGTGGAGTTTCAGGTCATTCCGAGAATATTTATTTTCTGCACATAAAACAACACCATGGCAATTCTGCTAAAAACAGCGTCAGTCCGGGTTAGTTCCATTCAAATCATACAAGTTAGAGTCCAAAACAAGGGCAAAAGTGTTTGGAAAAGTAGATACGACGGAGACGTATCAGAGGGGTGCCCGTGGAGGGGTGGTTGAACAGGACCCCATGGTGTGGAGGGCTGGATGAACAGTAGACGGTGGAGGGGTTCCCGTGGAGGGGTGGTTGAACAGTAGCCGGTGGAGTAGCGCGCGGTGGAGGTTGGATGAACAGGAGCCCGTGGAGGCTGGAGGAGGTCGACGGTAGCCCGTGGAGGCTGGAGGAGGTTGACGGTGGAGATGAACAGTATCCCGTGGAGTCCTGTTTTGCGGTACGCCACACCCCTCCCGATGAACAGGACCCCCGTTTCGACCGTAGCGCTCCAACACAAGTCTGTTTCGTCCGTTTTGCGGTACGCCACACCCCTCCCGATCAACAGGACCCCCGTTTCGACCGTAGGAGGTCCGTTTCCTCCGTTTTGCGGTACGCCAGACCCCTCCCAATCAACAGGACCCCGTTCCGAACGTAGGAGGTCCGTTTCCTCCGTTGTGCGGTACGCCAGGCCTCGTTTCCATCGCCTGTTCCGTCCAAGCCCTCCCGATGAACATGACCGCGCATTCCGTTCCGACCCAGCCGATTGGCTCCCACGCGTTCCGTTGCCTCCCGATGAACATGATGCATTCCGTTGCCTCCCCATGAACACGACGCATTCCGTTGCCTCCCCATGAACACGACGACGACGTTGTTTCTCCGTTCCGACCCAGCCATGTACACGAGCCCTGGCCATACGTATGCGCGAGTAGGCGTTCGAGACCCCGCCCGTATGTACACATACGTGGCCATATTTTCTTTCTTGCACCCTGGCCGTTGTACGTATGTGTACATGCTACGTGCGCGCCTCTACTATGACACGTACACGCCTCTACTACGGCACATGCGCGCCTCTACATCCACCAGTATATATGTACGTACATGTTCGCGACCAGAATGACAACGCTACGTACGCTTTGACCAGGTGGGCCCCGACTGTCAGGCACTTCCTTGCCGGCGAAGATGTAGCTGGTGGGTCCCAGCAGTCAGGGGGGCGAATCATTTTTTTGCCCGGACGCACTTCCTTGCATGCGAAGATGTAGCTGGTGGGTCCCAGCAGTCAGGGGCAAACGCTTTTTTCGAGAAATACGGTGGCCCGTCCGATGGGTCCCCACTGTCAGGTGGAGGAATAATTATTTTGCATGTAATAAGGAGGCACTTCCTTGCTGCGGCCCTGGAACCAGCTGTCAGCCTCTCCACGTATAGTCCACGTCCGATGGAAGCCGTTCCTTGACCACGTTGACCACGCCACGCCGAGAGCACCAGGGCGGTGGACGACGGTGAGGCCTAGGAAAGGGACTACGCGGAGCCGGGGAAGACGCGGCAGTGGATGCCCACACGTAGAGGAGTAGGAGGGTTCACTGGTTCACTACGGTGTGAGGCTGCCGTCGCTGCAGAATAACAGGGGGTGTGGGTGAGTAGAGGGATGGCCTGGCCAGCGGTGGGAGTAGTAGGGGGCGATGAGGCCTCTGCCGCATCGCAGCCGGCCACGGGAGGCAGGAGCACGAGGCATGACCGGTGCTGGTTTGGGCTGCTGGAGCAAGAAGACTAGAGGTTGAAGTAGCACTACGGTCGTTGGATGGACATCGTACGGTCACTGGAACTAGAATCGTGCATATTGACTAAGTTGACAAAGCCCTCCGTCCCCGTCAACTTAGTAGACCCACAAGTCAGCCTGCCACTATACTGGGTCCTAGCTAACAGGGGGAGTATTCATTTTTTGTGCGTAATAAGGAGGCACTTCCTTGCATGCGAAGATATAGCTGGTGGGTCCGAGCTGTCAGCGGTGGTAACATTTTTTTCACGAAATACAGAGGCCCTTTCAGTGGGTCCCTGATGTCAGGTGGGGGAATCATTATTTTGCGCGTAACAAGGAGGCATTTCCTTGCGTGCGGCCGTGGACCCAGCTGTCGGCCTCTCCACGTACAGTCCACTTCAGATGCATGTCGGTCGTTGACCACGTTGACCAGGCCGCGCCGAGAGCACCAGGGCGGTGGACGACGGCGAGGCCTAGGAAGGGAATGACACGGAGGCTGGGAGACTCGGCAGTTGTTTCCCACGCGGAGGGGAGTACGACTGTACGAGGGTTTACTAGTTCGTCTGCCATCGCCAGAGAATAACAGCAGGTGTGGGTGAGTAGAGGGATGGCTAGGCCAGCGATGGGAGTACGATGGGGCGGTGAGGCCTGCGCGGCAGCAGAGCCGGCCGCGGGGAGGAGGGAGCAGGCAGTCCTGCCGGCGCTTGTTTGAGCGGCTGGAGCAGGAAGAGCAGAGATTGAAGAAGTACGACGGCCGTTCGATGGACATCCAACAGTCATTGCTTGTGCGTCAACCTTTTTTTAGGAAAGCTTCAAATCTGTGGAAAACAGCATACAGCCCATCTGCCATTATTTCTAATAATTTACAGCCCATTTGCTAATTCTTAAGGTTTTTTTGGAGCCCATATTCTTTTTGTTAGCATTACATCCCATATTGTGGCCACGGTTAAAAAATTATACGAAATTTTGCATATTTCGGTGCTGTCCGAACTGTTTTTAATCCCGAAATTTCGACTCACATGCAAACTGATTTTAAAAATAAATGTATATCAATATAAAATCCAACAAATTCTCCATGCATAAAAATTAATGTAATTTAAAATCTCGAAATGAAAAAAAGATATTTGAAACTAATTGCCGATTTGATGTGTTTTAAAAATGTACAGCCCATTTGTCATTACTGATGGGCCATTTTCTCGGCCAGCCGAATGAAAGCTCTCCTCGTCTTGAAAAATTTGCAGCCCAACAGGCCTAACAAAGTGACTTACTTGGCAAATCACAAAAATACTGGGCTGTGGCCATGGACCCAGCTATCAGCCTCTCCACGTACAGTACTCTTCCGATGGAATGTGGTTGACCACGTTGACCACGCCGCGCGGAGAGCACCATGGCGGTGGACGACGGCGAGGCCTAGGAAGGGGACGACGCTAAGCCAGGGAAGACGCGGCAGTGGAAGCCCGCGCGGAGAGGAGTACGAGGGTTCACTGGTTCGACTGCGGTGTGAGGCTGCCGTCGCCGCATGGCCGGGCCAGCGGTGGGAATAGTAGGGGGCGGTGAGGCCTCCGCGGCAGCACAGCCGGCCATGGGAGGCAGGAGCATGCGGCACGATCGGCGCTGCTTTGGGCGGCTGGAGCAAGAAGACCAGAGGTTGAAGAAGCACTACGACCGTTGGATGGACATCGTACGGTCACTGGAGCTAGAATCGTTCATATTGACTAAGTTGACAAAGCCCTTTGTCCCCGTCAACTTAGTAGGCCCACAAGTTAGCCTCCCACCAAGGTGGGTCCCAGCTAGCCGGGGGAGTATTCATTTTTTTGTGCGTAATAAGGAGGCACTTCCGGTGGGTCCGAACTGACAGCGGGGGGAACATTTTTTTTGTGAAATACAGTGGCCCGTCAAGTGGGTCCCAACAGTCAGGGGGCAAATGTTTTTTCGCACAATACGGTGGCCCGTCCAGTGGGTCCCTGCTATCAGTTGGAGGAATCATTATTTTTCGTGTAATAAGGAGGCACTTACTTGCTGGGGCCGTGGACCCAGCTGAGACTCTCCACGTACAGTATACTTCCGATGGAAGTCGTTCCTTGACCACGTTGACCTCGCCGCATTCCGTTGCATGCATGCGTCCATGGGCGTGGTGCGTCCCCACTGTCAGCCTCTCACGTATAGTCATCTTCCGATGACTCTCGGTTGTTGACCACATTGACCACGCCGTGCCAAGAGCACCCAGACTGGAACGACCCGGAGATGGGGAAGACGGGGTAGTGGAGTCGCAGATGGAGAGGATTGGGAAACTTCACTGGTTCGGGTGCGCGGCAGCACAGCCGCGGTGCCGCCCATGGGAGACAGGAGCAAGAACAGAGGTTGAAGAAGGAGCACGGCTGTTGGATTAACATCCAATGGTCCAGCTTCTAGAATCATTTGTTGATTAAGTTGACAAAGTCGTGCGTACACGTCCGCTTAGTAGGCCCACAAGTCAGTCACCAAATCTGACGGGTCCCAGGTGTCAACGGGATGAATATTTTTTTCGCAAAACAAGGAGGCACTTCCTTCCGTGCGAAGATACAGCCGGTGGGTCCCAGCTGTCAGGTGGAGGAAATTTTTTTTAGCTTAATAAGGAGGAACTTTCCTTGTGTGCGACCATGGACCTCGTGGGTCCCAGCCATTAGGCTCTCCACGTACAGTCCTCTTCCGATGACTCTCGTTTGTTGACCACGCCGCACCGAACGAAGTGAGGCGGTGGACGACGGCGAGGCCTCGGACGGGAACGACTCGGAGATGGGAAAACGCGGTAGTGGAGTCGCAGATTGAGAGGAGGAGAAGGGTTATAACTGGTTCTGTTGCGGCGTGGGGCTGTAGTCTGTGGAGAATAATAGGAGGTGTCGAGGGGTGGAGGGATAGCCTGGCTGGCGGTGGGGTAGCACTTCGTAGCGATGCGTGCTAAGAAGAGCCGCTAGCCGCCAGAGGCCGGACCAGGCGGTCCCGGCGACGCTGGAGGAAGAAGACGAGAGATTGAAGGTGCATGCCGGCCGTTGGATATAAATCCAATGGCTGTGGATGACACAATCATTTGTTAACCAAGTTGACAATGCCCTGCGTAGGCTTCGACCTATTGGCCCACATGTCAGCCTGCAAAAATGTGGCATATATTTAACCCATGTTTTCTAGAATGTACAGTCCATTTGCTGGGTTGGGTGAACAAATAATTTCGCGTCAATCAGGCCCATTTATATTTTCTAAGAAATCCCAGCCCATTTGCACTTCCTTGAAATACACGTATTAGGTGGGCTCGTTATATATATAATGTTATGTTAGAAGGAGCAATTAATATCAAAGAATAAACCGGAGAGGCACATTATATATATATATAATTAAGAAATTAGCGAGTTATTGCTCAAAATAAAAATGAGCACGTTATTATTAAATTGGTCCTTAAAATCTTCACAAGCTTTTGTACGCAATCACCAGGATTTTCCTTGGCTGTGAGTCAAAAACAACCAGGATTTTCCTTGCCAACTTCCGTTAAACATTTACTTTTATAAGTTAATAACACATGGGATGTTGTTATAATGTATATATAAGTCTCTATAAAATATACGATAATAGTAATTATATAAATCTTTCCCTAATAATAAAGCACGGACTGACTCTTTGGGTTCACCGTCACAATACGCTCTTTCCGTGAATTTACGCTTTCATTTTTTTTCCCGTTAGTTTTGATAGACAGTCTGTCCAATTGCAGTGAGGCGGTACTAAAAACTTTGTCCATCCAATTGGTCCACGTCCACATTCTCTTATTGGGCCTGCACGCATGTTTCGGCCTGCATGCACGCTTCTGTATCTGTACCTTACCTGATTTTCACACATGTACTCGAAGTAATCCGTCCTCGATTGCTTACATGAAATTCTACCAGTTTATATACCTGGAAAATTGCATATCAACAACGAGCCTCTTGAATCAACAAACACAAAAAGAGAACGAAGGGAAATTGTACAACAAAACGGCAGTCCGGCGCGAAGCTGTCCAGTCCGGCGCTCGCCGGGGTGAGGAAGCGGAGGCGCAGCGCACAGATGCCTGCGATGTAGCCCGTTCCACATGCTGGCCACCTCTACACCATGCACAACATGGACACGAGCGTGGTGGCAGGGTGGCTTGAGGCTCGTGGTGTACCAGATCCAGCGAGGGGAAGGTCGGATCTGTCGGCTTGGAGAGGAAGGTGTGGAGGAGCACGCGGGACAGAGGGCGGAGGAGGATGGAGGCGGAATGCCGAGGTCGGGCTGTGGACTCGGAGTGGAGGAGCCACGGAGAGGCCCGGGAGCCACCACGGTAGCCACAAGAGCGAGATGGGCTTGGCCATGCTCGGCGGTCGTCAGCCGACTTCGTGTTTCTTTACTGATGATCCCTGACCACCTGCTGCCCGGGGTCGGCTACATGCTGTTATCTCAGTTTGCTTGGTAGTTTCATTCTTGCTTAAGATTAGACCTAGCCGTGTAGATGCAGATGGACATTGGAGGTACAGTGTTGGCACTGACGACTTGGATAAAAATATTTTTGTATGCACTCCAAGTGGGTCAGTCTATATACACTTAAATTTTCACATTCAGTTTCCTTCAGTTAGACGACAGAAGGAGATAATGCACTCCTTTTTTCTGAAAAAAAATATCACAAGGGACATCTTTTGGAAGAATGACGAGCCATGTTGGCCGTAGTTGGAGTGAAAGAATTACAACTTTTTTGTGCCAAATAATCAAATATAGCACTGGTTCAGAAAAAACCCGAAACCATGAGAAATGTTGTTGTTGGATGTCAGTGCGCATCATATATCCTCTTGGCCAGGCCGGTCATAACAGCAACAACTTTCTTCAGGCTGGTGATGCTCATATTGCCAATCATTCTCACTGTGGTGCCTGAGACAAAAACTCCTAAGGCAGTTTGGTAATTTATGATGTTATTACACCGGAGCACATGTAATGACAGACCCGGTAAAGAAGAATAGAACGTAAGTGTGTGCCATATTTTTTTCCTGATGCAACGCACGGGCCCTTATGCTAGTATATATAATGTGGTAGAAGGGAAAACATAAATTGGACACATCATTACTTTTATAAGAGACCTGCGTTTTATACCCCACAGTAGGCATACTAACAAGTTCACACACAAATACAACAGAAAAGGTAAACATTCATATCAAACTCAGGTTCACAGGACACATTCATATTCATAGCCAACATTCACTATCAACAACTCAAAAGATTCATATATACACAAGCTCAGCATATCTATGCATCCAAATGATTGATAGATCACACGACAATATTCATACATAATTCACAAAAAGATACAGATATACACATGTTTAGTATGTTTATGCATCCAAATGATTGAGATCACAGCCAATATGATCCATGGATGAAGTTTAATTACCTTGGGTACAGACTGGTAAATGGTGTTCAATTGGAGGTACTTCTTGCTAAAATTAGTTCTTGTACGAGTAAACTTTTGAGTACATAAGAGGCAGCACAGACAATCTGAACTTTGCTTGTAGGTTTATTCGCAAATAGTGGCCTCGTGCCGAGGGAGGTTTGAGCAACTTGGCCACTACTTTCATCCAACTAGTTTACTGGCTCATCTTGGTCCTGTATCTCGCCAAAATTCTACATTGCAGACGAGAAAGGAGGCTGTTGAGAAAATGAACCACCCAAATTTTTTGTGCAGTTCAACTGAAATGGAGCATCCTTGGCGTGCAGACTGATTAAGTGCCAGATGAATATACACGTCAACCAACTTGTCTGGAATCTTTAGACTCCATGCCATATAGTTTGCTACCATATGTGCCGATAACCAAAAGGCACAAGTTGGGACCAAAGACTGGACTGTTTTTCTGGGCTATGCACCAAGCAATATTTTTGGCATTCACTCTCCTAATACTTGGAGTTTGACAATTGGTTGACGCCGGTTGATACTCAAATGAATATAGGCACTTCTTGTCAACATCGATGCTTGTCTCAGTGAACTTTGGAGTACATAGTAGCAGCATAAGTACCTGTCCATCTGATCATTTTGTGCAGTTCTACTGAAATCACCCGATGTAATGATTTGCCTGCGAGTTCAGGCTCCAAATTACTCCTTTATGAAATCGGCAAACAGTAGCACAATACCAAATTACCAATACATATCACAGGCACAATAATCAGGATAAAGACCAGTACCAACCTGTGTGAGGTAGCATATCAATTACTATTTCCTTTGACTAGAAGCCAAGATAAGCCAAGCGACTGACAGCAATGGAAGAAAGCAAGCGGAGATTAGCGACTGACGGGAAAGGACGAAAGCTGTCGAGGCAATGAAGCACCCAAAGTTTTTGTGCAGTTCCACCAAAATCGAGCATCCCTGTTGGCACATATATTGAGAGAGTGAGATTACTGTAATAGTGGGACTAGTTGATGAAACATACACTAACAAATAGAAGCACCCTCATTATCTTAATGGGTAAAGTTAGCAACATAGTAGTCTTGCTTAAAGAGATGTATTAGTTTATTTAATCAGTGCCAATTACCTCAACTCAACACTCAAAGCATTGCCATTTATCATAGGTTGCAAAACTTTAACGTGCAAAGATAAAGGAGTTCTCATGACAGTAGCACGATGCAAATAGAGATGACAGCAAACTAATATGGATGAAGGCCTTAGGCCCGTACTAACCTGAGAAAAAAGCTTATTCATGTAGTCCCATAAAAGATGATAAAGCACTCACTGGAATCACACAATAGTATATATTTTTGTGCACTTCAAATGTATGGTTGAAATCACTCTTGTTTACCAGTGCTGAGATTATATCGAAAGATTATCAAGAACTTCCAACAGAGTTAAAGCATTGGCTGGGATACAGTTCATTGTATTGTCTTGTGTAGTTCCAATAAAATGTATGATTGGCACAACATGATCCCTGTTTGCACAAGTAGGAACAAGGTGAAACCTTCATTAGCTTAGTGAGAAAGGATAGGAAGACATTAGCATATTACTCAAACAGTACCATCAAATTCATGATGGACAATACGCAAAACATTGCCTCATTGAACCAATGGCAATAAATTGACATGCAAAACAATAGCACTATTATGTCATGACACTAATAATATTCCCTCCCTGCTCCACCACATGATTCACCTCCATAGACAAACATACACACGTACATGATTCAGCATAGGGTCCTACTAAAGATTTGTTTAACTCCAACAGGAAAATTAGGCAGTAATAAATTAGTGGTACTTAAGTACTCCTAATTAATTAAGTGAGACAGCAGAAGTGGAAGGGCTCCCTGGAGGATCGTCTCACATGTAAGTTAGTCGTTACCGGAGCCCTTGAATGGCCTCGACTGAGGCCTCTGGCTTCTGCAAGATCGCCTTGGCACTGTTTATTCTTCTTATTCTTCCTCTTCATGCTCTGTTTCTCTTTCTCCTCACCAGTTGGTGAAACCAAGTACATGATTGACCTTCTAATTCAGAATTGGTTTTGTCAATGAGGGAGTACAAGTTTACTAGTAAAAAAACAACATTATTTTCTCATGGCAGTCGGAAAATAGAGATGAACACATGCATTAAATATCATTCTTACCTAAAGGAAGGTTATGGCGCAAATATGGATGATGAGGATTAGAACACAGATCTCCCTTTGTGCATTTCCACCAAAATGAACCAACCGTTCCATTCTGACATTCCAGTTAAACAACACAAAAGTCACTTCTTTTAAGAAGAGTTTTGTGCAGTGCACCAAAAGGTCACAACAGCAACCAGGTGAATTGGATATCCCTGTCTGCACAAAAGGCACAGAGGAAACAATCAGAGTCTCAAACAATTACAGGCAAAAACATTTGGCTAAACTTGTCATGGCTTATAACAGTGGCATGGCTTCATTTTTTCCAGGGACATTAGATTAAGAACAGTGGGTGCACCAGCAGTCCAGCACCATGTACGTAAACAAGGGCATAAAGTGGTGATTCATAGTTTGTTGCCCTGAGAAAAAAACATCCAAGAAACATATCTGGGCTGGTCCCATGTTTGTTCACTCTAGCCACCTACTCCTATGTGTGTGTAGCAAATCTAGTCCTAGTCATACCATTGTGTACAACGTTACCCCTATATTTCCCCTTTCAACCAAGAGACCGGTTGGATGACCAGTCTATACTACTTTCACCCCCTTTCCTTCCTGTTTGTACCAAGTCCGATGTACATACTAAATTCCCCCACCCCCACTTTATTTCTTGTTTGAACCAAGTACTACAAGATTTGACTCCATGAAGTAGCTTTACCTCTAACAATAGAAAACAAATGTGACGTTGGACCATCGGGTCGAGAGGGGCTGAGAGGTAGAAAATGATGCACATGCAGTGACGTAGCGAGCTGGGGAAGTAGAGCTAAGGTGGTTTCGAACGAAGCTATACCTGAAGGTCGTCGGGATGTGGATAGGTGTGCGGCGGGAAGCCGGATCTGCCCATAGGCAACGACGAAGGGATCAGAGGACCTCCCGCGCCGGCGCTCGTCCAGAGATAACGGTGCGGCCAGTAGTGGGTCTCCTCCCTCGCTGTCGACGGCGGCCTAAACACTGCCCCTCCTCCCCTTCATCAGCGGAGGGGGATACATCCGGATCTGTAACCAGCGGTGAGGATAGAAAGCTAGTGTTTTTTGAAGGGAGAAAGATAGTGTTACTACCCCTATCTTGTTTAGATCTGGAGAGGATGAGAGTGTGTGAATAGAGCAACCCTAGCAAGCAAGCGCGGAGGCTCCGGCCTATATATATGTAGTGGGGTAGTTTTCCTTTTTCACTCCATCAAAACAATCGTTTAAAATTGTGTACTACTACATACCAGGTCGTGGTTTTTTTAGTTGTTGATTGTTTTTTGAGATAGCTACCCGCTTGTTCCAAGTGGTGTTACGGTGTGCCAGGTCGCACTTTGTATCGTTCAAGTCTGGTACTACAAGTCCCTCCATTAAATGAACAACCACCCCCTCGTAAAAATTGTGAACAAGCCCACGGCTAAAATTAGCGGAAACGTGGGTTGCCCCAACATGCATTATTATTTATATTTTCTACTCCCTCCGTTCCTAAATATAAGTCTTTTTTATTAGCCACACCTAAGACAAGAATTTTTCATTAGCAGTGAACCCCACATGTCATAGACACAAAAATTGTGGCAAGATTCCCTTAGGCAAGCCAAAGTGTGTCTAACAATTTGAGCAACTCAGGTTAGGCAAGTGTGGCATGTGTGGGAAAAAATAATGTGGCAACATAAGACAAACATAGTCACAATCCAAACAGCCCCGTAATTTTTTGTGACATGCATGAAAATTTGGTTAGTTAAACTTATAGTCAAAATTTGGCAAGGTGCATCAAATCAACACATGCAAGTATCAAAAGGAAAGTCACGGCATGCATGCATGCGTTGTACTCCCTCCATTTCCAAATATAAGTCTTTTTAGAGATTGCAACAAGTGACTACATACGAAGCAGAATATGTCTACTCCTACATACGAAGTAGCCCATTTGAAATGTGTAAAAAGACATATATCGAGTGCAGTTCTTTGATGTGTCGCGTCACCTCGTACAAGACCGAGAAATTTGATTACTACAACGCCCTCTCCCTCGCGGACTGAGCTCCGGTGCCTTAACTGCACCTGCCTTTTGCTGCATGACAGGAGGGCCAACCACCTGTTGGGCCCATGAAAGGATCGAGAAGAGGTGTCTAGAGGGGGGGGGGGGTGATTAGACACTAAGTGCCAAAAGTTGCAGTTTTTAATATTCTTAAGTTTAAGTGGAGTTTAAGCACAAGTTTAACAAACACAATACATATCAAGCAAGCATGCAGTGAGTATATGAGCAGCGGAAAGTAAAGCATGCAACTTGCAAGAATGTAAAGAGAAGGGTTTGGAGTATTCAAACGCAATTGGAGACACGGATGTTTTTGTCGTGGTTCCGATAGGTGGTGCTATCGTACATCCACGTTGATGGAGACTTCAACCCACGGAGGGTAACGGTTGCGCGAGTCCACGGAGGGCTCCACCCACGAAGGGTCCATGAAGAAGCAACCTTGTCTATTCCATCATGGTCGTCGCCCACGAAGGACTTGCGTCACTAGCGGTAGATCTTCACGAATTAGGCGATCTCCTTGCCCTTACAAACTCCTTGGTTCAACTCCACAATCTTGTTGGAGGTCCCAAGTAACACCTAGCCAATCTAGGAGACACCACTCTCCAAGAAGTAACAAATGGTGTGTTGATGATGAACTGCTTGCTCTTGTGCTTCAAATGATAGTCTCCCCAACACTCAACTCTCTCTCACAGGATTTGGAATTGGTGGAAAGAAGATTTGAGTGGAAAGAAACTTGGGAAAGGCTAGAGATCAAGATTCATATGGTTGGAATGGAATATCTTGACCTCAACACAAGTGTAGGTGGTTCTCTCTCAGAAAATGTGTATTGGAAGTGTAGGTATGTTCTGATGGCTCTCTCTACGAATGAAGAGTGGGTGGAGGGGTATATATAGCCTCCACACAAAATCTAACCGTTACACACAATTTGCCAAACTCGGTGGGACCGAATGGTTAAACTCGGTCGGACCGATTCAGCAAACCTAGTGACCGTTAGGATTTTCGGCGGGACTGAGATGCAA
This sequence comes from Triticum urartu, assembly GCF_003073215.2. Taxonomy (NCBI): domain Eukaryota; kingdom Viridiplantae; phylum Streptophyta; class Magnoliopsida; order Poales; family Poaceae; genus Triticum; species Triticum urartu. The sequence continues at coordinate 262,687,167 of NC_053028.1, read as the reverse complement.
CTCGGTAAGACCGATATGGTTAGGGTTAGGGCATAACGTAATCTCGCTGTGACCGATTACACAAACTCGGTGGGACCGATTTTGGTAATAAGCTAACCAGAGAGTTGGTCAGGCAAACTCGGTGAGACCGATTACACAAACTCGGTGGGACCGATTTTGGTAATAAGCTAACCAGAGGGTCTGCATTGTAATCTCGATAGTACCGATTGCTCAAACTTGGTGAGACCGATTTTGGTAATGGACATACACAGAGAGATTACAATCCCATCTCGGTGAGACTGAGATCCCTATCGGTGAAACCGATTTGCTAGGTTTTGTGGCAGTGGCTATGACATCTGAAACTCGATGGCGCCGGATAGATAGAATCGGTGGGGCCGAGTTTGACTTTTGGTTTAGGTCATATGTGTATGTGGGAAGGTAGTTGAGGGTTTTGGAGTATATCACTAAGCACTTTGAGCAAGCAAGCCATTAAGCAACACCTCATCCCCTCTTGATAGTATTGGCTTTTCCTATAGACTCAATGTGATCTTGGATCACTAAAATAGAAAATGTAGAGTCTTGATCTTGAAGCTTGAGCCAATCCTTTGTCCTTAGCATCTTGAAGGGGTTCCACATCCTCTAGTCCATGCCACTCCATTGTTGAACTTATCTGAAACATACGAGGTAAAAGTGTTAGTCCAACAAGAGATATGTTGACATTAATTACCAAAACCACCCAGGGAGCACTTGTGCTTTCAATCTCCCCCTTTTTGGTTATTGATGACAACATACATCAAAGCTTTATATAAAGATATAGAGAATAGCAAGTAAAGCTTTGGAAAGACATGTAACATGCATAGGCTCCCCCTACATGTATGCAATCATGTGAATATTGAATATAGGATCATGTGAATGCGTAAACATGACAGAGTAAGCAATGTGTTACATGTATCTTGGCTATATGCATCAGAGAAAATGATGTGAATGTGAGAAATGTACCTTCATTCTCATGAGTCCTTCTTGCAAACAGTATGTACATCAGCAAGAACTTCTCATTCGCATGACTGTGATGCATATACTTACCTTGTGGTCTTGAGTTGGCTTAGGATGGGATGAACCTGCGCAAACAAGGTTAAATAACACAGATATACCTACTAACCAGACCAAGCAAGAGAAACCACAAGAGAACCAAGACTGGGATGACATGTAGAGTGAGTACTAAGTACCACATTGGATATAGACATGTCCGCAAAGGTAAAGATATGCAATAAAATCAGAGATTTCCTTCCCTTAGATGTCTTGCTCCCCCTGAATCTGCATGGGATATTGGGAGAAGATAGGGAATAGAAAATTAGAGCAACAAAAAAGGAAACAACAGAGCTTGAGCTAAAGCAAGTAACCAAACATGTCTTTCCCCTCTTAAAGACATGTGACATCTCTCCTCTTGAACACCAAGCATCTGGGGTCTTTGATGATATTACTTTCTCCTAGTTGAGAAACTCTCTCCCCCTGAGTATTCTCTCTTTCTCCCCCTATAGGAAGGATGAAGCTTTGATGTGATCTCTCTCTCCCCCTTTGACATCAATTTCCAAGAAGGGCTCTTCTGGACATGTGATACAAATGGGTTGGTCCTCGAGTCACAGAGCAAAGCAGCATGTCTAATACGATGCTGGTAGAGGACAAGAATCATTGAGTGGAGCTGGAGCAAATAGAAATCAGGAATAAGTGGCAAGTTGGTTTTCCTGTGGTGGAATCGGTGACTCCGAGTTGTGTGCTTCGGTTGCACCGAAAGATTTCGGTTGGGCCAAAGAGAACAAACCGGTGTGACCAAGTTCATTAGAGTGAAACCACTTGTCACCTCAGCTCACTAGACAAGTAAGATCTCACAAGGATATGCAAGGAATTTACTGAAAGATTTGCAATGAATTGGATGCAGAAAATGCAGAACAAAAAGGAAAGAAAAGAAACTAAAAGTTCTAGATGACTTCATCTAGAGATGGTCGGCGACAAAGTCACCTATGTTAGAGTATATTGACTTAGGAGTCAAGTGAGAGCACTTGATCATAGGTCATACTCATTGTTTAAGCTCAAAATGGGGTTACCATTTTTCGTTTAAGCCTTTTGATGTATTCACATCTTGTCGAGTTGCTTTGACTCATGACTTGGAGTAAAGCTTCTCTAAGATGGAATAACATACCTTGGGTGGTGGTGTTGATCTTGCTCATGTAGTTGAACTTGTGCGGGTTGCTCAAGGTTGATGTAGTTCATCAAGGGTTGGGAGCACCACTTGGAGTTTGAGTTCATCTACCTACATGGGTTAGCTTTGCAAGGAAGAGCACTTGTGTATCCAAAATGACAATCATGAGACTCAACATAGAATTTTCCAAAGGATACGTTTGAATGGTTTCGTGCTTCCTTGTCTTCAACCACCATTGTGTAGAGACTTGGTGATGTAGAGATTGCTCATGATGTGAGTGAGTTGCAATCTCATAGATTTAGATTCAACCAAGTACCTACACGGGTTAGATAACATGCAAGGTACAAATATATCCAAGACATATGAATAGCATCATAAGAGAAATATCGAGGATTAGTCATAGGCTCATGCCCCTCATGTATCAAATGGAGTTCCTACTCCAAGTTTGAAGCATCAATGATGTTCAATTCACCTCTCAACCTGCAAAACACTTTATCATCAAGTGGTTTAGTGAATATATCCGCCAATTGCTTATCGGTGCGAACATGCTTAAGGTTAATGTCCCCTTTTGCAACATGATCTCGAATGAAATGATGACGAACTTCAATATGCTTAGTTTGAGAATGTTGCACGGGATTGTGAGCAATCTTAATAGAACTTTCATTGTAACATAGCAATGGAACATGTTTCACATATATCCCATAATCTTTAATAGTTTGGGTCATCCAAAGTAATTGAGCACAACATGAACCAGCGGCAATGTATTCCGCTTCGGCGGTGGATAAGGATACCAAGTTTTGTTTCTTGGAAGACCAAGACACAAGAGATCTACCAAGGAATTGACAAGTACCCGAAGTGGATTTTCTATCAACCTTGTCTCCGGCATAGTCCGAATCGGAGTAGCCAACAAGATCAAAAGAGGACCTCTTAGGATACCAAATGCCAAAAATTGGTGTATGGATTAGGTATCTCACTATCCTTTTCACAGCCTTAAGATGACACTCTTTAGGAGCAGCTTGATATCGTGCACACATGCACACACTTAGCATAATATCGGGACGAGAGGCACATAGATATAACAATGAACAAATCATAGAGCGATAAACCTTTTGATCAACCGGTTCACCATCTTTGGTCAAATCAAGATGTCCACTAGTAGGCATGGGTGTAGTCATACCTTTGCATTCTTGCATATTGAACTTCTTGAATAAGTCCTTGGTGTACTTCGTTTGAGAGACAAAGGTACCTTCCTTAGTTTGCTTGATTTGCAAACCGAGAAAGAATTTGAGTTCACTCATCATAGACATCTCAAACTTCTCCGACATTAGCTTTCCAAACTTCTCACTAAAATGAGGGTTAGTTGAACCAAATATGATATCATCAACATAAATTTGGCACACAAATAGTTCTCCATTAACCCTTTTAGTAAGAAGAGTAGAATCAATTTTACCAATTTCAAGGCCTTTTTCAATAAGGAACTTGGTCAAGCATTTATACCATGCTCTAGGAGCTTGTTTAAGACCATAAAGGGCTTTGTGAAGTATGTGAACATGATTAGGTTTCTTAGGATTGACGAAGCCGTGAGGTTTCTTAACATAAACTTCCACCTCAATTTTTCCATTTAGAAAAGCACTTTTAATGTCCATTTGGTACAAGGTGATATCATGGTGATTAGCATAAGCGAGTAAGATGCGAATGGACTCAAGTCTAGCAACGGGAGCATATGTCTCACCATAGTCCATACCTTCAACTTGTGTGTAGCCTTGGGTGACGAGACGTGCCTTGTTGCGAACCACTTGTCCATCTTCATCTTGCTTGTTGCGAAACACCCATTTGGTACCAATGATGTTGTGGTTGTTGTCGGGCTTCTCGACCAATGTCCACACTTGATTTCTCTCAAAGTTGTGTAGCTCTTCATGCATAGCGTTTATCCAGTCCGGATCCTCCAATGCTTCTTAAACCTTCATAGGTTCAATGCTAGAGATGAATGAGTAATGTTCACAAAAGTTAGCTAAACGAGTTTTAGAGCGAGTGATTCTCCCGGTTTGGATATCATTGTAGATTTGCTCGATGGGATGATCCTTAGTAATTCTTGCTCGAACTTGTGAAAGCTTTTGCTTGGGTCGGGGTGGAACATCCTCTTCATCTTGTGCTTCTTCTTGGACTTCTTCATTGTTGACGTTGTCGTTCTCTTGTCGTGGTGGAGAAGGAGGTTGTTGATGTTCATCTTGGTGCGCTTCCTCGTTTTCTTCATCTTGGCGTGTCCCACTTGTGGATGCTTCCGTATCAACTCTTGGTTCACCTTGTCGTGAGGTAGAAGCTTCCACTTGGACGGACGAGGTACTCTCCTTCACTTCTGTTGGACGAATCTTGCCAATGGACAAGTCTTGAATTGCTTCCGAAGGGTCTTTGTCTCCTACATCAATTGTCAATTGCTCTACTTGCGAGCCGTTAGATTCATCAAACTTCACATCTACCGTCTCTTCAAACTTTCGGGTGAAATTGTTGTAGACACGGTAAGTGTGAGAGTTTGAGCCATAACCAAGTAGGAAACCTTCATGAGAGTTAGGAGCAAATTTAGAACGATGATGCTTATCAAGAATGTAGCACTTTGAGCCGAATACTCGAAGTATCCAACTTGGGGTTTGTTACCGGTGAGGAGCTCGTATGCCGTATTGCCGAGTAGCTTGTGAATATACAAGCGATTTGTTGCATGACAAGCTGTCTCAACCGCTTCCGCCCAAAAGTGCTTTGGCATTTTGTACTCATGAAGCATCGTTCTTGCCATCTCGATAAGAGTCCGGTTCTTCCTTTCAACAACTCCATTTTGTTGAGGTGTGTACGTAGCCGAGAACTCGTGTGAAATCCCTTCTTCGTCAAGAAAGGTGTCCACATTTGCGTTCTTGAACTCCGTTCCATTGTTGCTCCGAACTTTCTTGATCTTCACGTCAAACTGATTTTGGGCCTTCCTAGCGAAGTTTTTGAAGATCTTTTGGACCTGCGATTTGTCATCAAGAAAGAACACCCACGTAAATCTTGAAAAATCATCAACTATGACTAGACCAAATGAGTTACCACCGAGACTCTTGTAGGCATTTGGACCAAAGAGATTCATGTGAAGTAGCTCGAGTGGTCTTCTTGTGGTCATGATGTTCTTCGCGCGGTGACTTCCTCCAACTTGTTTCCCTGCTTGACAAGCACTACAAAGTCTATCCTTGTCAAATATGACATTTTTTATTCCAAGGATATGATCACCTTTAATAAGCTTATCAAGATTTCGCATACCAACATGACCTAGTCTTCTATGCCACAACCAGCCTTTAGAAGATTTGGTAATTAAGCAAGTTCTAGGTTGAGCCTTTTTAGTGAAATCAACAATGTAAAGATCTCCTCTACGTATACCGGTAAAGATCATTTTATGATTGTCTCTACGAAACAATTGGCAATCTACTTCAGTGAATAAGACATTGAAACCGAAATTGGCAAGTCTAGAAATTGAAAGTAAATTGTATCCAAGGGATTCAACGAGCATGACATTTTGTATGGAGCTATCATGTGAGATGGCCACCTTACCAAGGCCAACCACCTTACCCTTTGAATTATCACCAAGAGTGACATATTTTCGAGGGTTGTCATTTTCAGCAAGCTCACGGAACATATCTTTATCTCCGGTCATATTATCAGTACATCCACTATCAAGGACCCATTCCTTTCCTCCAGCCATGTAGCCGCGAAGATTTGCCATAAGACCAAAATGCCTCATTGCATCATCAAGATCATAGTCACTATCATCATCTTCATCATAGTATCCATGTTCAACATCATCTTGTGATTGATCAATTCCTAGAGAGGGTAATTCATTAGATAAATGGTTACCTTTATGAATTCTAATAGCTTCGGATATTATATCGCTAATGATTCCAACATTTCCTTTAGCACGCATGAGATTGGTAAGCTCAAATAGACAATCACCAAAGGTAGGATCACTAGAGTTCATCTTACTCAAGGCAATAGACTTATGGAGAATTTCGTCTAAATTTTTCAAGGAATAATCTGGAAATCGTTCCTCAAGAAATCTCCATATGGTGTAGGCACACTTGAGAGTAGGAAAACATCTAATCAAGTTTCTAGGCAAGCCTCTAATGATGAGCTCAACAGTTCTAAGATTGCAAATCATGTCAATATCTTCATCTCGGGTAGGGTGTAAAGGATCAACATGAGGTGCACAAGGGCTAGTAATGTACTTGTTCAAATGATATTCATTGAAAATCTCAAGCATTTCATTTTTCCACTCATGAAAATACTCTCCATCAAGAATAGGCACTCTATGTCTAAGACTCCCCAAAGTAGACACATCCATCTTCCTCCAAAGGTGTTTAAACCAAGGCAATGGAGACCAAAGCTCTGATACCAATTGAAAGGGTCGAGAAGAGGTGTCTAGAGGGGGGTGATTAGACACTAAGTGCCAAAAGTTGCAGTTTTTAATATTCTAAAGTTTAAGTGGAGTTTAAGCACAAGTTTAACAAACACAATACATATCAAGCAAGCATGCAGTGAGTATATGAGCAGCGGAAAGTAAAGCATGCAACTTGCAAGAATGTAAAGAGAAGGGTTTGGAGTATTCAAACGCAATTGGAGACACGGATGTTTTTGTCGTGGTTCCGATAGGTGGTGCTATCATACATCCACGTTGATGGAGACTTCAACCCACGGAGGGTAACGGTTGCGCGAGTCCACGGAGGGCTCCACCCACGAAGGGTCCACGAAGAAGCAACCTTGTCTATTCCATCATGGTCGTCGCCCACGAAGGACTTGCCTCACTAGCGGTAGATCTTCACGAATTAGGCGATCTCCTTGCCCTTACAAACTCCTTGGTTCAACTCCACAATCTTGTTGGAGGTCCCAAGTAACACCTAGCCAATCTAGGAGACACCACTCTCCAAGAAGTAACAAATGGTGTGTTGATGATGAACTGCTTGCTCTTGTGCTTCAAATGATAGTCTCCCCAACACTCAACTCTCTCTCACAGGATTTGGATTTGGTGGAAAGAAGATTTGAGTGGAAAGCAACTTGGGAAAGGCTAGAGATCAAGATTCATATGGCTGGAATGGAATATCTTGACCTCAACACAAGTGTAGGTGGTTCTCTCTCAGAAAATGTGTATTGGAAGTGTAGGTATGTTCTGATGGCTCTCTCTATGAATGAAGAGTGGGTGGAGGGGTATATATAGCCTCCACACAAAATCTAACCGTTACACACAATTTGCCAAACTCGGTGGGACCGAATGGTTAAACTCGGTCGGACCGATTCAGCAAACCTAGTGACCATTAGGATTTTCGGTGGGACTGAGATGCAACTCGGTAGGACCGATATGGTTAGGGTTAGGGCATAACGTAATCTCGGTGTGACCGATTACACAAACTCAGTGGGACCGATTTTGGTAATAAGCTAACCAGAGAGTTGGTCAGGCAAACTCGGTGAGACCGATTACACAAACTCGGTGAGACCGATTACACAAACTCGGTGGGACCGATTTTGGTAATAAGCTAACCAGAGGGTCTGCATTGTAATCTCGGTAGTACCGATTGCTCAAACTCAGTGAGACCGATTTTGGTAATGGACATACATAGAGAGATTACAATCCCATCTCGGTGAGACCGAGATCCCTTTCGGTGAAACCGATTTGCTAGGGTTTGTGGCAGTGGCTATGACATCTGAAACTCGGTGGCGCCGAATACATAGAATCGGTGGGGCCGAGTTTGACGTTTGGTTTAGGTCATATGTGGATGTGGGAAGGTAGTTGAGGGTTTTGGAGTATATCACTAAGCACTTTGAGCAAGCAAGCCATTAAGCAACACCTCATCCCCTCTTGATAGTATTGGCTTTTCCTATAGACTCAATGTGATCTTGGATCACTAAAATAGAAAATGTAGAGTCTTGATCTTGAAGCTTGAGCCAATCCTTTGTCCTTATCATCTTGAAGGGGTTCCACATCCTCTAGTCCATGCCACTCCATTGTTGAACTTATCTGAAACATACTAGGTAAAAGTGTTAGTCCAACAAGAGATATGTTGACATTAATTACCAAAACCACCCAGGGAGCACTTGTGCTTTCAGCCCACCTGTCATAGACGCAAAGGCAGGAGCAGTAAGTAGAAGCTTTCGCTACACGCTATCCCTCCCGCACGAGGTGGACGGACATGCAGCAGTGGATTCGATACTGTAGAAGTAGGAGTAACATCATTATTCGTCTTCTCGAAGAGGCGAAGAGCCAAGCGCAACCCGAATGTGGCAGTTGCGAACGCTCGCGTGGTGCGGTTCCTTGGAGTACTAGCCAGGCTCTTGCATGAGACAAAATTGCTATTGTTTAACAATAAAACTCCATTATCCATTGGTTGATACTCATTCTGCATAGGTCCACGCGCTTAGCACCGTTTCCTCCTGGGGTCACCAATGTTTCTTTGCTAATTAATAGCATTGCATGCAATGAACTAGCCATTGCAAGTCATTAAAAGCATGCACACCTCTCATATCTTATTGGTTGATATGTCAAGAAACAAGAAACAAGGTAGAAGTTAATGCACCGCACCTAAGTGTTTTGGGACTATTAGGTTTTCGTACGATGACTTACACACCTAGACGGAGGGAGTAGTATAGCCCTGTAAACTGGAAAGGAGTATTTGCCTTTCTAGAGATTTCAACAAGTGACTAGACTACACCGTGTGCAGTACTCCCTCCCTTCCGGTTTATAGGGCTCAAATCTCAAATCTCATGAACCAAGGCATTTTGCGATTGGAGGAATGTATCTCGTACTTTACAAAACTACCCTAATTAACCTCATGCATTAATTATGTAGTTCTCTCATTTTCCTCTCCGCCTTGGTCGCGGTGCACAATATTGAGCACTCCTATATGACTAGCCTCTCTATCTACATGCGGGACATTTTAAAGCATCCGGGCCCACGTGCCATCCACCATATCACAGCGAGGTGCTACAGTCGAGACTCACCTGTAACCCCGATGTGGCCGTCATGACCCGTCATATCACAAAACCCACACCTTTACCAGGAGTGGTAAGGTGGCCTCCAAGTTGGACTGGACGAAGCAACCATCATTTCACTGGAATGCTCGTTCAAGCCCTTTCTTCCCTTTCTTGAAGAAAACCTCACTCCAGGCTACTCACTTCTGCCATTTTTCTTCTGTACCGACAAAGGAAAGGTGGGCGAATCAGTTATGCTGCTATATTTTCATTCCAAGAATCTTCTTTTTGTGAAGCACCGACCGATTCTCACATCCTATTCTTTTCCCGTTTTCATTGCGATTGTGGTTTCCTTTCGATTGCTTTTTGTTTGTCAGTTCATTGATGGATCCTGGAGCACTAGGCAAAGAGTTGCCGGTGGACAACCCACTGGAGACAGCGATCTCCAGGAAGCGAGCATCGACCAATGAGTTGACCATGTTGGTGGGCCAACCCATGGAGACGAAGAACTCCAAGAAACAAGCACTGGCCAAAGAGTTGAGGACGTTGATGGACGAACTCCTCAAAGGAAGTAGGAAGAACAACAAGGGCCCCACCGTGCCTACCCCAGGAACTCTGATTGCCACCTATTTGAGGCTCAAGACCGAGTTTGAGGAGATAGTCACCGTTGAGAAGTAGTATTCCCCTGGCAAGGTGATGGCCCCCATCGAGGACGAGGAGATGGCCCCCAGAGGGATGAGATCCCCCGGTGAGCTGCACAAGGTAAAAAATAATGGCTTATTACCATAGTTGTGGTTTTTGATTATTTGCAATGTGCTTGCTAATATGTTAGGGTTGTGCAGGTGCCGGTGGACGTCCTTGATGATTCCGATGTCGTGGCCCGTCCTGTTGGCATCGCCCCGGAGATCGATTCCGATGCCGCTGTCCATCCTGTGGACATCGCCCCAGAGATCGATTCCGATGTCGCGGTCAGTCCTGTGGACATCGCCCCAGAAATCGATTCCCATGCCACTGTCCATGCTGTGGTCATTGCCCGAGAGATCGATGACAAGAAATAGTTGGTCGCGCTAATACTTCAGGGTAGTTTGCATTGCCCTGTGTTTAATTACCAGAACGATGTGTGTTATCGAACCATCTTAGGGCTAGTGCACTGTCTTGTGTGGGCGAATCTTGCTACTTTTGTTTGATAGTGAATCATGCGATGAATCATGCGAACCCTCTCCGAGTTATGGAAACAGATGTATCCTCACCAGCTTTTGATGTAATATATGGCATGCTTAGATGTAAGTTTGAACTGTTTATCATATCAGCAGGGCTTGTTTGATGATTCTTGGTGTTAGTAGGCTAGCTACTGTGCGAGCTATAGTACTTGCAAAACACTCACCGAAGAGAAACGTTGGGGCTGATGAGCTCGTGGTACGCTTATACTTATCCCTCGTGGATCGACCAATAGCCCTAGCTCCTAAAATTGTAGGCTTGGAGATCGATCAGACAATAGTCAACATACATTCAGGCCTCATTTGGTTCATAGGGTAGGAAAATCGTAGCAAAAATACAGAGAGTGTGCAACACAAAATCATAGCAGTGCAGAGACGTACTCCCTCCATTCCAAAATAGATGACCTAGGCGGGCTAGTTTGGCCTAGTGGGTTTCAGTGATATGACGTGGTACAATGCCGTCCAGTCTTCGTGTGTGGTAGCAGTATTGCGGGTACAGTAAGTTTTCTTGAAGAAGTGGAATTCAACGAAGTCATGATAGTTCCTTCGTCCGAACAATTTACAGTGGGAAAGGTTGGGCCTGCGATACGATCGGGGTAGACCAGGATAATTTTGTGCATGGCAGGTGGACCAGGATGGTCGACATCCCACATGTCGGCGAATGAAAGTATTCTTTTCGATATAGAGGACGAGCAACGAGTATTCATTGCTTATTTTTGATGAAAGCTATTGTCTCCACTGTTACAATGGAGGAGTGTGAAACACGGCAGCCCTGTGAACTTGGCATGTGCACCACTCCCTCCTTCCTCATGTAATGCCCAGGTTATAGCTTTTTCTCACTTTCTCTCTATCTATTTCCTCTCAAATGTTTTTTACCTTTCTTTTTTTAAGACACAATTGTTTTTTATGCCTTTTTTAGAATTATTTTTTTATACCTAGGAGCATGTGTAGAGACGGGCTCTTACAGAGCCCACTCCTTGACTTTGTCAATGCCTCTCTCTCCTCCACATAAAGAGTACTACTTGCTATGCATGCATGCGGCGGGCAGCTGGTGTCTTGAGGGGCCAGGGCGGTGAGAGCGGGCTCCGGAAGTGGTCCGGACTCCAGCATGGCCCACCTCACATTATCACCATATATTTCTTGGAGTTCGTGCGCGGCGGGTGGGCGATCTCTTCTCCCACGTCTGTTTCTCTCTTCTCAGCCGACGCCCGCCGAGCGATTAGATTTCGGCTATCAACGGTTTATTCAATTACGGTCCCACATGTCAGTGAAATTGCAAGACAACGCGTGTCCCCTCTGGTCAGTGGCGTGCGAGCCGGACTATCGGGGTTGCGACGCGTATGAGTCGTAAGTGTGCCGCCTTTTCCTTTAGAACTTGCGAAGCGTAACATTTTCGCGTGATCGATCGATAGAAATCCAGAACAAAATGACGAGGGCGGTGTTTTCCCGCTCGTTAGGCGGGCTAGTTCGAGTGATATGACGTGCTACAGTGCCGTCCACTTGCTCCATTTTTATGTAAGCAATAGTTTACACTCTTACGCGGGAGGAGTGCGAAACACCGCGGATCGGATTTTGATCGAGGGATAACTATACCCTACCAAATAATGGAGGATTGTTAGCAATTATAGCATGATAGTTAGGGCATCTCCAGCACTGGCCCACAAATTTACACCGACATCTGTCTGAGGACACTGATGGATGCCATCCGATGCTGCCCGCATACCTTTTGACAACAATATGAACTAACCGGACGAAATTCGTGCAAACAAAGCAAATTTCAAATTAACCGGATGAAATTCATTACATTTCGAAAACTTTTCCTACAAACTGGACGAAATTCATTACATATTTTGCACAAACCGTACTAAAACCTACTGTAAACCTAATCTAAACAATCGACGGCGCCCAACAACCATGTCCGGCCATGAACCCGAGAAAGCCGGCCATTGCCTTTGCCTCCTCCTCATCCGCCTCGATAACCTCCTCCTCCGGAGGACAAGGTTATGAAGATTTCCGCCACCACGTTGCCATCAAGCAGCTAATCGACCGCCGATGTTTACCCCACCAAGCTTGGCGTCGACTGAGTGGAGTAGCGGTGGCTTTCCCGGGACTAGAGCGGCGGCGACCTACCGTGTACTACTCTTCCTTGCTGCCGGCTGCGTCCGCGCACGCGCGCCGGCTTCGTGGTCGTGGCAGCGGAGGGCGGCTGGGGGGGGTGGCGGCGATCTCCTTCGTTTTCTCCTGCGACAGTATGTCGAAGAGAGCTTTGGAGCGCACCCGGAGCAGAGCCGCCGATGTCCCTCATCTGCTCCTGCGACAATACGTCCAAGAGAGCTTCGGAGCGCCAGGAGGCCATGGTTGAAGTGGTGCCGACAGAAGGAAGGGACCGGACGAGAATAAGTGTGGGTCTTTGGCTATGGCTGGGAGCTGGGGCTCAAGTTAATATAGCAGGCGAATGGCAATGAGCCGCAGCAGACAGATGGACAACTGGCGCCGGAGTAGTTTCGTCGGGCATGAATGCGGACGCTGCTTCAGTGACTTAACTGCAGATGCGTTTGGGTTACTGACATGTGGGCCCAACGGGCATCTGGCCCGCATGTCAGTGACACACCAATTGCACCTGCAGTTAAGTCCAGTGAATGCGGCATTGACATTCTGGAGAGACGGTGACCGTTTCAGGCGGGAAGCGCGCGCTAGCGATACTAGGGGTTTCGGTGTGCAGTGGCACTAAGATCGGTCGCTCACGATAGTACATACTCCGTACCATACTACCATAGTACCCTCTCTAGCTTAGGTTGTTTTGTAGATTGTCGTTGTGATGGACGATATACATGAGCAAGGCGGTCCGAGTATGACCGTTGGTGTTGAGCCAGGTGAATACATGCTCGGCGTTCGCATAGGCCTCCATCAAACGTCTAAACAGTAATGTCAGGCACCGCCGGGGCGCGCAGGTGATGGGCTCACGTTTCCGTTGCGCCATGAGCAGGACTTTGATTTAGAGGGCGACGCGCATGCATTAGCATGCTTTGACAACGTGAACGTGAGCGTGAGTGTCTGACGCGAAGTATTTCATTTTCATTTGGCTGACGAGGGTGCGTTGCAGCGACGAGTCCGTGGTTTGATTCCCCACATACGCATAATTTTGGTTTTTACAGTATTTCTTTCTCCATTGACAGGTAGGCCCGCGTAGATAGATAAACAACACGAGCTGATGAGGCGCATGCGGACTGTTTGACTAGTCAACCACACAAATACGGAGCTATACGCTGAGCCAGTGACCGTATAATCACCATATCTCGTATACAATGATCAAAGTGAGCTATCAAGACAAGTTCGATGACCGCCAATGCATTTTACTCAGTAATAAATGACCAGGATTGAAGGGAATCCAAATTTGCTTCGTCTTCTGTCCTTGAGCTCTTGACAAACCAATGCACTATACGATTGTCTGGCCACTCCACCCAGAGCTCTCACCAAGCGCTGTTCATGCCACCGCGTCGCACACTAACCGGTAAGGCAGCGATGGCATCCCGCCGCGCCGAGTTCCTCGCCGCCCACGACCGCACACAAAATGGTAGGGAAGCGATGGCAACCCGCCGTGCCGAGTTTATCGCCGCTCGCGACCTCACAACTATGTGGGAGGAATTTGAAGATGCTCAAGGCCGAATGGGTGGTAGAGCAAGAGGCGGCCAAAGCCGCATAGAGGGAGCATAAAAGTCAGAAAGCACTCAATAAAAGAGATGCCCGCCGCCGCAAGAAAGAAAAGGACGCACGCGCTGCTGTGGAGAGGTCGGCGGAGATCCAAGCACAGTGGGGTGTCGCCGACAAAGCCGGGAAGGAGAATGACGGCGTCTGGCCAACATGTGAGAAGTAGTAGTACTAGTAGTTAGTGTGTGTGTGTCTGTGTTTGAGTACGAGCATGTACCAATACTACTAGTTACTACCGTAGTTTTTAGAGCAAATTACCAGTACATTAGCCTAGACTAAATGGAAAAATTCCTATCCTAAGCATCAAATGGCATCTCTTTCTCTATAGGAATTGAGATGCATGTCATCTCACTTCCTATGATTTTCATATTCCTATCCTATGAATGAAAGGAGGCCTCTATTGGAGTAACTACTGTAGCTAGCAGTACTGCTGGTACAGTAGTTTTCCTCAAGAAGCGGAATTCAACGAAGTCATGATGGTTCCTTCGTCCGGGCAACTTCAAAGTGGGAAGTGGGCCTGTGATTCGATGGCTCATTAGTCATTGTTACTGCGGCACGACGACCTGGGTGACACTCCCTTGGAGTTCTGCGTGCATGGCAAGTGGACGAGGATGGTCGACGTCCCACATGTTGGCGAACGGAAGTATTCTTTCTGATATCGAGGAGCAAGGAAACCTCGTGGTATAGTATCACTGCTGATTGGTTCACAAAAAAATTGTATCATTGCCGATTTATAATTATTTTTTATTTCTGATGAATGCTAGCGTTTCAACTCTTATGACAAAGGGTGCCAAACACGGCACGTGCTAGATGTCCCACACGTCAGCGAAAGGAGTGGGACATGAACAACATGATAGAGCCCAGCGTAAAAAAACAGCGTGGTAGAGCGTCTCCACTTCTTCCACTTCTGGGTCGGAGACCACATGTAGTAGTACTTAGTGGTATGAACAATACAAAGTGCGACCTGGAGAGAAAGACACGTCTAGTTGGAAGGTCTCGGGGCATACACGTAAACAAATATAAAAGTTAATATGTGCCTCCAACTAATATAGTAGTAGTAGAGTACTTAGCACGTACTCCATAACATCACTGTGCATTGCACGTACAACGTTTAGTGGTAGTACGTAGTAAGAGACAAATGCCGCCCAAGAGTTCCCTTCTCGACCTACTTTTGGGTGTTTGGTAGAGTGTATGGAGGGTGCATGAGTCCACACTAGTTTAGCACAAATACACTAGAAGCATGCATGAAGAGAGAATGCATGAAGAGAGCATGCATGAAGAGGGGTGTTGAGTTGAGCATGCATGAAGAGGGAACAACTATGCTGAGACAAGAATGCAGCCAAACACACCCTATATTGCACGCATGTTCATACCATTTGTGCCTTTCTACTTCACTTACTGCGCTACATTACTCAGGTTCGTACGTCCACTCTTGGGTACATGTCCGTCTCGTAGTTCCAGTCCCACGTGTTCTTCATATAGATGGAACGTGCACCTTGATGCTAGATGTCTCGCGTGCACCTTGATGCTAGATGTCTCGCGTGTTGGCAAAAGGATGAACAAAGCTCACGTAAAAAATAGAGTGGAAGAACATAGATTCCAGATGACCGAGAAGGAGCAAGGAACCTCGTGGTGGAGCGTCTGCACTCATAATATTTAATATTATTCAGCGATATAAAATTAACCAATCATCTCCACAGTGGACTGGAAGAGTACGAAACATGGCAGCCCAGTGTAGTTACATCATACTAGAACATGGCTAACCCACGCTATCACCATATTTCTTGGCTTCCGTGCGACAGCTATCTCTAGTAATCCAGCAGCCCGTATCGCTTCTCCCTCCTCGTCTCTATCAAAGTGCGGCGGGCTAGCGTTTCTGCCATCTATTGAGGTTGGTTAACTATCACATGTTAGCAACAAGCCAAGAGCATTCTAAAAAAATTCCTTTCACGTTCCGTTTTCAAAAAGAAAAAAATCCTTTCATGTATGAATTTTCCTGTATGCTTTGAGCAACTTGCATGTCCTATACTGCTCCTGTTTGATACTCTAACTTAGCTAGAGGTTAGACTAACTCATGACTAACCCTGAACTAACTATAGCCAAAGAGGTCTTTGGGTGACAGGGTTAGATTGACAATAAATGCACTTCATGGAGAGAGAAAAGTGATTTTTCAGTGGTCCCAATGAGAACTATCTCCAGTTAGCACCTCTTGGGTGGAATAGTTTTTTTGGTGGGTTCGGTGAACCTTGCTCCAATTTAAACCCTCATGCTTGGATACTTTAGGGCTATTTGAGCCCCAACTAGCTCAAACTAACTCTAACCCATGGATCCAAACAGGGCCTATGGCTAGTCTCGACGCGGAGCAGTCGCGTGCACCGGGAAGCGGCGCTCTCTCAGCCATCGCGCCACTTCAAAGCCGGCGCCAGTGACAGGTCACCTCCGCTCTGGCCAGGCATTAATGCGGCACTGACGCTCCAGGGCGACGCTAACCGTTTCATGCGGGAAGCGCGCGCTGGCAAGGGAGTATAGGTTTTGAACCGTTTCAGGTGTAGTACTAGTAGTTTGCAAAACTACTCAATTATTGCACTCAGTTTCCTAAGAAATTGTGGTAAAAAACGTTACTCCACAGCCCGCTTCCCTTCCCCTTCCTCTTCCATCGCCCGCACACGTTCGTGGGAAGCGACCAGTCAACCCTTATATAGGAGTGCTAGCACAAAAAGATGCATGCATGACCACTAAAATTTCCATATTAAAGCGCCGCTCTGGTGGGAGTATGGCGTATGTTGTTACCTTCGGCCGGCCCATGGCTACTGGGCGACGGTGACCAGAGAAGAGGCGGCGGGAGGGGAATGAATGCAACTACTGTTTGGGTTCGCCTTCCGGTTTAAATAAATGTGCAACATCACGTGTACCCGCGGGTGCACAAATTGTAACATACATGTCTGCTTAAGTGGGCGTCACGTAACTGGTGTGTGTGTGAGAGAGAGATTCTGAGAGACGGAGTGCGTGTGTGCGACTCTACTCTTCGGGCATGTACTCAACCTTTTGCATCGGGATATAAGTATAATGGTATTTACTTTAGCTAGTGATTTACGTGGCCATGTTAACATGGTTGTGTCAAAAAAATGTCACTTCCTGCTCGTGATTTGCGTTATATAATTACAAGCAAGATTCTCGTGCATTGCAGGGAACATCAATATGCAGTTTTTTACAAAAGACCTGTTGTGATTGACCCATGCAGGAGTAATCCAATGTGTAAAAACTAATGATATCTCGAGAGTTTTATCGGAAAACTGGTATCTCGAGAATGTCATCGAAAAAATGAAAGATGAGAGATAAGGCGAGGAGGAGTGGAGCGTGGTGGTGACTAGTGATCGGAATGGGCGGAGGCATGGGGATGGACGGCGCCGGCAGGCGGCAGCGGCCACCATGCATGCTAGATTGTTCCAGAGACTTATTCCTTTTTTAATTGCTGAGTAATGAGGTTGCGGGAGATAATGATGTGGAGAGAGGTGCGGGTATCTTTTGTAAAATTATCATAGTTTGCTTTCTATCCTCAGATATAGATCATACGATCTGTATTACAAGATGGCAGGCACACCATCACCGCCAACTCGTTTTTTATAAGGGTACAGATGATAAGTTTGCTGACTACTAAAGTAAAGTGGAGTTTGTCCATGTTATGCAAGTAAATAAAGGTGATTGTTTATCATATGGGTAAGGTTGGATGAAGGGTGGTAGGAACAAATGCTCCGCCTAGAGCATGTGTGTGTGAGATGGAGTCTTAGTGTGTGTGTGTGTGAGAGAGAGAGAGAGAGATGGAGTCTTAGTTTGTGTGTGTGTGTGAGAGAGATGGGGTCTTAGTGTGTGTGCGAGAGAGAGAGATGGAGTCTTAGTTTGTGTGTGTGAGAGAGAGAGAGAGATGGAGTCTTAGTGTGTGTGTGTGGGGGGGGGTGCGTGCATGCGTGTGTGTGTGTGTGTTTGTGTGTGTGTGTGCTGAGAGAGAGATGGAGTCTTAGTGTGTGTGTGTGTGTGCGCGCGCGCGTGTGTGTGTGTATGTGTGTCGCGGGGTCCTCTGTGGCGGATGTAATTTAAGTGTGCATGGCTTCATCATAGAGAGGTGATGTGTATGGCAGAGGCCACCAACGATGGGGTGCGAGAGAGAAAATGTCTGTAGAGAGGGAAGAGAAGGTGTGTGCGCGTGAGAGGAGTCGACATCGAGAGAACGTGTTTGTTCGAGAGACACCGAGGAAGACTACTATATATCGATGGTGCATGTAGGCGGGAATTAAACAAAGGGATGGTCTTATTGGTTTTGGGGATATAGGGGAAGAGTGAGAGGCGGGGGGGGTAGCTAGAAGGAGATTGTTAAGTGTGAGTGTGTGTTTTACCCATCCAGGCGGAAGTTATGTGCACAAAAGAGGAGAACGATTTGATGTGGCATTAGGATTGAGGGTAATTAACTACGTATGGAGACATAGAGACCTTGAACGTGCATGTGTGAGAGGTATACATGTATACGTGGGATGTGTGTGTGTGCGCGCGCATGATTGAGATAAAAGAAAGAAGACATAAGTCATAAGATCAACGACATGGGAGAGACGGATCGGTATGACAATATGCATGCATGTGAGAATGCAGGGAAGAAGGCCCGACAATTGAGCATGTGTTTTTGTCTTTAAGAGATAGTGGTGTGGGCTGGAGCATGCATCTATGGCGAGCAGAGGGAGTGAGGCACAACGATTGTGCAAAAGATACCAACCTATAAATGCATATGTATGGAGAGACATATATAGTGTGGGTGATAGGAAGCAAGACTCCGTGCGAGAAAGAAATGTTGACAGAGAAACTACAGATGGATACAGAGATGGAGATGCTAGCTAGAGGGACATCCGCTAGTTTGGGTGTTGGAGATGACCGTTGGGTGGTTCAAAGGGTGAAGTTATATATGTGTGTGAGAGGGCACTTGACTTCATGTAGAGAGAAACATATGTAATGTGCGTGATAGGAATAAAGAGTGAGGGCGAGAAAGAAGGTTGATGGAGAAATAGATAAATAGAAAGATAAAGATGCTAGCTAGTGTGCGTTAGAGATAGGAGTCGAGTGGATCAAAAGGCTGGGTTATGTGTGTGGGTGTGAGAGAGATAGAGAGAGGGTGCATGTGAGTCACATACAAACAGATATCAGAGAGAAATGAGATCCAGAGAGATGGAGTTTTGTGTCTGTGAGAGAGAAAGATATTTCACAACGAGAGTGATAGCTAGAGAGACATACGAGGGAACGCAAGATATCTCTAGGGAGAGAGGGTGTGTGTGAGCGACATACAAGAGAACAATGGAGAAATATGAGACCCTGGGAGACAGAGTTTGTGTTTGTGTGTGAGAAAGAGATATTGAAGAGGAAGAGTCGTAGGTTCTCATATCTAAGGAGGAAAATACATCTCTGTATGAGGGGTGTGCGAGTGGCACACATGGGAATAGTAGAGAGAAATGACACCCGGGGAGACAAAGTTTTGTGTTTGTGTGAGAGAAAGAGATTCCACATGGAGAATCATAGTTAGAGACACATAGCAGGGAGCGAGATATACTTAGAGAGAGATAGAGTGATGAAGGTCGAGGGAGAGAGTACCGTTAGTGTGTTACGAAGATAAAAGATCATTGTCGACATACAGGCAGCACGAGAGATACCTGAGAGATGATGAACGCGTATAGGTCCAGAGAGATAGTCCTATATAAGCATGAGTGATAGCTATATGAGACGAATATCTGGATTAAAGGGGATTCAAATATTTAAACTGGAGATCACGACATCGATAATATCATAACGCAAATTGGTGTATCAAACATGCATATTCATTTGAATTTGGGCACACGTGTAATGTTATATAGTTTATCAATATTGGTGATCCATAGATTCTTCAATTACAAGAAATGCATGGTTTATATGCAATTAATGTCTAAACAGGATTGCACTATATGTTGCGTGAATGAAACACATTATACATGTTTGAGAAGTTAAAAAAACCTGCATGAAACACACATTAATTGGAGACAGTTAGCGAGGAATGCATACATTGGATTTCAACATAAAGTGGTTTCAAATATTTGAAAATCCAAATTGATGGATACAACCTTATGAATTCGAGATCATGCCATTTGTAAACCATATTTATGTATAAATGGTGTTGTGATTTTGAAAGTATATATATAAAAAAATGATGTATATAGAATGTAATTCCAATTGAAAATGGATCCCACCCGGAAAAAAATAGAATACAAACGGGATTCGAATTGAGTTGGCACGATAAACGTGCACTCTGCAAAATTTGAACGAAGCGGGGAATGTCGCAGTAACCGCCCGAAACCAAAATCTGCGAGATGGAAATAACTACTGCCTATCCCTGCCACGCAAAGCCTATCTGCTGGATTTCTATAGGTTTCGATAGGGGTAGGTTTGTAATTTTACCCAAACGTGACGTAACCGCCTCTCACCCGGATTCATACACGGTGGGCGCCAAAACACAGTGTGTCCTCGGCCGAAATCGACTCCCTCCCCAATTCATATTCATACACGGTGGGCGCCAAAAACAAACTCTCGTCAGCAAATATTCGGTGTATGCGAGATTACCGTCCTATCCCCAACCGACTAATGTTGTTGTGATGTAGTAGAAATTTGAAACGGGGGCTAAGTTTGTAAATTTCCTCGCATTTGTGACAAGCGCGCCCTGAATACATGGTTCCCCCTTCCTCTCTACCTCCCTTTTCCCCATTTGTACTCCGTGGGTGCCAAAACACCCTCTCCACCGCACCCTCCTCCGTCCGCCACCCCATCCACCGCCGTCCTCCTCCACCATGACAGAGCTGATACCCCGACGCCGCCGTCCATTACAAGAGATCGACCTCTCTCACGGCTTCGGACCGGGATCCTTGCATCCCGTCCTCTCGCTTCATCCCCGCCGTCGTCCACCTTGCCGGCGCTGCTCCTACGACCGTCTCGTCCACCGCGCCCCGCCGCCACCGTCTACCCTCCTAGATCTGCTTCCACACCGCCGACAGCCATCACTACCGCAACACCATCAAATTCTCAGCAGATGCGTACACGGCGCCGCACCAGAGGCGGTACTCTTTCATATCTGCTCAACTTATTTATGGCAGCAATAAAATAGATCGCCACTGCTTTACTCTGATTTCTTGTCTTGGTTGCAAAGTTGCCTTTGTCCGGTTTGCACCTTCAGATCCACCATGGCACGCTCAACACTATACTCCCAATGCTTATGGTTTTCCCCCTTTTATATTCCACACTAGTTAAATCACAGTAGACTAAATTTCAAAATTGGGTCAGTCGATTTTTCAGAGCTCGCCGGAGTTCGCCGGTGCGATCGAAGGGGCTCGGGTGGTTGTGGGGCCTCACCGAAGAAAGAAAACTCGACGCGGGTGGGGGTTGGGGCGGGGGTGGCGGAGGAATACATGCGGTGGGGGCCGGTGGTCCGGCCGGCGGCCCGTGCGGTGTTCTGTATGGGAAGAATCAGAGACAAGGAAGAAGAAGGGTTAGGAGACGTAGGATCTTCATCCAACCGCCGGAAATGGTCGAGAGACAGCTGGGAGTTGCATTCTTAATGCGCTCTGGTTCATCATGTGTGGGCACTGCGCAACCAACATTTTATTATCCAAAATCTACTTGCTCTTCTTTACCATGTTCCTCTTCCGTTCTTTAATATGTACTCTCTCCGTTCCTAAATACAAGTCTTTGTATAGATTCCACCATGGACTAGATATGGAGCAAAATGAGTGAATCTACACTCTAAAATGTAACTGGATACATCTGTATGTGATCCATAGTGGAAATCTCTACCAAGACTTATATTTTGGAACGGAGGGAGTATGATAGTAGTACAGTATGTTCCTTGTACTGAAGATGAGCAGGGACATTTGCAGTGTAGTGGTCTATACGGTCGGTTGTGATGGACACTTTGAGCCTCTTTGATTCGTAGGATCTTGTAAACATAGGAATAGGATTTGTAGTGGCCTGCCCACTTGAATCCTATAAGAATGGCAAGGAAATGCGGGGAGCTGTGTCGCCTTTGAGAGTTACACTGATATTAACAGTACCGCACCTTCACTTGAAGAGAGCTGGTATCCGAAGCCTTTCTAGCCGTACCGGCAATACTAGCACATATATTCCAGCAAGTTCCACTTTGCTGATTTTACTCTGATGCTTAAGGTTTTCCCGTTATATCTACACTATGATCTGTGTAGCTGCTTTGTGTCGCACTAGCAGCAGTCCACTCTTGAAGCTAAACACTGCAATGACTTACAAAATTGGCACCAAGGCATTGAGTGCCATTCTGGATGCAATGAAACTCATACGCTCCCACCTGTTGATTCTTGTTCAGAATATGATCCTAATGACTATTCTAACCTCGAGGAGTCAAAGGCAGATGGCCTGTCATGTTCACCCATCAAGGTGCCTATTCTAATTTGGCAATGTTTTATTGATTGCGGGTATCTTTCATATGTTGTCTTGCATTTCTTCTACTTTGTTGCACCACCATCTGCTTAGTTTACTCATCATATATGTCAAGATGCCATGCCCATCCATTATCAATACATATTCCATCTGTCATCATACCATGTTTTTCCACTCAAATGTTGTTCTTGTGCATCAGACATCAAAATGGAAGAGGGTGATTGCCGAATCTGAAGGAGCACCAGCAAAGTCCTTGAAAAACATGGTGGTGCCGGAGAAATCAGACAGCACCCCACTTATATTGGTTGTACAACCTATGACACAAAACATAGGACCGGCTCCAGCAGACTGTACCCATACTTCACTAGCCACACCACTAGCCCCACCACACAGGACCTGCACTCCAGCAAAAGGTATACCGATTTCATTTGCCATAGCACCAGTTGTACCACATAAAAATCCCACTCCAGCAAAAAGTACAGCATGTCCACCGGCCGAGACCTATCCCAACTGCAGAGACGGCCAATTCTTGCAGATTGGAACCCCATTCCATTTATTCCCAGTTTAAAAGACAATGCTTTCAATGTTGTTAGGGACTACGTGAATATATTCCCATCATGGGAAGATTATTGTGAAGACAAACACCATTTTCACATCTTCCTGTCCAACTTACGTGTAAGTGCTATTATTCATGGTTATTATTTTCCTGTTTTCTGATGATTGAACACATGAATGATTTACATTACATTGTTGTAACTAGGCGAGGGTCAATCTGGATAGTCATGACGAGCAAAGCTTGCTTGTGCTTTTCAAGGAAGCATTGCAGCAGTATCGGTGTTACCTGAGGAAATCACACTTTGATGGTAAGTCTATAAACGAATTTCCGGTGAAGTCTCCTGTGCTAAATTTAGAAGACATTGAATGGAAAAACCTTGTTATGCACTGGTCTCGTTCCCAGGATGAGGTACTGTCTATGAAATCACATGACAATTTGAACTTCTACTTTTCCACATGTGCCTTACGGATCTTTTTTGCAGGAAATCTGCTCGAAGAAGAATTCCGGTTTGACAAGAATGATAGGATATCGCAAATATGCTGCCCGCTGCTTTGCTCTTGTTAGTACCTGTTGTCCTGTATCACTGTACTTGCATACATACCTGGTTCATTATGTGACAAAAGTATGCATGATAGCTTGCTTATCAATTGTTCGCTCCAAATTATCTGATCTGTATGAATGGTTACATTAGTGTAGAATATATCCAATGCCAATGTTTTTTAGCTCTGCATTGTTCTTGTAAGTACACGCTGTCCTTTATCAGTGTACTTATAATGACAAGTAGTTGGTCATGTACCATCACTCTGCAGCTTATTTTCCTTTGCCCTCCATTTTCTACACATCAGATCTATATTTACTCTTACCATAAGGTTGGTACTGAAGAAGTTTAGCTGTGCATTGCTCTTGACTGTACCTTTTTCCTGTATCGCTGCACTTACATTTATAGCTACTTGGTTATGTAGCATCACTCTTCATCTTATCTTAAATATTCTCCATTTTTCGTATATTATCACATCTATATTTACTCTTAACAAAATGTAGAATAAAGGCAATGCTTTTGAAGAAGATTCTATGGTAAACTTCTTGAATTGCCCCCCCCCATCAGCATGGACAAGGCCTTTATAGAGCCTGTCTTCACCAATAATGTAAGTTTGTCCATCTCAAGCCTTCAAACTTTGTTGTATATATTTGGTTAGGCATGACTGCAACAACTGTTTATTTTTGGTGTTTGCATCAAATTGCTTGTTTAAAGTTTATTATGTAGTTCATAAAAAAAGTTTGTCCTTTCTCAATTTAAGTTTTCAGTTGTACAACCAAGTTCCTTCTTCATACCATGTAAATTAAACTATACAGAGCAAGTGATCTTCTTTTGCACTGCATGTATGCTTCTGTTCTTCATCCGTAATCCAGTGGTGTGGTGAACCTACCCACTGCAGCACAATGTCATATTCTGCAATGTGTTAACTATGAACAATGTTATATCATTCTACTTTTATTTAAACCGTCTCTTTATTTGCCAATCTGAAATGGTATAAATTGACAACACACTAACCATTGGTACTTATGAGTTCTTGATATGTAATCCAGTGGTGTCGTGAAGCTGCCAACTCCTTCACAATGTCATTTCCTGCCATGTCTTGACCTGAACAATACCATATTGTGTTAATGCAATTTTAAACTATGTCACTTTATTCGTTAGTAAGAAATGTGATGAATTGTCAGCACTGATACTTTTATGTGCAAAACCTGTCATCTGTCTGCTTGTTTATCTTTCAGAGTGAGGAAGATATAAGTGTTGAACAAGCGTCGTCTCATCATCTTGCTTAGCTGCTTGCGCTGCAGCTCCCCAGCAGGGCTAACCTTTCTTGAACTCTATTGAAGTGCTGTCGGTTTTTTATATTATTTTGTCGGCATGTTTATTTGCACTGGTGGCGATCTTTGATGCCCAGTGTATGTAATCTGCTCTCTGCTTGTGCTTTATTATCATAGTGGCGAACTTTGATGCCCAGTGGATGTAATATGCCGTAATTTCTTTATTGTATAGTCTAGGTTTTTTCTTATTCACGATGCTGCAGTTATTTTACTGTATATATATATCCTGTCTTCGCAGTAAACCGGCCAAATCGTAAAATTACGGTACATAATCGGGCCGTCATGCATTCACGATGTAGGTTGGGCCTGAAACGTGCCGAACAGCTCACGGGCCGGCAGTAGCCCAAAATGAACCCCAGCCCATGATTGTGCGAATCAAATCACGGGCTTTTAACAGGCGAATCAAATCAGATATCGGCTGCGAGCAGGCTGGATTCAAGCCGGGCCGTTGTTAGGCCCAACTATATGACGGGCTTTTAACAGGCCGAAATTAATATCAGGCCGAATTACTAAGTGGGCCTTTAGCAAGTGGGCCCAAAAGTACAGTATCCAGTTGACAGGCCGAATCTGATATGGGCCATAATTGAGCCCAAAGCCTCTTAAAGGGCCGGACCTGATCTAGATCTTAATTTGGCCCAGAACGTGGTAGGCTTTTAACGGGCCGGATCTCATATGGGCCACTATTAGGCCCAGAGCGTGGCAGGCCATTAATGGACCGGATCAAATATGGGCCGGCATTTGTCCCAAAACATGGCAGCCAGTTAATGGGCCGGCCTACTAGGGTCCTGAAAATCTTGTGGGCCTACAGCTGGGCCGACCCATTAATGTCGGCCAAATCTCATGGGCCTTTAGCTGGGCCGGCCCATTATGATCCGCAAGAATCTTGTGGGCCTTTACTTGGGTCGGCCCATTATGACACACACAAATCTTGTGGGCCTTTACCTGGGCCGGCCCGTTATGGCCCGCAAATTCTTATGGGCCTTTAGCTAGGCCAGCCCATTATGGTCTACAAAATCTCGTGGACCTTTAGCTGGGCCGGCCCATTATGGTCCGCAAAATCGTGTGGGCCTTTAGTTGGGCCGGCCCATTTAAACTTGATGGGCCGGTCCACGTGTCAACATATCATAGGCGCGTCTCGCCCATTGGATGAGTGACACCTGTGCCAACGCGGACCTGACACGTGTCTCCTCCAGCCAGTGATGATTTTACACGTGGAAAATCCCCATTTGTTGGGGCTGTTAACGGGTTATCGGATCCAAAATCCGACCCGATAACTTAACGGTGTTCCGTTACGGTGGATGCCTCGTGTCAGTCACCCTTGACGAAAGCACTTCTGTGACGCGCGATTTATCATCATGGAAGTGGACACTTCCGTGATGATAATTTTGGTAATGTCACGGAGCACTTCTATGACAGCACATGTATGCCTATCTTGATTCTGTGATAAAATCGTCATGGATGTACATGCATGACAGAAAACACGACCTACTATGACAAACACGTATCATCATGGAAGTGTATTTTTTTATAGTGTAGTGTTAATTACTCCTTGTAGTTGATGCTAGTTGGTTTAATTGGTGGAAGATCATATGTTCATATCCTATATGCACATTAATACCCCTCTAATTATGAACAGGTTTATGCTTCGTGAGTAGTTACTTTTGTTCCTGAGGACATGGGAGAAGTCTTGCTATTAGTAGTCATGTGAATTTGGTATTCGTTCGATATTTTGATGAGATGTATGTTGTCTCTCCTCTAGTGGTGTTATCTGAACATCGACTACATGAAACTTCACCATTGTTTGGCCCTAGAGGAAGGCATTGAGAAGTAATAAGTAGATGATGGGTTGCTAGAGTGACAGAAGCTTAAACCCTAGTTTATGCATTGCTTCGTAAGGGGCTGATTTGGATCCATATGTTTCATGCTATGGTTAGGTTTACCTTAATACTTTTGTTGTATTTGCGGATGCTTGCAATAGAGGTTAATCATAAGTGGGATGCTTGTTCAAGTAAGGGAAGAACCCAAGCACCGGTCCACCCACACACCAAATTATCAAAGTAACGAACGTGAATCATATGAACATGATGAAAACTAGCTTGACGATATTCCCATGTGTCCTCGGGAGCGCTTTACATCATATAAGAGTTTGTCCAGGCTTGTCCTTTTCTACAAAAGGATTGGGCCACCTTGCTGCACTTTATTTGCTTTTGTTACTTGTTGCTCGTTACAAATTATCCTAACACAAAACTATCTGTTACCACTTGTTTCAGTACTTGCAGAAAATACCTTGCTGGAAACTGCTTATCATTTCCTTCTGCTCCTCGTTGGGTTCGACACTCTTACTTATCGAAAGGACTACGATAGATCCCCTATACTTGTGGGTCATCAAGACTCTTTTCTGGCGCCGTTGCCGGGGAGTGAAGCTCCTTTGGTAGGTGGAATTTGGTAAGGAAAAATTTATATAGTGTGCTGAAATTTACTGTCACTTGTTACTATGGAAAGTAATCCTCTGAGGGGATTTTTCGCGGTATCTTCACCCCGACCAATAGATCAAAGAGTTCCTCCTCAACCTACTGAACCTACGGAAAACGAAAATGCTTGCTTTGAAATTCCTTTGGGTATGGTAGAAAAACTGCTAGCTAATCCTTTTTTAGGAGATGGAACAAAACATCCTGATGAGCATCTAATATATGTGGATGAAGTTTGTGGATTATTTAAGCTTGCATGTGTACCCGAAGATGTTGTTAAGAAGAAGGTCTTCCCTTTATCTTTGAGGGGAGATGCATCGACATGGTATAGGCTATGTGATGATATGGAGTCTTGGAACTACAAACGATTGAAATTGGAATTTCATCAAAAGTTTTATCCTATGCAACTTGTTCATCGTGATCGCAATTATATATATAATTTTTGGCCTCACGAAGGAGAAAGCATCGCTCAAGCTTGAGGGAGGCTTAAATCAATGTTATATTCATGCCCCAATCATGAGCTCTCAAGAGAAATGATTATTCAAAATTTTTATGCTCGGCTTTCTGGTAACAATCGCATCATGCTTGATACTTCTTGTGCTGGCTCTTTTATGATGAAGACTATTGAAATCAAATGGGATTTATGAAGGAAATATGCCCTAGAGGCAATAATAAAGTTATTATTTATTTCCTTATATCATGATAAATGTTTATTATTCATGCTAGAATTTTATTAACCGGAAACGTAATACTTGTGTGAATACATAGACAAACAAAGTGTCACTAGTATGCCTCTACTTGACTAGCTCGTTAATCGAAGATGGTTATGTTTCCTAACCATAGACATGAGTTGTCATTTGATTAACGGGATCACATCATTAGGAGAATGATGTGATTGACATGACCCATTCCATTAGCTTAGCACCCGATCGTTTAGTATGTTGCTATTGCTTTCTTCATGACTTATACATGTTCCTATGACTATGAGATTATGCAACTCCCGTTTACCGGAGGAACACTTTGTGTGCTACCAAATGTCACAACGTAACTGGGTGATTATAAAGGTGCTCTACAGGTGTCTCCAAAGGTAGATGTTGGGTTGGCGTATTTTGAGATTAGGATTTGTCGCTCCGATTGTTGGAGAGGTATCTCTGGGCCCTCTCGGTAATACACATCACTTAAGCCTTGCAAGCAATGCAACTAATAAGTTAGTTGCAAGATGATGTATTACGGAACGAGTAAAGAGACTTGCCGGTAACGAGATTGAACTAGGTATTGAGATACCGACGATCGAATCTCGGGCAAGTAACATACCGATGACAAAGGGAACAACGTATGTTGTTATGCGGTCTGACCGATAAAGATCTTCATAGAATATGTAGGAGCCAATATGAGCATCCAGGTTCCGCTATTGGTTATTGACCGGAGACGTGTCTCGGTCATCTCTACATTGTTCTTGAACCCGTAGGGTCCGCACGCTTAACGTTACGATGACAGTTTCATTATGAGTTTATATATTTTGATGTACCGAAGGTTGTTTGGAGTCCCGGATGTGATCACGGAGTTGACGAGGAGTCTCGAAATGGTCGAGACATAAAGATCGATATATTGGACGACTATATTTGGACACCGGAAAGGTTCCGGGTAAGATTGGGACAATACCAGATCACCGGGAGGTTATCGGAACCCCCCGGGAGGTATATGGGCCTTATTGGGCCTTAGTGGAAAGGAGGGGCAAGGAGCAAGGGAGGGGGCGCCCCCCCAAGCCCAATCCAAATTGGGAGGCGGCCCGGCCCCCCCTTTCCTTCCTTCCTCCTTCCTCTTCCTTCCCTCTCCTACTCCTAATAAGAAAAAGGGGAGTCCTACTCCCGGTGGGAGTTGGACTCCCCCCCTTGGGTGCGCCACCCTCCTTGGTCACCCCCCTCCTCCACTCCTTTATATACGGGGGCAAGGGGGCACCCCAAAGACACAACAATTGATCATTGATCTCTTAGCCGTGTGCGGTGCCCCCCTCCACCATAATCCTCGATAATACTGTAGCGGTGCTTAGGCGAAGCCCTGCGACGGTAGAACATCAAGATCGTCACCACACCATCGTGCTGACGGGACTCATCCCCGACACTTTGCTGGATCGGAGTCCGGGGATCGCCATCGAGCTGAACATGTGCAAAAACTCGGAGGTGCCGTAGTTTGGGTGCTTGATCGGTCGGGCCATGAAGACGTACGACTACATCAACCGCGTTGTGATAACGCTTCCGCTTCTGGTCTATGAGGGTACGTAGACAACACTCTCCCCTCTTGTTGTTGTGCATCACCATGATCTTGCGTGTGTGTAGGAATTTTTTTGAAATTACTACGTGCCCCAACAGTGGCATCCGAGCCTAGGTTTTATGTGTTGATGTTATATGCACGAGTAAAACACAAGTGAGTTGTGGGCGATATAAGTCATACTGCTTACCAGCATGTCATACTTTGGTTCGGCGGTATTGTTGGATGAAGCGGCCCGGATAGACATTACGCGTACGCTTACACGAGACTGGTTCTACCGACGTGCTTTGCACACAGGTGGCTGGCGGGTGTCAGTTTCTCCAACTTTACTTGAACCGAGTGTGGCTACACCCGGTCCTTGTGAAGGATAAAACAGCACCAACTTGACAAACTATCGTTGTGGTTTTTGATGTGTAGGTAAGATTGGTTCTTGCTAAGCCCGTAGCAGCCATGTAAAACTTGCAACAAACAAAGTAGAGGACGTCTAACTTGTTTTTGCAGGGCATGTTGTGATGTGATATGGTCAAGGCATGATGCTAAATTTTATTGTATGAGATGATCATGTTTTGTAACCAAGTAATCGGCAACTGGCAGGAGCCATATGGTTGTCGCTTTATTGTATGCAATGCAATCGCCCTGTAATGCTTTACTTTATCACTAAGCGGTAGCGATAGTCGTAGAAACATAAGATTGGCGAGACGACAACGATGCTATGATGGAGATCAAGGTGTCGCGCCGGTGACGATGGTGATCATGAAGATGCTTCGGAGATGGAGATCACAAGCACAAGATGATCATGGCCATATCATATCACTTATATTGATTGCATGTGATGTTTATCTTTTATGCATCTTATCTTGCTTTGATTGACGGTAGCATTATAAGATGATCTCTCACTAAATTTCAAGATAAAAGTGTTCTCCCTGAGTATGCACCGTTGCCAAAGTTCGTCGTGCCCAGACACCATGTGATGATCGGGTGTGATAAGCTCTACGTCCATCTACAACGGGTGCAAGCCAGTTTTGCACACGCAGAGTACTCAGGTTAAACTTGACGAGCCTAGCATATGCAGATATGGCCTCGGAGCACTGAGACCGAAAGGTCGAGCGTGAATCATATAGTAGATATGATCAACATAGTGATGTTCACCATTGAAAACTACTCCATTTCACGTGATGATCGGTTATGGTTTAGTTGATTTGGATCACATGATCACTTAGAAGATTAGAGGGATGTCTTTCTAAGTGGGAGTTCTTAAGTAATATGATTAATTGAACTTAAATTTATCATGAACTTAGTACCTGATAGTATCTTGCTTATTTATGTTTGATTGTAGATAGATGGCCCGTGCTGTTGTTCCGTTGAATTTTAATGCGTTCCTTGAGAAAGAAAAGTTGAAAGATGATGGTAGCAATTATACGGACTGGGTCCGTAACTTGAGGATTATCCCCATTGCTGCACAGAAGAATTACGTCCTAGAAGCACCGCTGGGTGCCAGGCCTGCTGCTGATGCAATTGACGACGTTAAGAACGTCTGGAAGAGCAAAGCTGATGACTACTCGATAGTTCAATGTGCCATGCTTTACGGCTTAGAACCGGGTCTTCAATGACGTTTTGAACATCATGGAGCATATGAGATGTTCCAGGAGTTGAAGCTAATATTTCAAGCAAATGCCCGGATTGAGAGATATGAAGTCTCCAATAATTTCTATAGCTGCAAGATGGAGGAGAACAGTTCTGTTAGTGAGCATATACTCAAAATGTCTGGGTATAATAATCACTTGATTCAACTGGGAGTTAATCTTCCGGATGATTGCGTCCTTGACGGAATTCTCCAATCACTTCCACCTAGCTACAAGAGCTTCGAGATGAACTATAATATGCAAGGGATGGATAAGACAATTCCCAAACTCTTCGCAATGCTAAAAGCTGTGGAGGTAGAAATAAAGAAGGAGCATCAAGTGTTGATGGTCAACAAGACCACTAGTTTCAAGAAAAAGGGCAAGGGGAAGAAGAAGGGGAACTTCAAGAAGAACAACAAGCAAGTTGCTGCTTAGGAGAAGAAACCCAAGTCTAGACCTAAGCCTGAAACTGAGTGCTTCTACTGCAAGCAGACTGGTCACTGGAAGCGGAACTGCCCCAAGTATTTGGCGGATAAGAAGGATGGCAAGGTGAACAAAGGTATATGTGATATACATGTTATTGATGTGTAACTTACTAGAGCTCGCAGTAGCACCTGGGTATTTGATACTGGTTCTGTTGCTAATATTTGCAACTCGAAACAGAGACTACAGATTAAGGGAACACTGGCGAAGGACGAGGTAACGATGCGCGTGGGAAATGGTTCCAAAGTCGATGTGATCGCGGTCGGCACGCTACCTCTACATCTACCATCGGGATTAGTATTAGACCTAAATAATTGTTATTTGGTGCCAGCGTTGAGCATGAATATTATATCTGGATCTTGTTTGATGCGAGACGGTTATTCATTTAAATCAGAGAATAATGGTTGTTCTATTTATATGAGTAATATCTTTTATGGTCATGCACCCTTGAAGAGTGGTCTATTTTTGATGAATCTCGATAGTAGTGATACACATATTCATAATGTTGAAGCCAAAAGATGCAGAGTTGATAATATAGTGCAACTTATTTGTGGCACTGCCGTTTAGGTCATATCGGTGTAAAGCGCATGAAGAAACTCCATACTGATGGACTTTTGGAACCACTTGATTATGAATCACTTGGTACTTGTGAACCGTGCCTCATGGTCAAGATGACTAAAACGCCGTTCTCCGATACTATGGAGAGAGCAACAGATTTGTTGGAAATCATACATACAGATGTATGTGGTCCAATGAATGTTGAAACTCATGGCGGATATCGTTATTTTCTCACCTTCACAGATGATTTAAGCAGATATGGGTATATCTACTTAATGAAACATAAGTATGAAACATTTGAAAAGTTCAAAGAATTTCAGAGTGAAGTTGAAAATCATCATAACAAGAAAATAAAGTTTCAACGATCTGATTGTGGAGGAGAATATTTGAGTTACGAGTTTGGTTTACATTTGAAACAATGCGGAATAGTTTCGCAACTCACGCCACCCGGAACACCACAGCGTAATGGTGTGTCCGAACGTCGTAATCGTACTTTACTTGATATGGTGCAATCTATGATGTCTCTTACAGATTTACCGCTATCGTTTTGGGGTTATGCTTTAGAGACGGCCGCATTCACGTTAAATAGGGCAGCATCAAAATCTGTTGAGACGACGCCTTATGAACTATGGTTTGGCAAGAAACCAAAGTTGTCGTTTCTGAAAGTTTGGGGCTGCGATGCTTATGTGAAAAAGCTTCAACCTGATAAGCTCGAACCCAAATCGGAGAAATGTGTCTTCATAGGATACCCGAAGGAGACTGTTGGGTACACCTTCCATCACAGATCCGAAGGCAAGACATTTGTTGCTAAGAATGGATCCTTTCTAGAGAAGGAGTTTCTCTCGAAAGAAGTGAGTGGGAGGAAAGTAGAACTTGATGAGGTAACTGTACCTGCTCCCTTATTGGAAAGTAGTACATCACAGAAACCGGTTTCTGTGACACCTACACCAATTAGTGAGGAAGCTAATGATGATGATCATGAAACTTTAGAACAAGTTGCTACTGAACCTCATAGATCAACCAGAGTAAGATCCGCACCAGAGTGGTACAGTAATCCTGTTCTGGAAGTCATGCTACTAGATCATGATGAACCTATGAACTATGAAGAAGCAATGGTGAGCCCAGATTCCGCAAAATGGCTTGAAGCCATGAAATCTGAGATGGGATCCATGTATGAGAACAAAGTGTGGACTTTGGTTGACTTGCCCAATGATCGACAAGCAATTGAAAATAAATGGATCTTCAAGAAGAAGACTGACGCTGACGGTAATGTTACTGTCTACAAAGCTCGACTTGTCGCAAAAGGTTTTCGACAAGTTCAAGGAATTGACTACGATGAGACCTTCTCACCCGTAGCGATGCTTAAGTCTATCCGAATCATGTTAGCAATTGCCACATTTTATGATTATGAAATTTGGCAGATGGATGTCAAAACTGCATTCCTGAATGGATTTCTGGAAGAAGAGTTGTATATGATGCCGGAAGGTTTTGTCGATCCAAAAGGAGCTAACAAAGTGTGCAAGCTCCAGCGATCCATTTATGGACTGGTGCAAGCATCTCGGAGTTGGAATAAATGCTTTGATAGTGTGATCAAAGCATTTGGTTTTGTACAGACTTTTGGAGAAGCCTGTATTTACAAGAAAGTGAGTGGGAGCTCTGTAGCATATTTGATATTATATGTGGATGACATATTGCTAATCAGAAATAATATAGAATTTCTGGATAGCATAAAGGGATACTTGAATAAGAGTTTTTTAATGAAAGACCTCGGTGAAGCTGCTTACATATTGGGCATTAAGATCTATAGAGATAGATCAAGACGCTTAATTGGACTTTCACAAAGCACATACCTTGACAAAGTTTTGAAGAAGTTCAAAATGGATCAAGCAAACAAAGGATTCTTGCCTGTGTTACAAGGTGTGAATTTGTTTAAGACTCAATGCCCGACCACTGCAGAAGATAGAGAGAAAATGAAAGATGTTCCCTATGCTTCAGCCATAGGCTCTATCATGTATGCAATGCTGTGTACCAGACCTGATGTGTGCCTTGCTATAAGTCTAGCAGGGAGGTACCAAAGTAATCCAGGAGTGGATCACTGGACAGCGGTCAAGAACATCCTGAAATACCTGAAAAGGACTAAGGATATGTTTCTCGTATATGGAGGTGACAAAGAGCTCATCGTAAATGGTTATGTTGATGCAAGCTTTGACACTGACCCGGACGATTCTAAATCGCAAACCGGATACGTATTTACATTAAACGGTGGAGCTGTCAGTTGGTGCAGTTCTAAACAAAGCATCGTGGCGGGATCTACATGTGAAGCGGAGTACATAGCTGCTGCAGAAGCAGCAAACGAAGGAGTCTGGATGAAGGAGTTCATATCCAATCTAGGTGTCATACCTAGTGCATCGGGTCCAATGAAAATCTTTTGTGACAATACTGGTGCAATTGCCTTGGCAAAGGAATCCAGATTTCACAAGAGAACCAAGCACATCAACAGACGCTTCAATTCCATCCGGAATCTAGTCCAGGTGGGAGACATAGAGATTTGCAAGATACATATGGATCTGAATGTAGCAGACCCATTGACTAAGCCTCTTCCACGAGCAAAACATGATCAGCACCAAGGCTCCATGGGTGTTAGAATCATTACTGTGTAATCTAGATTATTGACTCTAGTGCAAGTGGGAGACTGAAGGAAATATGCCCTAGAGGTAATAATAAAGTTATTATTTATTTCCTTATATCATGATAAATGTTTATTATTCATGCTAGAATTGTATTAACCAGAAATGTAATACTTGTGTGAATACATAGAAAAACAAAGTGTCACTAGTATGCCTCTACTTGACTAGCTCGTTAATCGAAGATGGTTATGTTTCCTAACCATAGACATGAGTTGTCATTTGATTAACGGGATCACATCATTAAGAGAATGATGTCATTGACATGACCCATTCCATTAGCTTAGCACCGGATCGTTTAGTATGTTGCTATTGCTTTCTTCATGACTTATACATGTTCCTATGACTATGAGATTATGCAACTCCTGTTTACCGGAGGAACACTTTGTGTGCTACCAAACGTCACAACGTAACCGGGTGATTATAAAGGTGCTATACATGTGTCTCCAAAGGTACATGTTGGGTTGGCGTATTTTGAGATTTGGATTTGTCGCTCCGATTGTCGGAGAGGTATCTCTGGGCCCTCTCGGTAATACACATGACTTAAGCCTTGCAAGCAATGCAACTAATAAGTTAGTTGCAAGATGATGTATTACGGAACGAGTAAAGAGACTTGCCGGTAACGAGATTGAACTAGGTATTGAGATACCGACGATCGAATCTCGGGCAAGTAACATATCGATGACAAAGGGAACAACGTATGTTGTTATGCGGTCTGACCGATAAAGATCTTCGTAGAATATGTAGGAGCCAATATGAGCATCCAGGTTCCGCTATTGGTTATTGACCGGAGACGTGTCTCGGTCATGTCTACATTGTTCTCGAACCCGTAGGGTCCGCACGCTTAACGTTACGATGATAGTTTCATTATGAGTTTATATATTTTGATGTACCGAAGGTTGTTCGGAGTCCCGGATGTGATCACGGACTTGACGAGGAGTCTCGAAATGGTCGAGACATAAAGATCGATATATTGGACGACTATATTTGGACACCGGAAAGGTTCCGGGTAAGATTGGGACAATACCGGATCACCGGGAGGTTATTGGAACCCTCTGGGAGGTATATGGGCCTTATTGGGCCTTAGTGGAAAGGAGGGGAAAGGAGCAAGGGAGGGGGCGCCCCCCCAAGGCCAATCCGAATTGGGAGGGGGGCCGGCCCCCCTTTCCTTCCTCCCTCCTTCCTCTTCCTTCCCTCTCCTACTCCTAATAGGAAAAAGGGGAGTTCTACTCCCGGTGGGAGTTGGACTCCCCCCCTTGGGCGCGCCACCCTCCTTGGCCGCCCCCCTCCTCCACTCCTTTATATACGGGGGCAAGGGGGCACCCCAGAGACACAACAATTGATCATTGATCTCTTAGTCGTGTGCGGTGCCCCCCTCCACCATAATCCTCGATAATATTGTGGCGGTGCTTAGGCGAAGCCCTGCGACGGTAGAACATCAAGATCGTCACCACACCGTCGTGCTGACGGGACTCATCCCCGACACTTTGCTGGATCGGAGTCCGGGGATCGTCATCGAGCTGAACGTGTGCAAAAACTCGGAGGTGCCGTAGTTTGGGTGCTTGATCGGTCGGGCCGTGAAGACGTACGACTACATCAACCGCGTTGTGATAACGCTTCCGCTTTCGGTCTACGAGGGTACGTAGACAACACTTTCCCCTCTCGTTGCTGTGCATCACCATGATCTTGCGTGTGCGTAGGAATTTTTTTGAAATTACTACGTTCCCCAACAATTTATTGGAAAGAATTAAACGCAACTCTAAAGATTTGGACCTCGACAATGGTAAGGAGTCAGGTATGACACATAGTTTTGATTGTGTTAATCTTTTATGGATACTGATATTTTTTGTAAATTTAGCACTAAATATGGACTTGACTCTAAGATAGTAGCTTCTTTCTGTGAATCTTTTGCTTCTTATGTTGATCTCCCCAAGGAGAAGTGGTTTAAATAGCATCCTCCCATAGAAGTAAAAGTAGCTGCACCTATTAAAGTTGAAGAAAAGACTATTACTTATAATGATCCTATTGTTCCTACTTCTTATGTTGAGAAACCACCTTTCCCTGTTAGGATAAAGGATCATGCTAAAGCTTCAACTGTGGTTCGTAAAAGCAATATTAAAACATATACACCTCCTGAGCAAGTTAAAGTTGAACCTAATATTGCTATTGTTAAAGATCTCTTGTCTGATAATATAGACGGGCATGTTATTTATTTCTGTAATGAAACTACTAGAATTGCTAAACCCTGTGATACAGATAAACCTAGACCTGTGGTAGGCATGCCTGTTATTTCTGTTAAAATAGGAGATCTTTGTTATCATGGCTTGTGTGATATGGGTGCTAGTGCTAGTGCAATACCTATTGACTTATACAAAGAAATTATGCATGACATTGCACTCGCTAAGTTAGAAGATATTGACGTCACAATTAAACTTGCTAATAGAGATACTATTTCACCAATGGGAATTGTTAGAGATGTTGAAGTCTTGTGTGGGAAAACTAAATATCCTGCTGATTTTCTTGTTTTTGGTTCCCCACAAGATAGTTTTTGTCCCATTATATTTGGTAGACCCTTCTTAAATACTGTTAATGCTACCATAGATTGCACAAGGGATGTTGTTATTGTCGGTTTAGATGATATGACTCATGAATTTAATTTTTCTAAGTTTAGTAGACAACACCGTGAAGAAGAATTACCTAGTAAGGATGAAATTATTGGTCTTGCTTCTATTGCCGTACCTCCTAGTGATCCTTTAGAACAATATTTGCTAGACCATGAAAATGATATGTTTATGAATGAAAGAAGGGAATTAGATGAAGTGTTCTTTAAACAAGAACCTATTCTCAAAAACAATTTACCTGTTGAAATCCTAGGGGATCCTCCTCCACCCAATGGTAATCCCGTGTTTGAGCTTAAACCGTTACCTGATACTCTTAAATATGCTTATCTTGGTGAGAAAAGGATATACCCTGTTATTATTAGTGCTAACCTTTCAGAACAGGAAGAAGAGAGATTATTGAAAACTCTGAAGAAGCACCATGCTGCTATTGGGTATACTCTTGATGATCTTAAGGGCATTAGTCCCACTCTATGTCAACATAAAATTAATTTGGAAGAAGATGCTAAACCAGTTCGTGATCATCAACGCCGTTTGAATCCTAAAATGAAAGAAGTGGTAAGAAAGGAGATACTAAAGCTCCTTGAGGCAGGTATAATTTATCCCGTTGC
Organism: Triticum urartu; assembly: GCF_003073215.2. Lineage (NCBI taxonomy): Eukaryota > Viridiplantae > Streptophyta > Magnoliopsida > Poales > Poaceae > Triticum > Triticum urartu. The sequence continues at coordinate 262,648,882 of NC_053028.1, read as the reverse complement.
TGATAGTAAGTGGGTAAGTCCTGTCCATTGTGTCCCTAAGAAGGGAGGTATTACTGTTGTTCCTAATGATAAAGATGAATTGATTCCTCAAATAATTCTTACTGGTTATAGGATGGTAATTGATTTCCGCAAATTAAATAAGGCTACTAAAAAGGATCATTACCCCTTACCTTTTATCGATCAAATGCTAGAAAGATTATCCAAACATACACATTTTTGCTTTATAGATGGTTATTTTGGTTTCTCTCAAATACCTGTGTCAGCCAAAGATCAATCAAAGACTACTTTTACATGCCCTTTTGGTACTTTTGCTTATAGACGTATGCCTTTTGGCTTATGTAATGCACCTGCTACCTTTCAAAGACTTTTGTGAAAAGATTTGTGAGGTTTTCATGGACGACTTTTCCGTCTATGGATCTTCTTTTGATGATTGCTTGAGCAACCTTGATCGAGTTTTGCAGAGATGTGAAGAAACTAATCTTGTCTTGAATTGGGAAAAGTGCCACTTTATGGTTAATGAAGGTATTGTCTTGGGGCATAAAGTTTATGAAAGAGGTATTAAAGTTGATAAGGCCAAGGTTGATGCTATTGAAAAGATGCCATGTCCCAAGGACATCAAAGGTATAAGAAGTTTCCTTGGTCATGCCGGTTTTTATAGGAGGTTCATTACGGACTTCTCAAAAATCTCTCGGCCTTTGACTAATTTATCACAAAAAGATATACCATTTGTTTTTGATGATGATTGTGTAGAAGCATTTGAAATACTTAAGAAAGCATTGATCTCTGCACCCATTGTTCAACCACCTGATTGGAATTTACCCTTTGAAATTATGTGTGATGCTAGTGATTATGTTGTAGGTGCTGTTCTAGGACAAAGAGTTGATAAGAAACTAAATGTTATTCAATATTCTAGTAAAACTCTAGACAATGCTGAAAGAAATTATGCTACTACTGAAAAAGAATTCTTAGCAGTTGTATTTGCTTGTGATAAGTTTAGACATTATATTGTTGATTCTAAAGTACCTATTCACACGGATCATGCTGCTATCAAATATCTTATATAAAAGAAAGATGCTAAACCTAGACTTATTAGATGGGTTCTCTTGCTACAAGAATTTGATTTACATATTGTTGATAGAAAAGGATCTGAGAACCTAGTTGCAGACAACTTGTCTAGGTTAGAAAATGTGCTTGATGACCCACTACCTATTGATGATAGCTTTCCTGATGAGAAATTAAATGTAATAAATACTTCTCATACTGCTCCATGGTATGCTGATTATGCTAATTACATTGTTGCTAAGTTTATACCACCTAGTTTCACATACCAGCAAAAGAAAAAGTTCTTTTATGATTTGAGGCATTACTTTTGGGATGACCCACATCTTTATAAAGAAGGAGTAGATGGTGTTATTAGACGTTGTGTACCTGAGCATGAACAGGAACAGATCCTACGCAAGTGTCACTCCGAAGCTTATGGAGGACACCATGCTGGAGATAGAACTGCACATAAGGTACTGCAATCTGGTTTTTATTGGCCTACTCTCTTCAAGGATACCTGTAAGTTTGTCTTATCTTGTGATGAATGTCAAAGAATTGGTAATATTAGTAGACGTCAAGAAATGCCTATGAATTATTCACTTGTTATTGAACCATTTGATGTTTGGGGCTTTGACTATATGGGACCTTTTCCTTCCTCTAATGGTTATACACATATTTTAGTTGCTGTTGATTACGTTACTAAATGGGTAGAAGTTATTCCAACTAGTAGTGCTGATCATAACACTTCTATTAAAATGCTTAAAGAAGTTATTTTTCCATGGTTTGGAGTCCCTAGATATTTAATGACTGATGGTGGTTCGCATTTTATTCATGGTGCTTTCAGTAAAATGCTTGCTAAATATGATGTTAATCATAGAATTGCATCCCCTTATCACCCTCAGCCTAGTCATCAAGTAGAATTGAGTAATAGAGAACTCAAATTAATTTTGCAAAAGACTGTCAATAGGTCTAGAAAGAATTGGTCCAAGAAACAAGATGATGCATTATGGGCCTATAGAACTCGATATAAAAATCCTATGGGTATGTCTCCGTATAAAATGGTCTATGGAAAAGCATGTCACTTACCTCTCGAACTAGAACACAAGGCTTATTGGGCTATTAAAGAACTTAATTATGATTTTAAACTTGCCAGTGAGAAGAGGTTATTTTATATTAGTTCACTTGATGAATGGAGAACCCAAGCCTACGAAAATGCCAAGTTGTTTAAAGAAAAAGTTAAAAGGTGGCATGATAAAAGAATACAAAAGCGTGAGTTTAACGTAGGTGATTATGTATTGCTATACAACTCTCGTTTAAGATTTTTTGTAGGAAAACTTCTCTCTAAATGGGAGGGTCCTTACGTTATCGAGGAGGTCTATCGTTCCGGTGCCATAAAAATCAACAACTTCTAAGGCACAAATCCGAAGGTGGTGAACGGTCAAAGAATCAAACACTATATCTCAGGTAATCCTATAAATGTTGAAACCAATGTTATTGAAACCGCAACCCCGGAGGAATACATAAGGGACACTTTCCGGAACGTTTCATACTTCAAAACGGAATAGGTATGTGGTACGGTAAGTAAACCGACTCCAAAACAGTTTTTAAGGCAATATTTCTCCGTTTGGAATATTTAGAAAAATAGAAAAATAAGCAGCAGTCCGGGAAGGACACGAGGGTTCCACGAGGGTGGAGGGCGCGCCCTACCCCCTGGGCGCGCCCCCTACCTCGTGTGCTCTCCGGACTCCATTTTCTTACAGGACACATATTTTGGTCGGTAAAAATTCATTATATAACCTCCCGAGGGTTTTGACTCCCGTATCACGCGAAAATCTTCTGTCTTTGTTTCGAGCTGTTTTCTGTCAGGGTTCTCAAGGCCAGGCACTATGTCGTCTCCCTCCTCCTCCAACCATGAAGGCAACGATGCTTGGCTAATGAAGATAGAGCTGAAGAGAGAAGAACCTACGGAGATCAACAAGGATGAAGGGATCAATAAGGCCATGGAGGACCAAGTTCTAGCAACAGAAGACACCCTCTAACTAGATCACAATCTTCTTACCCCAACAGAAATCAAAGCTTTCAAGATGATTGAGTTGGCTCGTATACAAAATAAGTATCTCACACGTGAAAATATTTTGTTGAAGGAGCATATCATCGCACTCAAGGGCATCATCTGCAAGCTAGAAGACCTCCTACACTCAATGTGCGACTATCCATCATCAACAACTCCCCCTTCTTCACCAAAAAGGAGACATAATCACCTGGGTATGGCCACTCCACTTGGAAACTGCCAAGCTTGGGGGAGTGCCCCAGTATCGCATCACCATCACTTTTATCTTTATCGTTTTTCTTAGTTCGATCCTTTTGGTAATATCTTGATCTAGTAGAATAAAAGTTCTTAGTATGATCTAGTTGTGAGTTTTTCTTTATTATCCTTCTATGTAATCGAGTCTGTGAGCTATATAATAAGGGCTTGATTATTTTGCCATGATCCTAAGTGAATAAAAGAAAAGAGAAAGAAATAAAAAGAAACAAAGAGATCATGTGACTCTTATGGAGAGTAATGAGCTCACATAGAAAGAGTATGGTGAATAAAAGTTATTGAGGGTTGACAAACATAGTTTTGGTTATCGTTGCAATTAATATGAAGTAATAAAGAAAGAGAGGTCTTCACATATAAATATACTATCTTGGACATCTTTTATGATTGTGAGCACCCATTAAAATATGACATGCTAAAGAGTTGACGTTGGACAAGGAAGACAACGTGATGGGTTATGTTTTCTTACCTCTGAGATAAATTATATTGTCTTGGATCCTCCAACATGTTGAGCTTGCCTTTCTCCCTCATGCTAGCCAAATTCATTGCACCAAGTAGAGATACTACTTGTGCTTCCAAATACCCTTAAACCAGTTTTGCCATGAGAGTCCACCATACCTACCTATGGATTGAGTAAGATCCGTCAAGTAAGTTTTCATCGGTGCAAGCAATAAAAATTGCTCTCTAAATATGTATGATTGATTGGTGTGGAAGGAATAAGCTTTATACGATCGTGTTATGGAAGTAATAAAAGTGACAGACTGCATAATAAAAGTCCATATCACAAGTGGCAATATAAAGTGATGTTCTTTCGCATTAGGATTTTGTGCATCCAACCATAAAAGCGCATGACAACCTCTGCTTCCCTCTGCGAAGGGCCTATCTTTTACTTTTATCTCCTATACTGCAAAAGAGTCAAGGTGATCTTCACCCTTCCTTTTTACATTTTATCCTTTGGCAAGCACAATATGTTGGAAAGATCCTGGTATATATGGCTAATTGGATGTGGGTTTTCTTGAACTATTACTGTTGACATTACCCTTGAGGTAAAATGTTGGGAGGCAAAACTATAAGCCCCTATCTTTCTCTGTGTCCGATTAAAACTCCATACACATAAGTATTGCATGAGTGTCAGCTGAGTATGATAGTTGAGTATGTGGACTTGCTAAAAAGCTCTTATACATTGAATCTTTCCTATGTTATGATAAATTGCAATTGCCTCAATGACTAAGATTATAGTTTGTCAGTTTTCAATGAAGTTTACGATTCATACTTGATATTGTGATATAATTATTGCTCTAGCATAAGATATCATATGACAAGAATTATATAAGTTGCTACTCTAAGAATGATCATGATGCCCTCATGTCTATATTTTATTTTTATCGACACCTTCATCTCTAAACATGTGGACATATTTTTTGATTTCGGCTTTTCGCTTGAGGACAAGCGAGGTCTAAGCTTGGGGGAGTTGATACGTCCATTTTGCATCATGCTTTTATATCAATATTTATTGCATTATGGGCTGTTATTACACATTATGTCACAATACTTATGCCTATTCTCTCTTATTTTACAAGGTTTACATAAAGAGGGAGAATGCCGGCAGCTGGGATTCTGGCTGGAAAAGGAGCAAATATTAGAGACCTATTCTGCATAGCTCCAAAAGTCCTGAAACTTCACGGATGATTTTTTCAAAATATATAAAAAACATTGAGTGCAAGAACTTCACTAGGGGGGCACACCCTGCGCACGAGGGTGGGGGCGAGCCCTACCCCCTGAGTGCGCCCCCTACCTCGTGGGCCCCCCTGGTGGCCCTCTGGTGACCATCTCTGCTATATGGACTCTTTCGATGGGAAAATAATCATAAGCCATCTTCTCAGATGAAACTTCGCCGCCATGAGGCGAAACCTTGGCGGAACCAATCTAGGGTTCTGGCGGGGCTGTTCTGCTGGGGAAACTTCCCTCCCGGAGGGGGAAATCATCGCCATCGTCATCACCAACGCTCCTATCATCGGGAGAGGGCAATCTCCATCAACATCTTCATCAACACCATCTCATCTCAAAACCCTAGTTCATGTCTTGTATCCAATTCTTGTCTCCAAGTCCGGGATTGGTGCTAGTAGGTTGCTAGTAGTGTTAATTACTCCTTGTAGTTGATGCTAGTTGGTTTAATTGGTGGAAGATCATATGTTCAGATCCTATCTACACATTAATACCCCTCTGATTATGAACATGTTTATGCTTTGTGAGTAGTTACTTTTGTTCCTGGGACATGGGAGAAGTCTTGCTATTAGTAGTCATGTGAATTTGGTATTTGTTTGATATTTTGATGAGATGTATGTTGTCTCTCCTCTAGTGGTGTTATGTGAACGTCGACCACATGACACTTCACCATTGTTTGGGCCTAGAGGAAGGCATTGGGAAGTAATAAGTAGATGATGGGTTGCTAGAGTGACAGAAGCTTAAACCCTAGTTTATGCGTTGCTTCATAAGGGGCTGATTTGGATCCATATGTTTCATGCTATGGTTAGGTTTACCTTAATACTTTTGTTGTATTTGCGGATGCTTGCAATAGAGGTTAATCATAAGTGGGATGCTTTTCCAAGTAAGGGCAGCACCCAAGCACCGGTCCACCCACATACCAAATTATCAAAGTATCAAACGCGAATCATATGAACATGATGAAAACTAGCTTGACGATATTCCCATGTGTCCTCGAGAGCACTTTACATCATATAAGAGTTTGTCCATGCTTGTCCTTTGCTACAAAAGGATTGGGCCACCTTGCTGCACTTTATTTGCTTTTGTTACTTGTTGCTCGTTACAAATTATCCTATCACAAAACTATCTGTTACCACTTGTTTCAGTACTTGCAGAGAATACCTTGCTGGAAACTGCTTATCATTTCCTTCTGCTCCTTGTTGGGTTCGACACTCTTACTTATCGAAAGGACTACGATAGATACCCTATACTTGTGGGTCATCAAACCTTATATAAAGCCTAGTATATTTTGATGGATAAGTTTATGTTTTTTGGCTTGAACTGAAGCTAGCATATTAGAGGTACTGACACTAACCTCGACATCCAAATTGTGCATCAAGTGGAAGGGGTGTAATGAACTGATCAAGCTAGTTGTTGTTTTTCCATGTTTTTTAGATCACAGGAAATCATGTCAGACGGAGTGCAAATGCCCCAAAACTTTACGGAGAATTTTTATGGGCCAGAAGGAACACAACGGGCCCTGGTTGCGCCTTGGGGGTGCCCCGAGGGGGGCACAACCCACCAGGGTGCGCCAGGAGGCCCAGGCGCGCCCTTGTGGGTTGTGCCCACTTCGGGTCCCCCCCCGGACCGCCTCTTTGCTCTATAAATACCCCAATATTTCCAGAAGCCTAGGGGAGTCGATGAAATATTCATCCAGCGGCCGCAGAGTCCAGAGCCACCAGATCCAATCTAGACACCATCTTGGATGGGGTTCACCACCTCCATTGGTGCCTCTCCGATGATACGTGAGTAGTTCTTTGTAGACCTTCGAGTCCGTAGTTAGTAGCTAGATGGCTTCATCTCTCTCTCTCTCTCTCTCTTGATTCTCAATACAATGGTCTCTTGGAGATCCATATGATGTAACTCTTTTGCGGTGTGTTTGTTGGGATCGATGAACTTTGAGTTTATGATCAGATCTATCTTTTTATAGCCATGAAATTATTTGAGTTTCTTTGATCTCTTTTATGCATGATTGCTTATAGCCTCATATTTCTTCTCCGATATTTGGGATTTGTTTAGCCAACTTGATCTATTTACACTGGTACAGCGACATGCTAGACAAATGGTTTTTAACCCCTTTCCGCGACGGCATTTGGAACCGTCGCCAAGTGAGTGTGTGCGATAGGGTGTCCTTCCCACACGACCCAGAAATCGTCGGGGATAGGCCCTCCTGGGACCCAGGCTAGGGCCGTGTGCGATCGGGTGAGGCATCGAAACCCAATCATTTCCGTAGGTATGTGCATCCCACACGATGAATCCCAGCAAATGATTTCCGTAGGTATGTACATCCCACATGATGAGTCCCAGAAAATCATTTCCATAGGTATGTACATCCCACACGGTGAATCCCAGAAAATCATTTCCGTAGGTATGTACATCCCACACGGTGAATCCTAGAAAAACATTTCCGTAGGTATGTATATCACACACAGTTCTTTGTGTGGAAACGTTTGTGCAAGGTGGCCTAACGCAAAAAATTCGCTTCCAGAAGTCGTGTGTGATTGTTAGTTGATCGAACACGCCTACTTTCTAGATACCATGCAGGTTGTTTGAGTTCATCGCCCACGGTGCTGTCTGAGTAACCGTTTGAAATAGGAAACCCCAATAAGCAGGGTAATTAGCCTATTATTGATAATCCATGTACTAATCAAACTGCTATTTCTTATAAAACACGCCAGATATTTCATATCCGTATAAAAGCAACCAGGATTTCATAATCGAATTACATCAGATAGCTGCGACACTCAGTTACGCCATTACACAACAGCACCAAGTTTCACATGCAGCATCAAAAATCTTTGGAAAGTATCATCATACATGGTAAATAGACAGATGAATCTCATCTAGGAAACTGCAGAAGCGGCAGGCAAATATTGAGCCTTCAATGATGTTGAATGTCCTTGCAACTTTAGGCCAGTGGCTATGGATAATTGCCCGCCCAACCATCGTCCTCTTCAGCAAGACTTCGATATTGTACCGGGGGTGTTGGATGAATACCTTCCGCGCCTCTTGACCATTCAAGTGGTTTGAGAGGTAATCATCGGTGAACTACTTTGAAAAGTACTGAAAACAAAGGTATGCATAAATCGCTGTTGTAAATTTTGAAATGGAGCAAGGGGTAAAAACAAGGTAAAAGAGTTGGTACCATCCTATAGTTGGCTAATGTCTTCTTCATTGTGCAAACAAAGATCTTGCTATTATTCGTCGCAAGTTTCTTCATCCTAACAATTTTTCTGAGTTTCTTGACTTGACTGATATTCATGGACATCTCATTTCCCCATATGCAAAATGGGTCGAACAGTGGGTCTAATCCTCTGATAGCAGGACCTACATGTGCAAGACCAAATTGTAAGAAACCTAAATATTAGAATGATTCCTGCAACTGCACAATAATGTGCTATTAGCCAAAGGACCCTGCTTGAATAAACCTCGATGGTAAACCGTAGTGTCTCCCATTGTTCACCTGCAACACACATAAGGAAGATCTTGATCAGGTTAACTGAGAGTTGCCATACTATTAGTAGAATAGGTATTGAGTACAACCAAATTCGATTGGTGTCACATGCATAACAATACAAAATTGTACCCACAGCAAATGAAAATCAAATTGCAGAATTGAACCAAATAGTTAAATCGACAACAGACCAAATGAAACAAAATAGTTAACTAAGCACGACATTGCAGGATAGAAACATGTACTAGAAATTAAGACAGTTAACAAAACAAAGAATGCTTGAGAACAGTACTACGAAATGTAGAAATTGTTGCACCAAAGTGTTAACTGAACATTACATTTCAGAGGACCAAACTGTTAACTGAACATTAGATTGTATATTAACATTACAGAGGACAAATCACTAGAAGGCACTGGCAGTGGCCTCGAGAAAACATCACGAACTGTATTTTAAAGTAGAGAACCGCGTGGCGGTGTCGTCGGTGGCCTCGAAGATGAGGTGCTCCTCCAAGATCTGGCGGTAGACACGCATGGTGTCCATAGCGACCTCGTTCGCGTATGCGGCCGCATGCTACTGAGCTCCATGTTATACTGTGTGCAAAATAGTTGTGGGCGGCGCTTAATTGGAGGAGGGGGGCAGTGATTTCGGTGGAAGGTGTCGCTCCTACGGTCAGGGCATGTGGGACGGGAAAGGAGGAGGATGGTGTGGGTGGGGTGTGGATTACCTGACCATATCGACGAGGCCGCGCTGCAGGAAGAAGGGTCGGTGGCGAGGAGGCTACGCAACAAGAAGAAGGGTCGCCGGCAAGGAGGCGACGCTGCAAGAAGAAGGGTCGCCGGCGAGGAGGCGACGCTACAAAAAGAAGGGTAGTCGGCGAGGAGGCAGCGCTACAAGAAGAAGGGTCGTTGGCGAGGAGGCTGAGCTGCCAGTAAGCATCAGTGAAGGTTTGAACTTGGAAAGCAAGGAGGAACAATGGAAATGTGGCTTTTGGTAGGAGGGAGGGGGCGGGGAGATAGATATTTCCGCGGTGGCCAAAAAAATTCGCTCGGTGCCATGAGAAACTGGCGCGCAAGTGTGGTTCAAGCGGGGGCGATGGACTGTAGACGATGAAGCTTCCTGTGTAACCCAGACAAGAAGGTGTGCCAAGATATTTTATATCGCATCCCACACGATTCTTTCTAGTAAACTGTTTGTGGTATACCTGATTTTTTCATTATGTTTTGAAATACAAAATGGTGTTAAGGAGGGAAAGGATGGTGTTTGAATTGCTAGAACATTTACGTATAGTGAACATGCAACTTGTACATGAGCGTCATGTTTAAATTTGGAATTATTCCGGGTTCATTTGGCATTTTTATGCATTAATTGAGTTTTTGGGCATTTAATGTGCATAATTCAAATTTGAACTACAAGCACATGCTCCAATGCACCAAAGTTTGTTGAAAAATCACATGTGTGTCTTTGGGTGAATTTATATGTCGCATGCAGGAAATGGGAATGAAATTCAAACATCTAGGCGTCGTGGCTCGGCTGGAAAGATTGAGAAACTTGGTTTTTTAATTCCTGTAAATCCAAAACACAGCTAAAAATCATGAAACTTGGCATGGTGTCATGACATGGCACCAACATGTTGCAGTAAAATTTTTGACCGAATTGGGACAAGATTTGGTGTAAGCTTCTTGCAAGCCGGAGCTTCCCTCAAGAAGGCTCGTGCTTCTGAGAGGGAACTTGTCACCTCTGTGTCCGAAACGAGATACATATACTGCCTTCTCCTGCCTTAATTTTTTTACACAGGAAGATTAGACCAAATAGAAGTATCATGCTAAATTTTGGAATTATTCCGGGTTCGTTTGGCATTTTTATGCATTAATTGAATTTTCTGGGCATTTAATGTGCATAATTCAAATTTGAACTACAAGCACATGCTCCAGTGCACCAAAGTTGTTTGAAAAATCACACGTGTGTCCTTGGGTGAATTTATAGGTCCCATGCAAGAGATGGGAATGAAATTCAAACATCTGGGCATCGTGGCTCGCCCGGAAAGATTGAGAAACTTGGTTTTTTTTTAATTCCTGTAAATCCAAAACACGCCTGAAAATCATGAAACTTGGCATGGTGTCATGACATGGCACCAACATGCTGCGGTATTTTTTGGCCGAATTGGGACAAGCTTTGGTGTAAGCTTCTTACAAACTGGAGCTTCCGTTAAGAAGGCTCATGGTTCCGAGAGGGAACGTGCCAACTCCGTGTGTGAAACGACATACGTACACTGCCTTCTCCCGCCTTAATTTTTTTACACAGGCAGATTAGATCAAATAGAAGTATCGTGCTAAATTTTGGAATTATTCCGGGTTCATTTGGCCTTTTTTATACATTAATTGAGTTTCTTTGCATTTAATGTGCATAATTCAAATTTGAACTACAAGCCCAGGCTCCGGTGCACCAAAGTTGTTTGAAAAACCACATGTGTGTCCTTGGGTGAACTTCTAGGTCCTATGGAAGAGATGGGAATGAAATTCAAACATTTGGGCATCGTGGCTCGACCGGAAAGATTGAGAAACTTGGTTTTTTAATTCCTGTAAATCCAAAACACTCCTGAAAATCATGAAACTTGGCATGGTGTCATGACATGGCACCAACATGTTGCGATAATTTTTTTGGGAGAATTGGGACAAGCTTTGGTGTAAGCTTCTTGCAAACCGGAGCTTCTGTCAAGAAGGCTCGTGGTTCCGAGAGGGAACGTGCCACCTCCGTGTGCAAAACGACATACGTACACTGCCTTCTCCCGTCTTAATTTTTTTACACAGGCAAATTAGACCAAATAGAAGTATCATGCTAAATTTTGGAATTATTCCGGGTTCGTTTGGCCTTTTTTATACATTAATTGAGTTCCTGCGCATTTGATGTGCATAATTCAATTTTGAACTACAAGCACAGACTCCAGTGGACCAAAGTTGTTTGAAAAACCACATGTGTGTCCTTGGGTGAATTTCTAGGTCCTATGCAAGAGATGGAAATGAAATTCAAACATCTGGGCATCATGGCTCGGCCGGAAAGATTGAGAAACTTGTTTTTTTAATTCTTGTAAATCCAAAACATGCCTGAAAATCATGAAACTTGGCATGGTGTCATGACATGGCACTAACATGTTGTGGTAATTTTTCTATCCTATTTTCCAAGCCGCACACATTAACAATCAACAAAGTCATTTTGGAACAAGTGCTGTCACGTTACAAATCAGAAACACAAGTATTATTGAAACCGTGGGCGTTCTACTTACCAATTACGTGCCGCCATGCGTCCCCTTTTTTTATTGGCTAGGAGGTGCCGTGCGGGGTAGCTATTTGAGTATTGGAGGCGTGCGATTAGACCCATGCACGTGCTCATCGGGAGGAGGGCCCTTTGACCGCTATCCGCCGCGCACCTCCCTCCCAACGTCCCCATTAATGGCGCCCGAGCACCTATTCTACGGCGTGGCTATATGTCTCACTGGACTGAGATTTAAGAGAGAAAAATGAAGATCTGAAAAGAAAGTTTTGCACGGATCTTGATGTAAGATCCAACAGACCTATATAGCATTGAATGCAACTTATAGCAAGCATGATGAATATAAGGACGATGACAGTGGATAATAATTGTCTTACATATTTAGGAACATAATTAAAATAAGCCACATGCGGCAATGCCCGAAATACACAAGGGTAAAAGAAGAAGGAAGACAACGATCTGGCTCGCTGATCTCTACTTTGTTGATGCATTGCTGCAGGCCACGGGAACTAGTCTCTGCGGCGAGCGGCGACGAGCTCTTTCTTGTCCTCAAGATGCTTCTTGAGAGCATCCATAGATTCCTCCACCAGCCTTCTATGCTCGATGCGCAGCATGGCATTCTCGTCCATAAGTTTCTCGATGATGACGCTGGCCCTCTTCAACAAGGTAGTGGTCTGCTCCTGCTGCTCCGCACTTCCGACGATCTTCGCCCTCAGCAGGTCACGCTCGGCCGGGAGCTTCGCATTGCTCTCATTTAGTTGCCGGATGACGTCGGTAGACTATTCAAATAGGCTTTCAGGTCATCCTGCAACCTCGCCCACCTGGAGATCTGATCCATCTGCCTAAGGATGAGGGCACACATGTGCCTGTAAGAGTCCTCGCCTGCCCGCGAGACATTTTCCCAGGCCGCCGCGGCGCAGGGGGACATCTCTGCTGCATTTATAGCACGGTGGGACATCTCTTCTGCTTCCGCGGCACGGCCGGACCAGTCTGCTGCATCGACGGCACGGTGGGACCTCCGTGCTACTTCAGCGGTGTGATGGGACCTCTCTGCTACTATGGCCGTGTGGCGGGACATGTTGGCTGCTTTCGCTGCAAGGCGGGACATCTCTCGTGCTTCCGCTTCCAGGCTCACCTCTCCCTTGTGGCAATCTCTCGACCCAAAACTCATGCTGGTTATGGCAGACGCAAGGGAACGATGATGAATGACTTGTTTGTTTTTTGGATGAGGAGTTGAGGAGGAATGTGCAATCATCTTGGAGTAGTAGTATTTATAACCGAGTAGTAATATGCTCCTAAGTGGGAAACCGTTTAGGTTTTGATCGGTGTGAACAGGTTTGCAATTTGGAATGTGACGGGACATGGCCTCCCTGTTCTTCTAAAAAAATTGTGACGGGATGCATGCTCAAAATTTATTGATGGTTATAAGTGCGACACTATTCCTAGAAGGCGTAACGTGGGCATGTACGCCTTCTTGGCCGCGTACGTGACGTTTGCACCATAGGGTGCACCGCAATAGGCAATGTTAGCACACGTCTTGTTCCTACAACCGTGGGCACTCGTTATTACCATCGCGCACGCTTCTTTCAATTAGAATGCGTGTTCCCATCCAGCGCACACATGTTGATCTATCTAACTATTTTAGTTTGTTGTGGCTAATCGCAAACAGTTCATCCATGTGAAGTGTATGCCATCAATCGCAGACACTTTGATCTGGCGACCCGTTTCTGTTATGTTGCCTAATCGCAAACAGTTAATCCTTCTGAGGCGTATGCCCTCAATCACACACACCTTGATCTGGTTGACCGTTTCTTTCGTGTTGCCTAATCACAAACAGTTCATCCGAGTGAACCGTATTCTCTATATCACACACGCCTTCATCAGGCTGCCCATTTCTTTTGTTCAACTTCACCACAAACAGTTCACTGGACTGAACTGTATGCCCTGGATCGCACACGCAACTTAAATCTGAACCATGTTTGATGGCTCCGCCATCGCAAAAGTTTCGAACCTTTTTTGACAGTTCTTTTACACCACCATTTGTGATTATTGCATCGCACACAGTTTCATCGAAGGGTCTCTGATTGTAGTGTCGCATTAGCAGCATCCTGTAGTAATGTTATATTGCAATGGGAAGAGGTGCTTTGTAGTGAGTTCGATCTTAATGTGCTTAATCCTAGTGACAGAAAGGGAAACAACACGTATGTACCGTTGCTACTAAGGATAAAACAATGGGGTCTATCTCTACATAGATAGATCTTGTCTACATCATGTCATCGTTCTTATTGCATTACTCTATTTCTCCATGAACTTAATACACTAGAAGCATGCTGGATAGCGGTCGATGTGTGGAGTAATAGTAGTAGATGCAGGCAGGAGTCGGTCTACTAATCTTGGACGTGATGCCTATATAATGATCATTGCCTGGATTTCGTCATGAGTATTTGAAGTTCTATCAATTTCCCAACAGTAATTTGTTCACCCACCGTTTGCTATTTTTCTCGAGAGAAGCCACTAGTGAAACCTACGGCCCCGGGTCTCTTTCTCATATTATTTTCCTTTGCGATCTATTTTCCTTTGCGTTTATTTTCAGATCTACTAAACCAAAAACCCAAAAATAATTTGCTGCAATTTATTCTTATTTATTTATTTGCCGTTCAATCTATCAATCTACTACAAATTTACCTCACGCCCGTTTGCCTATCTTGAGGCGCCGTACCCCTGAAGTGATGACAACCCCTTTAACACGTCGGGTTGCAAGAAGTTGTTACTTGTGTGAAGGTGTTGTTTACATTGTGTTGCTTGGTTCTTCTACTGGTTCGATAACCTTGGTTTCATATATGAGGGAAATACCTACCGCCGCTGTGCTGCATCATCCCTTCCTCTTTGGGGAAATACCGATGTAGCTTCAAGCGACATCAAGAGGAATTTATGGCGCCATTGCCGGGGAGGATCTTCAACATATACCAGGTTCCTAATCACAAATCTCATCTCCTCGTAATTTACATTATTTACCATTTGCCTCTCGTTTTCCTCTCCCCCACTTCATAAAAATTTACCGTTTTATTCGCCTCTTGTCGGTGTCAAAACCAGCGGATCTCGGGTAGGGGGTCCCGAACTCTGCGTCTAGGCCGGATGGTAACAGGAGGCAAGGGACACGAAGTTTTACCCAGGTTCGGTCCCTCTCGATGGAGGTAAAACCCTACGTCCTGCTTGATTAATATTGATGATATGGGTAGTACAAGAGTAGATCTACCACGAGATCAGAGAGGCTAAACCCTAGAAGCTAGCCTATGCTATGATTGTTGATGTGTATGTTGTCCTACGGACTAAAACCCTTCGGTTTATATAGACACCGGAGAGGGTTAGGGTTACATAGAGTCGGTTACAATGGTAGGAGATCTGAACATCTGTATCGCCAAGCTTACCTTCCACGCCAAGGAAAGTCCCTTCCGGACACGGGACGGAGTCTTCAATCTTGTATCTTCATAGTCCGGGAGTCCGGCCGAAGATATAGTTCGGCTATCCGAACACCCCCTAATCCAGGACTCCCTCACCTCTCTTTTTCCGTTCGCCATTTTCTTGCCGGATCTGTTTTTGTGTGCATTCCTGTTTGCGTAATCATGATGCCTGAAAGAAAATATTATGATGTTCCTTACCCCAACATTTTTCTTGAAATTGAGAAAAGTACTAAGGAATATATGACTACACAATTTGAGAATAATAAGTATTTTACCGAAGAACTTAAGGAACACTCTGTTGTGCTTGATGCTATAACAAAACAACTTGATGATATTAGTAGAGAAGTTTGCAATCTCCAATCTAAGTATGCTTTTTCTGAAAGTTTTCTAGGAAAAATATCCGATGCACAAGCTACTCTAGTTAATCAAATGGCCACTAAACAAATCTCACTAGAGGATAAAAGTGATGAAGATCTTAAAATGATTGGTGTTTCTTCTATTGATTCCTTGTTTAATAAAATTAATATTGATGAAAAAGGGACTGGAGAAGAGTCAACTTTAGGTAGAAGGCGTCCCAATATTTCGGAGGGTGAAAATCTTGTTGAGAAAATTGATAAAGTGGGTTTGAAGAGGTCAAAACTTTAGCTAGTGATGTGCCCACTCTTTTGGATTACAAAGACTTTAATTATGATAGTTGCTCTTTGATTGATTGTATTTATTTTTTGCAATCCATGATAAATTCACCCCATGCTTATGAACAAAATAAAGCTTTTATTAAACATATTGTTGATGCTATGATGAAAGCTTTTAAAGAAAAATTGGAATTAGAAGTATCAATTCCTAGAAAATTGCATGATGAATGGGAACCTACTATTAAAGTCAAGATAAAAAATTATGAGTGTTTTTCTTTGTGTGACTTGGGTGCTAGTGTTTCTACAATTCCGAAATCTTTATGTGATGTGATTGGTCTTACCGATCTTGAATCATGGTCTTTGAATTTGCATTTGGCGGATTATACTATTAAAAATCCTATGGGAAGAATTAATGATGTTCTTATTCTTGCAAATAGGAATTATGTGCCCATAGATTTTATTGTTCTTGATATTGCTTGCAATCCGTCTTGTCCAATTATTCTTGGTAGACCATTTTTACGCACTATCGGTGTCGTGATTGTTATGAATGAAGACAATATTAAGTTCCAATTTCCTTTGAGGAAGGGTATGGAACACTTTCCTAGAACAAGAATTAGGCCACCATATGAAACAATCATGAGGGCATCTTATGGATCTCGAACCAAAGATGACAAAACTTAGATCCTTGCTTTATGCCTAGATAAGGGCATAAAACTATAGCGCTTATTGGGAGGCAACCCAATGAATAAATTTTATTTTTGATTTTTTCTTCCTGTTTTTGAGTGTCAGCACAATTATGCTACTGTTATGATTGTGTTTTTATGTTTTAATTAGTGTTTGTGCCAACTAAAGCCTTTAGGATCTTCTTGGGTGATAGTTGTTTGATCTTGCTGAAAAAACAGAAACTTTTGCACTCACTAAAATAATTATGATTTTTTATCAGAGAGCGATAAAATGCCCATTCCACTTGCAGTAGATCAACATACAAATTTCTCAGGTCCTCCTAATTTTTCAGAACTTTTGGAGTTACAGAAGTATTCGAAATAGTGAGATTGCTACAGACTGTTCTGTTTTGACAGATTATGTTTTCTTTGTGTTGTGTGCTTATTTTGATGGCTCTATGGTTTTATTTGATGAGTTTTTGCCATAGAAAAGTTGGAATACAGTAGATATAATACAAAAACAAAATAATAATTGGTTTGATACAACACTTATAGTAGTGATTTATTATTCTTATACTAACGGATCTCAAGAAGGTTTTGTTGAGTTTTGTGTGATTGAAGTTTTCAAGTTTTGGGTTATCTTACGTTGGATGAAGGAATAAAGGATAGAAGAGCCTAAGCTTGGGGTTGCCCCGGTATCCCAAGCTATTATCCAAAAATGAGCAACCAACTGAGCTTGGGGATGCCCCCGAGTGGCATCCCCTCTTTCTTCTAACGACCATCGATATTTTACTTGAAACTATATTTTTATTCGTCACATGATATGTGTTTTGCTTGGAGCATCTTGTATGATATGAGTCTTCACTTGTTTTATTTTGTGTCTTGAGTCATCAATCCTTTCTGGACACACCTATCTGATAGAGACAAAATTATGTCATGACTTGTTAGAATTGCTCTCTAAGCTTCACTTAAATTTTTATGAGTTATGGACTTGCGCTAGTGCTTCACTTATATCTTTTTGAGCACGGTGTGCTTTAGTATTTTTCAAGAAATTCTCTCTTGCTTCACTTAAATTAATTTGAGAGAAAGAAATATTATACTCATGATCTTCACTTATATTTGTTTGAGCTTATGAAAAGCAACATATGAAAATTAGTCCCAAAGTGATAGATATCCAAGAAGGATATAATAAAAACTTTCATGAAGATCATTGGACAAAATAAACTTGATTCTTAGTAATAGTTTTGATATATGATGATGTGATATGCGAGTCATGTTGATGAGTAATTATGATTTAGTAAGAATATTGTTGTTAAGGTTTGTGATTCCCTGTGCAAGTACGAAAGTCAATAGTCATGCAATGACATTATATCCTACTTGTGGTGCATTATTCGGTGTTATTTATGCTTAATGCTTGCTTATGAGATTATCTGTTTCTTGGTTGGTCGCTTCCCAATCTTTTGCTAGCCTTCACTTTGCACTAAGTATGATCTCTACTTGTGGATCCAAAAACCTTTAAACCAGTTTTGCCACATGAGTCCACTATATCTACCTATATGCGGTATTCTTTTGCTGTTCTAAGCAAATTTGTATGTGCCATCTCTAATTTTCAAAATAAACTTCTCTTTTGTGTGTTTGCTTCGCTGACAGAGTGGTGAGGGGTGGCTAATATTTTCCATGCTAGATGTGTTATTCTCACGATGAGTGATTATTCACTTGTCATTGCACGAGAGTAAGGCAAAGGTATTATGGATGCCCACTCCCGAAATGCAAAAAATGAATTTACTTTGTGTTGTCAAATAATAAATTCCTTGGAAAGTGTTGGTACGGAGGGCAACCGTGGCTATGGCTAGCCATGGAAAGTAAAGTATGGTGGAAAAAGGAATAAACTTTATTTGATGTTTGGGAACCGCCTATGATATATATATGCATGGAAAGTATTGGGAACTCTAAGTCGTTTTCGTTGGTGGGATGGATACACCTCCCTAAATATTTTTATCTCTAAGTTTTTCGCTTTGAGTTCTGGCACCTCCACAAATCCCTACTTCCCTCTGCGAAGGGCCTTTCATTTACTTTATGCAATTTTTATTCTGAGTCTCCATCTTCTCTTATAAAAGCACCAACTAGGAGGCAATATGATCGTACTTAAGTATTGGGTATATCTAATATTCGACTGTGTTTCATGAATGGATCAATGGTTGAGCATGACGGGCTAGGGATAGCTTATTTTAGTGTTGATATTTTGAAAGACATGGTTGCTTGTTGATATGCTTGAGTATCTAAATTATCATGTCAAAACTAGACTATTGCTTTGAACAACTAAAAGTCCAAATGTCCATGCCATAAAGGAAAGAAATATGATATGACATGTTAGGCAGCATTCCACATCAAAAATTCTGTTTTTATCACTTACCTACTCGAGGACGAGGAGTTAAGCTTGGGGATGTTGATACGACTCCAACGTATCTATAATTTTTGATTGTTCCATGCTGTTATATTATTGATCTTGGATGTTTTATAATCATGCTTTTTATAGTCATTTTATATCATTTTTTGGTACTAACCTATTGACATAGTTCCAAGTGTCAGTTGCTGTTTTTTCCATGTTAATTACACCGCAGAAAATCAATATCAGACGGAGTCCAAATGCCCCGAAACTTTATGGAGAGTTTTTATGGGCCAGAAGGAACATAATGGGCCTTGGCTGCGCCTGGGGGTGCCCTGAGGTGGGCACAACTCACCAGGGCGCGCCAGGTGGGCCAAGCGCACCCTGGTGGGTTATGCCCACCTCGGGTGCCCCCGGACCGCCTCTTTGCTCTATAAATACCCCAATATTTCCAGAACCCTTGGGGAGTCGACGAAATATTCATCCAACCGCCGCAGAGTCGAGAACCACCAGATCCAATCTAGACACCATCTCGGATGGGGTTCACCACCTCCATTGGTGCCTCTCCGATGATGCGTGAGTAGTTCTTTGTAGAACTTCGGGTCCGTAGTTAGTAGCTAGATGGCTTCATCTCTCTCTCTCTCTCTTGATTCTCAATACAATGGTCTCTTGGAGATCCATATGATGTAACTCTTTTGTGGTGTGTTTATTGGGATCGATGAACTTTGAGTTTATGATCAGATCTATCTTTTTATATCCATGAAAGTATTTGAGTTTCTTTGATCTATTTTATGCATGATTTCTTATAGCCTCATATATATTCTCCGATATTTGGGTTTTGTTTGGCCAACTTGATCTATTTATCTTGCAATGGGAAGAGGTGCTTTGTAGTGGGTTCGATCTTACGGTGCTTGATCCAGTGACAGAAAGGAAAACGACACGTATGAATGTTGCTACTAAGGATAAAATGATGGGGTCTATCTCTACAAAGATAGATCTTGTCTACATCATGCCATCGTTCTTATTGCATTACTCCGTTTCTCCATGAACTTAATACACTAGATGCATGCTGGATAGCGGTCGATGTGTGGAGTAATAGTAGTATATGTAGGCAGGAGTCGGTCTACTAATCTTGGATGTGATGCCTATATACTGATCATTGCCTGGATATCATCATGAGTATTTTAAGTTCTATCAATTGCCCAACAGTAATTTGTTCACCCACCGTTTGCTATTTTTCTCGAGAGAAGCCACTAGTGAAACCAACGGCCCCCGTGTCTCTTTCTCATATTATTTGCCTTTGCGATCTATTTTCCTTTGCGTTTATTTTCAGATCTACTAAACCAAAAAACCAAAAATACTTTTCTGCAATTTATTCTTATTTATTTATTTCGCTTTCGATCAATGAATCTACTACAAATTTACCTCACGTCTGTTTGCCTATCTTGAGGTGCCGTACCCCAGAAGGGATTGACAACCCCTTTAACACGTCGGGTTGCGAGAAGTTGTTACTTGTGTGCATGTGTTGTTTACGTTGCGTTGCTTGGTTCTCCTACTAGTTCGATAACCTTGGTTTCATATCGGAGGGAAATACCTACCGCCGATGTGCTGCATCATCCCTTCCTCTTTGAGGAAATACGGACGTACCTTCAAGCGACATCATTATAGCGATTGACAGAGTTCATCAGTCACGGCCACCAGGCTACAAGGGCTTTGTGATGAACTATAATATGCAAGGGATGGAGAAAATGATCCCTGAGCTCTTCGCGATGCTTAAGGTCGTGTAAGTAGAAATCAAGAAAGAGTATCATGTTTTGATGGTCAATAAGACCACCAGTTTCAAGAAGAAAGGCGGGCGAAAGAATGGGAACTTCAAGAAGAGTGGCAAGCCAGTTTCTGCTCTTGTGAAGAAACCCAAGGCTGACCCAAACCTAAGATTGAGTGCTTCTATTGCAAGGGGAATGATCACTGGAAGCGGAACTGTCACAAGTACTTGGCAGATAAGAAGGCTGGCAACATCAGCAAAGGTATATATTATATACATGTTATTGATGAACAAACTAGCAAAGGAAAGAAGAATGGTGGCGGAAAAGGTTAGCAGCAAGGCAACCGGGGCACAATGGCAACCATGGTGGTCAAAACAATGATGGCAAGTGCAAACACCCGAAGGGCGGCTTAGACCTCGTTGCTAATACTAATATTGGTTACAAGGGCCAGAGACAGAATAATTCTGGGAGGCCATTCAATGCAAATAAGGCTCCTAATTTTGAGGGAGCCCTCAAAGGTCCGTGTCCAAAGCATAGTACCCCGAATAGGCCGGAAATTCACTCTTGGGAAAATTGTCACATCATGCAGGCTTATCACAATCAAGTCCACCAGAACCATCAGGGTGGTGGTGGTGGAAACCTTGTGAAAGTGCAACTAATCGCCGGGTGGTTTTGGTAATTCATAACAACATACAGTTCATTGAACTAATATCCATTCAAGATAAATATTTCAGGATGTTCAATGATTGGCATGGCATGGACTAGAGATGTGGACCCCTCAAAATGATAAGGACAAAGATTGGCAAAAGCTCAAGACTCTTCATTTCTATTTAAGTGATCCAAGATCACATTGAGTCCATAGGAAAGCCAATACTATTAAAAGGCGACAAGGTGTTGCTTCATGGTCTACTTGCTCAAAGTGCTTAGTGATACTGATCCAAAACCCTTAGCCACTTTCTCCATCCAAATATGTCATAACTAAAATTCCAAAATTGACCCCGCTGATTCTTTCTATCCGGAGCCACCGACTTCATTTGACATAGCCACTGCCAGAAATCCTAATAGTTCGGTGTTGGGAAACGGAGCATGTAATTTCAAAAAAAATCCTACACTCACGCAAGATCTATCTAGGATATGCATAGCAACAAGAGGGGGAGAGTGTGTCCATGTACCCTCATAGACCTAAAGCGGAAGCGTTTGACAACGCGGTTGATGTAGTCGAACTTCTTCTAGCTCCGACCAATCAAGTACCGAACGTACGACACCTCGGAGTTCTGCACATGTTTAGCGCGATGATGTCCCTCGCCTTATTGATCCAGCAAGGTGTCAAGGAAGTAGATGAGTTCCAAATCAGCACGATGGCATGGTGACGGTGATGGTGAAGTGATTCTCACAGGACTTCACCTAAGCACCACAAAACTATGACCGGGGGTGTAAACTGTGGAGGGGCGCGCCACACACAGCTAATGATTATTGTTGTATGTTCTAGGCGCCCCCTCCCCACATATATATAGGTGGGAGGGGGAGGAGAGGCAGCTAGGGGCGCCCTAGGGTTGGCCGTCGCCCTCTAGGAGCCCTTCCTTGCCCTGCGCCCCCTTTCCATGTATGCATGAAGGGGAAGGAAAGAGGGTGGGTGAGGGAAGGAAGTGGGAATCCTAATCCACACTTTCCTTTCCCTTCCCCCTTTTCCTTCTCCTCCTCCTATAGACTTATAGGGTGCACCAGCCCCTTGTGGGCTGGTTTGTTCCTTCACAAGGCCCATATGGACCATAGGATTGCTGGGGGTACCCGAAACACCTTTCGGTGACCCGATAAGTGCCCGATACCCTCTGGAACACTTCCGGTGTCTGAATACCATCATCCTATATATATATATATATATATATCAATCTTTACCTCTCGACCATTTCACGACTCCTCATCACGTCTGTGATCTCATCCGGGACTCCGAAAAACATTCGGTCACTAAATCACATAACTTGTACAATACTAAATCGTCATCAAATATTAAGCGTGCGGACCCTACGGGTTCGAGAACTATGTAGAGATGACCGAGACACCTCTCCAGTCAATAACCAATAGCGGAACCTGGATGCTCATATTGGCTCCTACATATTCTACAAAGATTTTTATCGGTTGAACTGTTATGACAACATACGTTATTCCCTTTGTCATCGGTATGTTACTTGCCCGAGATTCGATCGTCGGTATGTTCATACCTAGTTCAATCACGTTACCGAAAAGTCTCTTTACTCGTTCGATAATCCATCATCCCATAACTAACTCATTAGTCACTTTGCTTGCAAGGCTTCTTATGATGTGTATTATTGAGAGGGCCAGGAGATACCTCTCCGATATTCAGAATGAAAATCCTAATCTCGATTTATGCCAACCCAACAAACACCTTCGGAGATACCTGTAGACACTACTAGGGAAAACCTTATACACAGAATATTACCAGCAGCGCTCTTTAAAATATGACGCTACTGCTATTTAGCAGCAGCGCGTTTCGTGAAAACACGCTGCTGAATAGAAAATAGCAGTAGCACGTCATCTCTAAACCACGCTGCTGCTCCCATTGCCATGACCTCGCCGTCCAGCTAGTTATAGCTGTAGTGCCTTATGCCTTACCCTGCTACTGCTATTCTCCTTAGCTGTAGCGCTTTCTCATGCCTGCGCTACTACTAGCCCTACCTTATCCCCACACGTACGACTGACCTTGTCTCTCTCACTCACTCTTCCTCTCTCAGTCACTCCCGCCCGAGCCGATAACCGTTGTCGTTCGTCGCCGCCACCGCCGTCGTCCGTCCGCCACCAAGGTACTCCCTCCTTCCGTCCCTCCTCCTCCCACCGTGCCCTCCTCCCTCCTCCTCCCTCCTCCGCCGGCAGCCCTCCTCCCACCGCCCCTCCCTCCTCCTCCTCCGACCGCCCCTCCTTCCTCCTCCTCCGGCCGCCCCTCCCCCTCTGCTCTCCTCCCTCCCTCCCTTGTCTCTATTTTTGCAAATCATAGGTAACTAGTTTATTTAGTAAGTGATTATTTGTAACATCCCAAAATTCTAAATTTTGGAATATTATGAACACATAGATAGATTGATTGATTGTTTGATTGATTGCATGAATTGAGTGAAATTCGAATTCTTTTTGAAAGTTAAATGAGAGGGAATAAAAGGACTTTCCCAAACTTTCGTATTTGCTTTCTGATCTCTATGAATTCAAATGCTTTTCAAACACTAAACCCCGGAGAGAAGATGACATGACTTCTTCCATTTATTTAAATGACAAGGGGTGTTGAAAATATTTGAATTTCATTTGAAAATATTCCAATTCTGAAACTTTATGCGACTCAATGATTTTCACGAGAGAAGATAAAATGACTTCTTCAAATTATATGAAATATGAGTTGGGAGTTTCAAAGAATTAAATTCAAAGTTCTTTTGAATTTATTTTCAATTTGGAATATTAGATCATCATGTTTATCTTATTTTCTTGCATTTTGGTCGATCCTAGAAATTTCACGCAACTCAAGGACCTTCGGAGAGAGTTGGAGATTTCGTTATTTTCATATTTGAGAGGTTTTCTCGAATTGAAAAGAGGATCATTTGATTTATTTATTTCATCTTCAATAATTTTTCCGATGTCAAAATAAGAGAGAGGGAATAATATGACTTTCCCAAATTTAGGAAAAATGAAGATTTAATAAATAGATCAAATTTTGTTTTGGTGTTTGTTTGCATTTTATTTGGATAGGGAAAAATGCGCGTTTTCAAAAATTGCATTTTAGGTCCGAGAAAAGTTCATTTTGTTCGACTCATTTTTAGGAGTCGGGGAAAATTTACTTTAGAATTTTTGGAGTTCGTTTAGTTTAGTTTTCTTTTGTTTTTCTGCGCGCGAAATCTGTAAAAAAAAAATTCTGGAGCAAGGCCAGCCGGGCCTAAGGCCCAAGCCACCAGCCGGCCGAGGCCAAGGCCATCGCTAGCGCCCCAGCCTCCCCGTGCGCAGGCGCCAGGCGCCAGGGAGCCGCCGCCTCTTTCTTTTAGGAAATCCTAGTAGGACTTTTGTCCTACTTCCGTTTATTTTTCTAGATCTTTCCTACTCTTATTCTTATTTCTTGTCCCCTACCCCAAGTCTCCTCACCCCTTCCCAATATAAATATCCAACACCCCCCTCTCCCCACACAAAATCCCAAGCCCCTCTGTCCTCTCCAAGCCACGCCCCACCCCGCGCCTCTCACCCGCGCCGCGCCTCTCGCCCTGCGCCGCACCTTGCCGCATCGCCGCCGCCCTGCGTCATCGCCCTGCGCCGCACCTTGCCGCATCGCCGCCGCCCTGCGTCACCGCCACCGCCACACCTTGCCGCACCGCCGCCGCCCTGCGTCACCGTCGCCGCCCTGCGTCACCGCCACCGCCCCACCTTGCCGCGCCGCCGCCGCCCTGCGTCACCGCCACCGCCGCACCTTGCCGCGCCGCCGCCGCCCTGCGTCACCACCGCCGCCGCCTTGTGCACCGCCGCTGCTGCCCAACGCCGCCGTTCGCCGGAGGTACCGCGCCGCGTCTCTTCTTTCCCTCGGTTCGGTTTTTCTTATAAACCGTTCCGATTCTTTTCTTCTCTACCGATTCGTTTTCTTTCCGATTTTTCGCTAAACCGTACCGGTGTTCTAGATCGGTTTTTCGTTTTGATCTCTTTTCCGAAAACCCTAGATTGGTTTTCGTTCTTCTTTCGGACCGTTCGTCTCAACGAACGTGATCACCGATTATTTCCCGGTTAACGACGCCTGTTCGTATAACCGTTCTTCTTTTTCTTCTCGTCGGATTTATTCCGCGATCGCGATCTCAGATCCGATCTTCGCTCTAGTTTATCTTCTCGCTCGTTTATCGGAATCAGGTGATTCAAGCGCCTGGAGTTTCATCTCGAAACCGCCGTTCCGTCTAATCAACTTGAACAAGCTTTTGCTACAGTAAAATTTGACCTAGTTTCAACTTGCTAGAACCGAGTTGTTTTCTTCTGCCGTTTGTTTTTCGTCGTTTGTTCGGCTCGTTCTTTCTTTGCAACCGGAGTTCTTAAGTTGAACTTTCTGGTTTGTTCTCTCGTTCGAGTTTTACTTGTGCATTAGATGAGTACTTATTGTGTGGTTACTATTGTTTGCTTACGATAGATTGACCGGAGTGTGACGAGTAGATCTATCAAGAGTTTTAAATGCGAATCATCTTCATCTACATTGCAGGCAAGTTCACACTTTGATCATACCTTTTCTACAACCCAGTTTTATTGCATTAGATCAATCCTCTCACACATTGCATGATTAGGATCTAATTAAACTGTGGGATGGGAAGTAGATGAGGTAGTACCTATTACCTGTATTATTATGAAACCTTTGGGAGTTACTCTACGTTTGCTTATTATGCCATGCTATGCTAGTAGACGTGGATTGGGTGAGTGATATCCATGACAGATGTGAGATTGATAATTTTAATGGTTTATCTAAGGTGGCAACTTAAACACACATCTGGGTGGACTGAGGCACCTGATGTCTATCAGGACTTGCCTGTTGTTTTTGGACCGCCACCCAGGCTCAAAGGGATCATAAGATAATTCATGCTAGAAACTTCCGTGTGCAGCCACATGCCACTATGGGCTCTGGCATAGTTGACTAAGTTGTGCGAACTCTTACGGGGTGGACTAGCAGATGTAGGGGATGTAGGTGTACCGGTCTACCCCACATGTAAGGTGCTAGTGCTTCTGAAAGAATATGTCTCGGTCATCCGTTTCTCAAACACCATGTAGTGCGAGAAAACAAACGGAGGCGATCGAGTCATGTGGGGAAAAGTGCGCAAACCTCTGCAGAGTAACAAACTAATCATGATTAGCCGTGTCCTCGGTTATGGACAACTTGAGTATCTAGTACTTGAATATCATTGTGAATCTCAACATGTTACTTCTAATTAATGTTATTGGGTTTTAATTACTTTTAATTGGGATTGAGAATGCTGTCAACCATTCTCAATGTTTCACAACCACCATGATAGTAAATAAAATTTATTCCTTTGCAGTAGGGAAAAACTGGCTTTACGCAAAAACCTTATAACCATAGAGCTTTTCCACCAGCCATATATGCATGTAGTGATAGCCATTGTTCATCATTTCTCTATGGTGTGAATTTGCCAGTACATTCAATGTACTGACCCGTTTCGGGCTGCAACGTCTTCATGTTGCAGGTTTCTTACGACGAGTAAGTGATACGTTAGGGTTACGATTTCTACACTCAACTTTGCCGTTGGTGTTGATGGGAATCCACAACCTTGTTGCTTCCGCTATTTGGATTGAGGTAATAGTATTTACGTTACTTTATACATGTGATTTACCTCTGTTATAAATCCTTCGAGTACTGTGTGTGTCAGCATACCGATCCAGGGATGACACATAAGCACAGAGACTTGATCCATTCGGGTCGGGTCGCTACAAGATGGTATCAGAGCACATGTTGACTGTAGGACGTGACCCTAGAAACTGGCAAGCCCATAGCAAAGATTTTTCTCTACAACTTTTCCTTTCAAAAAGATCTTTTACCTCTCTTCTCTTCTGAGCTTATTCAAAAATTCCCTTTAGTGAGACCATACCCCTTTCCCCTTTTGACCATTCGAAGATTCGACGGATGAGACCACTCCAAGAAGTACAAGATATCGGACAACTGAGACCACTATGGAATGAAGGAGATTTTACCATACATTATGATAATGGAAACTACAACGGTTGAAGACCGAAGACAAGTAGAATTTGAAGGCTCTGAAGAATCCCTAGATTTGTATGACATAGGAAGGCTACCCTTATGGAACTTGGCAGATTATGGAAGTTTTCAATACCCGAGATCAAGGTGTATCGAAGAAAGACTGAAACAAGGAGCATGAGAACTCAAAGTTCTGTTAAGAAAAACCCTAAGGCAGAAGATATCAACTATGGAATGATAGCTCATGAATGACAAGAGCAGAAACATGGTTATCCGTAATGTCATCGCCCGCTGATGCTACTGTCACCGTGCTGAGTTAAGGATGCATTTCTTCAGAATGGATTTGATGGAAGAAGGCTGATGGAGCACCTAATAGTAAGATGAAGTTTTAACCCTAGCCGGTGTATCACCAGGATCTGGAGTATTACATCAAGAAGTTTAAGGTGGAGCTCCAGGAAGCCGTATTTTGACAAGGAGCATTTCGTGAAGAACTCAGGAACCAAAAGCTGAAAGCAGCCAAGCTAGAGAAGTAAAACCTTGAGATACCGGAGATTTGTCAGGAACTGGAGGACGGTATGACCATGGTTCATGTGAAGGATGTTGAAACCTAGAAGTTTGGAATGCAATTCCAGAATATTCAAGGATGTCACAAGAGACTTCGCGTCAACAGAGTTGATCTGGCAAAAGAACTTGAGAAGGACAAGCATGATTGAAAGAAGCCATTGGAGGCATGAACAAGACTTGAAGAGTTTGGCGACGTTGACCTTTAGAAGACCAAACACCTGTTATATACCTACGTTAGATGCGATGATTATGAGCTGTCATTTGTTTGATGTTTTTTCGACAGCCACAACAAAAATCTGTCTTTTCAAAACTATTGTTTGCATTTTGTGTATCCCTCTCTATCTCCCTTATCTCACCCTAAACCCACATGGACCCAATAGAGGATGAATGAAGATGAGCTTATATTTTCTGGACCGATTGGAGACGGACCGATGGATTCAGAACATGGAGGATCATATGGAGAACAACCCTATAGTTGGAAAGGATATGGCCCAGCATGCTCTTCAATGCTTTGAAAGAGGTGCTGCTACTTGGTGGAGGATTTACCAAACCATCAATGGATGGCAAGGAGTAACCACTTGGAAAGAATTTAAGTTGACTCTGCCAAAGTCTCGGCTTGTTTCCCGGAAGTTGAAGCCTTATGGAAAGGACATGAAGAAACCTTGTGCATGCAAGATTTGTGGAGAAATAGGACACAACCCTAAAGAACACAAGGATGAATGCCCTAACTGTGAAGGAAGTCACCCCGTTGAAGAATGCCCAACTAGGAAAATTACTTGTTTCTTGTGTGAAGATACTACCCACTATCCTGCTCAGTGTCACATTTACCCCTTGGTACAAAGAACCATCCAGCAGAAGGAAGAAGCAATGAAAGGAGCCCTTATGGAAAGTTTAGAAGAACCCGTGATGAAGGAAGATGTGGAGGACACACCCAAAGAAGAGCCAATTAAACCCTGCACTAAGTCATGCTATTCATGTGGAGAAGAAGGACACATGTCCCAGAATTGTATGAATGGGAATTTAGTAGAATTCCCGACAGAGGAAATAGAGTATGACCCACAGGAAATAGGAGCCCTGATTGGAATGGAAAAGTCCAGAAAGAGAAACCGATTGGATTCCAGGAGGAACCTGAGTCATATCATCTGTTACAAATGCAAGGAGTCAGGGCACTACCTCAGCAATTGCCCACAAATGGAGCCAAGGACCCAAGTAGGCTATATAATCACAAGGAAACCTCGAAACTTGCCCGAAGTAATATGTTTCCGTTGTAATGGAGCAGGGCACTTTGCCAGAGGTTGTCCGAAGGAGAAGGAGACTTGTGATAAATAGTTGAGTTTGTAACAGAAGTAATATAGTAGTGGTAGTGAGAACATTTTCTTTTATATTGAGGTATTGAGTTGAGGCATGTAATGGAAAAACAGGAGATTGTAATCATTTGAGAAGGAATAAAGTAGCATCGTTGGTACTGATATGGATTTTATGAGTTGTTACTCTATGAAGAAGAATTTTGACCATTTTGAGGATAAGAGAAATATGGTCTATGGAAGATTGTGCATTTTAAGGGTGAAAGTACCCTATAAGAACCTTTGACCCCCAGAAAGGATAAAGATACTCCACTGCGTGGATTTTGGACAAAATGAATACGAGTTTTGTCTCGATATGTGTGATGCCCCAAGAGTATGTGGGATGAAGTTGGAGACCGACAGTTGTTTGGACCAAATGTGATCAAGGAGTCAGAAGAGAATGTTAAGTTGATTCGAGATAGGCTGAAGGTAGCTCAGTCCAGGCAGAAGAGTTATGTAGACTCACAAACTCAAGGAGGTAGTCTATGAAATTGGAGACAGAGCATGTCTTCATGTGTTCCCTCTGCGAGGAGTTAAACGGATTGTAGTTCAGGGACAGTTAGCCCCGAGATTTGTAGGACCATACCGAGTTTTGGAGCGTATGAGAGAAGTGGCCTACAAGTTGGAGTTACCCGAAGGACTGTCAGGAGTTCAAGATGTGTTTCACGTTTCCCAGTTGAAGAAGTGCCATGCAGAGATGGCCAATATTCCCGTGTAAGGACGCTTGACCCTGGAAAGGATAATGATGTGGAATATGGACTCCATAAGTATAAGTTTTTATCTCGGTATGAGGGATACCCCGAGGATGAAGAAATAAATTACTATTGGATATAAAGGAGGTATGATGTTGGAAATATGGATCAATGGAAACTCCATGATGAGTCTGAGTAATCATGTCCTAGTTTGGTGACAATAGAAGGAAGGAAGACAGTACAATTGGATGGATTTAAGAATACTAGGAAGTTGGATGTTGGAATAACGATCAGTTGCCCCGATGATGAGTTCAAGATTTGCAAGTGATGAGATGGGCCATAACCCACAGGCCCCAGGACCTGCCAAGAAGCAAGAACATTCTTGCTGAAGGAAAAACCCTGAAAGAAGTTACGATTTTATCGACAGACGATTTTATAGGAGTAACGCAAACCTGAGAGTTGTGAAGGAACGATAGATGTTTGTCTGGCTTGTAGAATCCATGGATTATCCGAACTTAGTTCGTCGACAAGAGAAATTCTGCAATGCTTGTGAGGATGACCGAGTGTTAGAATGCGAGATTCGCTAAACTGTATACATGGTAATGATTTGGGTGCGGGATGGATTGATCACCATACCGACTAACTCTTATTATTAGCCTTGCTATATGGGATGGTAAATCTGAGTGACTTGCCTATAGTAGAGAGACGATGATATTAAACCTTGTTAAACCTTAGAATGGTATACGTAATTTTTCCCTTGTACACGGCAGCTTTTGCCAACCGTAGGTTATACGGTGAGGATCAACCCAGACCCATTTCCTGCAGGAGAAACCACAAATTGTTGACCACCATGAGATATCGATAGTTGTTTAGTTTTGGCGCCAGACCGTCAGCTAAGAAGACCCAATCTCGGAAGAACCTTACCAAGATGAAAGGATAGAAGAATTGTGGTATAGGTTATGCCACTACCATAAGAGCTCAGAGAAGGAATTTTCTCGAGGATCTAAGAAGACCGACACTGTCAAGAATAACGATGGAGTATATGAGTATTGATGGAACAGTAACGATGTTTCTAAGGGTGGTAGCACCCCAGACCCTGTGTGATGATCGATGGATTTTGAGGAGACCCCCAAACCCTAACCTTTTCTTGCTAGCCTCTCTGAATCTCGAGGACGAGGTTCCTTTTAAGGGTGGTAGGTTTGTAACATCCCAAAATTCTAAATTTTGGAATGTTATGAACACATAGATAGATTGATTGATTGATTGTTTGATTGATTGCGTGAATTGAGTGAAATTCGAATTCTTTTTGAAAGTTAAATGAGAGGGAATAAAAGGGCTTTCCCAAACTTTCGTATTTGCTTTCTGATCTCTATGAATTCAAATGCTTTTCAAACACTAAACCCCGGAGAGAAGATGACATGACTTCTTCCATTTATTTAAATGACAAGGGGTGTTGAAAATATTTGAATTTCATTTGAAAATATTCCAATTCTGAAACTTTATGCGACTCAATGATTTTCACGAGAGAAGATAAAATGACTTCTTCAAATTATATGAAATATGAGTTGGGAGTTTCAAAGAATTAAATTCAAAGTTCTTTTGAATTTATTTTCAATTTGGAATATTAGATCATCATGTTTATCTTATTTTCTTGCATTTCGGTCGATCCTAGAAATTTCACGCAACTCAAGGACCTTCGGAGAGAGTTGGAGATTTCATTATTTTCATATTTGAGAGTTTTCTCGAATTTGGAAAAGAGGATCATTTGATTTATTTATTTCCATCTTCAATAAATTTTCCGATGTCAAAATAAGAGAGAGGGAATAATATGACTTTCGGAAATTTAGGAAAAATGAAGATTTAATAAATAGATCAAATTTTGTTTTCTGGTGTTTGTTTGCGTTTTATTTGGATAGGGAAAAATGCGCGTTTTCAAAAGTTGTGTTTTAGGTCCGAAGAAAAGTTCATTTTGTTCGACTCATTTTTAGGAGTCGGGGAAAATTTACTTTTAGAATTTTGGAGTTCGTTTAGTTTAGTTTTCTTTTGTTTTTCTGCGCGCGAAATCTGTAAAAAAAAATTCTGAAGCAAGGCCAGCCGGGCCTAAGGCCCAAGCCACCAGCCGGCCGAGGCCAAGGCCATCGCTAGCGCCCCAGCCTCCCCGTGCGCAGGCACCAGGCGCCAGGGAGCCGCCGCCTCTTTCTTTTAGGAAATCCTAGTAGGACTTTTGTCCTACTTCCGTTTATTTTTCTAGATCTTTCCTACTCTTATTCTTATTTCTTGTCCCCTACCCCAAGTCTCCTCACCCCTTCCCAATATAAATATCCAACACCCCCCTCTCCCCACACAAAATCCCAAGCCCCTCTGTCCTCTCCAAGCCACGCCCCACCCCGCGCCTCTCACCCGCGCCGCGCCTCTCGCCCTGCGCCGCACCTTGCCGCATCGCCGCCGCCCTGCGTCATCGCCCTGCGCCGCACCTTGCCGCATCGCCGCCGCCCTGCGTCACCGCCACCGCCACACCTTGCCGCACCGCCGCCGCCCTGCGTCACCGTCGCCGCCCTGCGTCACCGCCACCGCCCCACCTTGCCGCGCCGCCGCCGCCCTGTGTCACCGCCACCGTCGCACCTTGCCGCGCCGCCGCCGCCCTGCGTCACCACCGCCGCCGCCTTGTGCACCGCCGCTGCTGCCCAACGCCGCCGTTCGCCGGAGGTACCGCGCCGCGTCTCTTCTTTCCCTCGGTTCGGTTTTTCTTATAAACCGTTCCGATTCTTTTCTTCTCTACCGATTCGTTTTCTTTCCGATTTTTCGCTAAACCGTACCGGTGTTCTAGATCGGTTTTTCGTTTTGATCTCTTTTCCGAAAACCCTAGATTGGTTTTCGTTCTTCTTTCGGACCGTTCGTCTCAACGAACGTGATCACCGATTATTTCCCGGTTAACGACGCCTGTTCGTATAACCGTTCTTCTTTTTCTTCTCGTCGGATTTATTCCGCGATCGCGATCTCAGATCCGATCTTCGCTCTAGTTTATCTTCTCGCTCGTTTATCGGAATCAGGTGATTCAAGCGCCTGGAGTTTCATCTCGAAACCGCCGTTCCGTCTAATCAACTTGAACAAGCTTTTGCTACAGTAAAATTTGACCTAGTTTCAACTTGCTAGAACCGAGTTGTTTTCTTCCGCCGTTTGTTTTTCGTCGTTTGTTCGGCTCGTTCTTTCTTTGCAACCGGAGTTCTTAAGTTGAACTTTCTGGTTTGTTCTCTCGTTCGAGTTTTACTTGTGCATTAGATGAGTACTTATTGTGTGGTTACTATTGTTTGCTTACGATAGATTGACCGGAGTGTGACGAGTAGATCTATCAAGAGTTTTAAATGCGAATCATCTTCATCTACATTGCAGGCAAGTTCACACTTTGATCATACCTTTTCTACAACCCAGTTTTATTGCATTAGATCAATCCTCTCACACATTGCATGATTAGGATCTAATTAAACTGTGGGATGGGAAGTAGATGAGGTAGTACCTATTACCTGTATTATTATGAAACCTTTGGGAGTTACTCTACGTTTGCTTATTATGCCATGCTATGCTAGTAGACGTGGATTGGATGAGTGATATCCATGACAGATGTGAGATTGATAATTTTAATGGTTTATCTAAGGTGGCAACTTAAACACACATCTGGGTGGATTGAGGCACCTGATGTCTATCAGGACTTGCCTGTTTTTTTTGGACCGCCACCCAGGCTCAAAGGGATCATAAGATAATTCATGCTAGAAACTTCCGTGTGCAGCCACATGCCACTATGGGCTCTGGCATAGTTGACTAAGTTGTGCGAACTCTTACGGGGTGGACTAGCAGATGTAGGGGATGTAGGTGTACCGGTCTACCCCACATGTAAGGTGCTAGTGCTTCTGAAAGACTATGTCTCGGTCATCCGTTTCTCAAACACCATGTAGTGCGAGAAAACAAACGGAGGCGATCGAGTCATGTGGGGAAAAGTGCGCAAACCTCTGCAGAGTAACAAACTAATCATGATTAGCCGTGTCCCCGGTTATGGACAACTTGAGTATCTAGTACTTGAATATCATTGTGAATCTCAACATGTTACTTCTAATTAATGTTATTGGGTTTTAATTACTTTTAATTGGGATTGAGAATGCTGTCAACCATTCTCAATGTTTCACAACCACCATGATAGTAAATAAAATTTATTCCTTTGCAGTAGGGAAAAACTGGCTTTACGCAAAAACCTTATAACCATAGAGCTTTTCCACCAGCCATATATGCATGTAGTGATAGCCATTGTTCATCATTCTCTATGGTGTGAATTTGCCAGTACATTCAATGTACTGAACCGTTCCGGGATGCAACGTCTTATGTTGCAGGTTTCTTACGACGAGTAAGTGATACGTTAGGGTTACGCTTTCTACACTCAACTTTGCCGTTGGTGTTGATGGGAAACCACAACCTTGTTGCTTCCGCTATATGGATTGAGGTAATAGTATTTACGTTACTTTATACATGTGATTTACCTCTGTTATAAATCCTTCGAGTACTGTGTGTGTCAGCATACTGATCCAGGGATGACACATAAGCACAGAGACTTGATCCATTCGGGTCGGGTCGCTCCAAGATGGTATCAGAGCACATGTTGACTGTAGGACGTGACCCTAGAAACTGGCAAGCCCATAGCAAAGATTTTTCTCTACAACTTTTCCTTTAGTAAGTAGTTAATAAAACTAGTTTATTTAGTAAGTAGTTAATAAAACTAGTTTATTTACTGTTAGGATTATATATAAGATATTTTCAAATGTTTTTTTTTCATATTTTGAACCATTGAAATGCAATGACCATCGATAAGTGGCCTATGTTTTGCCGGAGTGTTGATTAATTTCCGTTCCGGCAAATTTCATGCGCTCGATATGTCCTTTTTTAGCAAAGGTCATGCCAGATTTTTTGGGTTTTGCCGTCGAGTTATAATCTTTGAATTTTGAACACAGGAGATGTCTGATGACGATGGGATCCCGGAGTGTGTGTACTGCTACGATGACCGAGGTGTGTGCGATAGGTTTCCTCACCTGCAAAACGATAGGTTTTTCACCGTCAAGCTGGAAGAGACCTTCGATGTTTGTACGGTACACAACGACAAGCATTTCATTGTATTTAATATCATCACTAGTGCTTCTTTTGTTCAACGTGTAATTTATGGATTTTTTTCAATTCGAGTAGTAAATCCCGTGCCATGCTAGACCATATGTATTGGAGAAGCTTGGTTTTGGTTTAGATGACTTTGAGAATGTGGAGACGAGGAGGGCTCACTTAAGAACTGAACATGGTTATGAGTTTCTGGTTAAATTCTACAATGCGGTCGATCGCTCCCATTTTGGTTGCTCTAATTGGGAAGCTCTCTGCAAGTCATATGGATTTGAGGAGGGAATGCAAACAAGATTTTATATTCGTCCCAAAGATTATGATGATGATGATAATATCGACATCTGGGTGGATGCGGATATGCCTCCAGTTTTGCCTAGATGTGAGTTTGCCAAACTAATTTGTTAAGTTCACTAATTTATGTTGTTAAGTTAAAACTATTTGGTGTTCGTCCGTACTAAACTTATTTATTTATAATTTTCAGCTTATTTCTTATCTTCAAGAAATACTCAGAAGGTAGTAGACAACACATACTACAGCTATGACTCCAAGCTTAATTGTGAGGAGAAAGGTTATCTTGTCTCATTCATAGAAGATGTTGAGGCCTTCAAAAATAGTCACTCTATCAGCCCAAATTATACTAGATACGTGCCACTAGTCCATACATTGCTTGATGATAACTTCATTGCCAAAAACTTGGTAAGATTTTGTTAATGATGGTAACTTCATTGCATACATTATTCTTAAGTAAACCATTGCTAACTATATATGTTACTATTCCATTTTTGAACAGAGGCTCCCGAAGCAGGTTGTGCCTGATATGCTATTTACTGAAGGTGATATGCATATGGTTAGCTTACGACCAACTCCTTCGGAGGCTTACCATACTGCATACTCGATTTCTTCAAATGATGGAAGGCTCAAAATCAAAGAATGGAGCAAAGTGATGAATGCGCACACGCAAAAAATTGGAGACAAAATGAATGTGCGCAAGCCACAAGTTGGAGATAGGTTTATGTCCATTCTCCACTATGGTGAAGGACTGGTTTATCTGTTTTATGGTATTTTAGCTAGGAGAGAGGAGTAGGTCCTAAGTATTAAGAACAATTAGTTAGTGTTGATTATATATGACTACAATGTCTTAGACTTGATGGTGATGCTGAGTAGGAGTAGTGATTATGATTACTATGACGATGAGGAGGAGGAGTTGTTATTATAACTAGTGATGAAGTTGTTATATGACATTGGACGAAAATGATGATTATGAGGAGTTATGTGAGAATGATGTATTATTATGATAAGTTGTTAATGATATTATGATGATGATGATAAGTTATTATGTCATTGGGTGAAAGAACCGTCGATTAGTTTCAAATGGATGGATCCAAAGTGACCATTGGTTACTTTGGATCCATGCACTTGAAACTAATCCAAGGTTCTTTCACCTAGTGATTTAATAACTCATTATGATGTAAAAACAATCTCTAAATTGCTAATGTATGAAAAATTGTATACAGGTATATGAATACGACCTAAAATTCAAGAGAAATGGAATAGGGAATAATAGTAGTAGCGATTGTTTTCGAAAGCGCTACTAGTAATTAGAAGTAGCGCTTGACTAGGCAAGCGCTACTACTAAGTAGATATAGCAATAGAGAGTGCCTGTAGGCGCTATTGCTAAGCATTAGCTATAGCGCCTTATCAGTAGCGCGCCTACCCGCGCTACTGATAGGCCAAAAACCGGCGCTACTATCAGGCTTTTCCCTAGTAGTAAGAGCATCTTTATAATCACCTAGTTACGTTGTGACGTTTGATATCGCCAAGGTATTCCTCTGGTATCCGGGAGTTGCATAATCTCATAGTTGAAGGAATATGTATTTGACATGAAGAAAGCAATAGCAATAAAACTTGAACGATCAATATGCTAAGCTGACGGATGGGTCTTCTCCATCACATCATTCTCCTAATGATGTGATCCCGTTCATCAAATGACAACACATGTCTATGGTTAGGAAACTTAACCATCTTTGATGAATGAGCTAGTCTAGTAGAGGCTTACTAGGGACACGGTGTTTTGTCTATGTATCCACACATGTATCAAGTTTCCAGTTAATACAATTCTAGCTTGAATAATAAACATTTATCGTGATATAAGGAAATATAAAATAACAACTTTATTATTGCCTCTAAGGCATATTTCCTTTAGTCTCCCACTTACACTAGAGCCAATAATCTAGTTCACATCGCCATGTGATTTAATACCAATAGTTCATATTGCCATGTGACCAACACCCAAAGGGTTTACGAGAGTCAATAATCTAGTTCACATCGCTATGTGATTAACACCCAAAGAGTGATCATGTTTTGCTTGTGAGAGAAGTTTAGTCAACGGGTCTGCCACATTCAGATCCGTATGTTTTTTGCAAATTCTATGTCTATAATGCTCTTCATGGAGGTACTCTAGCTAATTTCTCCCACGTTCAATACATATCTAGGTTGAGACTTAGAGCCATCTAGATCAGTGTCAAAGCTTGCATCGACGTAACTCTTTACGATGAACTCTATATCACCTCCAGAACCGAGAAACATTTCCTTAGTCCTCTCTAAGGATAATTTTGACCGATGTCCAGTGATCTAATCCTGGATCACAATTGTACCCCCTTGCCAGACTCATGGCAAGGTACACAATAGGTCAGGTACACAACATGGCATACTTTATAGAACCTAAGGCTGAGGCATAGGGAATGACTTTCATTCTCTCTTTATCTTTTGCCGTGGTCAGGTTTTGAGTCTTTACTCAACTTCACACCTTACAATACAGGCAAGAACTCCTTCTTGGACTGATCCATTTTGAACTCCTTCAAAATCTTGTCAAGGTATGTACTCATTGAAAGTCTTATCAAGCGTCTTGATCTATCTCTATAGATCTTGATGCCCAATATGTAAGAAGCTTCATTGAGGTCTTCTATTGAAAAATTCTTATTCAAGTATCCTTTTATGTTGTCCAAAAATTCTATATCATTTCCGATCAAAATATGTCATCCACATATACTTATCAGAAATGCTACAGAGCTCCCACTCAATTTCTTGTAAATACAGGCTTCACCAAAAGTATGTATAAAACCATATGCTTTGATCACCTCATCAAAGCATATATTCCAACTCCGAGATGCTTGCACCAGTCCATAGATGGATCGCTGGAGCTTGCACACTTTGTTAGCACCTTTAGGATCGACAAAAACCTTCTGGTTGCATCATATACAACTCTTCTTTAAGAAATCACATTAAGGAATGCAGTTTTGATATCCATTTGCCAGATTTCATAAAATGCGGCAATTGCTAACATGATTCGGACACACTTAAGCATTGCTACGAGTGAGAAAATCTCATCGTAGTCAACACCTTGAACTTGTCGAAAACCTTTTGCGACAAGTCGAGGTTTGTAGATAGTAACACTACCATCAGTGTCCGTCTTCCTCTTGAAGATCCATTTATTCTCGATGGCTTGCCGATCATTGGGCAAGTCCACCAAAGTCCACACTTTGTTCTCATACATGGATCCTATCTCAGATTTCATGGCCTCAAGCGATATGTCGGAATCTGGGCTCATCATAGCTTCTTCATAGTTTTTAGGTTCGCCATGGTCTACTAACATGACTTCCAGGACAAGATTACCGTACCACTCTGGTGCGAAACATGCTCTGTTCGACCTACGAGGTCCAATAGCAACTTGATCTGAAGTTTCATGATCATCATAATTAGCTTCCTCTCCAGTTGGTGTAGGCATCACGGGAACAGATTTCACTAATGTGCTACTTTCCAATTCAAGAGAAGGTACAATTACCTCATCAAGTTATACTTTCCTCCCACTCACTTCTTCCGAGAGAAACTCATTCTCTAGAAAGGTTCCATTCTCAGAAATAAAGATCTTGCCTTCGGATCTGTGGTAGAAGGTGTACCCAATTGTTTCCTTAGGGTATCCTATGAATATGCACTTCTCCAAGTTGGGTTCAATTTTATTAGGCTGAATCCCTTTGACATAAGTGTTGCAACCCCAAACTTTAAGAAACAACAGCTTAGGTTTCTTGCCAAACCAAAGTTCATACGATGTCATCTCAATGGATTTAGACGGCGCCCTGTTTAACGTGAATGCAGCTGTCTGATACGTCTCCAACGTATCTATAATTTATGAAGTATGCATGCCAATATATCATTCTTGGATGTTTTACAATCATTTTATAGCAACTTTATATCATTTTTGGGGACTAGACTATTGACCCAGTGCCAGTTGCTGTTCGTAGAAAATCAATATTAAACGGAGTCCAAACACCGCGAAACTTTTTGTGGATTTTATGGACTAGAAGACTCCCCATGGGCCAAAGCAGCACCCGGGGGCCCCCTAAGGGGGGCACAACCCACCAACGCGTGCTAGGGGCCTGGCGCACCCAGGTGGGTTGTGCCCACCTCGGTTGCCTCCTGTACCCCTTCTTTGCACTATAAATGCCCAAATATTCCGAAACCCCTCGGGGTTAACCTAGATCAGAAGTTCTGCCGCCGCAGGGCTCTGTAGCCACCGAAAACCAATCTAGACCCGTTCCGGCACCCTGCCAGAGGGGGGAATCATCTCCAGTGGCCATCTTCATCATCCCGGCGGCCACCACGATGAGGAGGGAGTAGTCCACCCTCGGGGTTGAGGGTTTGTACCAGTAGCTATTTGCTTAATCTCTCTCTCTCTCTCTCGTGATATATATCATGGGCTTTGTTAATATAGTCGGATCATATGATGTTTATCCCCTCTATACCCTTGTTGTGATGAATTGAATCTTT
The DNA here is from genome assembly GCF_003073215.2 of Triticum urartu. Taxonomy (NCBI): domain Eukaryota; kingdom Viridiplantae; phylum Streptophyta; class Magnoliopsida; order Poales; family Poaceae; genus Triticum; species Triticum urartu. Next base: position 262,608,836 of record NC_053028.1, on the reverse strand, counting down.
ACCTTTTGAAGTTTTGTCTTGTCGGATTGAATATTCAAATATGAGAACACATGATGTATGTCTTGCAGTATGAATACTTGAGGTGACAATGGGGTATCATATTGATTCACTTGATATTGTTTTGGCATTCAACTCGTGGATTCCCACGGTGACATTGGGATAATCTATGCATAGGGGTTGATGAACATTCTTATTATCTTTTCTCCGATAGAAACTTTGGGGTCTCCTTGTAGTTATTTGTGTTGGACTGAGTATTATGAATATGAATTTGCTTTGGTGTTATTTTAGTACGAACTCTAGGATAGATCGAACAGAAAAATAGCTTTGTGTTATTTTAGTACGAACTCTTGAATAGATCGAACGGAAAGAAAAGCTTTGAGGTGGTTTTGTACCCTACAAACAATTTCTATCTTTTGTTCTCTGCTATTAGGAACTAGGGAGTGATTCTTTATTGCACTTTGAGGGATAATCATATGATCCAACTATGTTAGCACTGTTGGGAGATTGCACTAGTGAAAGTGTGGACCCTAGGCCTTGTTTTAAGCATTGCAATACCGTTTTTGTGCCCGTTTACTATTTGCTACCTTGCTGTTTTTATTTATTCAGATTATAAAAATATATTTCTACCATCCATATTACACTTTTATCACCATCTCTTCGCCGAACTAGTGCACCAATACAATTTTCCATTGTATTGGGTGTGTTGGGGACACAAGAGATTTCTTGTATTTGGTTGCAGGGTTGTTTGAGAGAGTCCATCTTCATCCTACACCTCTCATAGATTGATAAACCTTAGGTCATCCATTTGAGGGAAAATTGCTACAGTCCTACAAAACTCTGCACTTGTAGGCCCAACACGTGTCCACAAGAATAAAGTTGCGTTGTAGACATCAAGCTCTTTTCTAGCGCTGTTGCCGGGGAGGTGAGTGCTTGAAGGTATATCTTTAGATCTTGCAATTGAATCTATTAGTTTCTTGTTTTATCACTAGTTTGGTTTATAAAAGAAAACTAAAAAATGGAATTGAGGTTGCATCATATTATTGATCATCTTTATAATATCTTTCTTGAAAATGACAGTTCAGAAAATTGTGCTCAATTGTTAGAAGAAGTTAATAAAATGCTTGGCACAAAATATTTGAATGATGAGCATGATTGCAATGTTGTTAGTGTGAATTCTTTGAATATCCAAAATACTAATGACGATTGCACAAGTCATGACAAAAATGTTTCTTATAAGTATGTCACTTTTTGCGGAATGAATTGGGAGTGCCTTTGCACACCAAAAAGGGAAGATAGATTTTGTAAGAAGCATAAATATTTAGAAATGAAAAAGTTGCAAGAGAGGCTAGATGATTGTGCTAAAAGATGTGATTTTTCGCCATCCTTGTGAACTTTGCAATGAACGTGGTCATTTAAATCTCCAATGCAAATTGTTTCATGATCAGATCGTGTCCAAAAATTGTGATAACTTGATTTCCCTTGAGCATCATAAAGAGCTTAGTCTTCTTTTGGGGTATGAAGAAATGAAACGTATAACTAAGGGTTTTCCAAATCCCGAGAGATTTCTTGATTTTGATCTAGTGGAAATTTATATGTTTTGTGCAGTAAATTGCATTGAGAATCCTTATATTGCCAACTATCTAAAGACAAGAAAACAAACATAATACGAAGAGAGTACTAATGAAAGGGAAAATATTTCCCAATACCCTCCTAGTGTTTATTATGATGAATCAGGTAACGAGGAGGAGCTTCCGATCCAATCAATATCTTCAACAAGAAGCTTGAACAAATTAATTAAACCCACACATGGTGTGGTGAAGAAGAAGAAAAGAAGAAAGAATAGAGGTAAAAAGGTATCTCTCCCAAATAATGTTGCTCCCATCACCATCGTGCCTCATGAAAGTGAATCAAATATGTTGATGGAGGATGATAATTTTGTTATGCCTATTGCTTGTTGTGATGATTATGATTGGGAAGACAACGATATACCTTATGATCTTGAAAATCTTTTTAGCACTTGCTTGGAAGATGTACCACCCACAATGCAGCTATATCTCCCACGTGTCGGGGCACGACTTAGAGGCATAGCCGCATGGTAGGCATGTCGCAAGAGGGGTAATCTTTACACATCCCATGTACTGAATAAGAAAGGGATAAAGAGTTGGCTTACAATCGCCACTTAACACAATACATAAATAAACCATCCATCATATAAGATACAAACAAAGGTCTGACTACGGAACCAAAATAAAGAAATACAACCCCAAATGCTAGATCCCCGATCGTATCATGTGTCTGTTGGAAAGATATCCTACGATATACTTGAATTCCCACTTATAAACTCCCAAAACTTTCTGGTTATGCAATCAGGTCTTGGGGATACAGGGGAAGCATAATATCCCACCCAAACTAACAATTCCTACATCCAGCTGTATCCATCCTTCAACACATAACCAAGAAACCTTCGGAAATCGTTTACCTCAACCTTCGAAAAGCATCCGTTATACGAGTTATGGCAATACTCCCGAACACCCGCCCCAGTACTGGGTGGCGTCGAGGTTATCTCACCAACAAATGCATAAAAGATATTTTCGATGTCGACGAACTCAGGTATTCCAGAACTACAATGATAAAATTGTGACGACAACACCTCGGAGCTCAACTCCCCGGGACACTGCCACAACCCCTAAATTTTAGGAGGCACCAAGAACAATGTTCTCGTCACAAGACTACCGGAACGATTCAAAGATACCCGCGTGATCCTAAAAAACAATTTTTTGAAATTTGAGGAGCAAAGAGTCAAAACTTCTACGTCAAGAGGCCTCACCAGAGCGACGGAGGGACTGAGGAGTAAAAAGAATTCTACTCTCCGATATATATAATCCTAAGACTCAGAACATTTTGTTCTAGACTCAACAACGTCAGCGATTCGATCAAGCAGGGGGCTCCTAAGTCGGGCATGGCTCTGATACCAACTTGTAACACCCACAATGCGGCTATATCTCCCACGTGTCGGGGCATGACTTAGAGGCATAGCCACATGGTAGGCATGTCAGAAGAGGGGTAATCTTTACACATCCCATGTACTAAATAAGAAAGGGATAAAGAGTTGGCTTACAATCGCCACTTCACACAATACATAAATAAACCATCCATCATACAAGATACAAACAAAGGTCCGGCTACGGAACCAAAATAAAGAAAGACAACCTAAAATGCTAGATCCCCGATCATCCCGACTGGGCTCCAGTACCGATCAACTTGAAACGAAACAACACAACGAACACGATCTTCATCGAGCTTCCACTTGAGCTCAGTTGCGTCATCTACACTGGTATCATCGGCACCTGCAACTGTTTGGAAGTATCTATGAGTCACGGGGACTCAGCAATCTCACACCCGCGAGATCAAGACTATTTAAGCTTAAGGGTAGGAAAGGGTAGTGAGGTGGAGCTGCAGCAAGCACTAGCATATATGGTGGCTAACTTACGCAAAAAAGAGCGAGAAGAGAAGCAATGCAATGGTCGTGAAGCTAGAAGTGATCAAGAAGTGATCCTGAAACTACTTACGTTCAAACATAACACAAGAACCGTGTTCACTTCCCGGACTCCGCCGAGAAGAGACCATCACGGCTACACACGCGGTTGATGCATTTTAATTAAGTTAAGTGTCAAGTTCTCTACAACGGGACATTAGCAAATTCCCATCTGCCACATAACCGCGGGCACGGCTTTCAAAAGTTCAAACCCTGCAGGGGTGTCCCAACTTAGCCCATCACAAGCTCTCATGGTCAATGAAGGATATCCCTTCTCCCAGGAAGACCCAATCAGACTCGGAATCCCGGTCACAACACATTTCGACAATGGTAAAACAAGACCAGCAAAGCCGCCTGATGTGTCGACAATCCCGATAGGATTCACACGTATCTCGTTCTCAGGACACACCGGATATGTCAAGCTACGAGTAAAACCATCCCTCAAGTTGCCCGAGGTGGCCCCGTAGGTTCCCCAGTTCGGACCAACACTTAGAGAAGCACTGGCCCAATAGGAGAAAAAAACAAAAGAGTGGGGTGCTGGGGTCAGCTCACCCAGTGGGCCTTGGCCCGTTTTAGTGTAGGAGTGGGCTGGCTTGGGAGGCCGGATCTGGCATGGGTCTTCGGAGGCTGCGGTGGCCCAGGCAGGAAGCGGTTCGACGTGTGCGCTAGCACGTTCGACTCAGAGGGTCAATGCGGGGCGCACCTGGCTCGTCCTCGAAGCAGAGGAAGCAGGGACGCGACGACGCCGACAGAGTTTGGCGACGAGGATGGCATGTAGGTGAATGGAGGTTGGCGGCGGCTCGTGAGGCAGGGCCGGGGAGGTCCAGGACGCAGGGATCTGGCATGGTGGCTCATCTGGTCTCGATCCGGGTGGTGGGAAGCAGCGGTGTCTCGATGAACTTGGCGGCGGCCATGGCGTGGGTCCACCGACGAGGTAGGAGGGAACGAGTCGAGGGACTCGAGGTCGACCGGATATGGGCCGAGATGGGGCACGCTGGCGTCGAGGAACTGGCGGCGTGAGGTTGCCAGGCTCCGGCTGGGCGCTCCTGTGAAAGACAGAGAGGGAAAAGTGAGGAGCAGAGGAGAAGGGTGAAGAAGGTCAGCGAAGGAAGGAGAGATGGGGAGGGCGCGGGGCTCATCTGCTTGCGGTGCTCGACGGTGGAGGGAGTTCCGGTGGCATGGCTGGCCGGCGGGCTGCTCTCCTGCTCGGGATGGAGGAAGGAGGAGGGCTTGCGTGAGGCTTTGGCGGAAGGAGTAGGGCGCGGGGTTCTGCTGGTGCTCCGAAGAAGATGGAGGCGACGGTGTGAGGTGCTCGGAGAGGAGCCGAGGAGTGCGCTGGTTCGGGAGCGAGCTCTTCTCGCTCGGGCTTCGATCTAGAACGGGCAGGAAGGCAGAGGGGGGTTGGATTGAGGGGAGACCTCGGGTGGAGTCCAGTTGGTGTGATTGGATTGGGGGGGGGGATGAGGGGATCCCGAGGAAGAAAGGTAGGTGGGTGGCGGCGGTGGATGAGATGGATGTGACAAGGGGGAGAAAATTTAGGGTTGGACCTCGTGTAAATATAGCTGGTGGATTTGGTTAGGTGCATTTGGTCCCTCCGATTTTAATCGGACGGTCGAGAATAATTAGCTTAGGAGAGTTCAACGAGAAACCGATGATGATTTATGGATGTTTGGGGATGATTCGGACCCAGCAGTGACGACTGCCCGGGTCGGGTCCGGGACAACTTTTGGACGCACGCGCGAGGAGAGCCGTGGCTGACGAGAAAGCTTAGGTTGGTCTAGTGGTAGGTAGTGGACTGTGTAGACGGTCTAGGGAGGAAAGAGGGGGAAAACCCGGCAACAGTTTTCGGAGACCGAAAATGTCTGACATTAGATCGACTATATTGCGGCCATAGTTATCCGTTGGGGCATCAAACGGACTCCGGATGTGATGAAACTTGACAGGCCGTCTACCTACACTAAAACAAGACCGCACACCAACTTTCATCCCATTCTAAGAACATTTTTCGGCCACTTATAAAATACTATTTCGGACGAGCCGCGGGCGCATGCAAGTGTGTCTGGGCTCGGAACGGAACAGGGGAAACCCGGACGGATGCAAGTTTTGAAAACATGATGATGCAATGCACATGATGACATGGCAAGAAGCAACACGCAAGCAAAATACAAGGCAACAACAGCGAATAACTGGAAGACACCTGGCGCATCGGTCTTGGGCGCTACAGAACAATATGATAATAATGTTTGCTATACTATTGGTGCCATTCATGATATTGATAAGAATGATTGTGATGATATGCAAAACCACAAGCTTGGTGATGAATATGATATGCTTGAAGATTTATTTGCTAGAAATAATGCTTTTCCTAAGCTTGGGGATGCTTTGCTTAATGAATATGATCCTTTGATTCCTTCTACTTTCAATAAAAAAATTATTATGATGATAGCATGCCTCCTATTTATGATGATTACATTGTTAAAGTGGGTTTGGAAAAGTGTCAACTTTAGGTAGTAGTGATCCCACTTTTTGGAGGGTGTTGGATCTTATTACAATACTAATGAAAGTGGATTTGGAGAGGTCGTGACTTTATTTAGTGATACATCGACTGTTTTGGAAGAGGTTTCAATTAACTATGACAATAAAGTTGCTATCTATGATGGTTATTATGATGACATGTTGATATGTCTCCAACATATCTAGAATTTTTGATTGTTTCATGCTATTATATTATCTGTTTTGGATGTTTAATGGGCTTTAATATGCTCTTTTATATTATTTTTGGGACCAACCTATTCACCAGAGGCCCAGTGCCAGTTTCTATTTTTGCCTATTTTAGAGTTTCGCAGAAAAGGAATACCAAAGGGAATCCAAACGGAATGAAACCTTCGTGATGATGTTTCTTGGACCGAAAGCAAACCAGAAGACTTGGAGTTGAAGTCTGGAACTCCGTGAGGCAACCACGAGGGAGGAGGGCGCACCCAGGGGGGTAGGCGCTCCCCCCACCCTCGTTGGCCCCATGTTGCTCCACTGACGTACTTCTTTCGCCTATATATACTCTTATACCCTAGATCGATCACAGAGAGCCACGAAACCACTTTTCCAACGCCGCAACCATTTGTACCCATGAGATCCCATCTTGGGGCCTTTTCCGGCGATCTGCCGGAGGGGGAATCGATCACGGAGGGCTTCTACATCAACACCATAGCCTCTCCGATGAAGCGTGAGTAGTTTACCACACCTTCGGGTCCATAGTTATTAGCTAGATGGCTTCTTCTCTCTCTTTGATTCTCAATACAAAGTTCTCCTCGATGTTGTTGGAGATAGATTCTATCTAATACTCTTTTGCGGTGTGTTTGCCAAGACCTGATGAATTGTGGGTTTATGAACAAGATTATCTATGAATATTATTTGGTTCTTCTCTAAATTCTTATATGCATGATTTCATATCTTTGCAATCTCTTCGAATTATCGGTTTAGTTTGGCCTACTAGATTGATCTTTCTTGCAATGGGAGAAGTGCTTAGCTTGTGGTTCAATCTTGTGGTGTCCTTTCCCAGTGACTGTAGGGGCAGCAAGGCACATATTGTATTGTTGCCATCGAGGATAAAAAGATGGGATTTATGTCATATTGCTTGAGTTTATCCCTCTACATCATGTCATCTTGCTTAATGTGTTACTCTGTTCTTATGAACTTAATACTCTAGAAGCATGCTGGATAGCGGTCGATGTTTGGAGTAATAGTAGTAGATGCAAAATCGTTTCGATCTACTTGACAGGGACGTGATGCCTATATTCATTATCATTGCCTAGATATTCTCATAACTATGCGCTTTTCTATCAATTGCTCGGCAGTAATTTGTTCACCCACCATAATACATGCTATCTTGAGAGAAGCCACTAGTGAAACCTAAGGCCCCCGGGTCTCTTTCTTATTATATTGCATCTCTTTTATTTACATCGCATCTCGTTTACTATTTTGCAACCTTTACTTTCCAATCTATACAACTAAAATACCAAAAATATTTATTTTACTATCTCTATCAAATCTCACTTGTGCGAGCGACCATGAAGGGATTGACAACCCCTTTATCCCGTTGGTTGCAAGGTTCTTGATTGTTTGTGCAGGTACTAGGTGACATGTGCGTTGTCTCCTACTGGATTGATACCTTGGCTCTCAAAAACTAAGGGAAATACTTACGCTACTTTGCTGCATCACCCTTTCCTCTTCAAGGGAAAACCAACGCATGCTCAAGAGGTAGCAAGAAGGATTTTTGGCACCGTTGCCGGTGAGATCCATGCCAAGTTAAGACATACCAAGTACCCATCATAAAATCTTCTCCCTCGCAATACATTATTTGCCATTTGCCTCTCATTTTCCTCTCCCTCACTTCTAAAATGATTTTCGAAAACCTTTGCCTTTTATTCGCCCCTCTTTTGTTCGCCTCTTTCGCTTGCCTCTTATGTGTTTGTTCTTCGTGCAGTTTGTTGCCATCATGTCTGAAACTAGGGAGGTTATCATTGAAAAATATAGTAGTAATTAGGGGGGAAACTTTGATGATTTTGCTTATTGTAGCGACCCGACCCGAATGGGTCAAGTCTCTGTGCTTACGTGTCATCCCTGGATCGGTATGCTGACACACACAGTACTCGAAGGATTTATAACAGAGGTAAATCACATGTATAAAGTAACGTAAATACTATTACCTCAATCCATATAGCGGAAGCAACAAGGTTGTGGATTCCCATCAACACCAACGGCAAAGTTGAGTGTAGAAATCGTAAACCTAACGTATCACTTACTCGTCGTAAGATAATCCTGCAACATGAGACGTTGCAGCCCGAAATGGGTCAGTACATTGAATGTACTGGCAAATTCACACCATAGAGAATGATGAACAATGGCTATCACTACATGCATATATGGCTGGTGGAAAAGCTCTATGGTTATAAGGTTTTTGCGAAAAGCCAATTTTTCCCTACTGCAAAGGAATAAATTTATTTAACTATCATGGTGGTTGTTGAACATTGAGAATGGTTGACAGCATTCTCAATCCCAATTAAGTAACAATTAAACCCAACAATATTCATTTAAAGTAACGTGATGAGATCAACAGGATAATCCAAGAACTAGATACTCAAGATGTCCATAACCGGGGACACGGCTAATCATGATTAGTTTGTACACTCTGCAGAGGTTTGCGCACTTTTCCCCACATGACTCGATCGCCTCCGTTTGGTTTCTCGCACTACATGGTGTTTGAGAAGACGGATGATCGAGACATAGTCTTTCAGAAGCGCTAGCACCTTACATGTGGGGTAGACCGTACCACCTACAACCCCTACATCTGCTAGTCCACCCCGTAAGAGTTCGCACAACTTAGTCAAGTATGCCAGAGCCCATAGTAGCATGTGGCTGCACACGGAAGTTTCTAGCATGAATAATCTTATGATCCCTTTGAGCCTGGGTGGCGGTCCGAAAAAAAACAGGCCAGTCCTGATAGACATCAGGTGCCTCAATCCACCCAGATGTGTGTTTAAGTTGCCACCTTAGATAAACCATTAAAATTATCAACTCACATCTGTCATGGATATCACTCATTCAATCCACGTCTACTAGCATAGCATGGCATAATAAGCAAACGTAGAAGTAACTCCCAAAGGTTTGATAATAAACAGGTAATAGGTACTACCTCATCTACTTCCCATCCCACAATTTAATTAGATCCTAATCATGCAATGTGTGAGGATTGATCTAATGCAATAAAACTGGTTGTAGAAAAGGTATGATCAAAGTGTGAACTTGCCTGCAATGAAGATGATTCGCACTTAAAACTCTTGATAGATCTACTCGTCACACTCCGGCCAATCTATCGCAAGCAAACAATAGTAACCACACAATAAGTACTCATCTAAAGCACAAGTAAAACTCGAACAAGAGAATGAACCAGATAGTTCAACTTAAGAACTCCGGTTGCGAAGAAAGAACGAACCAAACAAACGACGGAAAACAAACGGCGGAAGAAAACAACTCGGTTCTAGCAAGTTGAAACTAGGTCAAATTTTACTAAAGCAAAAGCTTGTTCAAGTTGATTAGACGGAACGGCGGTTTCGAGACGAAACTCCAGGCGCTTGAATCACCTGATTCCGATAAACGGGGGAGAAGATAAACTAGAACGAAGATCGGATCTGAGATCGCGATCGCGGAATATATCCGACGAAAAGAAAGAGATGAACGGTTAAACGAACGGGCGTCGTTAACCGGGAATAATCGGTGATCACGTTCGTTGAGACGAACAGTCCGAAAGAAGAACGAAAACCGATCTAGGGTTTTCGGAAAAGAAACCGAAAAAGAAAACGGAAAACTGATCTAGGGTTTCGGAAAAGAAACCGAAACGAAGAATCGGAGAGAAAAACCAGAAAAGAAAACCGGAACGGTTTCTTTTAAAAGAACCTAACCGCGGGGAAGAAAAAGAGAGGCGCGGGGCTACCTCCGGCGAGGCGGGGCGAACGGTGGCGACGGCGGCGTGCTAGGGCGGCGGCGGTGGCGCTATAGGGGCGGCGGCGGCGGGTGAGGGGCGCGGGGTGGGGCGCGGCTTGGGGAGGAGAGGGGGTTTGGGTTTTTTGGTGTGAGGAGAGGGGGTTTGGGTTTTTGGTGTGAGGAGAGGGGGTTTGGGTTTTGGTGTGAGGAGAGGGGGTTTGGGTTTTTGGTGTGAGGAGAGGGGGGGTCTATGGGGGTAATTTATATAGGAGAGGGGAGAGATTACTTGGGGTAGGGGACAAGAAATAGAGTACGAAAAGGAAAACGAAACAAGGAAAGGGGGGGGGGCTAACCAGAGTCCTAGAGGGACTCGGCTAGAGGCGAGGCGACGGCCTGGCGCGCTGCGCCTGGCGCCTGGCGCAGCGCTGGCTGGGGGCGGTGGCTGGCTGGGCCTTTGGCCCGGCTGGCCTGCGGGAGTCTTTTTTTAACGTTACGCGCGCAGAAAAAACAAAAAAGAAAATCTAAACGGGCTCCAAAATCACTAAAGTAAATTTTCCCCGGCTCCTAAAAATGAGTCGAACAAAATGAACTTTTCTCCGGACCTAAAATGCAATTTTCGAAAACGCGCATTTTTGCCTATCCAAAGAAAAATGCAAATAAACTCCGGCAAAACCAAAACTTGATCTATTTATTAAATCTTCATTTTTCCTCAATTTTGGGAAAGTCATATTATTCCCTCTCTCATATTTTGATATCGGAAAATAATTGAAGATGAAATAAATAAATGCAATGATCCTCTTTTCAAATTCGAGAAAACTCTCAAATATGAAAATAACGAAATCTCCAACTCTCTCCGAAGGTCCTTGAGTTGCGTGAAATTTCTAGGATCGACCAAAATGCAAGAAAATAAGATATGCATGATGATCTAATGTATAACATTCCAAATTGAAAATAAATTCAAAAGAACTTTTGAATTTAATTCTTTGAAACTCCCAACTCATATTTCATATAATTTGAAGAAATCATTTTATCTTCTCTCATGAAAATCATTGAGTTGCATAAAGTTCCAGAATCGGAAATATTTTCAAATGAAATTCAAATATTTTCAACACCCCTTGTCATTTAAATAAATGGAAGAAGTCATGTCATCTTCTCTTCAGGGTTTCGTGATGAAAGATTATTTGAATTCACGGAGAGCATAAAGGCAAAATGAAAGTTTGGGAAAGTCCTTTTATTCCCTCTCATTTAACTTTCAAAAGTTTCGAATTCACTCACTTTTAGACAATCAATCAAACAATCAGTCAAATCTATCTATTTATTATAACATTCCAAAATTTAGAATTTTGGGATGTTACAAACCTACCACCCTTAAATGAATCTCGTCCTCGAGATTCGGAGAGGCTAGAAAGAAAAAGGTTAGGGTTTGGGGTCTTCTCAAAATCCATCGATCATCACAGAGGGTCTGGGGTGCTACCACCCTTAGAAGCATGGTTACGGTTCTATCAAAACTCATATACTCCATCCTTATTCTTGACAGTGTCGGTCTTCTTAGATCTTCAGGATAATTCCTTATCCGGGCTCTTCTGGTAGTGGCATAACCTTACCACAATTTTTCTATCCTTTCATCTTGGTAAGGTTCTTCCGAGATTGGGTCTTCTTAGCTGACGGGTCTGGCGCCAAAACTAAACAACTATCGATATCTCATGGTGGTCAACAATTTATGGTTTCTCCTAGAGGAAATGGGTCTGGGTTGATCCTCACCGTATAACCTACGGTTGGCAAAGCTGCCTTGTACAAGGGAAAAAATTTCTTATACCATTCTAAGGTTTAAACAAGGTTTTGATCGTCGTCTCTCCACTATAGGTAAGTCACTCAGATTTACCATCGCATATAGCAAGGCGAACAACAAGAGTAAGTCGGTATGGTGATCAATCCATCCCGCACCCAAATCATTTCCTTGTACATGGTTTAGTGAATCTCGTATTCTAACACTCGGTCATCCTCGCAAGCATTGCAGAATTTCTCTTGTCGACGAACTGGGTTCGGATAAATCCATAGATTCTGCAAGCCAAACAACCATCTATCGTTCCTTCACAACTCTCAGGTTTTTGCGTAACTCCTATAAGATCGTCTATCGATAAGGGCATATCCTCTTCCAGAGTTCTTCCTTCAGCAAGAATGTGCTTGCTTCTTGGCAGGTCCTGGGGCCTGTGGGTTATGGCACATCTCATCACTTGCAAACCTTGAACACTTCATTGGGGCAGCGGATTTCTAATCCAACATCCAACTTCCAGCTTTCCCAGTATACTTAAATCCATCCAATTGTACTGTCTTCCTTCCTTCTATTGGCTCCAAACTAGGACATGTTTACTCAGACTCATCATGGAGTTTTCCATTGATCCATATTTCCAACATCATACCTCCTTTATATCCAATAGTACTTCATCCTCGTGGGATATCCCACATACCGGGATAAAAACTTATACTCATGAAGTCCATATTCCACTTCGTGGAACATTATTATCCTTTCCAGGGTCAAGCGTCCTTACAGGGAAATATTGGCCATCTCTGCATGGCACTTCTTCAACTGGGAACCGTGAAACACATCCTGAACTCCTGACAGTCCTTCGGGTAACTCCAACTTGTAGGCCACTTCTCTCACACGCTCCAAAACTCGGTATGGTCCTACAAATCTCGGGGCTAACTGTCCCTTAACTCCAAATCGTTTAACTCCTCACAGAAGGGTCACACGAAGACATGCTCTGTCTCCAATTTCATAGACTACCTCCTTGCATTTTTAAGTCTGCATAACTCTTCTGCTTGGACTGAGCTACCTTCAGTCTATCTCGAATCAACTTAACATTCTCTTCTGACTCCTTTGATCACCTTTGGTCCAAACAACTATCGGTCTCCAACTCCATCCCATATACTCTTGGGGCATCACACATATCGAGACAAAACTCGTATTCATTTTGTCCGAAATCCACACAATGGGGTATCCTTATCTTTTCCAGGGTCAATGGTTCTTTACAGGGTACTACCACCCTTAAAATGCACAAATCTTCCATAGACCATATTTCTCTTATCCTCAAAAATGGTCAAAATCCTTCTTCATAGAGTAACAACTCATAAAATCCATATCAGTACCAACGTTGCTACTTTATTCATTCTCCAATGATTACAATCTCTTGCTTTTCCATTACAAGTCTCAACTCACCACCTCAATATAAAAGAAAATGTTCTCACTTCTACTACTCCACTACTTTTGTTGCAAACTCAACTATCTAGCACAAGTTTCCTTCTCCTTGGGAATTTTCTGGCAAAGTGCCCTGCTTCATTACAACGGAAACATATTACTTCTGACAAGTTTCGAGGTTTCCTTGTGATTATATAGCCTCCTGGGGTCCTCATCTTCCCTTTTGGGCAATCATTGAAGTAGTGTCCTGAATTTTTGCACCTGAAACATGTGATATGACTCAGGTCTTTCCTGGAATCCAATCTACTTCTCTTTCTGGACTTTTCCATTCCAATCAGAGCTTCTATTTCCTGTGGGTCATATTCTACTTCCTCCGTCGGGAATTCTACTAGATCCCCATTCATACAATTCTGGGAGAGGTGTCCTTCTTCTCCACATGAATAACATGACTTGGTGTAGGGTTTAATTGGGTCTTCTTTTAGGCGTGTCCTCCATCACAGCTTTTTTAAACTTTCCATGAGGGCTCCTTTCATTACTTCTTCCTTCTGCTGGATGGTTCTTTGTACCATGGGGTATATGTGACACTGAGCAGGATAGTGGGTAGTCCCTTCACACAAGAAACAAGTAATCTGCCTAGTTGGGTATTCTTCAACTGGGTGACTTCCTTCGCAATTAGGGCATTCATCCTTGTGTTCTTTATGGGTGTGTCCTATTTCTCCACAAAGCTTGCATGCACAAGGTTTCTTCATATCCTTTCCATAAGGTTTCAATTTCTGGGACACAAACTGAGACTTTAGCAAGGTCAACTTAAATTCTTTCCAAGTGGTTACTCCTTGCCATCCATTGATGGTTTGATACATCCTCCACCAAGTAGCAGCACCTCTTTCAAAGCATTGAAGAGCATGCTGGGCCATATCCTGTCCAACTATAGGGTTATTCTCCAAGTGATCCTCCATGTTCTGAATCCATCGGTCTGTCTCCGACTGACTCATCGGTCTAGAAAATACAAGCTCATCTCCATTCATCCTCTATTGGGTCCATGGGTTTGGGGTAAGATAAGAGAGATAGAGAGGGATGCACACAATACAAACAATGGTTTTGAAAAGACAGATTTTATTGTGGCTGTCGGGAAAACATCAAACAAATGACAGCTCACAATCGTCGCATCTAACGTAGGTATATAACAGGGGTTTGGTCTTCTAAAGGTCAACATCGCCAAACTCTTCCAGTTTTGTTCAAGCCTCCAATGGCTTCTTCCGATCATGCTTGTCCTTCTCAAGTTCTTTTGCCAGATCAATCTCTGTTGACGTGAAATCTCTCGTGACATCCTTTAATATTCCGGAGTTGCATTTCAAACTTCTGGTTTCAACATCCTTCACATGAACCTTGGTCATACTGTCCTTCAGTTCCTGACAAATCTCCGGTATCTCGAGGTTGTAGCTCCTCCAGCTTGGCTACTTTCGCGTCTAAGTTCTTCACGAAATGCTCCTTGTCAAAATACAGCTTCTTATAGCTCCATCTTAACTTCTTGATGTACTACTCCAGATCCTGGTGATACACCGGCTAAGGTTAAAACTTCATCTTGCTGATAGGTGCTCCATCAGCCTTCTACCATTTAATCCTTCCATGCATATGCATGCTTAGCTCAGCTCGGTGACCACAGTATCAATGGTGATGACATCACAGATAACCGTGTTTCTGCCCTTGTCATTGCCATGAGCTATCTTGCCAGTTGATATCTCCTGCCTTAGGGTTTCTTTGACAAAACTTCGAGTTCTCAACTCTACATGCTCCGGTATTTCTCCAACACACCTTGATCTCAGGTATTGACAACTTCCATAGTCTGCCAAGTTCCATAAGGGTAGCAGTCCTAGGTCATACAAATCTAGGGATTCTTCAGAGCCTTCAAATTCTACTTGTCTTCGGTCTTCAGCCGTTGTAGTTTCCATTATCATAATGTATGGTAAAATCCTCTTCATTCCGAATGGTCTTGGTTGTCTGATATCTTGTACATCTTGGAGTGGTCTCATCAGTCGAATCTTTGTGTGGTCAAAAGGGGAAAAGGGTATGGTCTCACTAAAAAGGAATTTTTGAATAAGCTTAGAAGAGAAGAGAGGTAAAAGATCTTTTTGAAAGGGGAAAGTTGTAGAGAAAAATCTTTGCTATGGGCTTGCCAGTTTCTAGGGTCACGTCCTACAGTCAACATGTGCTCTGATACCATCTTGTAGCGACCCGACCCGAATGGATCAAGTCTCTGTGCTTATGTGTCATCCCTGGATCAGTATGCTGACACACACAGTACTCGAAGGATTTATAACAGAGGTAAATCACATGTATAAAGCAACGTAAATACTATTACCTCAATCCATATAGCGGAAGCAACAAGGTTGTGGTTTCCCATCAACACCAACGGCAAAGTTGAGTGTAGAAAGCGTAACCCTAACGTATCACTTACTCGTCGTAAGAAACCTGCAACATAAGACGTTGCAGCCCGGAACGGGTCAGTACATTGAATGTACTGGCAAATTCACACCATAGAGAATGATGAACAATGGCTATCACTACATGCATATATGGCTGGTGGAAAAGCTCTATGGTTATAAGGTTTTTGCGTAAAGCCAATTTTTCCCTACTGCAAAGGAATAAATTTATTTAACTATCATGGTGGTTGTGAAACATTGAGAATGGTTGACAGCATTCTCAATCCCAATTAAAAATAATTAAAACCCAACAACTATTCATTTTAAAGTAACGTGATGAGATTCACATGATATTCAGACTAGATACTCAAGATTGTCCATAACCGGGGACACGGCTAATCATGATTAGTTTGTACACTCTGCAGAGGTCTGCGCACTTTTCCCCACAAGACTCGATCGCCTCCGTTTGGTTTCTCGCACTACATGGTGTTTGAGAAGACGGATGACCGAGACAGTTCTTTCAGAAGCGCTAGCACCTTACATGTGGGGTAGACCGGCGTACCACCTACAACCCCTACATCTGCTAGTCCACCCCGTAAGAGTTCGCACAACTTAGTCAACTATGCCAGAGCCCATAGTAGCATGTGGCTGCACACGAAAGTTACTAGCATGAATAATCTTATGATCCCTTTGAGCCTGGGTGGCGGTCTGAAAAAAAAACAGGCAAGTCCTAATAGACATCAGGTGCCTCAATCCACCCAGATGTGTGTTTAAGTTGCCACCTTAGATAAACCATTAAAATTATCAACTCACATCTGTCATGGATATCACTCACCCAATCCACGTCTACTAGCATAGCATGGCATAATAAGCAAACGTAGAAGTAACTCCCAAAGGTTTGATAATAAACAGGTAATAGGTACTACCTCATCTACTTCCCATCCCACAATTTAATTAGATCCTAATCATGCAATGTGTGAGGAATGATCTAATGCAATAAAACTGGGTTGTAGAAAAGGTATGATCAAAGTGTGAACTTGCCTGCAATGAAGATGAAGATGATTCGCACTTAAAACTCTTGATAGATCTACTCGTCACACTCCGGTCAATCTATCGCAAGCAAACAATAGTAACCACACAATAAGTACTCATCTAAAGAACAAGTAAAACTCGAACAAGAGAACGAACCAGATAGTTCAACTTAAGAACTCCGGTTGCAAAGAAAGAACGAACCGAACAAACGACGGAAAACAAACGGCGGAAGAAAACAACTCGGTTCTAGCAAGTTGAAACTAGGTCAAATTTTACTGTAGCAAAAGCTTGTTCAAGTTGATTAGATGGAACGGCGGTTTCAAGACGAAACTCCAGGCGCTTGAATCACCTGATTCCGATAAACGGCGAGAAGATAAACTAGAACGAAGATCGGATCTGAGATCGCGATCGCGGAATAAATCCGACGAAAAGAAAGAGACGAACGGTTAAACGAACGGGTGTCGTTAACCGGGAATAATTGGTGATCACGTTCGTTGAGACGAACGGTCCAAAAAAAGAACGAAAACCGATCTAGGGTTGTCAAAAAAGAAACCAGAAAAGAAAACGGAAAACCGATCTAGGGTTTCGGAAAAGAAACCGAAACGAAGAATCGGAGAGAAAAACCGGAAAAGAAAACCGGAACGGTTTCTTTTAAAAGAACCGAACCGCGGGGAAGAAAAAGAGAGGCGCGGGGCTACCTCCGGCGAGGCGAGGCGAACGGTGGCGACGGCGGCGTGCTAGGGCGGCGGCGGCGGCGCTATAGGGGCGGCGGCGGCGGGTGAGGGGCGCGGGGTGGGGCGCGGCTTGGGGAGGAGAGGGGGTTTGGGTTTTTTGGTGTGAGGAGAGGGGGTTTGGGTTTTTGGTGTGAGGAGAGGGGGTTTGGGTTTTGGTGTGAGGAGAGGGGGTTTGGGTTTTTGGTGTGAGGAGAGGGGGGGTCTATGGGGGTATTTATATAGGAGAGGGGAGAGATTACTTGGGGTAGGGGACAAGAAATAGAGTACGAAAAGGAAAACGAAACAAGGAAAGGGGGGGGGGCTAACCAGAGTCCTAGAGGGACTCGGCTAGAGGCGAGGCGACGGCCTGGCGCGCTGCGCCTGGCGCCTGGCGCTAGCGCTGGCTGGGGGCGGTGGCTGGCTGGGCCTTTGGCCCGGCTGGCCTGCGGGAGTTCCTTTTTTTTAAACGGTTACGCGCGCAGAAAAAAACAAAAGAAAAGAAAACTAAACGGGCTCCAAAATTTCTAAAGTAAATTTTCCCCGACTCCTAAAAATGAGTCGAACAAAATGAACTTTTCTCCGGGCCTAAAATGCAATTTTCGAAAACGCGCATTTTTCCCTATCCAAATAAAATGCGAATAAACACCGGAAAACAAAATTTGATCTATTTATTAAATCTTCATTTTTCCTCAATTTTGGGAAAGTCATATTATTCCCTCTCTCATATTTTGATATCGGAAAATAATTGAAGATGAAATAAATAAATCAAATGATCCTCTTTTCAAATTCGAGAAGCTCTCAAATATGAAAATAACGAAATCTCCAACTCTCTCCGAAGGTCCTTGAGTTGCGTGAAATTTCTAGGATCGACCAAAATGCAAGAAAATAAGATATGCATGATGATATAATGTATAACATTCCAAATTGAAAATAAATTCAAAAGAACTTTGAATTTAATTCTTTGAAACTCCCAACTCATATTTCATATAATTTGAAGAAATCATTTTATCTTCTCTCATGAAAATCATTGAGTTGCATAAAGTTCCAGAATCGGAAATATTTTCAAATGAAATTCAAATATTTTCAACACCCCTTGTCATTTAAATAAATGGAAGAAGTCATGTCATCTTCTCTCCAGGGTTTCGTGATGAAAGATTATTTGAATTCACGGAGAGCATAAAGGCAAAATGAAAGTTTGGGAAAGTCCTTTTATTCCCTCTCATTTAACTTTCAAAAGTTTCGAATTCACTCACTTTCAGAAAATCAATCAAACAATCAGTCAAATCTATCTATTTATTATAACATTCCAAAATTTAGAATTTTGGGATGTTACACTTATCCTCATGAAGAACCTACTATTTTACATACTAAAAAGTTCTGAATTGGTAGTGCTAATATTATTGGAAAAGGAGCTATTCAAGATTTCTTTACTTGTGTCGGTGCTTTGCCCACTATGGGTGGGTCTATTCTTCATAGAACTAGTAGTCTTGCGGATGCTATATCTTTGCTCGTGGTTGAACTTCAAAGACTATTTATCCACATGAATTCTTGCATACAAAGGATTTTCCTAGAATTTTCCAATATTGAGCATTCTTCTGTTAAGCGAGCGGCTACCATCTTTTTAGCTCATGAGTTCAGATTTATAATAAAAGAGGCCAATAAAATCTTTGTGCATTATGGGGTGGATGTTGGCCGTCCTCCCATAGAAGCAATCCTTTTTAATCAAGAAGACATAATGCGTTTACGATCTTTAGATCATGTTTCTTATAATGAAAACCTTAGAAAAAAGGTTCCTACCGATGTTCTAGTTGATAGGATTTCTGAACTTACCGATAATTTTGATATTGAGAACAATGGGCTAGGTTTTTCTCTTGAACAAAGGCTCGTGAGTTTTTGCCAAAAGAATGCTTATAATGATGAATTGGTTGTGCAATATGAGGGGCCAAAGGAGGAACCAATACCTCCCGAGCTTGATCTTGGGGACTTTTGTCCCATTAAATTTAGTCCTTTTGATTACTTTTGCCTGCCATAGAGAAAACTTGCTGCTGAACGTAGGGAGTATGAGATGAGTTTTCGCGATTTCCCTTATCATTATTATGGCAATACCTAGATCTATTCTTGTTTTTATGCCTAGTTAGAGGGGGTAGGCACGCCCCCACCCTCATGGGCCCCACGTAGGTCCACCGACGTACTTCTTTTGCCTATATATACTCTTATACTCTGGATCGATCACAGAGAGCCACAAAACCACTTTTCCACCGCCGCAACCTTCTGTACCTGTGAGATCCCATCTTGGGGCCTTTTCCGGTGATCTGCCGGAGGAGGAATCGATCACGGAGGGCTTCTACATCAACACCATAGCCTCTCTGATGAAGCGTGAGTAGTTTACCATAGACCCTCGGGTCCATAGTTATTAGTTAGATGGCTTCTTCTCTCTCTCTTTGATTCTCAATACAAAGTTCTCCTCGATGTTCTTGGAGATCTATTCGATGTAATACTCTTTTGTAGTGTGTTTGCGAGATCCGATGAATTGTGGGTTTATGAAAAAGATTATCTATGAATATTATTTGGTTCTTCTCTGAATTCTTATATGCATGATTTGATATCTTTGCAAGTCTCTTTGAATTATTGGTTTAGTTTGTCCTATTGGATTGATCTTTCTTGCAATGGGAGAAGTGCTTAGCTTTGGGTTCAATCTTGCGGTGTCCTTTCCCGGTGACAGTAGGGGAAGCAAGGCATTTATTGTATTGTTTCCATCGAGGATAAAAAGATGGGGTTTATATCATATTGCTTGAGTTTATCCCTCTAAATCGTGTCATCTTGTTGAACGCGTTACTCTGTTCTTATGAACTTAATACTCTAGATGCATGCTGGATAGCGGTCGATATGTGGATAATAGTAGTAGATGCAAAATCGTTTTGATCTACTTGACAGGGACGTGATGCCTATATTCATGATCATTGCCTAGATATTCTCATAACTATGCGCTTTTCTATCAATTGCTCGGCAATAATTTGTTCACCCACCGTAATACATGCTATCTTGAGAGAAGCCACTAGTGAAACCTAAGGCCCCTGTGTCTCTTTCTTATTATATTGCATCTCTTTTATTTACATCGCATCTCGTTTACTATTTTGCAATCTTTACTTTCCAATCTATACAACAAAAATGCCAAAAATATTTATTTTACTATCTCTATCAGATCTCACTTGTGCGAGTGACCGTGAAGGGATGGACAACCCCTTTATCGCGTTGGTTGCAAGGTTCTTGATTGTTTGTGCAGGTACTAGGTGACATGTGCGTTGTCTCCTACTGGATTGATACCTTGGTTCTCAAAAACTAAAGGAAATACTTACGCTAGTTTGCTGCATCACCCTTTCCTCTTCAAGGGAAAACCAACGCATGCTCAAGAGGTAGAAAGAAGGATTTCTGGCGCCGTTGCCGGGGAGATCCACACCAAGTCAAGACATACCAAGTACCCATCATAAAATCTTCTCCCTCGCATTACATTATTTGCCATTCGCCTCTCATTTTCCTCCCCCTCACTTCTAAAACGATTTTCGAAAACCTTTGCCTTTTATTCGCCCCTCTTTCGTTCGCCTCTTTCACTTGCCTCTTATGTGTTCGTTCTTAGTGCAATTTGTTGCCATCATGTCTGAAACTAGGGAGGTTATCATTGAAAAAGATAGTAGTAATTAGGGGGAAACTTTGATGATTTTGATTATCCTCATGAAGAACCTACTATTTTACATACTAAAAAGTTCCGAATTGGTAGTGCTAATATTATTGGAAAAGGAGTTATTCAAGATTTCTTTACTTGCGCCGGTGCTTTGCCCACTATGGGTGGGTCTATTCTTCATAGAACTAGTAGTCTTGCGGATGCTATATCTTTGCTCGTGGTTGAACTTGAAAGACTATTTATCCACATGAATTCTCGCATACAAAGGATTTTCCTAGAATTTTCCAAAATTGAGCATTCTTCTGTTAAGCGAGCGGCTACCATCTTTTCAGCTCATGAGTTCAGATTTATAATAAAAGAGGCCAATGAAATCTTTGCGCATTATGAGGTGGATGTTTGCCGTCCTCCCACAGAAGCAATCCTTTTTAATCAAGAAGACATAATGCGTTTACGATCTTTAGATCATGTTGCTTATAATGAAACCTTAGAAAAAAGGTTCCTACCGATGTTCTAGTTGATAGGATTTCTGAACTTAACGATAATTTTGATATTGAGAACAATGGGCTAGGTTTTTCTCTTGAACAAAGGCTCATGAGTTTTTGCCAAAAGAATTCTTATAATGATGAATTGGTTGTGCAATATGAGGGGCCAAAGGAGGAACCAATACCTCCCGAGCTTGATCTTGGGGACTTTTGTCCCATTAAATTTAGTCCTTTTAATTACTTTTGCCTGCCATAGAGAAAACTTGCCGTTGAACATAGGGAGTATGAGATGAGTTTTCGCGATTTGCTTTATCATTATTATGGCAATACCTAGATCTATTCTTGTTTTTATGCCTAGTTAGAGGGGCTATGCGCGCCCCCACCCTCATGGGCCCCACGTAGGTCCACCGACGTACTTCTTTTTCCTATATATACTCTTATACTCTAGATCGATCGCAGAGAGCCACAAAACCACTTTTCCACCGCCGCAACCTTCTGTACCTGTGAGATCCCATCTTGGGGCCTTTTCCGGTGATCTGCCGGAGGGGGAATCGATCACGGAGGGCTTCTACATCAACACCGTAGCCTCTCTGATGAAGCGTGAGTAGTTTACCATAGACCCTCGGGTCCATAGTTATTAGCTAGATGGCTTCTTCTCTCTCTCTTTGATTCTCAATACAAAGTTCTCCTTGATGTTCTTGGAGATCTATTCGATGTAATACTCTTTTGCAGTGTGTTTGCGAGATCCGATGAATTGTGGGTTTATGAACAAGATTATCTATGAATATTATTTGGTTCTTCTCTGAATTCTTATATGCATGATTTGATATCTTTGCAAGTCTCTTCGAATTATTGGTTTAGTTTGTCCTATTGGATTGATCTTTCTTGCAATGGGAGAAGTGCTTAGCTTTGGGTTCAATCTTGCGGTGTCCTTTCCCGGTGACAGTAGGGGAAGCAAGGCACATATTGTATTGTTTCCATCGAGGATAAAAAGATGGGGTTTATATCATATTGCTTGAGTTTATCCCTCTACATCATGTCATCTTGCTGAATGCGTTACTCTGTTCTTATGAACATAATACTCTAGATGCATGTTGTATAGCGGTCGATATGTGGAGTAATAGTAGTATATGCATAATCGTTTTGATCCACTTGACATGGACGTGATTCCTATATTCATGATCATTGCCTATATTTTCTCATAACTATACGCTTTTCTATCACCCACCGTAATACTCCCTCCGTTTCTTTTTAGTTTGCATATAAGATTTGGTCAAAGTCAAACTTTATAAAGTTTGACCAATCTTTTAGAAAAAATATTAGCATCCACAACACTAAAGCTATATGGTATGAAAATTAATTTCATGGTGCATCTAACAATATTGATTTCATATTGTGAATCTTGATATTTTTTCTATAGACTTAGTCAAAGTTAACAAAGTTTGACTTGGACCAAATCTTATATGCAGACTAAAAAGAAACGGAGGGAGTACATGCTATCTTGAGAGAAGCCACTAGTGAAACCTATGGCCCCCGTGTCTCTTTCTTATTATACTGCATCTCTTTTATTTACATCGCATCTCGTTTACTATTTTGCAATCTTTACTTTCCAATCTATACAAGAAAAATGCCAAAAATATTTATTTTACTATCTCTATCAGATCTCACTTTTGTGAGTGACCGTGAAGGGATTGACAACCCCTTTATCGCGTTGGTTGCAAGGTTCTTGATTGTTTATGCAGGTACTAGGTGACTTGTGCATTGTCTCCTACTGGATTGATACCATGGTTCTAAAAAACTGAGGGAAATACTTACGCTACTTTGCTGCATCACCCTTTCCTCTTCAAGGGAAAACCAACACATGCTCAAGAGGTAGCACATGTATGCCATAAAGAGTAATAAATCTTCTATGCGTGAGCATCGTGAAAAGAGTTCCATATGTGATAGTTACACTATTGAATCCATTCATGATGTTTCTGAAAATTATTATGAGGAAGGAAAATATGCTCTTACATGTCTCAATAATATCAAGTTTCTTCTCTATGTGTTGAAAATCTTGAAGTTATGCTTGTTTTGCCTTCCTATGCTAGTTGATTCTTGTTACCATAAGTTGTTTTCTCACAAAATCCCTATGCATAGGAAGTGGGTTAGACCTAAATGTGCTATTCATATGCTTCATGATGCTCTCTTTATGTTTCAATTCTTATCTTTTATGCGAGCATCATTGAAATCATCATGCCTAGCTGAAAGGCATTAAAGAAAAATGCTTGTTGGGAGACAACCCAACACCTTTACCTAATTTTTTGTGTGTTCACATGATTAGGCTACTGTATTAATCATGTTTTGTTGCTTTTGTTTCATTAAAGTGCCAAGCAAGACCTTTGGGATGGCTTACGGTGATAGTTGATTTGATCTTGCTGAAAAACAGGAAATTTTGCGCTCAGGAAAACAATTCTCGTTTTCAACAGAAGCATGATAAAATGCTGATTATTTTTGCAGAAGATTAATAGAAAAATTTCCCAGGTTTTCCTATTTTTCAGAATTTTTGGAGTAGTACAAGTATGGTTTGAGTACAGATTACTACAGACTGTTCTGTTCTTGATAGATTCTGTTTTCAATGCATAGTTTGCTTGTTTTCTAGTTTCTATGGCTTATATTTCTCAATATAAATTGTAGATATGATATGATATAGTAGTAATTGTGTGAGAACAATTATTAATCTTGTCTTTGGTAGTACCAAAAGTGGAATGGTTTGCTCTTTATCATACTAACCTATCTCACAAAGTTCCGTTAAGTTTTGTGTGATTGAAGTTTTCAAGTTTTGGGTGAGATACCGATATGAGGAGAATAAGGAGTGACAAGAACCTAAGCTTGGGGATGCCCAAGGCACCCCCAAGGAAATATTCAAGGAATATCCAAGCAACTATTTTTGGGGATACCCCGGAAGGCATCCCCTCCTTCGTCTCCAACATTATCGGTAACCTCACTTGGAGCTATGTTTTCATTCGTCACATGATATGTGTTTTGCTTGGAGCATCATTTTATTTGGTTAGAATTTTCTTTGTGTTACTTAGAATAATGTTTTGCATATTTTATTTCAATAAAACTGGCAATGATAGCCTTTGCCATGCTTATTTTTGCAAGTATATATGTTGTTGTTTGAAAACAGAAAGTATACCGCTGTTGAAAAAATTCCCTAGAAAAGTATGAATGGGATAAAATGTTGAAACTTTTTGCAAATGAGCTTTGATAAATTTTCTATAGTGTGGTAAATTTTCATAATGTTTGGAGTTGAATAAGTATTGATAATCTTGCATTCTTTACAGACTGTACTATTTTGGCAGATTGCTGTTATGGTTGCATTGTTTGCATATGTTTGCTTGTTAAATGATTCTATTTGCGGATAGGTGAATTAAAAATGCAGAGGCATTTAGTATGCAATGTTGAATAATAATTTTAGTGATTTGCTACAGTAGAGAATGATAAGGTTTTTGCATTGGTTTATAGTAACTTATCTCACGAGTTCTTGTTGAGTTTTGTGTGGATGAAGCTTTTGAGATTTAGGAAAACCGTGATAGGGGAGGAATTAAGGAGACACAAAAGATCAAGCTTGGGGATTCCCAAGGCATCCCAAGATAATATTTCAAGAAGTTTCAAACATCTAAGCTTGGGGATGCCCCGGTAGGCATCCCACCTTTTTCTTCAACAATTATCGGTTAGTATCGGTTGAGCCTAAGTTTTTGCTTCTTCACATGATGTGTGTTATCCTTGGATTGTAATTTTATTTTGTTTGCTTGCTGTTTGAAGGGAGACAACTAGTAAATCTTATCCTGACGAAAGGTGGTCTGCGCCTGCAAAGCTTCTGGTCGTGACGCCATGGTGGGCTCGGTGATGACCTCCATCCTGCCGTCCTCACGGTCTTGGTCTTGTTGCATGGAAATGGAAACCTTTGGCTGATTCCTCGGGACCCCGCGCCTGCGTTTGCCTCTTTAGCACCAAAGAGGAAACCTGTTGTACTGCGCCCGCTGGCACCTGCCTGGGCTTGGTTGTGATGGCTTGTGTCATCCGAGCCTCATGAGGTGAGGGCTCGCATAGAAATCTCCGCGCCTCAGGAGCCAGCCTAAGGGGGCGCTCCTTCTGGAGGTCTTGGTGTCGTCCGCCTCACGAGGCTTAGCCCCTCGCGAGGGTCTTGTGTTGTTGATGTTGAAGGTGGGCCATACCAGGCCGTCAACGGAGTCACGCCGTGGGCCGCAGGCAGGTAGGTTTGGGTACCCCCGTTCCCAGAACGCTGACAGTAGCCCCCAGGCCCAAGGCGCGCTCAGACTTGGCTTCGAGGCGAAGTCAAAGGGAAAGGGTGGAACGCCGCGGGCCCCAACCGCCTGCGGCCTTGGTCGACGCGTGGCGCTTGATGGGACGTGGGCGTCTCCGCTTCCCCACACAGCCTCGGCAACCATCCTGGGCTGATAAAAAGCCTGGCGCCTGCCGCTGAGCCTTCATTGCCTCCCCTTTGTCTTGCTTCAGATCCCCTTCTTTCCCTGCTCAGAGTGCCTCTAGATCTACCAACTTCTCCCTGGAATTGACGCTGATGGCGACCGAGAAAGCGAAGCCCGCAGCTCCTGCCGCGCGCCCGGCCTCCTCACCTGAGCCAGCCCTCAGTGCATCCAGCATCACTTAGGTGAAGCATCTCACCGCCGTGCTCCCGCTGACGGCGAGCGACGCTAATGAGGGACAGGAGACGGTGCTCCGAGTTGGCTCTGCCGATCCGGAAACCTTGGGGGAAACCTTCTACCCCTTCTTCTTGCAAAACATCTTTGCTGGGCTCGTCCCCCTTCTCCAAGTTCTTCTTCGCCATTCTCAACCATTACCAGATCCACGCCTTTCATCTTCATCCCAACTCCATCCCCATCTTGTCGATTTTTGCCTTCTACTGCGAGGCGTTTGTGGGGATGGCGCCCTCTACTGCGCTGTTCCGCCACTTCTTCTACCTCCGGATGGGCAACACCCAGTGCTCTCGATGCGTCTGCTTCATCGCATCTCATGGCAGTAACGCGATCTTGAGGGCCAGGAAGAAGGTGTAGGACTTCCGGCACAAGTGGATCTTCATGGACGCCAAGTGCTCTCACGCTCGGTTGGAGTTGCCAACCGCGTTGCCAGCGAAGCTGGACTAGTGGGCTCATAAGAAGCTCACCGACCCCCAGGAGGAGCTGCTGCTGGAGAAGTTGATACCGGACCTGAAGGCGGAGAAGCTGACAGGGGCCATGATCGTCAGGGAGTTCATGACGCAGCGCCTGGCTCCGCTCCAGGCGCACTCGTGCCCTCTGTGGAGCCTCAAGGGCGCGGAAGACGAACTCCTGATGCGCCCGGATGATCTGTCCAACGAGCAACTGAGCAAGGCCATGCACACCTTGCTCGAGAAGGACCCATGTGCTCTCCCAGTGGCCTATCTCCCACTGTACTGCCATGACGATGGAGCGCAGGTCGCCGCTGCCATGCCCATCTTCAACGAGCGGGGGCTCGTGCCACTGAAGCCTCCCAAGCCCCCTAGCTCCCCGGTGCCGGTATCCTCCGGCGAGCATTCCAGGGAGGAGAGGGACTCGGAGGAGACTTTGGAGGGGGCGGGGGAGACCTCTCCCCTACGGCAGAGCGATCTCCTCCGCGTCCTCTCCGATGATGATGACGCGGGTGAGTACCCGGCCGAGGGGTCGCCGCGCTCCACCGGGGTCGCCATGAGGTCCAGGGGCACCTCCCTGAGGAAGCTGAAGCAGGGGACCCCGAAGAATGGTGGGACAACGTCACTTCCCTGGGGCGATGCTTCCACCTTATCGCCGGCCCCACCGTCGCAGAGCCGACCGCCGCGCACTCGTCCGCTCCTGAGAGCACGGCGGAGCTTGTGCCCAGGATGCCCGGGGGCACCACACTCCTGGGTAGGAAGAGGTCATACGTCGCCGAGGACGAGTAAGTGCTTCACCTTATCTTTGCTTCCTGCTCTTGACGCAGTACCCAGACATTTTCCTCTTGATGGCTAGGCTGGCGTCTGTGGTGGAGAGGAAGAAGGAGGAGGCCAGGGCCTCCGAGGCCAAGCGGCCTGCCATGGCTGCGGCGACTCCAGCGCGGAGAGAAGTGGCTGCCTCGCGTCCTCCTACGACGGGGTTGGCCTCTCGAGGCTCGGGGGCCCAGCCTCCGGGGAAGACCACCTCCACAGCTAAGTAGACTCCAGAGGCGCCCGTCCCTAGTGCACCTGATGGGCGTCCGAGGGCTCCAGAGCCCCTAGCAGTCCTTGCTACCATTGCTTTGCTAGCCCTGGTGCCGGTGCCACATCCTCCCCACCCTGTCACGCTGGCGGACCATGGCTCCTCTGCCATGCCCGGTGCTCTGGAGGAAGCCTTCTCCGTACTAGACTGACTCCGGGCTGATCTTCGGGGCGCCGACCGGCGCATGGCGACGGGGCATCTAGAGCTGGTCTCGGGGTGGCTCCAGGCTGACTCGTCCCTCGGGACAGCCTGGGGCCAGGCCGAGGCTGCCGCCGAGGACGACAGGAAGGTGGCCGGCGTGGTCGCAGCTGCTCGCGACGTAGCGCTAGCCAATGCAGCGGCCACCGAGAAGCACTGTCGCACGGCGGAGGCCGAGCTGAAGGCCCTTCGTGATGAGTAGGCCGTCTGCACTCGTCAGTTCGGGGAGCATGAGGAGGAGCTGCAGGTCCGGGAGGCTGCGCTCACTAACCACGGCGCTGAGCTAGAGCAGGTAGCCCAGGAATAGGGTGTGGAGCCGAGCCACCTGGAGAAGCTGAAGGAGGATACTAAAGCGTCTCAGGCGTCCCACACCAAGCTCGTCTCTGAGGAGAAGGCCTCACTGGAGGCCAGGGAGAAATCCCTCGCCGCGGCTGAGGAGGTGACCGTCGCGAGGCGCGACGCCTTCATCTCCCTCGAGTCAAGGTTCCACGCAGCGCTACAGGACCTCTACGGGGCAGGGTACGAGAAGCCGCTGGCGACTCCGAAGGAAGGCCCCACTGGGCTGCTTCCCAAGCTTGCTGCGGTGCTCAAGGGCATCATCATCGGAGTGGGCCCCATGGTGGAGGGAGAGGCTCGCGTGCTTTTTACCTCAGTCACGACGCGCATCTTCAGCCACCTCCATCTTCGGCATCCCAGCTTCGATCTTGGTGCTTTGCTCGAACCTGTGGATCTGAGCTCCATGATGCTGCTGCCGAGGCCGTGAAGGAGCAGGTGGAGGCCTTGCTGCAGAAGTTCCTCCGCGTTGACCCTGCGGCCGCGGCTGATGGCAAGGACGGCGGCGACGTTGTTGATACGTCTCCAACGTATCTACTTTTCCTAACGCTTTTCCTCCTGTTTTGGACTCTAATTTGCATGATTTGAATGAAACTAACCCGGGACTGACGCTGTTTTCAGCAGAACTACCATGGTGTTGTTTTTGTGCAGAAATAAAAGTTCTCAGAATGGAACAAAACTTTGCAAGGAATTTTTATACAATAAATATTAATTTCTGGAGCCAAGACCTATCGGAGAGGGGCACCTGGGTGGGCACAATCCACCAGGGCGCGCCCCCTCTCGTGGCACGCCTAGGTGGGTTGTCCCCACCTGGTGGTCCCGCAGACCCTGAAACTGACGCTATAAAATCCTATTTTTCTAGAAAAAAATCAGGGAGAAATAATTATTGCGATCCATGAGACAGAGTCGCCTCACCTTCTATTCTTCATCGGGAGGCCAGATCTGGAGTCCGTTTGGGGCTCCGGAGAGGGGGGTCTTCGTTCCTCGTCATCACCAACCCTTCTCCATCGCCAATTCTATGATGCTCCCCACTGGGAGTGAGTAATTCCTTCGTAGGCTCGCTGGTCGGTGAGGAGTTAGATGAGAATCATCATGTAATTGAGTTAGTTTTGTTAGGGCTTGATCCCTAGTATCAACTATGTTCTAAGATTGATGTTGCTATGACTTTGCCATGCTTAATGCTTGTCACTTTGGTCCCGGGTGCCATCATTTCAGATCTGAACCGTTTATGTTATCACCATTATATCCATGTTCTAGATCCGATCTTGCAAGTCATAGTCACCTACTACGCGTTATGATCCGGCAACCCCGGAGTGACAATAGTCCGGACCACTCCCGGTGATGACCGTAGTTTGAGGAGTTCGTGTATTCACTATGTGTTAATGCTTTGTTCTTGTTCTCTATTAAATGGAGGCCTTAATATACCTTAGTTTCCAATAGGATCCTGCTGCCACAGGAGGGTAGGACAAAAGATGCCATGCAAGTTCTTTCCATAAGCATGTATGACTATTTACGGAATACATGCCTACATTATATTGACGAACTGGAGCTAGTGTCGTATCGCATAGGTTACAACTATCTCATGATGAATATCATCCAACAAGTCACCGATCCAATGCCTACGAATTTATCTTATATTGTTCTTGCTAAGTTACTACTCCTATCATCACTGTTACACTTGCTACAAAATTACTGCTATCACTGTTACCGTTACCGTTGCTGCTGCTACTATTATCAAAACTGTCATACTACTTTGCTACCGATCACTTTGCTGCAGATAATTAATCTCCAGGTGTGGTTGAATTGACAACTTGGCTGCTAATACCTTCGAATATTCTTTGTCTCCCCTTGTGTCGAATCTATAAATTTGGGTTGAATACTCTACCCTCGAAAACTGTTGTGATCCCCTACATTTGTGGGTTATCAAGACCTTTTTCTGGCGCCGTTGCCGGGGAGCATAGCTATATTTGTTGAGTCACTTGGGATTATTATTAATTTATTGAAGGAAATATGCCCTAGAGGCAATAATAAAGTTGTTATTTATATTTCCTTATATCATGATAAATGTTTATTATTCATTCTAGAATTGTATTAACCGGAAACTTAAGACATGTGTGAATACATAGACAAACTGAGTGTCACTAGTATTCCTCTACTTGACTAGCTCGTTAATCAAAGATGGTTAAGTTTCCTAACCATAGACATGAGTTGTCATTTGATTAACGGGATCATATCATTAGAGAATGATGTGATTGACTTGACCCATCCGTTAGCTTAGCACGATGATCGTTTAGTTTGTTGCTATTGCTTTCTTCATGACTTATACATGTTCCTATGACTATGAGATTATGAACTCCCGAATACCGGAGGAGCACTTAGTGTGCTATCAGACGTCACAACGTAACTAGGTGACTATAAAGATGCTCTACAGGTGTCTCCGATGGTGTTTGTTGAGTTGGCATAGATCGAGATTAGGATTTGCCACTCCGTGTATTGGAGAGGTATCTCTGGGCCCTCTCAGTAATGCACATCACTATAAGCCTTGCAAGCAATGTGACTAATGAGTTAGTTACGGGATGTTGCATTACGGAACGAGTAAAGAGACTTGCTGGTAACAAGATTGAACTAGGTGTTGAGATACCGATGATCGAATCTCAGGCAAGTAACATACCAATGACAAAGGGAACAACGTATGTTGTTATGCGGTTTGACCTATAAAGATCTTCATAGAATATGTAGGAACCAATATGAGCATCCAGGTTCCGCTATTGGTTATTGACCGGAAGTGAGTCTCAGTCATGTCTACATAGTTCTCGAACCCATAGGGTCCTCACGCTTAATGTTCGATGACGATTGGTATTATGAGTTTATTTGTTTTGATGTACCGAGGGTTGTTCAGAGTCCCGGATGTGATCACGTACATCACGAGGAGTCTTGAAATGGTCGAGACATAAAGATCGATATATTGGAAGGCTATGTTTGGACATCATAGTGGTTCCGGGTGAGTTTGGGCATTTACCGGAGTACTGGGGAGTAACCGGAACCCCCTGGGGGAGTTATTGGGCTTTAATGGGCCTTAGTGGAGAGGAGAGGGGCGGTTAG
Organism: Triticum urartu; assembly: GCF_003073215.2. Lineage (NCBI taxonomy): Eukaryota > Viridiplantae > Streptophyta > Magnoliopsida > Poales > Poaceae > Triticum > Triticum urartu. Next base: position 262,577,418 of record NC_053028.1, on the reverse strand, counting down.
GGCAGGCAGCGCGCCCCTCCCCCTTGGGTCCGAATTGGACTGGGGTAGGGGGTGAGGGAGTCCTGGGTTAGGGGGTCTCTGGACAGCCGGACTATATCCTTTGGCCGGACTGTTGGACTATGAAGATACAAGATTGAAGACTTCGTCTCATGTCCGGATGGGACTCTACTTGGCATAGAAGGCAAGCTAGGCAATACGGATATGTATATCTCCTCCTTTGTAACTGACCTTGTGTAACCCTAGCCCTCTCCGGTGTCTATATAAACCGGAGGGTTTTAGTCCGTAGGACAACATACAATCATACCATAGGCTAGCTTCTAAGGTTTAGCCTCTCCGATCTCGTGGTAGATCTACTCTTGTACTACCCATATCATCAATATTAATCAAGCAGGATAGAGGGTTTTACGTCCATCAAGAGGGCCCGAACCTGGGTAAAACATTGTGTCTGCTGCCTCCTGTTACCATCCGCCTTAGACGCACAGTTCGAGACCCCCTACCCGAGATCCGCCGGTTTTGACACCGACATTGGTGCTTTCATTGAGGGTTCCTCTGTGCCGTCGCCAGCAGGAAGGATGTCTCGTCTCGTCTTTAAAGATGGTACTACTGTCGAGGGAGCTTTGGCTTTTGGCCAAACTCTCCGGCTAGGCGGTTTCATCATGACCGCCTGTTCAGCCGCCGCGCTGACGATGACTTCTCGGGTCATCGAAAACAGCCTCCACGTCAAATCGGCACTCACCGAATAGATGGATCCAATAGAGCTCGCCTCCTTAAACGAGCTCTTAGGTCGCATCGCCGCCCTGGGAGTCGCTACGGACTATGATCAGATTGGGCTTATACCCGATCAAAGGGAGATTAACTCTCCGCCGGTCACCCATCATATTGCAGTGGTGGAGGAACAATGCGGCGACTTTTCCTCCATCTTGAGGACCAACTATGTCCGGATTCCCGAGCTCTCTGAGCCGGACGCCCTTTCGCGGGAGGACAACACCCAATCCCTGAACTTAGAGTCAGGCAGCGGGCCAAGGTTATCCGGTTACACCCTGGAACCAGAACTTTCAAAATTGGAAATTGCTCGGCCCCTAGATCCCAGATCAGGTGAGGGTTCGGATTCAATTCCACCCACCCACCCAAGCATAAGCGATCTTTCCCACATCAGGCAAGAGCTCCAGGAAACAGTACATCACTACTGGGCCAGATTCCTCCTTGCGATGAACAAGGTTAAGGACTGTCACGAGGAAGACGCAATCTTATTTTTCCGCAATAATTGCACGGACAAGGGAATCCTTAACGCCATAAATCGTCGTGAGATAACACGCTTCGCTGACTTGGCGTCCATAGTACGAAAGTACTATGTGATGGAAAGTGCCTGGAAAACCGAAACAAACTTTTGGGATAATCCGGCCCTGAACACAAACCCAGTCTGAAATAAAAGGGTGCATTATCACAATACACCCAGGTTAACTAGCAAAAAGCAAAAGCCCTCTACGGGGGAAGGAACCGTACTGGAGGGATGGCTCAACGGACCCTGCAAAATTCATAGTACAGCGGATGCAATACCAACGCACAGCCTTAGAGCATGTTGGATACTCCGGAAGGTGGCCAAAAGTGGTGAGGATCTACTCCTCCCAAATACCACAGAGCACCATCCCGTGGACAACAATACGGTGTTAACGGTCTTTGAGACCTTCGCGTCAAATAATAGACGCAAGCGAACACTCCGCAGCATGGCCGAAATCTGCCACGTAGCAGCAATAAATCCTTGGAGTGACACGGCTATTACCTTCAATGCCAGTGACGAACCTAAATTCCGAACAGCCCGAGCACCAGCCGCACTGGTCCTCAGTCCAATCGTGGACGGCTTTCGACTCACCAAGGTACTCATGGACGGCGGCAGCGGATTAAACCTCATCTATGAGGAAACTCTTCAAAAGATGGAAATAGACTGGAGCCGCATTGAGCAAAGTAGCACAAACTTTAGAGGAATCATCCCCAGTCAGGAAGCACGCTGTGCTGGGAAAATCACACTAGATGTGGTATTCGGCATGCTGGATAATTGCAGGTCCGAAGAAATTACATTCCAAGTGGCCCCGTTCAGCAGTGGTTATCATGCTCTTTTAGGATGGGAGGCATTCACAATCTTCCAAGCCGTACCACATTACGGGTACATGAAGCTCAAAATGCCCGGGCCCAACGGAATCATCACTCTCGCCACCGATCCAGACACAGCACTCTGTGCCGAATACAAAACAGCCACATTGGCCCTCGAGGCATTATCCGAAGCCCTCTTGGCCGAGGAATTAACTACGCTACGCTCCATAGTGGACAGGGACGACGTGATACTCGACAAGAGATCCAAGTCCACCTCTTTCAAACCAGCGGATGAAATAGTCAAATTCCAAGTCCACTCAACGGACCCTACAAAAACAGCCTCCATCGGGGCACAGCTAAGCCCCGCCGTGGACGCCGCACTACGGGAGTTCTTGCGCGAGAACTGGGACATATTCGCCTGGCATCCCTCAGACATGCCAGGAATCCCACGCAGGCTGGCCGAGCATAGCCTCAATATCCTAAAGGGATTCAAGCCGGTCAAACAAGCTCTTCGGCGTTTCTCTGAACCTAAGAGACATGCCATGGGAGCGGAACTAGCCAAGTTATTGGAGGCCTGATTCATCAAAGAAATAAAATACCCGGACTGGCTAGCAAACCTGGTGATGGTACCAAAGAAGGACAAATCCTGGCGCCTTTGTGTCGACTTCAAAGACCTCAATAAAGCTTGACCAAAGGATCCCTTCCCCCTCCCACGCATCGATCAAATCATTGATGCTACTGCATGACACGAGTCATTGTGTTTCCTCGACGCATACTCCGGTTACCACCAAATCAAGATTGCGGTCCGACCAAGCCGCAACGGCATTCATCACGCCATACGGTCCCTTCTGTTTTAACACAATGCCTTTTGGGCTCAAAAACGCCGGCGCAACATATCAGCGCATGATTCAGACATGTCTGGAGAAACAAATCGGCAAAATAGTAGAGGCATACGTAGATGATGTGGTTGTCAAAACCAAACACGTCGACTCTTTGATAGACGACTTGAGGCTCACATTCAACAACCTCCGAACATTTGACATCAAGCTCAATCCGGAAAAATGCGTTTTCGGCGTACCAGCCGGAAAGCTCCTGGGATTCATTGTCTCCAGTAGAGGTATTGAAGCTAATCCAGCCAAAATCCGAGCGTTGTCACAGTTGGCTACCCCAATAGACCTCAAACAAATCCAGAAGCTAACTGGATGTGTGGCGGCTCTAAGCTGCTTTATCTCCCGCTTGGGAGAAAGGGCTTTACCCCTTTATCGCCTCCTTCGGCACACCGAACACGTCGAGTGGACGGACGTGGCAACAGCCGGATTGGAAGAAATAAAAGCCATTTTGGCAACCAACCTGATCCTGGCCGCACCAAACATCGGCGAACCAATGATGTTGTATATTGCGACAACTCATCAAGTTGTAAGCGCGATGCTCGTTGTCGAACGGGAAGCGGACGGACACAAATTCCCTCTTCAAAAGCCGGTATACTATGTATCCACTGTCCTCACTCCATGCAAATCACGGTACCCGCATTACCAAAAAATAGCATATGCGTTATTCATGGCATCACGGAAACTGCGACACTACTTTCAAGAGTGTTCGATTACAGTAGCCTCGGAAGTGCCACTTAATGATATTATCAACAACCGCGACGTTACGGGCCGGATTGCCAAATGGGACATTGAGCTCCTCCCATTCGACATAACATACAAACCTCGCCGAGCCATTAAATCGCAAGTACTGGCCGACTTCGTCGCCGAATGGACGGAGGTCGAACTCCCTAAAGAGTACGGCGCATACTCCAATTGGATCATGCACTTCGACGGTTCTAAAATGCTGGCCGGTCTAGGGGCTGGCGTCGCCCTGACGTCCCCAACCGGAGATACCGTTTGGTACATACTGCAAATATTGTATACAGATTCCAACAATGCAGTCGAATACGAAGCTCTGTTGCATGGTCTTCAGATGGCAGTCTCCATGGGCATTCAATTCCTGGAGGTGCGTGGGGATTCAAACCTCGCAATATCCCAAATAAACGGAGATTTTAATGCCAAGGATCCAAAAATGGCGGCCTATCGAAATGCCGTCCTAAAAATGTCTGCTCGGTTCGAGGGACTCGAATTTCACCACGTGGCTCAGGAAAACAATCAGGCGGCGGATATCCTCGCCCACGTCGGTGCAAAACGCGACGCGGTCCCTCCCAACATATTTTTGGAAAGGCTCTTCAAGCCATCCGTAGCATGGGAAGGGGACACCGGTAACAACAGTCCGGACCCGGCCAAAATACCCGATACCGAACTCTCTAACACAATCGGAGGCTCTGCCACTGAAATAACACCTTCAGCCCACGAAATAATGGCCATTATTGCCCCGTGGACAGAACCATTCCTGGCCTACCTAACTAGACAGGAACTTCCGGAGGACCAAAATGAGGCACACTGCATAGTGCAGCGATCCAAGGCCTATAGGGTCCATGAGGCAGAATTGTACAAGAAAAGCACTACCGGAGTCCTTCAAAGGTGCACCTCCGAAGAGGAGGGGCAGAATCTTTTGGCAAAAATTCATGCCGGACTCGGCGGTCATCACGCCGCAGCCCGGGCTCTTGTAAGCAAGGCCTTCCGTACAGTATTCTATTGGCCAACGGCCCGGGCAGATGCACATGACTTGGTCCAACGTTGCGCCGGTTGCCAGCTCTTTGGAAATCAAAGCCACATGCCACCCACTGCCCTCCAAACAATCCCCATTACATGTCCCTTCACAGTCTGGGGGCTTGAAATGGTTGGACCCCTTAAAGGGGGAACCCACAAGAAAAAATACTTATTGGTCATGGTGGATAAATTCACCAAATGGATAGAGGCTAAACCAGTTAAAACAGCCGAATCCGGACCGGTGATAGATTTCATATCCGGGGTTGTACACCGTTATGGCGTCCCCCACAGCATCATCGCTGATAACGGCACGAACTTCACGGCCGATGAGGTAAAACTCTGGTGCAGCAAAATGGGCATCAAGCTCGATTATGCTTCAGTCTACCACCCACAAACCAATGATCAAGTCGAACGAGCAAACGGTCTTATAATGAGCGGCATTAAACCCAGATTAGTGCGTTCCTTAACGGAGTCTGACACGCACTGGGTAGAGGAGCTCGACTCCGTACTCTGGGGGCTGCGGACCACGCCAAATCGTAGTACCGGATATACACCATTTTTTATGGTGTACGGCGCAGAGGCAGTCTTGCCTTGTGACATAATTCATGACTCACCTCGAGTGCGCATGTACGAAGAAAGAGAAGCCGAGCTCGATCGGCAGGATAGTCTGGACACCTTGGAGGAAGAGCACGACGTAGCCAAATCCCATTCCGCATTTTACCAGCAACAGGCTCGCAGATACCAAAGCAGAGAAGTACAGGACAAAACTTATAACATTGGCGAACTAGTTCTACGCCTGCCGAATAAGAAAAAGAAAAATCTCGAGCCCAAATGGGAAGGTCCCTTCATTATCGACCAAGTTCTGACTGGTGGAGCGTACCGACTGCGGGATGCATCGACTAGTCAACTCGAGCCGAACCCATGGAACGCAGCCAGGCTCCGAAGATTCTACGCCTAGCACCGAACTCTATGTTAGTCCCCTCCCTTTGTCCATTTTCTGCATATGCATCATCTGTCTTGTTTCCCTTTCTTTCTTTTTCTTATTATTTCTCTAGGCCTTCAAGGGTCACCTTGTGCCTCACTTGTACATTACAGATGCGCTAGCCACACTCTCCATACCTGGGGGCTTCTTTCACAGAAGCTTAAATTATTTACCTGGGCCTCACGCCCAACACATGTGTTATACTTCCGCATGTACCTTTTTTCACCATTATATGCATCGATATGACTTAAGTTTTGGCCAAGCTGGGTTGCCTGGCTCTTGTATTTATGCCCTACATTCCCGTTAATTCGGCTAGGGCATAAGGGGAGCACCTCTGTGATTGTTACTGCCGGGTCAGCCGGATGTGTACCTCAGACTGGGTGAAGCCGAAAGCTAGCGTTCTTAAGGGAATATTCGGTCGGTGAACAAAAGATGAATTTTATTTATTATCCATATCTACCCCAGATGCTTTTTCTGCGTTTCTTATCGCAGTCCGGACATGCACTTTAGGGCATGCTTCCCAGGGAAAGGAACCCTTAACGGAACTATTCTCCCTGGAAGATGTTTCTTACTACCCATGTAATATAACATAACTAGTTGGGCACTTGTCTTATAAATCACTAATGACCCGTACGCCTGGTCTCCACGCATACCCCGGTTCTTATATAACTGAGCGGGTATTCGGATTCACTCCGGACTATCGGGCCCGGAGGTTGAAGCGAAAAGGTCCGCAACAACAAATGATCTGCAATCCGGCTAGAAGGCATTATACATGTCACTTTAATTACATAGTCATGCAGACTGACTAAACTCCTCTTCTATACCATCCAACAGGCGGTCTAGCTTACAATCCTGTTGGGAATACTTTGCGGCTAATTCTACTTGCCCATAAACTAAGCTAACCGGGATCTCTTTTCCATCGGGCCCCACATGTCTGACCTCGGCCATGTGATTTGGGTCTGCCTTGGTATACCGAGTCTTCACCATGGCCCAGGCCTCTCTGGCACCCTGTCGGCAGGCCGATATCTTCCATAATCGGAGGCGCCGCCGTGCTCCCTTGAGCTTCTCCGTAAGCTCTGCAACGCCTTCTGGCAAGGAGGCAGATGGCCACAAAGCCTGGGCAACACCTTGCATCACCTGCCGAACTTGTTCATGCAGATGTGACAGCTCGAACAGAAGATCACCCGCAGACCCGGGCATTTCATCCGCGGGACGACCCGTCACCATACCTACAGACATAACGCTGTTAATCGACTTCTTCGCCGAACTCCTTTAGTAGGATTCGTTCAAGCACTTACTAAAAATGCCGTGCCGAAGCCGCTTATTCTCCTTCTGGAGTCCGCAAGCTGGCCCCGAACGTCTTTTAGTTCAACGTTTAGCTTAACATTGGCATCTTGAAGACTGTTTTTCTCCAGCATAACCTTACTCAGCACGCGTTTGCCAGCCTCTAGCTGTCGCATAACATGCTGGTCCCCCGGACTTTCTTCGGACTCATCTGCAAAATCAATTGTTAGATCTGCAGACACGCAGCACACTATATGGTAATCACCATTCTTTAAAGTAAATGTTACCAGCGGGAGGCTTTTTCTGTTCCTGCAATGCGACAAGAGCGGCCCCCAGTTGGGTCTTGCATTCCTCCAGCTCCTGGGATAGCCTAGTATTCTTCCCTGTAAGAACCTGCACATTATAGATGATCCTTAAATTAGTTCTGCTAACCGTTTCAAGTCTCAGGGGCTACTGATACATATAAATCGTCAGATTTACTAACCCGTACATCCTTTACATACTGATTCGTGGCTCTGGCTAGACCATCTTGAGCAGCACAGAGGTACGCCTCTCTAGAATTGAAGGCGTCGAACGCCTCTGGTGAGAAACAAGCGTCGCGGAGTACGGCCCGGCGGCGCCTATGATTCATGGCGCTTTCCACTTCTGAGTTTATAGCGGACAATCTATCTGCATCCTCTGTCGGGGGATTATCCGGCGCCTGGCCCATATCACCTTCTGCCTCTATGTCCGGTCCTGGCGCCCGACTGGTGGAAGCTTGGTTGGCAGCATCGCCGGGCATATTCCGGCGAGCGTTCTTTCTGTTAAAGAAACGCGGGCGTCATTACATTTCGAAAAAGACGACAACCACGGAGCAGGGTTTTTCCTATACCTTTGCGTCGGCGTCTCCGTCCTGACTGCCTTCCTTTTTGGCCTACCCGGCCTCGGCACCTCTTGGTGGCGAGTTGCCGCGGGTTCAGCAGGGCGTACCGAATGCCTTCCCCGTAAAAGATGCCATGTGTATATGGTGGGTGAAGTGCCTAAAAGGGGATCCTAGTTTTGGAGTTGAGACTTTTTGATTTTTCTTACCTGCGATGCAGGAAGCAGTCCAGGATAGTCGGCCGGAATGGCCACCGGGGCCTCGTTGCAGCTTAACTGATAGAACTGCCGGTCTATCAGTTCCACGGAGATAACCGGATCTTCTTCGAGTCTGGAATCGATGGCCCGGTCAGGGTCCTCTGGTTGTGGAGAAGGGCTGCTGACCTCCTTTATGGCTTTTTGCAGTTCCTGCCGCAAGGTGGCAAGGTGAATACTTACGACTAAGAATGCGGGAAAAATGGGAGCAGGGAAATATAACTTACCCAGCTTGGAGTATTGTACATAGAGAATCCATCCCGTGGCTTGATGCGGGTGATCTCCTCTTCCTCGCCCTAGAACAGTTCGGACAGAATCTTCGCTAGAGCGGTAGCATTGTCCGGACCCGTACGCCCGCAGCGGGTGGCGTCATCCGCCCCGTTATAACACCACAAGGGGTGCCCACGATATTGGAGTGGCTGCACTCCCCGCATTTTGCAAATCGACATAACTTCGATTATTGTCAATCCGGATCGAGCTAGTGCTTTGATCCGGTTCATCAGATAGTGGACTTCTCCGTTGTCTTCCGCCTGGGGGCTCCGTGGGCGCCAACTTCAGCGCTTCTTCAAAGGAGCATTGGTGAACTCGGGTAGACCCCGCTGAACAGGGTCTGGAAGGGGGACGTCCTCCATATAAAACCATTTTGAAGGCCAGTCTTCGGACGGCTTCTTCGAGGTACCGGACAAATATCCGGTATCGGCGATGCGCCATACTTCGGCTCCGCCCACTTGATAAAGTGATTCCCTCTGTGTGCGAGGGACAAGGCAAAATAGCCTTTTCCACAGCTCGAAGTGAGCCTCGCAGCCCAGGAACAACTCGTAGAGAGAAACATAGCCGGCGATGTGTAGAATGGAGGCAGGGGTGAGATTGTGTATTTGGAGGCCGTAGAACTCCAGGAGCCCGCGGAGGAACGGATGAATTGGAAATCCGAGCCCACTTAGTAAGTAAGGAACAAGGCAAACCCGTTCCCCCATGGAGGGACATGGAAAGTTCTCCGCTTGCTCCCCGCCATTGTAGGTGGCGAGCCCGGCTCGAACGGGCACCATGTACGCCAGAGGGAGAAATCCCTTAGTCTGCAGCTGGACTAATCGACTGTGAAGGACTGAACACCTCTCCCAATCACTGGGCTTAGGGCTACGGGGGCGGGAGGAGGAGCTGCGGAGGTCGGCCATGCTGGAATGGATCTTTCCGAAGCACGCTCTGGTGAATTCTCGCCGGGGGAGGATGATATGGATTGGATCTAAGAATCCCCATCCCTTTAATAGATAATTTATTTATCTGGCTAGGGGGGCAAATGTAAAACACCCTGGCGCCTCGTATTCATTCGACGCGTGGGAGATAGCCCTTATTGGGCACAGAAGCCAAGAGGTTCAACATTTATGGAGCCGGACACTGCTTACGAACACTTGAAAGTTGGAAAAGAACCCGCCCTGCAATGCCGAAGACAACACTGCGCGCCGGACTCATCGTCATTGAAGCCTGGTTCGGGGGCTACTAAGGGAGTCCTAGATTAGGGGGTCTCCGGACAGCCGGACTATATCCTTTGGCCGGACTGTTGGACTATGAAGATACAAGATTGAAGAATTCGTCTCGTGTCCGGATGGGACTCTACTTGGCGTAGAAGGCAAGCTAGGCAATACGGATATGTATATCTCCTCCTCTGTAACCGACCTTGTGTAACCCTAGCCCTCTCCGGTGTCTATATAAACCGGAGGGTTTTAGTCCGTAGGACAATATACAATCATACCATAGGCTAGCTTCTAAGGTTTAGCCTCTCCGATCTCGTGGTAGATCTACTCTTGTACTACCCATATAATCAATATTAATCAAGCAGGATGTAGGGTTTTACCTCCATCAAGAGGGCCCGAACCTTGGTAAAACATTGTGTCCCCTGCCTCCTGTTACCATCCGCCTTAGACGCACAGTTCGGGTCCCCCTACCCGAGATCCGCCGGTTTTGACACCGATAGGGGGGCCTTTCCTTCTCCCTCTCTCATCCTTCCCTCTTCTCCTACTCCAACTACGGAAAGGGGGAATCCTACTCCCCCCGGGAGTAGGACTCCCCCCTTGGGGGCGCCATGAGAGGACCGGCCCTCCCCCTCCTCCACTCCTTTATTTACGGGGAGGGGGCACCCCATAGACACACAAGTTGATTGTTTAGCCATGTGCGGTGCCCCCCTCCACAGATTTCCACCTCGGCCATATCGTTGTAGAGCTTAGGCGAAGCCCTGCTTCAGTAACTTCATCATCACCGTCATCACACCGTCGTGCTCACAAAACTCTCCCTCGACCTCAGCTGGATCTAGAGTTCGTGGGACATCACCGAGCTGAACGTATGCAGATCGCGGAGGTGTCGTACCTTCGGTGCTAGGATCGGTCGGATCGTGAAGACGTACGACTACATCAACCGCGTTGTCATAACGCTTCCGCTTACGGTCTACAAGGGTACATGGACAACACTCTCCCCTCTAGTTGCTATGCATCACCTAGATGGATCTTGCGTGTGCGTAGGAATTTTTTTGAAATTACTGCGTTCCCAAATAGTGGCATCCGTGCCAGGTCTATGCGTAGATGTTATATGCACGAGTAGAACACAAAGAAGTTGTGAGCGTGAGTATATACATATTGCTTGCCGTCACTAGTTGATTCTTGATTGAGCGGTATTGTTGGATGAAGCGGCTCAGACCAACATTACGCGTACGCTTACGCGAGACTAGTTCTACCGACATGCTTCGCACACAGGTGGCTAGTGGGTGTCTGTTTCTCCAACTTTAGTTGAATCGGTTTGAATGAACAGGGTTCTTTCTGAAGATCAAAAAGCAATCACTATACTACGTTGTGGTTTTTGATGCGTAGGTAAGAACGGTTCTTGCTAGAAGCCTGTAGCAGCCACATAAAATTTGCAATAACAAAGTAGAGGACGTCTAACTTGTTTTTGCAGGGCATGTTGTGATGTGATATGGTCAAGACGTGATTATATAAATTTTTGTATGAGATGATCATGTTTTGTAACAAAGTTATCGGCAACTGGCAGGAGCCATATGGTTGTTGCTTTACTGTATGAATTGCAATCGCCATGTAATTTCTTTACTTTATCACTAAGCGGTAGCGATAGTCGTAGAAGCAATAGTTGGCGAGACGACAACGATGCTTCGATGGAGATCAAGGTGTCAAGCCGGTGATGGTGGTGATCATGACGGTGCTTTGGAGATGGAGACCAAAGGCACAAGATGATGATGGCCATATCATATCACTTATATTGATTGCATGTGATGTTTATCCTTTATGCATCTTATTTTGCTTACTTAGCCGGTAGCATTATAAGATGATCTGTCACTAAATTTCAAGGTACAAGTGTTCTCCCCGAGTATGTACCGTTGCTACAGTTCGTTGTGCCAAGACACCACGTGATGATCGGGTGTGATAAGCTCTACGTTCACATACAACGGGTGCAAGCTAGTTTTGCACATGCAGAATACTCGGGTTAAACTTGGCGAGCCTAGCATATGCAGATATGGCCTCAGAACACTGAGACCGAAAGGTCGAGTGTGAACCATATAGTAGATATGATCAACATAGTGATGTTCACCATTGAAAGCTAGTCCATCTCACGTGATGATCAGACACATAGATATGGATCACGTGATCACTTAGATGATTAGAGGGATGTCTATCTAAGTGGGAGTTCTTAAGTAATACGATTAATTGAACTTTAATTTATCATGAACTTAGTACCTGATAGTATTTTGCAGGTTTATGTTGTCGTAGATAGATGGCCCGTGCTGTTGTTCCATTGAATTTTAATGCGTTCCTAGAGAAAGCTAAGTTGAAAGATGATGGTAGCAATTACACGGACTGGGTCCGTAACATGAGGATTATCCTCATTGCTGCATAGAAGAATTACGTCCTGGAAGCACCGCTAGGTGACAAACCCGCTGCAGGAGCAACGCCAGATGTTATGAACGTCTGGAAGAGAAAAGCTGATGACTACTCGATAGTTAAGTGTGCCATGCTTTACGGCTTAGAATCAGGACTTCAACGATGTTTTGAATGTCGTGGAGCATATGAGATGTTCCAGGAGTTGAAGTTAATATTTCAAGCAAATGCCCGGATTGAGAGATATGAAGTCTCCAATAAGTTCTATAGCTGCAAGATGGAGGAGAATAGTTCTGTCAGTGAACATATACTCAGAATGTCTGGGTACCACAACCACTTGACTCAACTGGGAGTTAATCTTCCTAATGATAGTGTCATTGACAGAGTTCTTCAATCACTGCCACCAAGCTACAAGAGCTTCATGATGAACTATAATATGCAAGGGATGGATAAGACAATTCCCGAGCTCTTCGCAATGCTAAAGGCTGCGGAGGTAGAAATCAAGAAGGAGCATCAAGTGTTGATGGTCAACAAGACCACCAGTTTCAATAAAAAGGGTAAAGGGAAGAAGGGGAACTTCAAGAAGAACGGCAAGCAAGTTGCTAAACCCAAGTCTGGACCTAAGCCTGAGACTGAGTGCTTCTATTGCAAAGGACTGGTCACTGGAAACGAAACTGCCCCAAGTATTTGGCAGAGAAGAAGGATGGCAAAGTGAAAGGTATATTTGATATACATGTTATTGATGTGTACCTTACTAATGCTCGCAGTAGTGCCTGGGAACTTGATAATGGTTCTGTTGCTAATATTTGCAACTCAAAACAGGGGCTACGGATTAAGCGAAGATTGGCTAAGGACGAGGTGACGATGCGCGTGGGAAATGGTTCCAAAGTCGATGTGATTGCCGTTGGCACGCTACCTCTACATCTACCTTCGGGATTAGTATTAGACCTGAATAATTGTTATTTGGTGCTAGCGTTAAGCATGAACATTATATCTGGATCTTGTTTGATGCGAGACGGTTATTCATTTAAATCAGAGAATAATGGTTGTTCTATTTATATGAGTAATATCTTTTATGGTCATGCACCCTTGATGAGTGGTCTATTTTTACTAAATCTTGATAGTAGTGATACACATGTTCGTAGTATTGAAGCCAAAAGATATAAGTTTAATAATGATGGTGTAACTTATCTGTGGCACTACCGTTTAGGTCATATTGGTGTAAAGTGCATGAAGAAACTCCATGTTGATGGGCTTTTGGAATCACTTGATGCTTGCGAACCATGTGAGGGAGTCCTGGACTAAGGGGTCCTCGGGCCTCCGACCTATTGGATATGGGCCAAACTGATGGGCCATGAAGATACAAAGCCGAAGACTCTACCCGTGTCCGGATGGGACTCTCCTTGGCATGGAAGGAAATCTTGGCATGGAAGGCACAGTTCGGGACCCCCTACCCGAGATCTGCCGGTTTTGACACCGACATTGGTGCTTTCATTGAGAGTTCCACTATGCCATCGTTAAGAGGTTTGATGGATCCTTCAGTCATTTACAATGACGCTATCCAAGGGGAAGTCTTCCTCCCCGGACAGATATTCGTGTTCGGTGGCTTCGCACTGAAGGCCAACTCGCTTGGCCATATGGAGCAGATCGAAAGCTACGCCCCTGGCCATTAGGTCAAATTTGGAAGCTTGAACTACATCGCAGATATCTGTGGAGACTTTATCTTCGACGGATTCAATACCACGGTAGCCGCTCCCTTCCACCATGATGAACATGACATAAATTTGCCATCGGTCCATACGCAGGAGATAGTACCTATAGCTGCTCTGGCCATAGATCCGGAGCAGATCGCGCCATCCGAAGACGGGAAGCTCAACCCCGCCGCAGAAGCCGCAGACTTAGCAGCGTTGGATCCGCACACAGACTTAACTTCAAGTGACATCTATGTCACGGGAGCTATGGACTCGTCTCCGGCTACAGGTTCTGAACCTTATGCGTCCGCGTACGTCGACCTTGATCGGTCATCGATCGTCGAATTCAGCTCCGCGGACATCTTCCAACACTCGCCCTTGGGCGACATGTTAAACTCGTTAAGAGCACTATCCTTAGCGAGGGGCTGACGGCCGAACTGTATCTGGTTCGAACTGGAGGCTGACAACGGAGAATTTTGCTTCCCACCCACCGCCCACTTCATACACACTGTTGAAGACTTAACCGACACGCTCGATTACGGCTCCGAAGACATCGACGATATGGACGACGATGCCGATGAGGAGCCGGGCCAAGACCCGCCGTTTACCGGACGCTGGACGGCCACCTCTTCCTACGACGTGTACATGGTGGATACACCTAAAAGAACTAATGATGATGACAAAGAAGATCCAGTTGAGGACGAACCTCCTATGATACAACCAAAAGACCAGTGTCAGCGGCGCCACTCTAAGTCGCGTCATGGAATAGACGGGATACTGGCATAGGGGAAAATAACACTCTGGAAGGTGCCGAAGACAACAAAGACCCCATCGATGCAACTGCCGTAAAAAATGAACGGGAAGACGGGCAAGTTAGCCCTGATGGACAGGCCATGCATGAAGACTAGGAGGACAATAATTATATTCCGCTCTCCGAGGATGAGGCGAGCCTCGGTAACGAGGATTTCATCGTGCCTGAGGAACCTCAGGAGAAGGAGCTCTTTAAATGCCGGCTAATAGCCACTGCAAGGAGCCTAAAAAAGAAGCAGCAGCAGCTTCAAGCTGACCAAGATGTTCTCAACGACAGATGGACTGATGTCCTAGCAGCCAAAGAACACGGCCTCAAGCGCCCAGCCAAAAACTACCCGAAGTGCAAATTACTACCTCAGTTCGACGACAAGGCGCCAGAGCACATACCATCATCACGCAATGTGGCTGACCGACCACCACGTGGTCGGGATAAAGCGGCAACTCAAGCCGAACACCAGCCCGCCCCGCCTTATCACAAAGGCAGGGGAAAAACAGCTTGAGATCATACATATGACCTTCAGCAAGACCTGGACAACAGAATAGGACATACCAGATGGATCTACGGATCGCGGTGACATGCCCCGACACGTGACAACAGCTATCTATTCGGACATGACAAGCCTAGTCACTCCCGAGCCGAAAACCGTACACTGACTCCATCAGAGCTACGTCGCAATGTGGCCCAACATAGAGGCGCCGCACACCCTCTTTGCTTCACAGACGAAGTAATGGAGCACAAATTCCCAAAAGGGTTTAAACCCGTAAATATCGAATCATATGATGGAACAACTGATTCCGTGGTATGGATTGAGGATTTCCTTCTCCATATCCACATGGCATGCGGCGATGACCTTCATGCCATCAAATACCTCCTGTTAAAACTCAAAGGTCCAGCTTGGCATTGGTTAAACAGTCAGCCCGAAAATTCTATTGGCAACTGGGAGGATTTGGAAGACGCCTCCCGCGACAACTTCCAAGGCACATATGTCCGGCCACCAGACGCCGATGACTTAAGCCATATAGTTCAACAGCCTGGAGAATCAGCCAGGAAGCTCTGGACTAGGTTCTTAGTTAAAAAGAACCAAATCGTCGACTATCTGGACGCGGAAGCCCTAACAGCCTTCAAACATAGCGCACGGGACGAGTGGCTCGCCCGCCACATCGGTCAAGAAAAACCAAAATCCATGTCAGTCCTTACCGCTCTGATGACCCGCTTTTGCGCGGGAGAAGACAGTTGGCTCGCTCGTAGATGCAACAGCGCCAATGATCGGGGCACTTCCGATGTCTGAAACGGCAATGGCCAACCTGGACGCAGCAAACACAAACGTCGCAATGATAATGAAAGAACGCGCAACACAGCGGTCAATGCCAGATTCAGCGGGCCCAAACCCGGTCAACGGAAAAAGCCATTCAAGGCAAACAGAGACGAACCATCCAATTTAGACAAGATATTGGATCGGCCCTGCCAGATTCATGGCAACCCCGATAAACCAGCTAATTACACAAACAGAAGTTGTTGGGTCTTCAAGCAGGCCAGCAAGCTCAACGCCGAACACAAGGGGAAAAGGCCGCCTAGTGATAGCGATGACGAAGAGATTCACCAACCAAATACCGGGGGTCAGAAGCAATTGCCCCTGAGGTAAAAACAGTGAACATAGTATACATGACACACGCCCCTACAGAGGAGCATAAGACGTACTCCCTCCGGATTGAGGATCATACTACGTTCCCTCCAGCTGGAGTACAAGTCGGTCTTATTAAACCGCATACCTTGTCGGCCATTAAGTCGCTGGTCTCCATTTAGTAGGATCGACCAATTATGGAGTGGACTAGCAGTTCGGCCTCCGCCATCCGCCTCATACACCCGTGAAATCTATACCGCGCATACATAACTATGCACTTAAAATACCATGGGCATCGGCGGAGGCACAATACGGACGGGCCTACAAGTACTTCCATAACCCCCTTCTTTTCTTTTCTTTTCTTTTCTTTTCTGACCACTTTTTCTTTTTTATTATCCTTTATCACAGGTGACTCGTAGGCTGGTCATATCACCGACTCTATCAGAGTTCTGGTTTGTACATCATCCAAAAGTTACTCCCTTTAAGGATCCCCTTCATCGAGGAAAGGCGGCACAGACATGCGACAGGATGTCCAAAACAACTTTTTGTAGACCGCACTCTCTATTTTTGTGAGCCTGTAAAATGCCTTCTACCTCAGTCGTCGACCCTTGGCATGTCAAATAGCCAGGGTCGTGGCGAAATTATATACAAAACAACGATTGGCATGTCACTCAAGTTCTAGTGAATATAATCTATATCCAGTATTCACTTTTCTCTAAAAAACTATATTTTGCTCCTTGTGTTATTTCACACACCTCGCTAGGGGCTCGATATGGGAACAAACTAAATTGCCAACAAGTCCGAACAACTTTATAGCATAATTCGGCGTCGCGAGTTTGGCCTTATATGCATCAGCACCGAATCATGTCTTGGGTCAATAGTTGGGTTGCCCAGCTCCTGTGCTTGCTATCTTACATTCCACTATATCGGCTTAGGTAGTAAAGGGAGAACTACTGCGATTGTGCCCTAGTTTACCCAGACGAGCACCTCAGTAGAGAACGCCGAAAACTGACTATCATGATGTGGCGAGAGCTGGTCAACCACTCGACGACTTATCAGAATCTTTCGCGATTCCCTCCGTATTACACGAAGGACCTTTCCTTAGGTCATACATGTAAATTCACCACATTGGGATAACAACGTACATACCAGGGTTTATATCATAGACCCACCACAAAACTCCTATGGCTAAGTGAAAGTGTTAACGCCCTATAGTTCGATTGCCTCGTTCACCGCATTGACACATCCTTCATGGACCAAGATGTTGGGTTAAGAGTGATCATGTGCTTTTCCGAACACCCCCGTACTTTCCACATGGGGGCTGAAGCCGATGACTGGAAAACTTTCATATTATGCAAAAACGGCCACACAGGAGGAACCAAAAGCTTTCAAGCAAAAACCATAATATTATCATCATATTGTCTTTTACAATTCAATACATTTCATTCAAATATTATATCTTTCGAGCACTGACCCTCTATCAAGCGGGCACCCTCTAAGACGTCCTCGAAATAGTGTTCGGGTGCGTGATCGTCCTTACCCTTGAGGGGACTCCTCGCTGCAACATCAGTGGCCTTCATCTTGGCCCAGTATGTTTTGACACGGGCAAAGGCCATCCGTGCACCTTCAATGCACGTGGAACGCTTAACGGTGTCGATATGCTGCACCCCATCCACAAGCCGCTACACCAAACCGAAGTAACTATTCGGAATGGGCTCAGTAGGCCACAGTAGGACTATGATGTCCTTCATGGCGGAACCAGATATCCTGTGGAGCTCGGCCCACTGGGCCATCTGCTCATTTAGTAACAACTGATGCTTTGGCGCGCCGAACTGTGACCAAAAAAGTTTGTCCGTGGCACACCCTTCCTGCACTTGGTAAAATTGCGCCTCATCGTAGGCGCTCTTCGGCAGGTCCAAAAATGTGTCCGGAGAGCTCCACATTTGATTAAGCGGGGAATACTTTGGATCACCGAACTTCGCCTGTAATAAGAAAGGCTTACCAGCTGCTATCTTCCCAGCTTGTCGAATCTCTTCCCGAGCCGCTCTAGACTCAGATAGTGCTTCTTTCGCCTCTTGTAAGGCCTTGTCGTGATCGGCCGCTTTGGCCTTGTTATCCTTCTTGAGGAATTCACACTGGGCGGCAGTTTCTTCCAGCTTGCGCGCCATGATAGAAATTCTTTCCTCACACTGGTGCCGAGTAGCCTGTTCGGTTTTTAACTCTTCAGCTGCCTTATGGGCAGCCAAATTACTCATCCGGGCTTGCTCCTTGGCAAGGACAAGCTCAACTCGAAGGGCCTTGACCGCAGCAACACCATCTGTAGTTATGTGTATCTCAGTATACAATTCCAGCTTCATGGTCATGTTATCATGCATACATATACTGACTGACCCAAAAACATACCTTGCGCCTTGTCAAGACGCCTGTTGATCAGCATGATGTCATCATCCGCCTCATCAATCTTCTGCTACAGATCCGCAACCTCTGTGGATCGGGCAGTAGCAGGGGAGGTAACAGCCTGTGTTCCAAGTAATCAGATTATTTCCTGGATAAATATTTTTGATCCTCTGATTGCCTCCCTTGGGAAGCCTATCAGAGTCTCAAGGGCTACTATCTATACACAGGAGTATTTTGTGAATAAAACACAATTGAAAGCGTTATAGCACAAACCTCGAAGCCTCTTTGCAGGCTCGTGAAGGCCTCATTCAATCCGCTGTTTGCGGCAGGACCTTTTCAACCACTATACCCATCAAGGTACGATGGTCTTCATACACGGACGCCTTTCGCAGCATGTTCGTCAATATATCCGGCACTTCTGGATCTCCAGAAGCTGCCGTAGCAGCACGGCCCCCCTTCGAAGGGATCCGTTCATTCGCCCCTAGAGCTGTCTCCGGCTGAAAGACGGACAGTCTGGGGCCTTTATTGTTGGTCCCCGGACCCTGGGCTACCGAAGTATCACCTTCGGTTCATGTTTTCGTCATCCCTCGCATCACTTGTGGATCAGGAGAGACCCTCCAGGATGACACCTCGAAGTCATCCGCCTTATTGGGTGAGGAGACTAGTGGAGGCGTCTCGCTTTCCATCATCTCTGGGAGAAGATCTCCCGAGGAAGATGATTGTTGAGGAAGACTATGCACCGTGCTGCAAAAACATACATTCTAGATGTTACCCTGGTCACAGGAGAGGAACGGGGTATGTTTAAAACACCCTTGTTCGCTTACGACTTAGGATTGTCCTCGCTGGGGGACTGCGCGATAACGTCGTCCTTCAAGCCCAAGCCGCCCGATAGGGGCATCTTGCCTCTCTTGGGAGCCTTTTCCTCCCAATCTTCAGAGACGGCCCTTTTCTTACCATGGGGAGAATGAATGATGGCTTATCCTTTACTTTTGTCTTCGGGCGATGGGATTTTCATCTCCTCGGACACATCATCTAATATATCTTCCAGATGGAGGCCACCTTTGGTCCTCCCGCTCTCCGTCTTGTCCTCCTTCATAGGCATCTGGTATGCTGCCGGGGCCAGCATCCTTGTTAACGAAATCCGCTGAGTCTTCGGGAAGGAGGGCCGAACACCTGATTCACTCTACTTTCTTTATCCAGCCCTGGAAGAGAATGATGTGGTCAGTGTTGCACTATGGCATACTTTGCTAAAAAAATTGTTCGGAAATAGAGTGCTTACCGAGGTATCCGGATGGTTGCGGTCAAGACCGATGTCTTCGGTGGTGTCCGGCCACTGTTTTCGTTTCCTAAAAAAACAACTTCCACATTCCTTTGTGGGAAATACCAAAGAAGTCTTGGAGGGTCCATGGTCCTTCCGGGTTAAACTCCCACATACGGAGAGGCCGCCGCTGGCATGGCAGAACCCGGCGGACTAGAGTTACTTGAACCACGTTGATAAGAGTGACGTCCTAATCAAGGAGGCTCCGGATGCGACTCTGTAGAGTCTGCACTTCGTCAATTGATGCCCAGTCCAATCCTTTATTAATCCATGACGCAAGCTGTAATGGAGGGCCAGATCGAAACATAGGTATAGCCGCCCACTTGGTACAGCGGGTTTCAGTGACATAAACCCACTCCTGCTACCATAGGTCAGGAGTTTCGGTGAAAGAGCCTTTCGGCCAGGGAGCATTGATAAGTTTGCTCACGTTAGCAACTCAGCACTCCGCTTGTTCCCCATCGATTACCTTCAGCTTCACACTGAAGCTCTTGAGCCATAAGCCAAAGTGTGGGGGAATGTAGAGAAAGGCCTCGCACGTGACAATGAATGTCGAGATGAAAAGAAAATAATCTGGGGCTAGATCGTGAAAAATCTAGTCCATAGTAAAACATGAGCCCCCGAACGAAGGGGTGAAGAGCGAATCCTAGCCCTCGCAGGAAGTGGGAGATGAATACGACCCTCTCGCCGGATCTGGGAGTAGGAATAACCTGTCCTCGAGCAGGGAGCCTGTGGGGAATGTCGGCGGTCAGGTATCTGGCCGCACGAAGCTTCGTGATGTCCTCCTCTGTAACAGAAGAGGCCACCCACCGGCCATGAGGGATGGATCCAGAAATGATTGGGAAGCTTGAAGCAATGAAGTCGAGCCTCGGGTGCTAGAACTCGAAGTTGGAAGGGCTAAGGCAGAGGTTGGCGCAAAACAAGGCGGCCCTTCGCTCTTTATAAAGGCAACGGATATCAGACGCCTCCACCTAAGCGTGAAAACCTGCCTATTCCGGAGGAATCGTACCAATGGAACGGTTGGTTTATCCACGTTCATATTGATGAGAATCCCGTGATAAGGGGACACGATCTCTGCTTCAACAAGACGTGCCATAAAAACCGCGCCTCAAAATGTGGAACGGCGGGACAAGAAATGGTTCAAAATAATGACCGAGCAAATGTGATGTCACGTTACAAAAAGTTGTCAGCAGATTAGACTCATGAAATATTATACTCTCTATAGTTGTCAGCAGAATCGGACACATTCGTTTCATCCGAAGACTATTTTGGAGTATTCGGAAAAGGGAACCCGCCTTGCAATGCCAAAGAAAATCTACGCGCCCGACACCTCGTCATTGAAGCCTGGTTCAGGGGCTACTAAGGGAGTCCTGGACTAAGAGGTCCTCGGGCGTCCGACCTATTGGATATGGGCCGGACTGATGGGCCGTGAAGATACAAATCCGAAGACTCTACCCGTGTCCGGATGGGACTCTCCTTGGCGTGGAAGGCAAGCTTGGCGAACAAATATGAAGATTCCTTTATGTGTAACCGACTCTATGTAACCCTAGACCCCCCCAGTGTTTATATAAACTGGGGGCTAGGTCCGTAGATCGATATCCTCATAATCATAGTTAGGCTAGGCTCTTAGGGTTTAGCCATTACGATTTCGTGGTAGATCAACTCTTGTAATACTCATATTCATCAAGATCAATCAAGCAGGAAGTAGGGTATTACCTCCATAGAGAGGGCCCGAACTTGGGTAAACATCATGTCCCCCATCTCCTGTTACCATCGATCCTAGAACCATAGTTTGGGACCCCTACCCAAGATCTGCCGGTTTTGACACCGACACCATGCCTCATGGGCAAGATGAATAAGACTAAGTTCCCTGGAACAATGGAGAGAGCAAGAGACCTGTTGGAAATAATACATAGTGATGTATGCGGTCCGACGAGTGTTGAAGCTCGCGGCGGGTATCGTTATGTTCTTACCTTCACAGATGATTTGAGCAGATATGGGTATATCTACTTGATGAAACATAAGTCTGAAACATTTGAAAAGTTCAAAGAATTTCAGAGTGAAGTGGAAAATCATCGTAACAAGAAAATAAAGTTTCTACGATCTGCTCATGGAGGAGAATATTTGAGTTACGAGTTTGGTCTTCATTTGAAACAATGCGGAATAGGTTTGCAACTCACGCCACCCGGAACACCAGAGTGTAATGGTGTGTCCGAACGTCATAACCGCACTTTATTAGATATGGTGCAATCTATGATGTCTCTTACTGATTTACCGCTATCGTTTTGGGGTTATGCTTTAGAAATGGCTGCATTCACGTTAAATAGGGCACCATCGAAATCCGTTGAGACGACACCTTATGAACTGTGGTTTGGCAAGAAACCCAAGTTGTCGTTTCTTAAAGTTTGGGGCTGCGATGCTTATGTGAAAAATCTTCAACCTGATAAGCTCAAACCCAAATCGGAGAAATGTGTCTTCATAGGATATCCAAAGGAGACTGTTGGGTACACCATATATGACAGATCCAAAGGCAAGATATTCATTGCTAAGAATGGATCCTTTATAGAGAAGGAGTTTCTCTCGAAAGAAGTGAGTGCGAGTAAAGTAGAACTTGATGAGGTAACTGTACCTGCTCCCTTACTGGAAAGTAGTTCATCACATAAATCAGTTCCATTGATTCCTACACCAGTAAGTGAGGAAGTAATGATGATGATCATGAAACTTCTGATCAAGTTACTACCGAACCTCGTAGGTCAACCAGAGTAAGATCCGCACCAGAGTGCTACGGTAATCCTGTTCTGGAGGTCATGCTACTTGACCATGACGAAGCTACGAACTATGGGGAAGCGATGATGAGCCCAGATTCCGCAAAATGGCTTGAGGCCATGAATCTGAGATGGGAT
The DNA here is from genome assembly GCF_003073215.2 of Triticum urartu. NCBI lineage: Eukaryota > Viridiplantae > Streptophyta > Magnoliopsida > Poales > Poaceae > Triticum > Triticum urartu. Next base: position 262,554,693 of record NC_053028.1, on the reverse strand, counting down.
CCATGTATGAGAACAAAGTGTGGACTTTGGTTGACTTTCCCGATGATTGGCAAGCCATAGAGAATAAATGGATCTTCAAGAAGAAGACTGACGCTGACAGTAATATTACTGTCTACAAAGCTCGACTTGCTGCGAAAGGTTTTTGACAAGTTCAAGGAGTTGACTATGATGAGACCTTCTCACCCGTCGCGATGCTTAAGTCCGTCCGAATCATGTTAGCAATTGCCGCATTTTATGATTATGAAATTTGGCAAATGGATCTCAAAACAGCATTCCTTAATGGATATTTTAAAGAAGAGTTGTATATGATGCAACTAGAAGGTTTTGTTGATCCAAAAGGTGCTAACAAAGTGTGCAAGCTCCAGCGATCCATTTATGGACTGGTGTAAGCCTCTCGGAGTTGGAATATATGCTTTGATAGTTTGATCAAAGCATATGGTTTTATACATACTTTTGGAGAAGCCTGTATTTACAAGAAAGTGAGTGGGAGTTTTGTAGCATTTATGATATTATATGTGGATGACATATTGCTTATCAGAAAGGATACTGAATTTCTAAATAGCATAAAAGGATACTTGAATAAGAATTTTTCAATGAAAGACCTCGGTGAAGCTACTTATATATTGGGCATTAAGATCTATAGAGATAGATCAAGACACTTAATTGGACTTTCACAAAGCACATGCCTTGACAAAGTTTTGAAGAAGTTCAAAATGGATCAAGCAAAGAAAGGGTTCTTGCATGTGTTACAAGGTGTGAAGTTGAGTCAGACTCAATGCTCGACCACTGCAGAAGATAGAGAGGAAATGAAAGTCATTCCCTATGCTTCAGCCATAGGTTCTATCATGTATGCAATCCTGTGTACCAGACCTGATGTGTGCCTTGCTATTAGTTTAGCAGGGAGGTACCAAAGTAATGCAGGAGTGGATCACTGGACAACGGTCAAGAACATCCTGAAATACTGGAAAAGGACTAAGGATATGTTTCTCGTTTATGGAGGTGACAAAGAGCTCATCACAAACAGTTACGTCGATGCAAGCTTTGACACTGATCCAGATGAATCTAAGTCACAAACCGGATACATATTTTTATTGAATGGTGGAGCTGTCAGTTGGTGTAGTTCCAAGCAGAGCGTCGTGGCAGGATCTACATGTGAAGCGGAGTACATAGATGCTTCAGAAGCAGCAGATGATGGATTCTGGATGAAGGAGTTCATATCCGATCTAGGTGTCATACCTAGTGCATCGGGTCCAATGAAAATCTTTTGTGACAATACTGGTGCAATTGCCTTGGCAAAGGAATCCAGATTTCACAAGAGAACCACGCACATCAAGAGACGCTTCAATTCCATCCATGATCAAGTCAAGGAGGGAGACATAGAGATTTGCAAGATACATACGAATATGAATGTTGCAGACCTGTTGACTAAGCCTCTCTCACGAGCAAAACATGATCAGCACCAAGACTCCATGGGTGTTAGAATCATTACTGTGTAATCTAGATTATTGACTCTAGTGCAAGCGGGAGACTGAAGGAAATATGCCATAGAGGCAATAATAAAGTTGTTATTTATATTTCCTTATATCATCATAAATGTTTATATTCATGCTAGAATTGTATTAACCGGAAACTTAGTACATGTGTGAATACATAGACAAACCGAGTGTCACTAGTATGCCTCTACTTGACTTGCTCGTTAATCAAAGATGGTTAAGTTTCCTAACCATAGACATGAGTTGTCATTTGATTAATGGGATCACATCATTAGAGAATGATGTGATTGAATTGACCCATTAGTTAGCTTAGCACGATGATCATTTAGTTTGTTGCTATTGATTTATTCATGACTTATACATGTTCCTATGACTATGAGATTATGCAACTCCTGAATACCGGAGGAACACTTAGTGTGCTATCAAACGTGACAACATAACTGGGTGGCTATAAAGATTCTCTACAGGTGTCTCTGATGGTGTTTGTTGAGTTGGCATAGATCGAGATTAGGATTTGTCACTTTGTGTATCGGAGAGGTATCTCTGGGCCCTCTCGATAATGCACATCACTATAAGCCTTGCAAGCAATGTGACTAATGAGTTAGTTATAGGATGTTGCATTACAGAACGAGTAAAGAGACTTGCCAGGAACGCGATTGAACTAGATATTGAGATAGCGATGATCGAATCTCGGGCAAGTAACATACCAACGATAAAGGGAACAACGTATGTTGTTATGCGGTTTGACCGATAAAGATCTTCTTATAATATGTAGGAACCAATATGAGCATCCAGGTTCCGCAATTGGTTATCGACCGGAAGTGAGTCTTGGTTATTTCTACATACTTCTCGAACCCGTAGGGTCAGCACGCTTAACATTCGATGATGTTTGGTATTATGAGTTTATGTGTTTGATGTACCGAAGGTTGTTCGGTGTCCCGGATGTGATCACGGACATGACGAGGAGTCTTGAAATGGTCGAGACATAAAGATCGATATATTGGAAGGCTATGTTTGGACATCGGAATGGTTCCGGGTGAGTTCGGGCATTTACCGGAGTACCGGGGGGTTACCGGAACCCCCTGGGGAGTTATTGGGCTTTAATGGGCCTTAGTGGAGAGAAAGAGGGGTGGCTAGGGAAGGCCGCGCGCCCCCTCCCCCTTGGGTCCGAATTGGAATAGGTAAGGGGGGTGGCGCCCCCTTTCCTTCTCCCTCTCTCCTCCTTCCCTCTTCTCCTACTCCAACTTGGGAAAGGGGGAATCCTACTCCCAATGGGAGTAGGACTCCCCCCTTGGCTCCTCTACTCCTCCATGAGAGGTCCGGCCCTTCTGCTCCTCCGCTCCTTTATATACAGGGGAGGGGCACGCCATAGACACACAAGTTGATTGTTTAGCCGTGTGTGGTGCCCCCTCCATAGATTTCCACCTAGGTCATATCATTGTAGAGCTTAGGCGAAGCCCTGCGTCGGTAACTTCGTCATCACCGTCATCATTGTAGAGTTTGTGGGATGTCACCGAGCTGAATGTGTGCAGATCGTGAAGGTGCCATACCTTCGGTGCTAGGATCGGTCAGATCGTGAAGACGTACGACTACATCAACCGTGTTGTCATAACTCTACCGCTTATGATCTATGAGGGTACGTGGAAAACACTCTCCCCTCTAGTTGCTATGCATCACCTAGATGGATCTTGCGTGTGCGTAGGATTTTTTTTTGAAATTACTGCGTTTCCAAACATTTATCACTATGAAGAATATGAAGGATGTTAAGACTAAGATTTTCCCCTGAAAGATGAGGGGAGGGAAGGAACTGCCATCCAGTTCTGCTTTAGATTCGCCTTCTGTTATAAGTAAACTTGCAACACCACCACATGCTATCAATTCTAATATATCGCAAGTTATTGATGATGCTACTTCTGCTATGGATAATGCTTATGATGATGCTAGTACCTTGCTTAATAACAATGATGTGCCACTTGGTGAATTTCCTGATGAACAAATTGCTAGAGCAATACAACATGATGTTGTTGAATCTGATGATGAGCTTGAAACTGAAACTCCTGAAACACCTGCTATAACTAGTCTTCCTAGATATGAATTTCCTAAGGTACCAGCAGGTTATGTTATGAGTGAACAAACAACTAGAGATATTCTTGCTTGCAGAGATAGAGATGATCTAGAGAAATTATTATGCAAGTATAAAGAAAAATCTCTGAATGCTAGAATGAAATATGATCCTAAGTTTGCTACTTCACTTATATTTATTGATGACAAGGATTACGAATTCTCTGTCGACCCAGAGTTAATTACTTTGGTTGAATCTGATCCTTTCCATGGTTATGAAACTGAAATTGTTGTGGCACATCTTACTAAGTTGAATGACATAGCCACCCTTTTTACTCATGATGAGAAAACTCGCTACTACTTTATTCTCAAATTATTTCTTTTCTCATTAAAGGGTGATGCTAAAGCTTGGTACGATACTCTTGTTCCTGGTTGTGTGCGTAGTCCCTAGGATATGATTTATTACTTCTCTGAAAAATATTTTCTTGCTCATAAGAAACAAGTTGCCTTACAGGAAATATTTAACTTTGTGCAAACTAAAGAAGAGAGTCTCCCACAAGCTTGGGGGAGGCTTTGGTAGTTACTTAATGCTTTGCCTGATCATCCTCTTGAGAAAAATGAAATACTTGATATCTTCTATAATGGACTAACCGATGCTTCTAGGGACTTCCTAGATAGTTGTGCTGGTTGTGTTTTCAGGGAACAAACTATTGGACAAGCTAAAGAATTATTGAATAACATATTGAAAAATTATGATGATTGGACTCTTCCTGAACCAACGCCTAAACCCACTCCAAAGAAGAGGGGTATATTATATCTCAGTCCTGAAGATATGCAAGAGGCAAAGAAATCTATGAAGGAAAAAGGTATTAAAGCCGAGGATGTTAAAATTTTACCTCCTGTTGAAGAAATACATGGGCTTAATACACCATCACTGCCTAAGGTGGTAGAGGTAAATTCCCTTATGAAATTCAGTGATAATGACAATCCTCACAATATGCATCCTAGCCAATGCCTTTATGAGTTTGAAAACTACATTAGAAAACAAGATCACTTCAATGCAAATGTTATGAAACAATTGAAATACAATTCTGATATGATTGCTCGCTTGAGTGACTTGTTATTTAGAATATCAAATGATGTTAGGGGTGTTGGAAAGCATGCTTCTATGTCTCAAACTCTGTTAGAACAAGTTGCTAAATCACAAAGAGAATTGTTTGATGAAATGAATAATAATATACAAGACTTTGCTGTTAGAGTTGTAACTAGAGGAGGTAAAATGACTCAGGAACCACTTTATCCTGAGGGACACCCAAAAAGAATAGAACATGATTCACAAAGGAACAACATCACTACACCTATTCCTTCTAAAAAGAAAAAGAAGAACAAAAATGATAGGACTTTGCACACTTCTAGTGAACCTGAAATAGAAAAAACTCCTGATAATGATAATGAAACTTCTATCTCAGATGCTGAAACTCAGCCTGGTAATGAACACTCACCTAGTGGTAACGAAAAAGATAATTTTGTGTGATTTAGGAGCCGGTGTTAGTGTTATGCCTTTCTCTTTATATAAAACACTTGATTTGAATAAACTGACACCTACTGAAATATCTTTGCAAATGGATGATAAATCAACTGCCATACTTATCAGTATATGTGAGGATGTGCCTGTTGTTGTTGCTAATGTTACTATTTTGACTGACTTTGTTATACTTGAGATGCCCGAGGACGACAACATGTCGATTATCCTTGGTAGACCCTTCTTGAATACTGTAGGGGCTGTTATTGATTGCAATAAAAGCAAGATCACTTTCCATATCAATGGTAATGAGTATGCAATGCACTTTCCGAAGAAACAATTCCAAGTGAATGGTATTAATGTTATTGAAAAATCTTCGACAATCACTATTGGAAGTTTTCAAATACCTCTACCTACTGTTAAAAAGAAATATGAAATGCTTATTGTTGGGGACATTCATATCCCTATTGAGGTAACTTAGTGATTTTACGAAAGTTCTTCGGTTTCATGCTAACCGAAAGTGGTTTTTAATAAGACTTGATCAACCTTATTAATGGATCATTTTTGAGCGGTATGAAGTTGATGAATTTAGTAAGCACTACCTTCTGTCCCTACTTTTTGTTTTCTATTTTTATTATTTAAATAAAATAAAATGCCATGTTTTGTCTGTTTTCTGAGTTTCCCATGCAATAAAAAATGACCCAAAAATAAAAGTTCTCAGCATGCCCTGAAAATTTAATGCAATTTTTTTTCTGAATATTTCTGAATTTTTGGTGCAAATAACATCAAAGGGAGGTGCACCAGGTGGGCACAACCGACTTGGGCGCGCGAGGACCCCCAGGCGCGCCCTGGTGGGTTGTGGTCCCTATGTGGGCCCCTCACTTACTGTAACGCCCCGGACACACCCGCCGGTGGTCGTTACTCCTGGCAGGATCAAGACTGGCCCCATAGATCAATACTAGTATTTTCTGCGCACTTTGTCCTCACTCGTGCGCACCCGGGAGCAACTTCCCGGTCGGTCACCCATCCTGAAACTACTCCAAGCTAAGCACGCTTAACATTGGAGTTCTTTTCGAATGGGCTCCCAGAAAAGAAGGAATTCCTTATTGATATGAGTAGTCTAACATCCCTATTAAGCCAGGCTATCACATACACCCCCACTCAGAGGAACCGACATCCTCGTCGGGCCACAGGAACGCTCCGTCTTGGCACATACGTTTGTGCATCTAGTCCGGTACATGTGCCATGTCGTGTGCCATGACGGGTCACAAACATCATGAACAACATGACCGCACACCTGTCCGCAAACATCCTGTAACCACGAGGGTCGGCTCTGATACCAACTTCTAATGCCCCGGACACACCCACCGGTGGTCATTACTCCTGGCAGGATCTAGACTGGCCCCACAGATCAATACTAGTCTTCTCTGTGCACTTTGTCCTCACTTGTGCGCACCCGGGAGCAACTTCCCGGTCGGTCACCCATCCTGAAACTACTCCAAGCTAAGCACGCTTAACAGTGGAGTTCTTTTTGAATGGGCTCCTGGAAAAGAAGGAATTCCTTATTGATATGAGTAGTCTATCGTCCCTATTAAGCCAGGCTATCACACTTACCTCTTAACACCACATCATCACTTACCTCTAGAAAAATTCTCCATTGTTCTCTCTCCCGTGTTCTTGCTCTCAAACCCGCAGATTTCGATCTCTTTGCTCAAAGCTCTGTTTCCGAAACTGTTTCGGGGGATTGTTGCTTAGTATGTGACTCCACCATTTGTCTAATTAGTTTTTGCTTTAATGGTTTATATTTTTAATAATTAGCTACTCTTGGTGCTACTGTAGATGAGCTTGCATGTTGAATTCTTAGTGTTCTAAGTAGTTTGAATGCTTGCTATGGTCTCTATGTATCCCTATGAGTAGTTGGTATCATTCTTATAAAGTTTTGTTGATAATTTTTTTGTCACTCAAAACTTTTCAGAAAATTGTATGTGAACACAATGAACCTTTTTGGAAGGAGTTCTTCGAGGAGGCGATCCTCGGGGGCATCTTCTAGTGATAGCTCTGCTCGCTGGTCCTATGTTGAACTGAGTAAAAGTTTCACATGAGATGCGGCCACCAAAACATGCTTATGGCCTTTCGATGAGTATATGGTGTATGTGGGCATTAAGGAGGAATTTGAGCAATATGTTCACAATTCCGGGCTCAGTCCCTACATTTCAGATAAGTGCGAATAACGCCAAATTCTTACTGAATCGTTTGTCAAAGGATTTAAATTCCATCCCTGTGAGTCTAGGGTATCGTTTATGCTTTATGATAATCCATTTACCATCTCACTAGAAAATTTTGCTTACCACTACAAACTCCCATTCTGGGGTTCGCTTGACGAACCGCCAAGAGCTGAATACCAATCTTTCTTGACTAGCCTTTGCTACGGTGAGACAAGGGGAGTGACACAAGGAAGCATAAAGAGCATTCCTTTTCCCGTAATTCAGTACTTTGCATTATTTAATGGGAAATGTATAGTAGGCAAGCAAGACTGTAGTACACTTTGTGCTCCACACTTGAGCCTCATACACACCGCTCTCACCGGTGAAAGGAATTATAACATTGGAGCGATTGTTGCACGCAGACTCCAGCATAACGCTAATAGTGGCTGGTTCTATGGTGGAATTTATGCCACGCGCTTAGCACGAGGGTTGGGTGTTGCACCTTTGCCCTCTGACCCTATCCTACCCACGCAGTATTTGGACTTCGACACCTTCAAAGATCCTTAAAGGAAAAATTGATAACTTCACTTATAATCTATTGTTTAACCAAAAATCTGTTGTGCACACATATTTTCTTGCACCTGCTCTTTTTGACTATCAGAGCAAAGGAAGATATTTTGTTCTTGAGAGCGAGGCTCGAGCTCACAACACAGCAGTGGAGGCAGCACGGCAGGCCGAGGCATCCGCACCGAGAGCCTCCGTGAGCTACCATGCTAACTACTACCATCCAGGCTTCTGATCGACTACCAAGTTAGGCCAAAAGCCTAAGCTTGGGGGAGTACATGTTTCTCACCGACATTACATTCATGTCCACTTATTTTCATTTGTCGGTGTACACTTTTTCATTGTATCATCCATGTTTAATTCTATTTTTCTTGCTTTCTTCTTGTGTGTTTGAAAAACTTTAGAAAAACTAAAAAAATTAGTTGCAGCTAATTTAATTTCTATGCATTCTTAGTAGTAATGTTAAAAAGAAAACCCAAAAAGATTTCCTTGTTCTTCTTTTGATTGTTGGGAGCTTTCCCGTGTAAATAGTTTTTCTCGTTTTTGATTTACCTTTTTTATTTGCTTGTTCAAGAAAACCAAAAACTTGAAAAATATTTTAGTGTGTTTCTCTTAATTTCTTTTCTTTTTATTCGAGTTGCACCAAGGAGAAGACCATGATGAAAACATTGAGTGGCTCTCATATGAATAACTGTTGATCTAATGATGAGCCCATTTTACCTTGTCTTCTCCTGTTGAATAAAATGTTTGCAGATTCCAGCTTAGTCCATGGCACTCTTGCACTATTATTATTTTCACATCATTCGGTCATGCAAGTGAAAGGCAATAATGACGATATTCGATGAACTGGCCAGGGCAGAGAGAAACTGGTATGAACCCGACTTGTTCTGTTTGTGTAAATATGTTTAACCTAGTATCCATGATTCAGCCCATTATGATTAAACATGTGTGCAATGACAATCAGATATTATAGTTTCTCATGCCATTCATAAGTAGCTGGGAGTGGATAATGAATTATCTTGGATATCAACATTGCGTTAAAATGATTGTGATGTAGTATGATGATATGGTATCCTCCTCTGAATGTTCGAGTGGCTTGATTTGGCACATGTTCATGCATGTAGTTGAATCAAAACCAACATAGCCTCTATGATCTTTATGTTCATGGTGTTCATATCCTACTCATGCTAGTGTCAAATGTTAGTTATGCAAAATGCATGTTCATGATCGTTGTTGCTCTCTAGCTGGCCGCTTATGAATCTAATTGCTAGCCTTCACCTGTACTAAGTGGGAATTTTGCTTGTACATCAAAAACCTTGAGCCCAAAGTTATTCCAGATGAGTCCACCATACCTACCTATATGCGGTATTACCCTGTTGTCCTAAGTAAATTTGCATGTGCCACCTCTAAAAACTTCTAAAATATATCCTTTTTGTGTGCCTGGATCGTTCATGGAACAACAGGAGGTGGTTGGTATCTTCCATGCTAAGCGGGTTATTCTCAGGTTGAGTGGGCGTTAATAGGGATGCCCAGTCCCAAACTGCAAACAAAAAAAGAGTTAATCTCTCAAATAATCAAACAAAAACTCCCAATGGAGTCAAAACCTTTACTTTTATCGCTTGGGAACCGCCACTAGCATGCTTAGCATGGAAGATATTGATAACTAATTGTCGTGAAGTAAATGAGAAGGGTGCATGTCTCAAAACATCATTTATCTCTGTTTTAAAAAAGTTGAGCTCTGGCACTTCTGCAAATGACTAGTTCCCTCTGCGAAGGGATTATCTATTTACTTTTATGTTGTGTCATCACCATCTAAAACAAGCGCCAGAACCTGAGAGCACAGCTATCTTCAGGGGCGGACCCATGTTGGCCCAGCGGGGGTCACAGGACACCGGGTAAGTTTTGATCTTGCCTTGTATATGCAGCCCATATATGGATGTGACACCCCATGTTTAATTACATGGACACTGGTAAAGCCAGGCCATTGGGAAATTCCAAGCATTGCGATCCAGTAAAGCTTTCCAGTGCGACGCGAGGCATTGATGCCCAGTCCAGTAGCGAGTGCCTGGCCCAGCGACCGATGCAGCAAGGACCACATCCATCAATCAATCTCCAGGTGTTTCTAAAAAAATCAATCGATTTCTAGGTTGTCTAAAAAAATTAATCGATCTCTGGATGGATATATGTTGGCTCTTCCTCTGCTCGCACAACAAACAGACCCCATGCGCTGCACTTTCTTCCCTCGTCAGTTCGGCATAGTTGTGTCGTAGATCCTGTCAACTCAAGTCGCCGGAGCAATCGAGCAAAAATAGGTACAATGATTTCTGCACCAAATCTCCACTACGATGCACCTCTTTAGGAAATTCGATTTTCGCTTCTTTTTTAGAACCCCTAATTCTTGTTTCTCAAACTGTAGGGTAGTTGGACTAGGGTATACGGCTAGGGATTTGAGAATTGTTTGCCTGTTGGGGATTAAATTATTTGGAATTTGGAATAATTATTCATTGCGTGTGGAGGAGATTGCAATATTCTTGGAGCATCGGCCGGATGCACAAGCAGGTTTAATTGATTCATTCTATAACTTTGTGAAATCCAAGTAGCATGTACATGTGACTACATAATTCATTTCTTCTTTCTGCATCTAAATGCTCACATAGTATTTGAAAAATTATAGGTTAGCGGATTTTATTGGGAAGGTTTCTAGGGAAAAGGGGGACCTAAAATTGATTCAAGGTAAAGATGTTGCCCCCTCACATTAACAAAATGATGCCTTATCCCATTTTGAATATAACAATCTTAATTTTTTAGTTTTTTCGATTATGCAAGTTTACATAGTGGTTTATACTAAGTGATTTTGTTTATTTGTAGGCAATTGACATCTAATGTCGCATTTTTTCTTGGAGACTCGATGATCCATTATTGTTCATGTCCCTCTGATCAACTACCATTTTAATTTAAACTTGTCATTTTGGATTTCTGTAAGTATTAACATTATTACACGGTTTTCTATACATATTGAACTGTAAACTGTATTGCTATATCCATATTATTGTTTGATATCCACAAGTATGCGATTGACATGGGACACCGGGACATTTTTGTCCTGGGTCCGCCCCTGGCTGTCATGACTTATCCATTGTGTGTAGCTAATGTTGGGTGCATCATTACTGGATGTTTTCTACCATGAATTACAATGTTTAGTCTCTGCTTGGACTTTAGAGGTGCTCTGCATTTATGTTTTGCGGTCTCAGAAAGGGCTAGCAAGATACCACTATTGTCATATTATATCATGGTTGTTTTGACAACGTGTTGCCATTTGAGATAACTTATTATTGCTCGCTAGCTGATTATGTCATTGATATGAGTTAATATAATCTTTAAGAGTTATTGTCGGTATGGTTAGTTATAATGTTCGTTGAAAACTTGGGTGCTGTTTAAGCTTATTTATGCAAAAAAGAGCAAAAGAGTTTGTAAAAGTTTTTCTTTTTCACTTTCAGTTTATCAACTGAATTTCTTGAGGAATTTAAGATTGGGGGAGTTGATACGTCTCCAACAGTATCTACTTTTCCTAACGCTTTTCCTCTTGTTTTGGACTCTAATTTGCATGATTTGAATGAAACTAACCCCGGACTGACGCTGTCATTGGAATTCACTCAATTAGTTAATTATGGAACAAGAGAGCTATTTCATCTTTGTTTTAAAGAAATATAAAAATGAATTATGAATAGAAATAAAATGATTCCACTTTTTTTATAAATATCTTTATTTAGGTAATAAAATAACTTCGTTACCTAGTTATTTTATTAACTTTTTGAATTTAACCAACTAAACCCATTCTTAATTTTTAATTATTTCAATGAGATAAATTTTGGAAAAATTAAGAATTTCAGTATTTTTTCTTATTCTTTCACAAAGAGATAAGAATTGGTCTAGTGAATCGGAAACAATTTTATAGAAAATTTGAAGTAAAAATTGCAATTTCTTTTCTTATGTTTTCAGCAGTACTACCATGGTGTTGTTTTTGTGTGGAAATAAAAGTTCTCGGAATGGAACGAAACTTTGCGAGGAATTTTTATACAATAAATAAGAAATTCTGGAGCCAAGACCTATCGGAGAGGGGCACCTGGGTGGACACAACCCACTAGGCTGCGCCCCCTCTCCTGGCGCGCCTAGGTGGGTTGTCCCCACCTGGTGGCCCCACACACCCTGAAACCGACGCTATAAAATCCTATTTTCCAAAAAAATCAGGGAGAAAGAATTATCGCGATCCATGAGACGGAGCCGCCGTCACCTCTTGTTCTTCATCGGGAGGTCAGATCTGGAGTCCGTTTGGGGCTCCAGAGAGGGGGATCTTCGTTCCTTGTCATCACCAATCCTTCTCCATCACCAATTGCATGATGCTCCCCACCGGGAGTGAGTAATTCCTTCGTAGGCTCGCTGGTCGGTGAGGAGTTGGATGAGATTCATCATGTAATCGAGTTAGATTTGTTAGGGCTTGATCCTAGTATCCACTATGTTCTAAGATTGATGTTGCTATGACTTTTCCATGGTTAATGCTTGTCACTTTGGGCCCGGGTGCCATGATTTCAGATCTGAATCGTTTATGTTATCACCATTATATCCATGTTCTTGATCCGATCTTGCAAGTTATAGTCACCTACTATGCATTATGATCCGGCAACCACGGAGTGACAATAGTTAGGACCACTCCCGGTGATGACCGTAGTTTGAGGAGTTCATGTATTCACTATGTGTTAATGCTTTGTTCCGGTTCTCTATTAAAAGGAGGCCTTAATATCCCTTAGTTTCCAATAGGACCTGATAACCCGCAAGTATAGGGGATCACAATAGTTTTCGAGGGTAAATTATTCAACCCAAATTTATTGATTTGACACAAGGGGAACCAAAGAATACTCTCAAGTATTAGCAGCTGAGTTGTCAATTCAACCACACCTGGAAACTTAATATCTGCAGCAAAGTGTTTAGTAGCAAAGTAATATGATAGTAGTGGTAACAGTGGCAAAAGGTAAGAGTAGTAAAAGTAATGTTTTTGGTATTTTGTAGTGATGATAGCAATAGCAACGGGAAAGTAAATAAGCGAAGAACAATATATGGAAGCTCGTAGGCAATGGATCAGTCATGGAGAATTATGCCGAATGCGGTTCATCATGTAACAGTCATAACCTAGGGTGACACTGAACTAGCTCCAGTTCATCAATGTAATATAGGCATGTATTGCGAATATAGTCATACGTGCTTATGGAAAAGAACTCGCATGACATCTTTTGTCCTACCCTCCCGTGGCAGCGATGTCCTTACGGAAACTAAGGGATATTAAGGCCTCCTTTTAATAGAGTACCGGAACAAAGCATTAACAAATAGTGAATACATGAACTCCTCAAGCTACGGTCATCACCGGTAAGTATCCCGATTATTATCACTTCGGGGTTAACGGATCATAACACATAATAGGTGACTATAGACTTGCAAGATAGGATCAAGAACACTCATATATTGATGAAAACATAATAGGTTCAGATTTGAAATCATGGCACTCGGGCCCTAGTGACAAGCATTAAGCATAGCAAAGTCATAGCAACATCAATCTCAGAACATGGTGGATACTAGGGATCAAACCTGTAGGATCTAGAAGTAGATGTGTCTAGAAGGGGGGGTTAGACACTTGGTGCTAAAGTTGCAATTTTTAAGCTTTTTAGGTTTAAGTGGAGTTTAGGCACAATTTCAACACACTCAATACATATTAAGCAAGCATGCAAAGAGTATATGAGCAGCGGAATGTAAAGCATGCAACTTGCAAGAACGTAAAGGGAAGGGTTTGGAGAATTCAAACGCAATTTGAGACACGGATGTTTTTCCCGTGGTTCGGATAGGTGGTGCTATCCTACATCCACGTTGATGGAGACTTCAACCCACGAAGGGTAACGGTTGCGCGAGTCCACACAGGGCTCCACCCACGAAGGGTCCACGAAGAAGCAACCACCCACAAAGGGTCCATGAAGAAGCAACCTTGTCTATCCCACCATGGCCATCGCCCACACAGGACTTGCCTCACTAGCGGTAGATCTTCACGAAGTAGGCGATCTCCTTGCCCTTACAAACTCCTTGGTTCAACTCCACAATCTTGTCGGAGGCTCCCAAGTGACACCTAGCAAATCTAGGAGACACCACTCTCCAAGAAGTAACAAATGGTGTGTAGGTAATGAACTCCTTGCTCTTGTGCTTCAAATGATAGTCTCCCCAACACTCAACTCTCTCTCATAGGATTTGGATTTGGTTGAAAGAGGATTTGAGTGGAAAGCAACTTGGGAAGTCTAGAGATCAAGATTCATATGGTAGGAATGGAATGTCTTGGTCTCAACACATGAGTAGGTGGTTCTCTCTCAAAACATATGAGTTGGAATGATGTGTGTGTTCTGTTGGCTCTCACCTCGAATGAGAAGAAGGTGGAGGGGTATATATAGCCTCCACACAAAATCCAACCATTACACACAGTTTTCCAATCTCGGTGGGACCGAATTAATAAACTCGGTCGGACCGAAAATGTAAACCTAGTGACCGTTAGAGATTTCGGTGGGACCGACTGGATCAACTCGGTGGGACTGATGTGCTGGGGTTAGGGTAAATCCAAAACTCGGTTTGACCGATTACTCAAACTCGGTGGGACCGATTTGGGTAATAAGTGAAACTGAGATTTGGCCAAGCAAACTCGGTGGAACCGATTGCATATTTCGGTGGGACCGAGAATATTGCAATGGGTAACAGAGAGTTTGCAAGCCCATCTCGGTGAGACCGAGATCCCATCGTGAGACCGAAATGATTAGGGTTTTGCAGTGGCTTATGACAAGTGAAACTCGATGGCGCCAGATAGGAAGAATCGGTAGGACCGAGTTTGGCTTAGGGTTTAGGTCATATGTGGATATGGGAAAGTAGTTGAGGGTTTTGGAGCATATCATTAAGCACATGAAGCAAGAGGCTCAATAAGCAACACCTCATCCCTCCTTGATAGTATTGGCTTTTCCTAAAGACTCAATGTGATCTTGGATCACTAAAATATAAAATGAAGAGTCTTAAGCTTGAAGCTTTAGCCAATCCCTTGTCCTTAGCATCTTGAAGGAGTTCCCACAACCTTTAGTCCATGCCACTCCATTGTTGAACTTATCTGAAACATGCTAGATCGAAATGTTAGTCCAACAAGAGATATGTTGTCATCAATTATAAAAACGACCTAGGGAGCACTTGTGCTTTCAAAACCCTAACAAAACTAACTCGATTACATGATAGATCCCATCCAACCCATCACCATCCAGCAAGCCTATGATGGAATTACTCACGCACAGCAGTGAGCATCATGAAATTGGTGATGGAGGATGGTTGATGATGATGATGGGGACGGATTCCCCTCTCCGGAGCCCCGAACGGACTCCAGATAAGCCCTCCCGAGAGGTTTTAGGGCTTGGCGGAGGCTCCATATCGTAAAATGCGATGATTTCTTCTCTCTGATTTTTTTCTCCCCGGAACACAATATATAGAGTTGGAGTTGGAGTCGGAGGAGCTCCAGGGGGCCCACGAGGTAGGGGGTGCGCCCTAGGGGGCAGGCGCGCCCCCACCCTCGTGGACAGGTGGTGGGCCCCCTGGCCTTCATCTTTTGCAGGTATTTTTTATATTTTCCAAAAAGTTGCTCCGTGAAGTTTCAGGTCATTCCGAGAACGTTTGTTTCCACACATAAATAACACCATGGTAATTCTGCTGAAAACAACGCCAGTCCGGGTTACTTCCATTCAAATCATGCAAGTTAGAGTCCAAAACAAGGGCAAAAGTGTTTCGAAAAGTAGATATGAGGGAGACGTATCAACTCCCCCAAGCTTAAACCTTTGCTTGTCCTCAAGCAATTCAGTTGACAAACTGAAAGTGATAAAGAAAAACTTTTACAAACTCTGTTTGCTCTTGTTGTTGTAAATATGTAAAGCCAGCATTCAAGTTTTCAGCAAAGATTATAACTAACCACATTCGCAATAACGCTTAGGTCTCAAGTTTACTCATATCAATAGCATAATCAACTAGCGAGCAATAATAATAAATCTTGGATGACAACACTTTCTCAAAACAATCATAATATGATATAACAAGATGGTATCTCGCTAGCCCTTTCTGAGACCGCAAAACATAAATGCAGAGCACCTTTAAAGACCAAGGACTGACTAGACATTGTAATTCATGGTAAAAGAGATCCAGTCAAGTAATACTCAATGTAAACTAACAATAATGAATGCAAATGACAGCAGTGCTCTCCGACTGGTGCTTTTTAATAAGAAGATGATGACTCAGCATAAAAGTAAATAGATGAGCCCTTCTCAGAAGGAAGCAGGGATTTGTAGAGGTGCCAGAGCTCGGTTTTGAAACAGAGGTGAATAATATTTTGAGCGATATACTTTCATTGTCAACATAACAACAAAGAGATGGAGATATCTTCCATGCTACACACATTATAGGCGGTTCCCAAACAGAATGGTAAAGTTTATACTCCCCCTTCCACCAACAAGCATCAATCCATGGCTTGCTCGAAATAACGAGTGACTCCAACTAACAAGAGTCCCAGTGGGAGTTTTGTTTGCAATTATGTTGATTTAGTTTGCATAAAGCATGGGACTAGGCATCCCGGTGACCAGCCATTTATCTCGTGAGTGAGGAGCGGAGTCCACTCCTCTTGAGAATAACCCGCCTAACATGGAAGATACGGACAGCCCTAGTTGATACATGAGCTATTCGAGCATACAAAACAGGATATTTATTTGAAGGTTTAGAGTTTGGCACATACAAATTTACTTGAAACGGCAGGTAGATACTGTATATGGGTAGGTATAGTGGACTCATGTGGAATAACTTTGGGGTTTAAGGGATTGGATGCACAAGAAGTATTCCCGCTTAGTACAGGTGAAGGCTAGCAAAAGACTGGGAAGCGACCAGCTAGAGAGTGACAACAGTCATGAACATGCATTAAAATTAATCAACACCGAATGCAAGCATGAGTAGGATATAATCCACCATGAACATAAATATCGTGAAGGCTATGTTGATTTTGTTTCAACTACATGCGTGAACATGTGCCAAGTCAAGTCACTTAAATCATTCAGAGGAGGATACCATCCTATCATACCACATCATAACCATTTCAATAGCATGTTGGCACGCAAGGTAAACCATTATAACTCATAGCTAATCAAGCATGGCACAAGAAACTATGATCTGTAGTTGTCATTGCAAACATGTTTATTCATAATAGGCCGAATCAAGAACGATGAACTAATCATATTTACAAAAACAAAAGAGGTCGAGTTCATACCAGCTTTTCTCATCTCAGTCAGTCCATCATATATCGTCATAATTGCCTTTCACTTGCACGACCGAACGATGTGAATAATAATATTAGTGCACGTGCATTGGACTAAGCTGGAATCTGCAAGCATTCAATAAACAGGAGAAGACAAGGCAATATGGGCTCTTTTGTCATATCAACATTAATGCATATAAGACCCACTTCAACAATTTAATCATGGTCTTCTCCTATCGACCCCGAAAGAAAAGAAAAAAAGATAAAACTATTTACATGGGAAAGCTCCCAACAAGCAAAATAAGAACATGAAATATTTTTGGGTTTTCTTTTTAATTACTACTACAAGCATGGAAAGTAAACTAATTAAAAGCTACAACTAATTTTTTTGGTTTTTCTTAAGGTTTATTAAACACACAAGAAGAAAGCATAAAAAGGGAAGTAAACTAGCATGGATGATACAATGAAAAAGTATGAGCACCGACATCTAGCAATGAGCGTGTGTACATAAATGTAATGTCAGTGGGAAATAGGTACTCCCCCAAGCTTAGGCTCTTGGCCTAAGTTGGTCTATGGCCATGGCTGGCCAGGTGGATATCCATAATAGTACCTGGGGTCGTACTGCGATGCAGCGGCTATCGCCTGCGGAGCTGCGGCGTGGCGACGAGCGGCCTCCGCTCTCCTCTCGTACTCATCTGCCTCCTCTCTAGTAATAGTATATCTTCCTTTTGCCTGATGATCAAAGAAGGCAGGATCAAGGAGAGTAATATGGACAGCGCGGCGTCTGTCAAAGATTAGTTCCTCTCGACAAACTGGTGGTGAACCATAGCATTAAAGTCTAGGTACACATGAGGTAATTCAATATCATCTTCGCGTATGGCTACACCAAGAAAATTAGCTATGCGGGTTGCATAAATTCCTCCAAAGAAATCTACATTAAATCTATTAAGATGCAACCTACGTGCAACAATGGCTCCCAAATTGTAAGATTTATCTCCTAACACAGCACTCCTAAGAATACTGAGGTCGGGGACACACATGTGACATGCCTCATCTTTACCATTAATGCATGTACCTATGAAGAGAGCAAAATAATGTATAGCAGGAAAGTGAATGCTTCCTATGGTAGCTTGTGTTATGTCTCTAGATTCTCCCACAGTTATGCTAGCAAGAAAATCTCTAAATTCAGATTTGCGAGGATCCCTTATACTACCACATTGTGGAAGTTTGCAAGCAGTGGTAAAATCCTCTAAGTCCATAGTATAAGAATTTTCATAAAGATCAAATAGGACAGTTGGAGAATTACGTGAAGATGAAAATTCAAACCTCCTCACAAAGGTACTAGTGAGATTGTGATACTGGCTGCACTTCTCTTCCTCGAAGCTCACAAGATCATCGTTATGAAAATATGCATTAAATTCTTCCTTAATTCCCACTCGATCCATAAAGTTCTCAGAAGGCCATTCACAAGGACGCACTGGAGCGTCTCTTGGTGGCTCATCATCAGCATCACGCATTGCAAGCCTGGGTCCTTGCTTCCTTGAAGAACCACCCTGGAACATTTTCCTAAGCATATTTCTTCCTCTGAAAAATTCTGAATTTTTTTAGTAACTTCAAAATAAAAGTAAACCAAACTCAATAATATTGATAGCAACTACTCCTACAAGTGCCTAGAGCCTATATCATGCATCAAAACTACTTTTGACAATATAAATTTGACATGCAAGCTCAAGAATAGGGTCACCTAAGCAGAAAAAATTTGCAATGAATAAAGCATTAGAACAAAAACTAATTGTACCAATGGAGGAGTCACATACCAAGGAACAATCTCCCCAAGCAGTTTTGTGAGAGGTGCTTTGAGCAAGGAGATGGAAAATGGCAGCAAAATGAGCTTGGACTCGGGTTTGAGCTGGATATTCGTGTTTGGGGGAGGAAGAAGGAGTGTGTGGGTGAAAGGATAAGTGGAGGAGGGACACCATGGGCCCACGAGGCAGGGGGCGCGCCCTCCACCCTCGTGGGTAGGTGGTTGACCCCCCCTGCTGTGTTCTCAGTGCCAAATATTCTCAAATATTCTAGAAAAAATCACATTAAATTTCAGGGCATTTAGAGAACTTTTATTTTCGGGGTATTTTTATATTGCATGGATAATCAGATAACAGACAGAAAAATATTTATTTTATTTTATTTTATACAAATAATAGAAAGTAAAAGTGGGGTACAGAAGGTTGTGCCTTCTAGTTTCATCCATCTCATGATCATCAAAAGGAATCCACTAACAAGGTTGATCAAGTCTTGTTAACGAACTCATTCCGAATAACATGGAACCGGAGAAATTTTGAATAACACTATGTTACCTCAACGGGGATATGCACATCCCCAATAATAAGAATATCATATTTCTTCTCGATAGTAGGAAGAGGAAATTCAAAACCTCCAAATATAATCGATGGGATTTTTCCAATAGAGTTGATACTATGAACTTGAGGTTGTTTCCTCAGAAAGTGTACCATATGCTCATTACCATTAACATGAAAAGTGACATTGCCTTTAGTGCAATCAATAACAGCCCCTGCAGTATTCAAAAAGGGTCTTCCAAGAATAATAGACATACTATCATCCTCAGGAATATCAAGAATAACAAAGTCCGTTAAAATAGTAACGTTTGCAACTACAACAGGCACATCCTCACAAATACCGACAGGTATAGCAGTTGATTTATCAGCCATTTGCAAAGATAATTTCAGTAGGTGTCAACTTATTCAAATCAAGTCTATGATATAAAGAGATAGGCATAACACTAACACCGGCTCCAAGATCACATAAAGCAGTTTTAACATAGTTTCTTCTAATGGAGCATGGTATAGTGGGTACACCGGGATCTCCAAGTTTCTTTGGTATTCCACCCTTAAAAGTATAATTAGCAAGCATGGTGGAAATTTCAGCTTCCGGTATCTTTCTTTTATTAGTAACAATATCTTTCATATACTTAGCATAAGGATTCATTTTGAGCATATCAGTTAATCGCATACGCAAAAAGATAGGTCTAATCATTTCAGCAAAGCGCTCAAAATACTCATCATCCTTTTTCTTGGATGGTTTGGGAGGAAAAGGCATGGATTTCTAAACCCATGGTTCTCTTTCTTTACCATGTTTCCTAGCAACAAAGTCTTTCTTATCATAACGTTGATTTTTTGATTGTGGGTTATCAAGATCAACAGCAGGTTCAATTTCTATATCATTATCATTGCTAGGTTGAGCATCATCATGAACATTATTGTTAACATTATCACTAGTTTTAGGTTCATTACCAGATTGAGTTTTAGCATCAGAAATAGAAATATCATTTGGATTCTCAGGTGTTTCAGTAATAGGTTCACTAGAAGCATGCAAAGTCCTATCATTTTTCCTTTTCTTCCTTTTAGAAGGACTAGGTGCATCTATATTATTTTTCTGAGAATCTTGCTCAATTCTCATAGGGTGGCCTTCAGGATACAAAGGTTCCTGAGTCATTCTACCAGTTCTAGTAGCCACTCTAACAACATTATCATTATTCATACTATTCAATTCATTGAGCAAATCATTTTGAGGTTTAAGTACTTGTTCTAATTGAGTGGTAACCATAGAAGCATGTTTACTAATAAGTTTAAGTTCACCTTTAACATTAGACATATAATCACCCAAGTGTTCAAGCATATTTGAATTATATTTCAATTGTCTACCAAAATAAGCATTAAAATCTTCTTGCTTAGCCATAAATTTATCAAACTCATCTAAGCATGGGCTAGCAAACTTAGTAAACGGGATTTCAGCTTTATCATATCTATAGACATAATTTACCTTTACTACCTGTGTCGGGTTATCAAGAACATGAGTTTCTTCAATAGGTAATGGATTAAGATCATATGTTTCTTCAATAGGCGGTAAATTAAGACCATGTATTTCTTCAATAGGAGCTAAATTCTTAACATCTTCAGCTTTAATACCTTTTTCTTTCATAGATTTCTTTGCCTCTTGCATATCTTCAGGACTGAGAAATGGAATAACCCTTTTCTTCAGAGTTGGTTTAGGAATAGGCTCAGGAATTGGCTCCTGAGGTGTCCAATTATTTTCATTTGTCAACATATTATTCAATAGAATTTCAGCTTCATCCGGTGTTCTTTCCCTGAAAACAGAACAAACACAACTATCCATGTAATCTCTGGAAGCATCGGTTAGTCCATTATAAAAGATATCAAGTATTTCATTTTTCTTAAGAGGATGGTCAGGAAAAGCATTAAGTAATTGGAGAAGCCTCCCCCAAGCTTGTGGGAGACTCTCTTCTTCAATTTGCACAAAATTATATATATCCCTTAAAGCAGCTTGTTTCTTACGAGCAGGGAAATACTTAGCAGAGAAGTAATAAATCATATCCTGGGGACTACGCACACAACCAGGATCAAGAGAATTAAACCATATCTTAGCATCACCCTTTAATGAGAACAGAAATATTTTAAGGATATAAAAGTAACGAGTTCTCTCATCAGTAGTGAACAGGGTGGCTATATCATTTAATTTAGTAAGATGTGCCACAACAGTTTCAGATTCATAGGCATGAAAAGGATCAGATTCAACCAAAGTAATTATATCAGGATCAACAGAGAATTCATAATCCTTATTGGTAACACAGATAGGTGAAGTAGCAAAAGCAGGGTCAGGTTTCATCCTAGCATTTAAAGATTTCTTATTCCATTTAGCTAATAACCTCTTAAGTTCATGTATATCCTTGCAAGCTAAAATAGCTAAAGAAGCTTCTTTATCAAAAACATAACCCTCCAGAATAAGAGGCAAGTCTTCATCATCGATTTCATCAGTATTATCAGATTCAATATTTTCAATCTCTCTAGCCCTAGAAAGTTGTTCATCAAGAAATTCACCAAGTTACACAGTAGTATCAAGCATAGAATTAGTTTCATCATAAGTATCATGTATAGCAGAACTGGCATCGTCAATAACATGTGACATATCAGAACGAATAGCAGAAGCAGGTTTAGGTGTCGCAAGCTTACTAAAAACAGAAGGTGAATCAAGTGCAGAGCTAGATGGCAGTTCCTTACCTCCCCTCGTAGTTGAGGGATAAATCTTGGTTCTTCAATATTTCAAGTTCTTCATAATGATAAGCAGATATAAATCCCAAGTGACTCAAAGAATAGAGCTATGCTCCCTGGCAACGGCACCAGAAAATAGTCTTGATAACCCGCAAGTATAGGGGATTGCAACAGTTTTCGAGGGTAAAGTATTCAACCCAAATTTATTGATTTGACACAAGGGGAGCAAAAGAATACTCTCAAGTATTAGCAGCTGAGTTGTCAATTCAACCACACCTGGAAACTTAATATCTGTAGCAAAGTGTTTAGTAGCAAAGTAATATGATAGTAGTGGTAACAGTGGCAAAAGGTAACAGTAGTAAAAGTAATGTTTTTGGTATTTTGTAGTGATGATAGCAACAGCAACGGGAAAGTAAATAAGTGAAGAACAATATATGGAAAGCTCGTAGGTGATGGATCAGTGATGGAGAATAATGTTGGATGTGGTTCATCATGGAACAGTCATAACCTATGGTGACACAGAACTAGCCCCAGTTCATCACTGTAATTTAGGCATGTATTCCGAATATAGTCATACGTGCTTATGGAAAAGAACTTGCATGACATCTTTTGTCCTACCTTCCCGTGGCAGCGGGGTCCTTACAGAAACTAAGGGATATTAAGGCCTCCTTTTAATAGAGTACCGGAACAAAGCATTAGCACATAGTGAATACATGAAATCCTCAAACTACGGTCATCATCGGTAAGTATCCCGATTATTGTCACTTCGGGGTTAATGGATCATAACACATAATAGGTGACTATAGACTTGCAAGATAGGATCAAGAACACTCATATATTGATGAAAACATAATAGGTTCAGATCTGAAATCATGGCACTCGGGCCTTGGTGACAAGCATTAAGCATAGCAAAGTCATAGCAACATCAATCTCAGAACATAGTGGATACTAGGGATCAAACCCTAACAAAACTAACTCGATTACATGATAGATCCCATCCAACCCATCACCGTCCAGCAAGCCTATAATGGAATTACTCACGCACGGAGGTGAGCATCATGAAATTGGTGATGGAGGGTGGTTGATGATGACGATGGATTTCCCTCTCCGGAGCCCCGAACGGACTCCGGATCAGCCCTCTCGAGAGGTTTTAGGGCTTGGCGGCGGCTCCGTATCCTAAAACGCGATGATTTCTTCTCTCTGATTTTTTTCTCCCTGAAACACAATATATAGAGTTGGAGTTGGAGTCGGAGGAGCTCCAGAGGGCCCACGAGGTAGGGGGGCGCACCCTAGGGGGGCAGGCGCGCCCCCACCCTTGTGGACAGGTGGTGGGCCCCCAGGCCTTCATCTTTTGCAGGTATTTTTTATATTTTCCAAGAAGTTGCTCCGTGAAGTTTCAGGTCATTCCGAGAACGTTTGTTTCTGCACATAAATAACACCATGGTAATTCTGCTGAAAACAACGTCAGTCCGGGTTAGTTCCATTCAAATCATGCAAGTTAGAGTCCAAAACAAGGGCAAAAGTGTTTGGAAAAGTAGATACCACGGAGACGTATCAGGACCCCGCTGCCACGGGAGGGTAGGACAAAAGATGTCATGCAAGTTCTTTCCATAAGCACGTATGACTATTTACGGAATACATGCCTACATTATACTGACGAACTGGAGCTAGTGCTGTATCGCCCTAGGTTATAACTGTCTCATGATGAATATCATCCAACAAGTCAGTGATCCAATGCCTACGAATTTATCTTATATTGTTCTTGCTAAGTTACTACTGTTATCATCACTTTTACACTTGCTACAAAATTACTACTATCACTATTACCGTTACCGTTGCTGCTGCTACTATTATCAAAACTATCATACTACTTTGCTACTGATCACTTTGCTGCAGATAATTGATCTCCAGGTGTGGTTGAATTGACAACTCAGCTGCTAATACCTTCAAATATTCTTTGCCCCCCTTGTGTCGAATCTATAAATTTGGGTTGAATACTCTACCCTCGAAAACTGTTACGATCCCCTATGCTTGTGGGTTATCAATTGTCGATGACGGGCCTCCCCAGGCGGGCGACGGTGGTGTCCAAGGCCGAGGAAGAGGCCCGAAGGCGGCGCCTTGATACGTCTCCAACATACCTATAATTTATGAAGTATTCATGCTGTTTTATTATCGTTCTTGGATGTTTTACAATCAATTTATAGCAACTTTATATCATTTTTTGGGACTAACCTATTGACCTAGTGCCCAGTGCCAGCTGCTGTTTTTTGCTTGTTTTTTAAATCATAGGAAATCAATATCAAATGGAGTCCAAACACCGCGAAACTTTTTGTGGATTTTTTATGGACCAGAAGACCACCAGTGGGCCAGAGAAGCACCTGGGCGCGCCTCGGTGGCCTCCCTCACCCCCTCTTTGCCCTATAAAATCCCAAATATTCCAAAAACCCTTGGGGTTAACCTAGATTAGAAGTTCCACCGCTGCACGGCTTTGTAGCCACCAAAAACCAATCTAGACCCTATTCTGGCACCCTGTTGGAGGGGGGAATCATCTCCGGTGGCCATCCTCATCATCCCAGCAGCCACCACGATGAGGAGGGAGTTGTCCACCCTCAGGGCTGAGGGTTCGTACCAGTAGTTATGTGTTTGATCTCTCTCTCTCTCTCGTGTTCTTGAGATGCCACGATCTTGTTATATCACGGGCTTTGTTAATATAGTCGGATCATATGGTGTTTTCCCCTCTCTATCTTGTGATGAATTGATTTTTCCCTTTGAGATTTCGTTGTTATTGGATTGAATACTTTTATGGATTTGAGAACACTTGATATATGTCTTGCAACTGAATACTCGAGGTGACAAAGGGGTGTCGTATTGATTCACATGATATATGCTTTGGCACTCAACTCGCGGATTCCCGAGGTGACATTGGGGTAATCTATGCATAGGGGTTGATGCACATTCTTGTCTTTGTTTCTCTGGTAGAAATCTTTTGCACTCTTTGAAGTTCTCTGTGTTGGATTGAATATTATGAATCTGAATTTTCTTTGGTGTTATTTTAGTATGAACTCTTGGTTAGATCGATCGGAAAGAATAGCTTCGTGTTATTTTAGTACGAACTCTAGGATAGATTGATCGAAAAGAATAGCTTTGAGGTGGTTTCGTACCCTACAAACAATTCCGTCTTATGTTCTCCGCTAGATAGGAACTTTGGAGTGATTCTTCATTGCACGTTGAGGGACGGTTATATGATCCAATTATATTAGCACTGTTGAGAGATTGCACTAGTGAAAGTACGGACCCTAGGCCTTGTTTTTAAGCATTGCAATACCGTTTTTGTGCCCGTTTACTATTTGCTACCTTTCTGTTTTTGTTTATTCAGATTATAAAAATATATTTCTACCATAAATATTACACTTTTATCACCATATCTTCTCCGAATTAGTGCACCTATACAATTTGCCATTGTATCGGGTGTGTTGGGGACACAAGAGATTTCTTGTATTTGGTTGAGAGAGACTATCTTCATCCTATGCCTCCCACGGATTGATAAACCTTAGGTCATCCACTTGAGGGAAAATTGCTATTGTCCTACAAAACTCTGCGCTTGGAGGCCCAATACGTGTCTACAAGAATAAAGTTGCGTAGTAGACATCACACTTCCCCCTATTTTAATCCTTCAACATTTATCGTGCCCCGTGGAGGCGTAAGGACTTATGCTTTGGGCTTTTGAGAGACAATATGTTTTGCAATAATTTGCTAGGGTTCCGTGATTTCCTTTCCATTTGCTTTAGTGTTCTGCGTCGGCAGGGCCCGACCCCGCACATATCTCAGCCGCCGTTGGATCATTCAGATCACCAAGACAAGACCAAGGGGTGAGGGGCTATGTGACTAGTGAGGCTCCTGAGTCGCGATGCTCACGAGTCCCCCTTGACGTACGAACAACCCTCAGGAAGGAGATGCAGGTGTAGGTCATAGCATTCTGCGTCGACAGGGCCTGGCCCCGTCCATACCTCAGCTGGCGTTGGGACGTCCGGATCACCAGGACGAGACCAATGAGTGAGGGGCTATGTGACCAGTTAGGCCCCTGGATCGCGATTCCCAGGGGTCCCCCTTGACGTATGAACAACCCTCCATACCTTTCCTCATCGGGCTCTGGCAAGGGCGCGCGAAGACCAGGTCCGAGGAACCTGGCGAGGTGGCGTACACCAGGCGTGACCTGAACGTAGCCCCCATGCCCAGCCCCCTCGCGTGACTCTCCGAGGGGAAAGCGGCGTGGTGAGGCTGAGCAGGGAGCCTAGTGGCTCTCCTGAGGTTACTGCTGTCGTTAGGCAGCCCTCAGTTGTTTATTC
Organism: Triticum urartu; assembly: GCF_003073215.2. Classification (NCBI taxonomy): domain Eukaryota; kingdom Viridiplantae; phylum Streptophyta; class Magnoliopsida; order Poales; family Poaceae; genus Triticum; species Triticum urartu. The sequence continues at coordinate 262,528,070 of NC_053028.1, read as the reverse complement.
ACCAGCACGGAGCATGGTTCTTCTGCTCTTGCACAGGCATAGCCGCTCCTCGACCGTGTCGTTCGCCAGCGGGGAGCATGGGGCTTCCACTAGTACGTGGGTGGAAGCTCCCTCTGAGGGGAGACTCCGAGGCATGTACAACCCTGTCCTGACACATGGCTTGCACGACAGGACTGGAGGAGGTGTGTATGGGCACTCGTGAGCCAGCACGTGATTCACGAGGTCCTACGTCAAGGCGGGTTGCGCCTAAATTTTATTCGAAACACTTGTGATAGTCCTGTGACATGGTTAGGTAGCCTGCACTGAGTGAATCTCCTGAGGTTACCGCATGAGAAGGACAAACACCAACCACCCCAGGAGGTGACGTGAACAGGGCCGACCTACCAGACAGAGTTCAGCCGTTGGGTATATCGATGCTGCGAGGACGGAACCGACCACAGATGCCGTGCACAGTCTTCTCATGCGGAAGTCTTGAAGAAAGACAACTGGCGCGCGGCTCTTGCGGTGGAGAGGCACCGGGTCGCGCACCCTAACTTATCTGCCCCCATTAGCTCATGCGAGAACAAGGCATCAAGGACCATGGGAGATGACGTGCACAGGAACTGGCCCGTGAGCCAGAGCTCAGCCACTTGGGTTTAGCTACGCTGCAGGGACAGACCCGAGCACAGACATCGTGCCAGTCCTTCATCATGAGGCGGTCGTGGGTAGGTTTGCAAGGGCGTACAACGTTCATGGTGACGAAGCACCGGACAGACGGGTGATAATCATAAATCAACTCATGGAAGAGGGTAAAGCCAATTCTGATAGATGCAAAGAACAATACATGCCGCAGGGACATACCCACACGGCTTGGGGATAATGCAGCTTGAGGGGCGCCCCCAATTGAACAAACCAAAAAGTGTCACCTGGCACCGTTGATGAAGATGTGTCGAAGAAGCTGAAGACGCATGCTGCAGAAGTCGCTCCTCATGAGTCGCCTAGGTCCCAAGCCTCGTGAGGCTCTAGAGGTCTGGGATGCTCGTGAGGATCCGGTGCCACCTCTGTTGGGATCGCCTGGTGCCTGGCCTCATGAGCCGCCAGGACACCCCTCATGTGGCGCTAGTGCATGGCAGCCCCGTTCAGCAAATCGAAAGGCGTGCGAACATAGCTATGAGGGGAGGCCCTCGCACCAGCCGACATGAGACGGCCAGAAGAGCTCCTGAGACGCGGCCCTATTGAGCCCTGGGATGTTGATGTAGGCGCGTAGCTCGCTGCCCTCGCTGGGGGAGGGAGTTGTGTCGGGTGGTGCGGGGCGACGCTCGGCTTGCATGGTTCTTGCCTCCTGAAGCTCCTCGATCGCCTTGGTGATGAACTCCTGAGCACCTGGCGCCTTGCGCCCTGCGCCCTCCTCGCAGAAGTGTGCGTTGAAGCATGCCTACACATGGTGCCCGAACGCCTCCCTCATAATGCTGGCCAGGTCAGAGGCCCTCCAGAAGAGAGCCCTCGAGCCCACCCTGAGAGGGGCACTGGGTGCGCCTTCCTATGGGAGAGAGGAAGGCACCCCATTAGTGGGCGCAGGTCCTGAGGCGGAGCCGTCGGATGCCCCACCCTCCTGAGGTCCTAGGCGGAGCAACTGCTTCTTCTTCTTGGGGACGGCCTTAGGGGGGTAGACGGCGCCCTCGTCGTCTGGATCCTCGACCGCCGTAGCCTGGTAGGCGTGCTCGAGAAAGCACACCGCGTCCTTCTCATCGCAGGCGACCGTGATGATGCCACAGCTCCCTGGCATCTTAACGGCATTGTAGCCATGATGAGTCGCTGCCATGAACTTGGCCAGGCCAGGTACCCAAGGATGGCGTTGTATGGGAGGTGAATGTGGGTGAGGTCAAAGTTGATGAGCTTAGTGTGGTAGTTGTCACGCTTGCCGAAGGTGACAGGGAGGCGGATCTTCCCTATCGGGGTGGTGGAGCCATCGGTCACTCCTGAGAAGGGCTTGGTGCGCAGAAGCTGGTCGTACAACACCTGGAGCCGGTCAAACATCTCGACAGAGAGAACATTGAGCCCCGCGCCGCCATCGATGAGTGTCTTCATGACGAGGACATTGCTGATGGTAGGCGAGCAGAGCATCAGGAGGACACTGGCAGTGGCCATGTACTTGAGCTGGTCAGCAAAGTCGAAGGTGATGGCGTACTTGGACCACCTGAGCGGACACGTTGCTTCTATCTTGGGGAGGGCCGCGTTCACCTCGTGAGAGAACTACTTGAAGATGTGATGAGAGGCAGGGGCCTGAGCGCCGCCTAGGATGTAAGAGATGGCACGAGGCTCTTGGAAGCCCCCAGCCCCGTCGTCTTGGTGGTGGTCCTCATTCCTCCTTGGTGGCGGCGGCAGCGGAGGAAGGACAACAATTGCCCTGGGGATGGTCCTCACGAGGCTGATCCCTCCAAGCGCCCTCGTGAGGCTGGCCTTGCCAGCGGTCCTCACGAGGCAGAGCACGCCAGTCCTGACGGGGGTCGCGGTTGTCCCAGCGTCCTCCGGCTCGGCCTCCTCCACAGCCGTAGCCTCGGTCTTTGCGCTCGGGGCGACGACCAAGGCGCTCGTGGCAGATGGCCCTGAGCTCTTAGCAGTCATTGGTGCTGTGGTTGTGCACATTGCGGAAGGCGCAGAACCGGCGACTACCCTTGGATGACTCCAGGTGGTTGCAGCTGGATTTCATCTTGGGTTCGTCCGCGAGCACAGCAGGACCCTTGCGCTTCATGTCCTTGCCCTTGGCTTTCTTGTCTTCTGGGTCTGCTTCCGGAAGCTCCAGGAGGGAGAGGCGACCTTCCACGGCCCTCGCACACCTGGTTGCCATGTTGAACATCTCCAGAGCCGAGCACAAGTCCTCGTGTATGGCGAGCTCTTCCTTCATCTTGACGTCGCAGACGCCATCAGTGAACACCGAGAGGATGGCCTCATCCGATACCTTGGGGATCTTGAGGCGGACGTTGGGGAAATGTTGGATGTATTTGTACCTGGCTGCTGCTTGATGCGCCACAGGTCACCCGCAGCAGGTGCGTGGTCGCGACTACCCTGGAAGTTGGTGATGAAGCGCTCTCGCATCTCAACCCAGGAGGAGATCGATTCCGGGCCAGGTGCCATGAGTGTGCGCCGTCCTTGAGGGCCATGGGAAACTAGCTCACCATGACCTTCTCGTCGCTGTTGGCCGCCTCAATGCTTAGCTCGTAGGGCTGCAAGAACTCGATAGGGTCGGGGGTGCCGTCGTAGCGTGGAGGCAGGTCTGGCTTGAACTTCCCTGGCCAAACGACAGCACGCAATTTCGGGGTGAATGGCCGACAGCCTGCCGCACTCACTGGGGCCCGCCATGGAGGTGGAGCCTGATATTGGCGCTCGCGCACCACTGCCTCGGGCGGCACATGGTCCGTGCCGGTGCTGGGAGTGCACGCGCCTCTCCTTGCGGCCGCTGGACCACCTAGCAGCTTTCCTCGTCGCGCGTCGATGCCCTACGCGGAGGGTCGCGCCATGGAACCTCACGCCTGGGCTAGGGGATGACTTCTTGCCTGGGAGGTGGAGGAGATGCACCGGGGGGCCACGTCACCCACAAGGGGTGGCGGGGGAGGCAGCGAGAGGGACGGTGTAGGGACCCCTCCCCGGCGCTGACGAGCTCGGCGATGCGGTCTACCCAGTCCTCATAGAGGTCATCGGTCGGGCGATAGCGCAGGAGATTGCATGCCATGAGCAATGTAGTCTGCGCGTTTGTCGGCCCGCGACGAGCGTGAGAAGAGGAAGTAGCTGCCAGAGTCAGCGACGGAGTGGCGGTGCGCTGATACGTCCATTTTTCATCATGTTTTCTTACTGTTATTTATGATTTTATTCATAATAATGATTTTTGGAGTAATTCTAATGCCTTTTCTCTCATAATATGAAAGTTACACACAAAGAGGGAGAATTCCGACACCTAGAAATCTGGACTTGGAAAAGGTACGTTAGGCTACCTATTCTGCACAACTTCAAACAAGCTGAAACTTCACAGAGATTTTTTATCAAATATATGAATAATATTGGAGCAAATAACTACCAAAGGGGGCCCACCAGGTGGGCACAACCCACCTGGGCGCGCCAGGGAGCCCAGGCGCGCCCTGGTGGGTTGTGCTCACCCAGGCCCACCTCCGGTGCCCATCTTCTAGTATATAAGTCATTTTGACCTAGAAAAAAAATAAGGAGAGGAATTTCGGGATGGAGTGCCGCCGTCCCGAGGCGGAACTTGGGTAGGAGCACTTTTGCCCTCCGGCAGAGCGATCCCCCCCCCCCCCCCGGGGGGGGAAATCATCGTCATCATCATCACCAACAACTCTCCCATCTTGTGGAGGGCAATCCGCATCAACATCTTGAACAACACCATCTCCTCTCAAACCCTAGTTCATCTCCTGTGTTCAATCTTGTTACAGGAATTATAGATTGGTGCTTGTGGGTGACTAGTAGTGTTGATTACATCTTGTAGTTGATTACTATATGGTTTATTTGGTGGAAGATTATATGTTCAGATCCAATATGCTATTTAATACCCCTCTGATCTTGAGCATGATTATCATTTGTGAGTAGTTACTTCTGTTCCTGAGGTCACAGGAGAAATCATGTTGCAAGTAATCATGTGAACTTGATATGTGTTCGATATTTTGATAGTATGTATGTTGTGATTCCCTTAGTGGTGTCATGTGAACATCGACTACATGACACTTCACCATATTTGGTCCTGAGGGAATGCATTGTGGAGTACCAATTAGATGATGGGTTGCGAGAGTGACAGAAGCTTAAACCCCAGTTTATGCGCTATTCCGTAAGGGACCGATTGGATCCAAAAGTGTAATGTTATGGTTAGAATTTATTCTTAATACTTCTCTCGTAGTTGCGAATGCTTGTAGGGGGGTTAATCATAAGTAGGAGTTTTGTTCAAGTAAGAACAACACCTAAGCACCGGTCCACCCACATACCAAATTATCAAAGTAGCGAACACAAATCGAACCAACATGGTGAAAGTGACTAGATGAAATTCCTATGTACCCTCAAGAACGCTTTGCTTGTCATAAGAAACCGTTTTGGCCTGTACTTTGCCTCAAAAGGATTGGGTTACCTTGCTGCACTTTTGTTACTACTATCGTTACTTTCTCGTTACAAATTATCTTGCTATCAAACTACTCTACTACTTACAATTTCAGCACTTGCAGACATTACCTTGCTGAAAACCACTTGTCATTTCCTTCTGCTCCTCGTTGGGTTCGACACTCTTACTTATCGAAAAGACCTACAATTGATCCCCTATACTTGTGGGTCATCAAGGCTATTTTCTGGCGCCGTTGCTGGGGAGTGAAGCGTCGTTGGTAATTGGAATTTGGTAAGGAAACATCTATATAGTGTGCTGAAATTTATTGTCACTTGTTACTAGGGAAAACAATCCTTTGAGGGGTTTGTTCAGGGTATTTTCACCTCGACCGGAAACACAATTAGCTACCCCTCAACATACTGCACCTACTGAAAATATTGAATATGAATTTCCTTCGGTTATGATAGAGAAACTACTAGCTAATCCATATGCAGGAGACAGAACCGAACATCCTGATATGCACTTGATATATGTAGAACAAATTTGTGGATTGTTCAAGCTTGCAGGTTTACCCGGAGATGAAGTTATGAAAAAGGTTTTCCCTTTATCTTTGATGGGAAAAGCATTGGCATGGTATAGGCTATGCGATGATATTGGATCTTGGAATTGGAATCATTTGAAATTGGAGTCCCATCAAAAAAATTATCCTATGCATCTAGTTCATCGTGATCAGAATTATATATATAATTTTTGGCCTCGTGAAGGAGAAAGTATCGCTCTAGCTTGGGGGAGGCTTAAGTCAGTGTTACATTCATGCCCCAATCATGAGCTCACAAGAGAAATTATTATCCATAACTTTTATGCTCGGCTTTCTCGTAATGATCAAACCATGCTCGATACTTCTTATGCTGGTTATTTTATGAAGAAGACTATTGAATTCCAGTGGGATCTTTTGGAAAGAATTAAATGCAACTCTGAGGATTGGGAACTCGACTAAGGTAAAGATTCAGGTATTAAACTTACATACAATTGTGTTAAATCTTTTATGGATATCAGTGCTTTTTAAAAGTTTAGCACTAAATATGGACTTGACTCTGAGATATTAGCTTACTTTTGTGAATCATTTGCTACTCATGTTGATCTCCATAAAGAGAAGTGGTTTAAATATCACCCACCTATTAAAGAAGAAATCAAAGAACTGGTACTAGTTAAATAAGAAACTATACTTTATAATGTTGATCCAGTTGTTCCTTCTTATATTGAGAAACCACCTTTTCCTGTTAGGATAAAGGAACAAGCTAAAGTTTCAACTGTTGTTAACAAAAGCTATATTAGAACACGTAAACCTGATGAACAAATTGAAGTAGAACCTAGTATTGCTATGGTTAAATATCTCTTGGAAGAAGGTGTAGATGGGCATTGTCGGTGTCCTAGGAACGGGGGTCCCCAGACTCGCCTGCCTGCGGCCCACAGCGTGGCTGGGCTGGCAGGTTCGTACGGCCCATCTTCATTGATAAGGCATTCATCACCCTTGCGAGGGGCGAAGCCTTGTGAGGCGGACGATGCAAGACCTCCTCAGGAGCATCCTCGCCGGGAAGGCTCATGAGGGGTCGAGAGATCAAGGCAAGGAAAACCTCGCGAGGTCCGCGTGACGTGAGCCATGACGATTGAGACCAGGCGGGCGCCAGCGCACAGTGTCCTTGTTTCCTCTTTGGTGCCAAGGGGGCAAGCGCATGTGCGGAGTACCGAGGCATCAAGCAAAGGTTTCCATATTGGTGCAACGAGACCAAGACCAGAAGGATGGCAGGACGGAGGTCACCATGGAGCCCAAGATGGCGTCATCACCAGAGCCTTTTGCAGGCGAAGACCACCTTTTGTCAGGATAGCTTGTACTAGTTGACCCCTTTCAAATTGGCCGTTGTTGGCTCCCTTCCCGCTGAATATTTAGGGAGAGGACCAGGGCCTATATAAGTAGAGCTAGCCACCACCATAGAGAGAGAGAGAGAGATCATCTTGGACCGGATCCACCACACCAAGGTCACACACAAGTTCGCCAAGCACAAGAACACCTCAACCTCAGGAGGCAGTTCTTCCCCTTGTAATTGTTCTTCATCAGCCCAAGAGGCAATCCACCACCACCACACTAGAGTAGGGTATTACACCACAACGGTGGCCCGAACCAGTATAAATCTTGTGTCTTTGTGTGTTGTGAGTTCGTCGAGTTCATCTGCGAGATCTTAGAGAGCTAGGGCGCGGATCGATAGGGAGAAAACCTTCACACGCACACCAATGTTCGAACCTTAAGGGTCTGCCGGAACCCGTGATCCGACATTTGGCGCGCCAGGTAGGGGTACGCCGGAGTCTCTTCCCCACCAATCGACCCGTAGACGCTCCGTGGCCCCGATGTCTGGCGACCCAAGGGCCGACTCCGACCAGTGGGCAGCCTGGCCAGCCCGGGCGGCGCCACCTGCCCATGAAGACCTCAACCCTGCCCTCCAGGCGCCGCGAGCGCCGCCTAATGCTTCGGGGCGCGGGCGGCACGGCCTAGCGTCATCCACCCCCACTCCACGACAAGCGCGAGCCGCTGCAAGGGCCGCAAGCCAAACCGCAGCAACGGCACCACACACCCGACGGGGACAGGAGAACATGCGGGCCGTGCTCACGGTGGCGCGGGAGTTGCTGCGGTGCCGGCTGATGGAGAGCGGACGCGACACACTGCTGGAACGTGTCGCTGAGCTGCTGGATGCGGCGGCATCAGGAGCGCCACCTTTCTGCTACCTGGTTCCGTCCTGAGCCGCTACTAGACCTCACGACAGGCCACGCTGCAACCGCGTGCCCTCGGGTGCGCCCGGGGGCTTCACCAACACCAGGACGGACGGCGGCGCCGGGGGCCCCGTTGCCCCCGTGCCGCCTCTGATGAGCATGGGTACGAGCGTTGCCCCCCATGGCCCCAGCGAGGCATCGTGCTATCATCCCCAGGACGCCACACTGGGTGGGGCAACGTGGAGCGTGGGGCACTACGGCGAGGTGTTTGGGGTGACAGCCCCGGAAGCCTATGTGGCCCGCATGATGGACCAGGAGTACACGCCGGAGGACGACCCCGGCTCGTTCCTCGGGCCAGGTTGGGAGGAGGAGGCATTGGGAGCTGAAGCCTTCCAAGAGCCGCCGGAGAGCCCCGCCAACCGCATCGTCGACAACAGATACATGGTACCACTAATCCCTTAGGAGCAAGCTTACGCTAACCATGAGTCACAGATGAACTAGGCCACGTCGCCGAACGGTGGCTCCGGCACGGCGATGCCCGCCCCGATAGGAGAGACCCGCTGGGGGCTGCGCGGAAGGGATCAGGAGCAAGGCCCCTCACCGTGTCACGGGGAGCAAGGCAACACCCAGAGGTAGGCCCTCTACCGGGATGGCAACTGCGACCCTTCCCCCGGCAGAGGACTCGTGGTCGCCGAGGGCGCCGCTGGCGTCCCCTCTGCCCTCGTTGGGCCGTCCCGGTTTCCGGTCGTCCCAGCGGTGGTGGGGGGTGGCGCAAGGCGGGGCTCTCGCCTGGTGATATGAATCAAGGTCAGTACCTATGAAGCAAGGCCCGGTGCCTGTGAAGATCGCCGCCCGTGACACTCTCACGTAATAATGAGTGGTGCTGTACACGCCTCAGAGTCTCTGGAGTGCCACCCTCGGGCCTCGGGGGCTCCCTCCCACACCCAGTGGTAGCACATAGCTCCGCGCTGGTGAGAAGACGTCGAAGACTAGACTAGGTGCTGGACGCGGCGATTTGCTTTGGATCTCTTTTCTGCAACCCTTCCTTCTGGATTTGGATTTAAGTTGAAGTCGAATTTTCATTTGATGCGCGTGGGGGGATGCCTTTTCTTGTTCGAGTTATTTCTCGCAGTCTCGTTCTTGCCTTATTTCAGAGTTCGCGCCAGTCGCTCCCCCCTCGCGGGACCCTTGCGAGCCGGGTTGGGCATGAAGCACACAAGCCACTAGCGTGTCGAGCCATGGCGGCCGCTCTCTTATCACACAGCCCTCTCGGGCGTGGTGACAAATTTGTCAGGATCTCCTCAAAAATCCGCAATCTCTCGGGCCAGTTTAGGCTTGCCCAAGCTAAGGTAAAACCGCAATGACACCCTTGCCCCGGCGTGCTAAGGCTCATGAAGACATGAACTCGATTTAGCACGAAAGGATAAAAGTTGTGATTGTTTACATGAGGGGCTTCCCCTCTCAAAATGCTCTTACAGTCTTCCAGGGCCATGCCCGAGCTTTTACAGGATAAATAACAGGGACACAAGGAATCAGCCGGATACGTCGCTCGCCGCATTCCCCATGTCATCTTTAGACGCACCGCTGGCGTCGCTGTCACTGTTGTAGGCGTTGCCTCCACCTTCGCCGGCGTCGACAACGCCGTCATCAACCACGTCACCTGCATTTGCCGCAACCACAACCCCGTCATCATCAGAAGCAAAGGCCCTGACCAGCGCATCCACGTGGTCTTCAACCCACTACGCCAAGTCGCCCCAGATGGCTTCCGGCATGGGAGCGATAGCGGCGTAAAAATCGAAGTCGAGATCAATGTTCCGGAGGTGGCTGAAGACGCGAGAGAATGCGCGCCCAAGCAGACTGCGACTTCTCTCCTCCACAAGCTGGTGAGCCCTGTTAGACCGGGCTTCCAGGTGCGCCACCACGTTGGTGAAGAAGGTCAGGTGAATGGCGTAGTCATTCGAGTGGGGAGGCGGTGCATTCTCGTCGCAGATGAAGCCTAGGGCGGCATTAGCCTTGCTCTGGAGACCCTGAAGCATGGGGGCATGCTCGCGCTCTAGCGTCGGCCGTTGAAGCACTTCCTCCCTGTTTTGCCGCGCGACGGCCTCGGTGTCATCAACCCACCTCTAAAGAGAAAGCAGCTCGGCGCGGGCGGAGGCCAAGTCCGCCTGTGCCGTGACCAGGGCGGCGGACGTGGCCTCCTTGCGCCTCTTTGCCTCATCTGACCTGGGCCGGAGAACGGTGGTCCCGCCCACTGCTTCAGTTCCCGCAAGCTTCAGCTTCAAGGCGTACTGACCTTCAAGATCCGCGCGAACCTCGGCCGCACGTCGGTCGACTTCCTCCTGGACTCGGGCCTCGCGAGCCCCGACGGCATCCTCCGCTTGGGCAACTTGATGCTCCCTCGTCTCCAGTTGCTCAAGCTCGAAGCTGCGCTCCACGGCTTCTAGAGCCAGCGCCTCCTCGCGCTTCCAGACCTCATCTTCCTTGGTACGCGTCCACCTTAGTGTCGTGAGGGCGGCTTTGCGCGCCTCCACTTGCTACTCAAGGGACGCACTCCAGGCGTGGAGCTCCCATGCGCGCTTCTCCTTAGCCTCACGGTGGCGGTCAGGTTCGTGAGCCTCCTCCAGAGCACGGGAGCAGGCCTCACGGGAGGCCGCGAGGGAGGCCTCGGCCTTCACGTTTTCCGGCTCGCGCTGGTGGAGCCCGAGGTTGATGGCCACTTTCAGCTTGTGCCACTCCTCCACCAACCAAAGACCCTCGGCCTCAAGGCGCGTGTCAACACCCTCAAGTTCTTCGCCGAGTCGGTTCATCACGTCCGACACCTCCTGGAAGAGCTCATGACGAACGACGCTCCACCCGCGCTTGAACTCGAGCACACGGCCCATCTCGCCCTCCGCCACGGGGGCTGTGGGCGACGCGCCCTCTCTCAGAAGGGGGCTGGGGCCTCACGAGGGGCCTGAGCCGAACAAGGCCCGCTGCTTGAAGAAGACCCTAGGGTCGAAGCCCGCCAGCTACCGACTGTGACCAGGGGGCCCTTGGCACGCCTCCTACGCTCCGAGTGAGGCCGCGAAGGAAGGACGGTGAACGCGCGAGCTCGGGGCCCCTTGATGACGGACCAGCTCCCATGGCTGACCCCACGTCGTGGGCGGCACCCGTACCTGCGGCGCTGGAGCTTGGCGGGTGCAATGGGACTAGAGGGAGCTGCTTCTGTGGAGATTTCACAGCCTCGGCAGAAGGGGTCCTGGGGGCAATCGTCAAGAAGGGAAGACGGCTCGCAGAAGATCACTGAAATAAGGTACTTACTCGTCGACGACGATGTACTTTCGTCGCTTCAACGACCCGAAGATACCACTGCCGCTCGGAGATCCTTTCCTCTTGCGGAGCTCCTCGATGTCCATGCAAAGCCGACTGAAGAGCTGAATGTGGCGGCCAGTGCGGGGTGAAGCCGGAGAAGTGCTCGGGAGAACGACTTCAGTGGTGCCCAGCTGCGGAGAACAGTTGGGCGCCATTTCACCGCAACCTCCCGAGGCCTCCGAAGTTTCGGCCTCAGGAGCCGCGTGCTGCATCGCCTCAGCAACCGGCATTCCGGAATCATGAGATCTTGAGGATGATGCCTTGGGAGCCCCGGGCGGCGCCCGCACCTCAGCACTTGTGCCGCCAGCCTCTGACAGCGCTCGTCCCCCTGGACCCACATTCGGGGCGAGCCCGGCGCCAGCAACAGAGTGGGGAACCACGTTGGCAGGGTTCTCGCGGGGCCCCACCAAGCCGTCCGGACGCAACCCCCACTCATCAAAGGGAGGCATGCTCCTCGCGAATTCAGCCTTGTTCCCGTAGTGGTACATCAGATAGTTCTTCCCAGGCAAGTCGTCCAGCGAAGGGATACCTATCAGGACCTTGAGCACCATTTGTCGCGCCTCAAGGGGGAGCCCGGACTCCTGGAACCTCATGTGGTCCTGACTGCTGAGCAAGGTCCACATCGGACGAGAATGGCATTGAAGCGGAGCAACCCGGCGCCTGATAAACTCCCTCACCACCATCAGCGCGGTCACAACACAGTCCTTCAGCATCCTTAGCCGGAACCAGATAGGAGCAATACGAGGGTTCGCGAGCCTCTCATGGCCCCAGCCAGAGTGGGGAACGGCAGGCGCTGACGGGGCGTGGAGCAGGGGGCTGAGCACACCAGCGTCGTCAAATACCCACCGTGTCTGAAACTTGCTTGTAGATGGAGGAAGCTCGAAGTCCATCCCCATGCCCGCCGTCGCGGCCACGGCTTGGAAGCTCACGCACCCTGAGCTTTGCCGGGGATCGGTCAGATGCAATGAGAAGAAATGGCAGAGAAGGGCCACAGAGGGAGCGATGCCCACCATGGCCTCGCACACAAAGGCGAAGACGGCAAGCAGAGTCACGGATGGGGGGTCGAGATGCAGCATATGGATCTGGTAGTGCTCAAGCACTGCGTTGAAGAAGGCGGAGAAAGGGGAAATCAGGCCCGCCCAAAGGGCGTCGATGCAGATTGGGACCTCGGTGACCGTCCGAGCGATGCAAGCACGAGACGCGGGACAAGCCACCGTCTCCCCCCACTCGTTGAAGCTGGCGGCGAGCATGGGACACACCTTGTCAATGGCCTCGTTGTTGAGCACCAAGGATCGGCCGCCGGCAGGCTCGGCAGCCGGAGGCGCACTTGGCGGTGACAACGGCTTTTTCCCCTTGTCAGCTTGTTTCGGTGCCATGGCGATGAAGCAGGCGGGGTGCAGGTCAGATTGGAGAGGAGGGGCAGAGTCTCGAGGAAGCAGAAGGACTGTGAAAGCAAGGCGAGGGCAATGGGATAATAACTGTGTAGGTTGTGAGGGCCGCGTAGCCAGGCGGATTCAAAGGCAGTGTGGGGAAGCGGAGACGCCCACGTCCAATCAACCGCCATACGTCAACCGAGGCTGCAGGCTTCGGGGGCCCGCGATGCTCCATGCTTGATCCTCTGGCTTCGCCTCGAAGCCAAGCCCGAGCGTGCCTTGGGCCCGGGGGCTACTGTCGGCGTCCTGGGAATGGGGGTCCCCAGACTCGCCTGCCTGTGGCCCACGGCATAGCTGGGCTGGCAGGTTCGTATGACCCATCTTCATCAACAAGGCATTCAAGACCCTCGCAAGGCGGACGACGCAAGACCTCCTTAGGAGCGGCCTCGCCGGGCAGGCTCACGAGGGGTGGAGAGATCAAGGCAAGGCAAACCTCGCGAGGTCCGCGTGACGTGAGCCATGACGATCGAGACCAGGCGGGCGCCAGTAGGCGGGCGCTAGCGCGCAGTGTCCTTGTTTCCTCTTTGGTGCCAAGGGGGCAAGCGCAGGCGCGGAGTACCGAGGAATCAAGCAAAGGTTTCCATATTGGTGCAACAAGACCAAGACCAGAAGGACGGCAGGACGGAGGTCACCATGGAGCCCAAGACAGTGTCATCACCAGAGCCTTTTGCAGGCGAAGACCACCTTTTGTCAGGATAGCTTGTACTAGTTGTCCCCTTTCAAATTGGCTGTTGTTGGCTTCCTTCCCGCTCAATATTTGGCGAGAGGACCAGGGCCTATATAAGTAGAGCCAGCCACCACCGTAGAGAGAGAGAGAAATCATCTTGGACCGGATCCACCACACCAAGGTCACACACAAGTTCGCCAAGCACAAGAACACCTCAACTTCAGGAGGCGGTTCTTCCCCTTGTAACTGTTCTTCATCAGCCCAAGAGGCAATCCACCACTACCACACTGGAGTAGGGTATTACACCACAACGGTGGCCCAAACCAGTATAAATCTTGTGTCTTTCTGTATTGTGAGTTCGTCGAGTTCGTCTGCGAGATCTTAGAGAGCTAGGGCGCGGATCGATAGGGAGAAAACCTTCGCGCGCACCCCAGTGTTCGAACCTTAAGGGTCTGCCGGAACCCGTGATCCGATAGGCATGTTATATACTTCTGTGAAAAAACTGCTAGAATTGCCAAACCTGATAAAAAGGATAAACATAGACCTATTGCTGGCATGCCTGTTGTCTCAGATAAAATAGGAGATCATTGTTATCATGGTTTATGTGACATAGGTGCTAGTGTGAGTGCTATTCCTTACACTTTATATCAAGAAATTATGAATGACATAGCACCTACAGAGATAGAAGACATAGATGTTACTATTAAACTTGCTAATAGAGACACTATCTCACCAATTGGGATTGTTAGAGATGTGGAAGTATTGTGTGGGAAAATAAAGTACCCTACTGATTTTCTTGTTCCTGGTTCCCCACAAGATTACTTTTTTGCCATTATCTTTGGTAGACCTTTCTTCAACACTGTTAATGCTAGAATAGATTGTAAGAAACAAACTATCGGTGTTAGTTTTGGTGATGAGTCTCATGAGTTTAATTTTTCCAAGTTTAGTAGAAAGCTTCATTAAAAAGAATTGCCTAGTGAAGATGAATTAATTGGTCTTGCTTCTATTGCTGTACCACCTACTGATCCATTAGAACAATATTTTCTAGACCATGAAAATTATTTAGATATGCATGAAAGGAATGAAATAGATAAGATTTTCTTAGAACAACGTCCTCTGCTTAACCACAATTTTCCTTTTGAAACTCTAGGAGGTCCTCCTCCACCTAAAGGTGATCCTATGTTTGAATTAAAACAATTGCCGGACACTTTGAAATATGCTTATCTTGATGAAAAGAAGATATATCCTGTTATTATTAGTGATAACCTTTCAAAACATGAAGAAGAAAGACTATTGAAAGTTCTAAGGAAGCACCAAGATGCTATTGGATATACTCTTGATGATTTAAAGGGCATTAGTCTCTCTATGTCAGCACAAAATTAATATGGAACCTAATGCCAAACTTGTTGATCACCAACGTTGGTTAAATCTGAAAAATGAAGGAAGTGGTAAGAACAAAAATCTTAAAACTTTTGGAAGCAGGTATAACCTATCCTATAGCTGATAGTAGATGGGTAAGTCATGTTCATTGTGTCCCTAAGAAAGGAGGTATAACTGTTGTTCCTAATGATAAGAATGAACTTATTCCACAAAGAATGGTTACAGGCTATAGAATGGTAATTGATTTTACAAAATTAAACAAAGCAACTAGAAAATATCATTACCCTCTGCCTTTTATTGATCAAATGCTTGAAAGATTGTCTAAGCACACACATTTTTGCTTCCTTGATGGATACTCTGGTTTTTCACAAATACATGTTTCTCAACCTGATCAAGAAAATACCACTTTTACTTGTCCCTTTGGAACCTGTGCTTATATACGTGTGCCTTTCAATTTATGTAATGCAACTGCTACTTTTCAAAGATGTATGGCTGCTATATTCTCTGACTTTTGTGAAAATATTGTTGAGGTTTTCATGGATGATTTCTCTATTTATGGGAAGTCTTTTGATCATTGTTTAAGCAATCATGATCGAGTTTTGCAGAGATGTGAACAAACAAATCTTGTCTTGAATTTGGAGAAGTGCCGCTTTATGGTTAATGAAGGCATTGTCTTGGGTCATAAAATTTCCGGTATTGAAGTGGACAAAGCTAAGGTTGATGCAATTGAGAAAATGCCATGTCCTAAAGATGTAAAAGGTATTCATAGTTTCTTAGGTCATGCTGGTTTCTATAGGAGATTTATCAAAGACTTTTCTAAAATTTCTAGGCCTCTTACAAATCTTTTGCAAAAGGATATTCCTTTTGTTATTGATGATGATTGTTTAGAAGCCTTTGAAACACTCAAGAAAGCCTTAATTTATGCACCTATTGTTCAACCACCTGATTGGAATTTGACTTTTGAAATTATGTGTGATTCTAGTGATTATGCTGTTGGTGCTGTTCTAGGACAAAGAGTTGATAAGAAACTGAATGTTATTCATTATGCTAGTAAAACTCTAGATAGTGCTCAACGAAACTATGCTACTACTGAAAAAGAATTCTTAGCAGTGGTGTTTGCTTGTGATAAATTTAGACCTTATATTGTTGATTCCAAAGTAATTGTTCACACCGATCATGTTGTTAATAAATATCTTATGGAAAATAAAGATTAAACCTAGACTTATTCGATGGGTTATCTTGTTACAAGAATTTGATTTACATATCATTGATAGAAAAGGAGCTGAGAACCCTGTAGCTGATAATCTATCTAGGCTTGAAAATTTGCCTGATGGCCCACTACCTATTGATGATAGTTTTCCCGATGAGCAGTTAGCTGCAATAAATGTTGCTCATAGTACTCCTTGGTATGATGACTATGCTAATTACATTGTTGCTAACTATTTACCACCTAGCTTTACATACCAACAAAAGAAAAAATTCTTCTATGCTTTAAGACATTACTTTTGGGATGACCCACATCTTTATAAAGAAGGAGTAGATGGTATTATTAGACGTTGTGTAACTGAGCATGAACAGGGTCAAATCCTATGGAAATTTCACTTCGAAGCTTATGGAGGACACCATGCTGGAGATAGAACTGCTCACAAGGTATTGCAATCTGGATTTTATTGGCCTACTCTCTTCAAGGATGTCCGTAAGTTCGTCTTATCTTGTGATGAATGTCAAAGAATAGGTAATATCGGTAAGCGTCAAGAAATGCCTATGAACTATTCACTTGCTGTCGAACCATTTGATGTTTGGAGATTTGATTACACGGGACTTTTCCTTCCTCTAATGGGTATACCCATATTTTGGTTGCTGTTGATTATGTTACTAAATGGGTAGAAGCTATTTCAACCAGTAGTGCTGATCACAACACCTCTATTAAAATGCTTAAGGAAGTTATTTTCCCAAGGTTTGGAGTCCCTAGATATTTAATGACTGATGGTGGTTCACACTTTATTCATGGTGCTTTTCGTAAAATGCTTGCCAAGTATGATGTTAACCATAGAATTGCATCACCTTATCATCCTCAGTCTAGTGGTCAAGTTGACCTAAGCAATAGAGAAATAAAATTAATTTTGCAAAGACTGTCAATAGGTTCAGGAAGAATTGGTCTAACAAATTAGATGATGCACTTTGGGCTTATACAACAACATATAAAAATCCTATGGGTATGTCTCCTTATAAAATGGTTTATGGAAAAGCTTGTCATTTGCCTCTTCAGTTAGAACATAAAGCATATTGGGCAATCAAGGAGCTCAACAATGATTTCAAACTTTCTACTGAAAAGAGGTTATTTGATATTAGCTCATTAGATGAATGGAGAACCCAAGCTTATGAAATGCAAAATTATTCAAAGAAAAAGTTAAAAGATGGCATGACAAAAGAATCCAAAAGTGTGAGTTTAATGTGAGAGAATTGTTCTTTTGTACAACTCTCATTCCAGATTCTTTGCAGGAAAACTCCTCTCAAAATGGGAAGGCCCCTATGTTAACAAGGAGGTTTATCGGTCTGGAGCCATCAAAATAAATAATGCCGAAGGTACTAACCCGAAGGTTGTCAATGAGAAACAAATAAAACATTATATCTCAGGTATGCCCATTAATGTTGAACGTAATATTATCCAAACTATGACACAGGAAGAGCACATAAAAGAGTCCTTTCGGAACACTGCAGAATCGTGAAAATAAGGAGGTACGTGATACGATAAGTAAATGGACCTCAAAAAATGTTGTCAGTTTTGGAATATTTGGAAACATAGGAAAATAAGAAACTACCGGGAAGCGTACCCTGATGGGCACAAGACACCAGGGTGTGCCAGGCAATCCTGGCGCGGCCAGGTGGGTTGTGCCCACCTAGGACATCTTCCGGACTCCGTTTTTCTTCCATTTGCTTGTCCCCCAAGATAAAAAAAATCTATATATACTTCCCGAACATGTTAACCACCGTATCGTGGAGAAATCCTCTGTTCTCTTTTCTTGATGTTTTCTGCCAGATCCCATCTACCATGGCCACCTCAAGCTCCTCCAAGGATAAGTTCTTCAAGAACGTCATCAACCCATATCCGCGGGAGGTGGTGCAACACCCTCAGGTCATCCAGATGCATGAGGGGGTGCTTCACCATCGCGGTGTGCCGTGTCCCAAGGTGACGGGAACCGTGGAGGCCAGACTTGAAGCTATGGAAGAAGATGTCTTTTGGTGTAAGGGGATGGTGGAGCATGGACTCAATGCCAATCACCTCATGATCACGGACCTCTCCAGTGATCTCAAGGTGGATGTCAAGCCCATGAAGGACATCGTCTTCATCCTCAACGAGAAAATCAACTTCCTCCAAAGCCAAATCTATGATCTCCAAAACCAAGTCTTTGAATATGAGGCGAGGTTTAAAGGTATGGGTTTGGCTACTAGTTGCAGGACTGTCGGTGGGGAACGACACCTATTGGATCACTGGGATCCCTTCTATGGTTGGCGGGTGCGGGGTTGTGCAAAGAGTGGGTCTGGCAGTCAGCACACAAATCGTTTACCTAGGTTCGGGCCGTGGAGACGCGTGAAACCCTGGTCCTGCTTTGATGTATATTTAGGTGTTCTTGTGTTCTTGAACTAGCTGCGGTGGCTCTCTAGTCCAAAAGATCCGAATCCCCCTCCAGTACGCCTTGGGCCTCCTTTTATAGAAAAAAGGGGATGCCACAGTGGCACACATGAGGTGGAAAGGTGTATAGGGGCTGAGTCTATCCCCTGGAATCGTCAGACAAACACATTTAATGCGCTCCCGACATGCCCCTCTTGCTTTATTGGGGACGACAAAGAAGCTCGTCCCAGCTGTCGTCACCTCGCTTGGCTCCGACGCGCGTCCAAGCTGACGAGGCGTTGTAGCGCCACGTTGGCTAGCTGCTGGGCTGGTGCGATGGTGGAGCCTTCACGAAGATCTGTATGCCACCACATAGGTGCTTGCTGAGTTGGTGTAGAGGTCGCGTGCTGCCACGCAGATGCCTGCCCAGCTGGTCGAGCTGGCAGCTGTATGGGAGCAGCGATGGAGTCTTGGCAGACGCGGGCCTGGCTGCGGCCCCGCAGGCATTTTCGGCAAGGGTCTTGCCGAGGGCCCGGCAAGGGTCTCGCTGCGGCACCGCGGTCGTCCCCGTCAAGGATCTTGCCAGGGGTATCGTGGATCTCCTTGGCAAGGATCTCGCCAAGGATCGTCGTCTTCTGGTTCTCATCTGATCTTGTGTATTTATGATCTCTACAAAGATCTGCATGCCACCATGATGTCTACTACACAACCTTCTTCTTGTAGACGTTGTTGGGCCTCCAAGTGCTGAGGTTTGTAGGACAGTAGCAAATTTCCCTCAAGTGGATGACCTAAGGTTTATCAATCCGTAGGAGGCGTAGGATGAAGATGGTCTCTCTCAAGCAAACCTGCAACCAAATAACAAAGAGTCTCTTGTGTCCCCAACACACCCAATACAATGGTAAATTGTATAGGTGCACTAGTTCAGCGAAGAGATGGTGATACAAGTGCAATATGGATAGTAGATAATGGTTTTTGTAATATGAAAATATAAAACAACAAGGTAACTAATGATAAAAGTGAGCGTAAACGGTATTGCAATGATAGGAAACAAGGCCTAGGGTTCATACTTTCACTAGTGTAAGTCCTCTCAACAATAATAACATAATTGGATCACATAACTATCCCTCAACATGCAACAAAGAGTCACTCCAAAGTCACTAATAGCGGAGAACAAACGAAGAGAATATGGTAGGGTACAAAACCACCTCAAAGTTATTCTTTCCAATCAATCCGTTGGGCTATTCCTATAAGTGTCACAAATAGCCCTAGAGTCTGTACTAGAATAACACCTTAAGACACAAATCAACCAAAACCCTAATGTCACCTAGATACTCCAATGTCACCTCAAGTATCCGTGGGTATAATTATACGATATGCATCACACAATCTCAGATTCATCTATTCAACCAACACATAGAACCTCAAAGAGTGCCCCAAAGTTTCTACCGGAGAATCACGACGAAAACGTGTGCCAACCCCTATGCATAGGTTCATGGGCGGAACCCGCAAGTTGATCACCACAACATACATCAAGTGAATCATGTGGTATCCCATTGTCACCATAGATATGCACGGCAAGACATACATCAAGTGTTCTCAAATCTTTAAAGACTCAATCCGATAAGATAACTTCAAAGGGGAAACTCAATCCATTACAAGAGAGTAGAGGGGGGGGAGAAAACATCATAAGATCCAACTATAATAGCAAAGCTCGCGATACATCAAGATCGTATCACCTCAAGAGCACGAGAGAGAGAATGATCAAACACATAGCTACTGGTACATACCCTTATCCCTGAGGGAGAACTACTCCCTCCTCGTCATGCAGAGCACCGGGATGATGAATATGGCCACCGGAGAGGGATTCCCCCTCCGACAGGGTGCCGAAATGGGTCTAGATTGGCTTTTGGTGGCTACGGAGGCTTCTGGCGGCGGAACTCCCGATCTATTGTGTTCCCCGATTGTTTTAGGGTATATGGAGATATATAGGCGGAAGAAGTACGTCAGGGGGGCCACGAGGAGCCCACGAGGGTGGAGGGCGCGCCCTAGGGGGGTGGGCGCGCCCCCCTGCCTTGTGGCTCGCTCGTTTCTTCCTTGACGTGGACTCCAAGTCTCCCGGGTTGCTTTCCTTCCAAAAATAAGTTCCGTGAAGTTTTAGGTCCATTGGACTCCGTTTGATTTTCCTTTTCTGCGATACTCCAAAACAAGGAACAAACAGAAACTGGCACTGGGCTCTGGGTTAATAGGTTAGTCCCAAAAATAATATAAAAGTGTATAATAAAGCCCACAAACATCCAAAAATAAGATAATATAGCATGGAGCAATCAAAAATTATAGATACATTGGAGACGTATCAACATCCCCAAGCTTAATTCCTGCTCGTCCTTGAGTAGGTAAATGAGAAAAACAGAATTTTTGATGTGGAATGCTACTTGGCATAATTTCAATGTAATCCTTCTTAATTGTGGTATGAATATTCAGATCCGAAAGATTCAAGATAAAAGTTCATATTGATATAAAAATAATAATACTTCAAGCATACTAACTAAGCAATTATGTCCTCTCAAAATAACATGGCCAAAGAAAGTTCATCCCTACAAAATCATATAGTTTAGTCATGCTCCATTTTCGTCACACAAGAATGCTCTCATCATGCATAACCCCGATGACAAGCCAAGCAATTGTTTCATACTTTAGTAATATCAAACTTTATAAATCTTCACGCAATACATGAGCGCGAGCCATGGATATAGCACTATGGGTGGAATAGAATATGATGATGGGGGTTATGTGGAGAAGACAAAAAGGAGAAAGTCTCACATCAACGAGGCTAATCAATGGGCTATGGAGATGCCCATCGATTGATGTTAATGCAAGGAGTAGGGATTTCCATGCAACGGATGCACTAGAGCTATAAATGTATGAAAGATCAACAAAAGAAACTAAGTGGGTGTGCATCCAACTTGCTTGCTCACGAAGACCTAGGGCACTTGAGGAGGCCCATTGTTGGAATATACAAGCCAAGTTCTATAATGAAAAATTCCCACTAGTATATGAAAGTGACAAAACAAGAGACTCTCTATCATGAAGATCATGGTGCTACTTCGAAGGAAAAGTGTGGAAAAAAAGGATAGTAGCATTGTCCCTTTTATTATTATTTTTTATTTGGCCTTTCTTTTTTTGTCCTTTCCTTTTTTTATTTCGCCGTTTTTTGGGACAATGCTCTATTAATGATGATCATCACACTTCTATTTATTTACAACTCAATGGTTACAACTCGATACTAGAACAAAAGATGACTCTAAATGAATGCCTCTGCCGGTGTACCGGGATATGCAATGAACCAAGAGTGACATGTATGAAAGAATTATGAACGGTGGCTTTGCCATAAATACTATGTCAACTACATGATCATGCTAAGAAATATGACAATGATGAATGTGTCATGATAAAAGGAATGGTGGAAAGTTGCATGGCAATATATCTCAGAATGGCTATGGAAATGCCATAATAGGTAGGTATGGTGACTATTTTGAGGAAGATATAAGGAGGTTTATGTGTGAAAGAGCGTATCATATCACGGGGTTTGGATGCACCGGCGAAGTTTGCACCAACTCTGAATGTGAGAAAGGGCAATGCACGGTACCGAAGAGGCTAGCAATGATGGAAGGGTGAGAGTGCGTATAATCCATGGACTCAACATTAGTCATAAAGAACTCACATACTTATTGCAAAAATCTACAAGTCATCAAAAACCAAGCACTATGCGCATGCTCCTAGGGGGTGGTAGATTAGTAGGAAAAGACCATCGCTCGTCCCCAACCGCCACTCATAAGGAAGACAATCAAATAACACCTCATGTTTCAAATTTGTTACACAACGTTTACCATACGTGCATGCTACGGGACTTGCAAACTTCAACGCATGTATTCCTCAAATTCACAACTACTCAACTAGCACAAATTTGATATTATTACCTCCATATCTCAAAACAATCATCAAGCATCAAACTTCTCTTAGTATTCAACACCCTCATAAGAAAGTTTTTACTATTCTTGGATGCCTAGCATATTAGGATTATTTAAGAAAATTACCATGATATTTAAGACTCTCAAAATAATATAAGTGAAGCATGAGAGTTCATCTATTTCTATAAAATAAAACCACCACCATGCTCTAAAAGGATATAAGTGAAGCACTAGAGCAAACGACAAACTACTCTGAAAGATATAAGTGAAGATCAATGAGTAGTCGAATAATTATGCAACTATGTGAAGACTCTCTAACATTTAATAATTTCAGATCTTGGTATTTTATTCAAACATCAAGCAAAACGAAATAAAATAAATTGACGCTCCAAGCGAAACACATATCATGTGGCGAATAAAAATATAGCTCCAAGTAAAGTTACCGATGAACGAAGACGAAAGAGGGGATGCCTTCCGGGGCATCCCCAAGCTTAGGATTTTGGTTGTCCTTGAATATTACCTTGGGGTGCCTTGGGCATCCCCAATCTTAGGCTCTTTCCACTCCTTATTCCATAGTCCATCGAATCTTTACCCAAAACTTGAAAACTTCACAACACAAAACTTAACAAAAAACTCATAAGCTCCGTTAGCGAAAGAAAACAAAACACCACTTCAAGGTACTGTAATGAACTCATTATTTATTTATATTGGTGTTAAAACTACTGTATTCCAACTTCTCTATGGTTTATAAACTATTTTACTAGCCATAGATTCATCAAAATAAGCAAACAACACACGAAAAACAGAATCTGTCAAAAACAGAACAGTCTGTAGTAATCTGTAACTAACGCAAACTTCTGGAACCCCAAAAATTCTAAAATAAATTTCTGGACCTGAGGAATTTATCTATTAAACATATGCAAAAAAAATTAAATAAATATATCTCTCAAAATAAAAATGGCAGCATTTCTCGTGAGCGCTAAAGTTTCTGTTTTTTTACAGCATGATCGCAAAGACTTTCCCCAAGTCTTCCCAAAGGTTCTACTTGGCACAAACACTAATTAAAAGCATAAAACCACATCTAAACAGAGGCTAGACGAATTATTTATTACTAAACAGGAGCAAAAAGTAAGGGACAAAAGTAAAGTTGGGTTGCCTCCCAACAAGCGCTATCATTTAACGCCCCTAGCTAGGCATGGTGATTTCAATGATGCTCACATAAAAGATAAGAATTGAAACATAAAGAGAGCATCATGAAGAATATGACTAGAACATTTAAGTCTAACCCACTTCCTATGCATAGGGATTTTGTGAGAAAACAACTTGTGGGAACAAGAATCAACTTGCATAGGAAGGTAAAACAAGCATAACTTCAAAAATTTAAGCACATAGAGAGGAAACTTGATATTAGTGCAATTCCTACAAGCATATATTCCTCCCTCATAATAATTTTCAGTAGAATCATGAATGAATTCAACAATATAACCAGCACCTAAAGCATTCTTTTCATGATCTACAAGCATAGAGAATTTACTACTCTCTACATAAGCAAAATTCTTCTCATGAATAATAGTGGGAGCAAACTCAACAAAATAATTATCATGTGAGGCATAATCCAATTGAAAACTGAAATCATGATGACAAGTTTCATGGATATCATTATTCCTTATAGCATGCAAGTCATCACAATAATCATCATAGATAGCAACTTTTTTCTCATAATCAATAGGAACCTCTTCCGAAATAGTGGATTCATCACAAAATAAAGTCATGACCTCTCCAAATCCACTTTAACATAAACATGTCTTTCCCCTCTTAAAGACATGTGACTTCTCTCCTCTTGAACACCAATCATCTGGGGCCTTTGATGTGATTACCTCTCTCTCCCGTTTTCTCTCTCTCCCCCGCTTTGAAGAGAATAAGCTTTGATGTGATCCCTCTCCCCCTTTGACATCAATTTCCAAGAAGGGATATTCTGGAGTGTGAGTCAAAAGGTTTGGTCCTTGAGTCACAGAGCAAAGCAACATATAGATTTTGATCCTGCTAGAGGACAAGAATCATCGAGCGGAGCTGGAACAAAAGTGCAGGAACAAATGGCAAATTGTATTCTCTGCAGTGAAATCAGTGATACCGAGTTGTAGTCTTCGGTGATACCGAATTGGTTCGGTTTGACCAAAAGCAACAGATCGGTATGACTGAGTTCAACATAGAGAGAACACTTGTCACCTCAGCTCACTAGGCAAATAAGATCTCGCAAGGATTTGCAGGGAATTAACTCAGATAAAAGAAAATCTAGATGAAGTTCTTTTTGACAGAAGAAGGGGAACAAATATGCAAAGGACAAATGCAAAAACTCAGAGAAACACTAGAGAACTTCATCTAGAAATGGGCGGTGACAAATTCACCTATGTTAGAGTATATTGACTGAGGAGTCAAGTGAGAACACTTGATCATAACTCATACTCATCATTTAAGCTCAAAATAGGGTTACCATTTTTCGTTTAAGCATTTGATGTATTCACATCTTGTTGAGCTGCTTTGACTCATATCTTGGGGTAAAGCTTCTCTAAGATGGAATGGAATACCTTGGGTGGTGGTGTTGATCTTAGTCATGTAGTTGGACTTGTGTGGGTTGCTCAAGGTTGATGTAGCTCGTCAAGAGTTGGGAGCACCACTTGGAAGTGAGTTCATCTACCTACATGGGTTAGTTTTGCAAGGAAGAGCACTTGTGTATCCAAAATAACAATCATGAAATTTGATATATAGAATTTATCAAAGGATATGTTGAAGGGTTTCATGCTTCCTTGTCTTCAACCACCATTGTATAGAGACTTGGTGATGTAGAGATTGCTCAAGATGTGAGTGTGTTGCAATCTCATAGATTTAGATTCATCTAGGTACCTACAAGGGTTAGATAGCATGCAAGGGTACAAATATATCCAAGACAAATGATCATCATCATAGGAGAAGAGTCAAGGATTAGTCATAGGCTCATGCCTTGCATGTATTCAAATGGAGTTCCTACTCCAAGTTTGAAGCATCAATGATGTTCAATTCACCTCTCAAAGGGCAAAAGACTTTCTCATCAAGCGGTTTGGTGAATATATCCGCCAATTGCTTATTGGTACGAACATGTTTAAGATCAATGTCCCCTTTAGCAACATGATCTTGAATGAAATGATGACGAACTTCAATATGCTTAGTTTGAGAATGTTGTACGGGATTGTGAGCAATATTAATAGCACTCTCATTGTCACAAAGCAATGGAACATGTTTCACATTGATCCCATAATCTTTAAGATTTGGGTCATCCAAAGTAATTGAGCACAACATGAACCGGTGGTAATGTATTCCGCTTTGGCAGTGGATAAGGATACCGAGTTTTGTTTCTTGGAGGACCAAGACACAAGAGATCTACCAAGAAATTGACAAGTACCCAAAGTGGACTTTCTATCAACTTTGTCTCCAGCATAGTCTGAATCGGAATGGCCAACAAGATCAAAAGAGGAGTGTCGGGTCAAAACCAGCGGATCTTGGGTAGGGGGTCCCGAACTGTGCGTCTAAGGTCGATGGTAACAGGAGACAAGGGACACGATGTTTACCCAGGTTCGGGCCCTCTCTATGGAGGTAATACCCTACGTCCTGCTTGATTGATATTGATGAATATGAGTATTACAAGAGTTGATCTACCTCGAGATCGTAATGGCTAAACCCTAGAGGTCTAGCTTGTATGGCTATGATAATGAGTCTCCCCTATCCGGACTAAGTCCTCCGGTTTATATAGACACCGGGAGGATCTAGGGTTAAATAAGGTCGGTTACAAAGAAAGGAATCTACATATTCGATGCCAGGCTTGCCTTCCACGCTAAGGAGAGTCCCATCCGGACTCGGGTGTAGTCTTCGGTCTTCGTATCTTCACAGCCCATCAGTCCGGCCCATGGCCAACAGGTCGGACGCCTGAGGACCCCTTAGTCCAGTACTCCCTCAGTAGCCCCTGAACCTGGCTTCAATGACAAGGTATCCGACGTGTAGTGCTTTCTTCGGCATTGCAAGGCAGGTTCCTCCTTCTGAACTCCAAAATAGTCTTCGGACGAATCGATCGTGTCCGGACCTTTAAAACACATTTGTAGAGAGTATAGTATTCCACGAATCCAATCTGCTGACAACTTTAGGAATGTGACGTCACACTCCTTGGTTATTATTTCGAACAGTCTCCCGTCCCGCCATTACACATTTCGGGGTGTGGTTTTTATTGACACGTCTCGTCGATGCAGAGATCGTGTCCCCTAACTGCGGGATTTTCATCAGTACGAGCGCGGGTAGCCCAACCATCCTGCAGGAAAGATTCCTTAGGAATAGGCAGGTTCTTAGGCTTAGGAGGAGGCGTTTAATACCCGCTGCCTTTATAAAGGAACCAAGGGCCGTCCTTTTATGCCAAACCTCTCCTCAGCCTTCCCAACCTCGAGTTCCAGCACCCAAGGTTCGACTTCATTGTTTCAAGCCTCCCCATCATGTCCGGACCCAGCTCTCAAGGCCGATGGGTGGCTTCCTCCGTTACAGAGGAGGATATCGCAAAGCTTCGGGCGGCCATATATTTGACTGCGGAGGTCCACCACAGGCTTCCTGCTCAAGGACAGGTTATTCCGACCCCCAGATCTGGCGAGAGGGTTGTATTCATCTCCCACTTTCTCCGGGGGCTTGGGTTCGCTCTTCACCCCTTCGTCCGGGGGCTAATGTTTTATTACGGACTAGATTTTCATGATCTAGCCCCAGACTCTATCCTCCACATCTCGGTGTTTATCATTACATGTGAGGCCTTCCTCTGAACCCCCCCCCCCACACTTCGGCTTATGGCTCAAGACCGTCAGTGTGAAGCCGAAGGTAGTCGACTGGGAACAGGTGGAGTGCGGCGGTGCTATGATCAACCAACTCACCGGCACTCCTTGGCCAAAAGGTTCCTTTACCGAAACTTCCAATCACTGGCAGCGGGAGTGGTTTTACGTTACAGAGCCCCGCGGCACCAAGTGGGTAGCTGCACCCGCATTCTGCCCTGGCCCACCATTACAGCTTGCATGATGGGTCAACAAGGGACTGGACTGGGGATAAGTTGATGAAGTGCAGAATTACAGAGCCACATCCGAACCCTCCCCGAGAGAGACATCAATCTTGTCAACATGATTCAAGTGATGTTAGTTCGCCGAATCCTGCCATGCCGGTGCAGGTCTCACCGCATGTGGGAGCTCAATCCAGAAGGACCACGAACCCTCCAACACTTCTTCGATATCACACACAAAGGGATGTGGAAGTTATTTTTCGGGAAGCAAGCATTGGACGGGCACTACCGAGGACGTTGGCCTTAACTTCAACCATCCGGATACCCCGGTAAGCACTTGGCTCTCAAACACTTTGTAATTATGCATACCGTAATATGGTACTGAGCAAGCTATCTTCTTCCCGGGCTGGGTAAAGAAGGCGGAAATGATTATGTGTTGGCTCCTCTGCCCGAGGGCCCAGCGAATCCTGTTCTAACAAGGATGGTGGCCCTGGCACCATACCAGATGCCTATGAAGGAGGGCAAGACAGACAGTGAGAGGACCAAAGATGGCCCCTATCCCAAGGGTATACCGGACTTTGTGTCCGGAGGAATCAAATCCCCTCATCCGAAGACAAAAGTGAAGGGGGAGCAGCAGTCTCCTTCCCTCCTAGGAAGAAAAGGGCCGCCTCCGAAGATTGGGAGAGGCATGCTCCTAAGCGAGGCAAGACGCCTCCGGTGGGTGGCTCGGGCTTGGAGGACGTCAAAGCGCAGTCTCATGACAAGGACAAGCCTCAGGCCAAATCGTAAGTGAACAAGGCTGATTTAAACATGTCCTGTTCCTTTCTTATAATGCCTGGAATATATATATATATATATATATATATATATATATATTGCAGCTCAGCACGCAGTTTTCTTCAACAATCCTCTTCCTCGGGGGACCTTCTCCCAGAGATGATGGAAAGCGAGACGCCCCACCGGCCTCTCCGTCCAATAGAGCGGACGACTTCGAGGTGTCGTCGCGGAGGGTCTCCCCTGACCAACAAGTGGTGCAAGGGATGATAAAGACATTACCCGAAGGTGATACTTTGGTGGCCCAGGGTCCAGGGAACAACAATGAAGGCCCCGAACAGCCCAGTATCCAGCCGGATACGAATAAACTGATCCCTTCAAAGGGTGGCCGTACTCCTACGGCAGCCTCCGGAGACCCAGAGGCGCCGGATATCTTGACGAACATGCTGCGGCAGGCGTCCGTCTTAGAGGAACATCGTACCTTGATGGGCATGGTGGTTGAAAAGGTCTTGTCCGCGAAGAGCGAATTGAGTAAGGCCTTTGTGAGCCTACTAAGAGGCTTCAAGGTTTGTACTATAATATGTGCAATTGTGTTTTATTCGCAAAATACACCTGTGTATAGGTAGTAGCCCCTAAGACTCGGGTTGGCTTCCCATGGGAGGCGAATGGAGGATCAAGAAGAAATATTCAAGGACTAATCTGATTATCTTGAACATAGGTTGCTTCTCCCCTGGCTACTTCCCAGACTAGGGATATTGCCGAGCTGCAACGGAAGCTTGAGGTGGCCGAGGATGACATTGCATTAATCAACATACGTCTGGAAGAATCGCAAGGTATGTATCCGGAGCAGTCCCTTCACATGCATTTTTGTGATATAAGCATGACACTGAAAGTTATATATTGTAATATGCATGGCTGCAGATAGTGCTGCCGCCGTTGGAATTCTTCGGGCGGAGCTGGCCCGAGCCAAGGAGCATATGCCCGGTGTAGTAATGCGGCTGCCGAAAAGGCGTCGGCTGATTTAAAAGCCGAACGAGTTGCTCGGCGTCAAGACGAGGAGAATACATCCATGATGGCGCTCGAACTAAAAAATACTGCTAGCCGCTGTGAACTCCCTCAGAAGGAGAATGAAGCAAAAACGACTGAAATTGACAAGGCCTTACGAGAGGCGAGAGAAGCGCGGTCTTAATCTAGAGCCGCCCGTGAGGAGATCCGGCAAGCTATGGAGATTGCGGCTCGTGAGCCATTTTTGCTACAGACTAAGTTCGGCGATCTGAACTATGCTCAGCTTAACCAATCGTGGAGTTCTCCGGATGAGTTTTTAGACTTGCCGAAGAGTTCTTCCGATGCGGCACAGTTTTACCAAGCGCGAGAGGGGTATGCAACAGAGAAGCTTTTCTGGTCACAATTCGGCGCGTCGAAGCGCCCCTTGTTGCTGAATGAGTAGATGTCCCAGTGGGCCAAGCTTCATAGGATATCTGGCGCTGCCATGAAGAATGTCATAATCCGGTTATGGCCTACTGAACCTGTTCTGAATAGTTACTTCGGCTTGGTGCAGCGGCTTGTTGACACGGTGCCACGTATCGACGCTGTGAAGCGGTCGGTGTGCATCGAGGGTGCACGGATGGCCTTTTCCCAAGTCAAGACATTCTGGGGGAAGATGAAGGCCATCAATGTTGCGGTGAAGAGTCCACCCAAGGGCAAGGACCGCCACGAACCGGGGCATTATTTTGAAGACGCCCTAGTGGCCGCTCACTTGATAGAGGGTCAATGCTTGAAAGACATAATGTTTGAGTGAGGTGTATGAGAATTGTACGAGACAATTTTATAGTTAATCTATTTTTTATATATTGCTCGAAAGTTTGTGTTCCTCCTGTGCGGTCGTTTTAATATAATCTGAACGTTTTCCAGTCGTCGGCTTCAGCCCCCTCGTAGGAAGTACGGGGGTGTTTGGAAAAGCATTTGATCACTCTTGACCCAACGTCTTGGTCCGTGAAGGAGGTGTCAATGCGGCGAACCAGGCAACCAGACTATAGGGTGTTAACACTTTCACTTAGCCATAGGAGTTTTATGTGGGTCCACGACATAGCCCCTGGTATGTATGCGGCTTATTCGTACGATGTGTGTACATATTTGACCGAAAAGAGGTCCTTCATGTGACACGGAGGAATCACTAGATATTCCGATAAGTCATCGAGTGGTTGACCAGCTCTCATCGCATCATGATAGTCAGTTTTCGGCTTTCTCTACTGAGGTGCTGAACCAGGTGAACGGGAAGCACAATCGTAGTAGTTCTCCCTTTACTACCCTAGCCGATAGAGCGGAACGTAGGATAGAAAGCACAGGAGCCGGGCAACCCAACTATTGACCCAAGACATGATTCGGAGCTGATGCATATAAGGCCAAACTCGCGACGCCGGAGTACGCTGTAAAAGCTATTTGGACTTTGTTGGCAACTCATTTGTTCTCGTACCGAGCCCCTGGCAAGTTTAAGCCGGGGTATATCTGTGAAACAACCATAGGGGGCGTATTCATTTGTGGAAAGACGTGGATGATTAATTCGGACAATGTGAACTGGGACCTGAGCGATATGCCAATGATTACTTGATATATATAAAGGCCACGACCCCAGATATTTGATATGCCCTGGGTCGAAGGCAGAGGAAAAAGGCATGTTACAGGCTCAAAAAAGAGTGCGGTCTACAAAAAGTTATTTTGGACCTCCTGTCGCACGTCTGCGCCACCTGTCCTCGGCGAGGGGAATCCTTGAAGGAAGTAGCCCCGTAGGTGAGTGTATGAAACCGAACTCCGATGGAGTCGATCTTAGATGTTTCTCCTTTGCGCCACCTGTTTTTAAGAGATAATGAAGAAAGAAAAAGGAAAGTAAATAAAAATGTACCGGAGTGCTTGCGGACTAGTCTGTATTATGCTTCCACCAATGCCCATGGTATCTTAAGTGCGTAGTTATGTATGCGCGGTATAGTTTTAACGGGTATATGAGATGGGCAACGGAAGCCGAACTGCTATTCCTGTTCCGGATTTGATCGATCTTCGGGGGGAAATTGCTTTTGGTCCCCGGCATTTGGCTGGGGAACCGCTCTATCGTCCCTATTGCCTGGCGGCCCCCTTCCCTTGTGTTCGGAGTTGAGCTTGTCGGCTTGCTTGAGGACCTAACAGCTTCCGTTGGTATGATTAGCTGGTTTATTGGGGTGGTCGTGAATCTGGCAGGGTCGGTCCAATATCCTGTCTAGGTTGGATGGTCCGTCTCTGTTCGCCTTGAATGGCTTTTTCCGTTGACCGGGCTTGGGATTGCTGAATCTGGCGTTGACCGCTGTGTCGCGTGATCTTTCATTGTCATTGCGACTATTGTGTTTGATTCATCGTGGCTTGCCATTGCCATCTCAGATTTCGGAAGTGCCTGAGTCACTGGCGCTATTGCTTCTACAAGTGAGCCAGCTGTCTTCTCCCACACAAAAGCTGGTCATTAGAGAGGTAAGGGCTATCATGGATCTAGGTCCTTCTTGACCGAGGTGGTGTGCAAGCCATTCATCCCAGACGCTGTGTTTAAAGGCCGCAAGGGCTTCCGCGCCCGGACAGTTGACGATTTGGTTCTTTTTAACTAAGAACCTACTCCAGAGCTTCCTGGCTGATTCTCCGGGATGCTGGACAATGTGATTTAAGTCATCGGCGTCCGGTGGCCGGACATATGTTCCTTGGAAGTTGTCGCGAAAGGCGTCCTCCAAATCTTCCCAGCTGCCAATAGAATTTTCCGGCAGACTGTTTAACCAGTCCCGAGCTGCTCCTTTGAGTTTCAGTGGTAGATATTTGATGGCATGAAGGTTGTCCCCGCGGGACATGTGGATATGGAGGAGGAAGTCCTCGATCCATACCGTGGGATCCGTTGTTCCATCGTATGATTCGATATTCATAGGTTTGAACCCGTCTGCGAATTCATGCTCCATTACTTCGTCTGTGAAGCAAAGTGGGTGTGCGGCGCCTCTATGTTGGGCCACACTACGACGTACCTCCGATGGAGTCCGTTTGCGGTTTTCGGCCCGGGCGTGGATAGGTTTGTTACGTCCGAATAGGTGGTCGTCGTCGCGTGTCGAGGTATGTCCTCACGATCCGTAGGTCGCTCTCAAGTATCCTGCTCTACTACCCAAGTCCTGTTGACGGTCGTGTGCACAACCCCGAGCTATTTTGTTCTTGCCTTTATGGCGAGGTGGGGCGGTCTGGTGTTCGGCTTGAGTTGCCGCTTTACCCGGACCAAGTTGTGGTTGACCTGACGCTCTGTGCGATAATGGCACTGGCTCGAGCGCCTTGTTCTCGCCCTGGGGTAGCAATCTACTCTTCAAATAGCTTTTGGCTGGACCACTAAGGTCGTATTCTTCGGCGGCTAGGACTTTGGTCCATCTATCATTGAGCAGATCTTGGTCAGCTTGAAGTTGTTACTACTTCTTTTTCAGGCTCCTTGCTATGGCTATTAGTTGGCGCTTGAAGCGCTCCTGCTTAAGAGGTTCCTCGGGCACGATGAAATCCTCGGTGCCGAGGCTCACCTCATCCTCAGAGAGCGGAAGGTAATTGCCATCCTCCGAATCTTCGTATGTGGCCTGTTTACTAGGGCTAACCTACCCATCTTCCCGTTCATCTTGGTCATTAGCTGTATCAACGGGGTCTTCGTTGTCTTCGGCATCGTCGACCATACCGTCAATGTTCTCGGAGTCGTAATCAGGTGTATCAGTCGAATCCTGGACCGTTGCTATGAAGTGGGTGGTAGGTGGGAAGCAAAATTCTCCACTACCAGCCCCTGGTTTGAGCCGGATATAGTTCGGTTGTGAGTCCTCTGCCAAGGACAGGTTCTTTAAGGAATTTAGCACATCGCCCAAGGGCGAGTGCTGGAAGATGTCCGTGGCGCTGAATTTGAAGATCGATAAACGATCAAGCTCGGCGTCCGTGGGCTCGCGTGGTTTGGAACTTACGTTTGAAGATGAGTCTGGAGTTCTGGTGACAAAGACGTCGTGAGCGGTTAAGTCTATGTGCGGCTCCAACGTCGTGGGATCCATGGCCTTTGTGGTGGGGTTGATCCTCCTGTCCTTGGATGGTGCAGTCTGCTCCAACTCTAAGGCTAGAGCGGTTACAGGATCGATCTCCTGGATGTGGTCTGATAACAGATTTAGGTCATGATCATCGGGGTGACCAGGAGCGGTTACTGCGGTCTTGAATCCAGCGAAGATCAAGTCCCCACGGATGTAGTTCAAGCTCCCAAATCTGACCTGATGGCCAGGGGCGTAGCTTTCGATCTGCTCTATATGGCCAAACGAGTTAGCCCGTAGTGTGAAGCCTCCGAACACGAAGATCTGTCTGGGGAGAAAAGTTCCTCCTTGAACAGCGTCATTATAGACGATCGGAGGGGCCATCAAACCCTTTGGCGACAACACAGTGGAACTCTCAATGAAAGCACCAATGTCGGTGTCAAAACCAGCGGATCTTGGGTAGGGGGTCCCGAACTGTGCGTCTGAGGTCTATGGTAATAGGAGACAAGGGACACGATGTTTACCCAGGTTTGGGCCCTCTCTATGGAGGTAATACCGTACGTCCTGCTTGATTGATATTGATGAATATGAGTATTACAAGAGTTGATCTACCTCGAGATCGTAATGGCTAAACCCTAGAGGTCTAGCTTGTATGGCTATGATAAGGAGTCTCCCCTATCCGGACTAAGTCCTCCGGTTTATATAGACACCGGGAGGATCTAGGGTTACAAAAGGTCGGTTACAAAGAAATGAATCTACATATTCGACGCCAGGCTTGCCTTCCATGCTAAGGAGAGTCCCATACGGACATGGGTGCAGTCTTCGTATCTTCACATCCCATTAGTCCGGCCCATGGCCAACAGCCCGGACACCCGAGGACCCCTTAGTCATGTACTCCCTCAAGGACCTCTTAGGATACCAAATGCCAAAATTTGGTGTATGTATTAAGTATCTCACTATCCTTTTCACAGCCTTAAGATGACATTCTTTGGGGGCCGATTGATATCGTGCACACATGCACACAATTAGCATAATATCGGGACGGGAGGCACATAGATATAATAATGAACCAATCATAGAGCGATAAACCTTTTGGTCAACCGGTTCACCGTCCTTGGTCAAATCAAGATGTCCACTGGTAGGCATGGGTGTTTTCATGCCTTTGCATTCTTGCATATTGAACTTCTTGAATAAGTCCTTGGTGTACTTTGTTTAGGAAACAAAGGTGTCGTCCTTAGTTTGCTTGATTTGCAAACCAAGAAAGAACTTGAGTTCACTCATCATAGACATCTCAAACTTCTTCGACATTAGCTTCCCAAACTTTTCACTAAAATGAGGGTTAGTCGAACCAAATATAATATCATCAACATAAATTTGGCACACAAATAATTCACCATTAACCCTTTTAGTAAAAAGAGTAGAATCTATTTTTCCAATCTCAAAGTCTTTTTCAATAAGGAACTTGGTCAAGAATTTATACCACGCTCTAGGGGCTTGTTCAATACCATAAAGAGCTTTGTGAAGTTTGTAAACATGATCGGGTTTCTTAGGATTGACAAAGCCGGGAGTTTGTTTAACATAAACTTCCTCCTCAATTTCACCATTTAGAAAAGAACTTTTAATGTCCATTTGGTACAAGGTGATATCATGGTGATTAGCATAGGCAATTAAGATGAAGATGGACGCAAGTCTAGCAACGGGGGCATATGTCTCACCGTAGTCCATACCTTCGACTTGAGTGTAGCCTTAGGCAATGAGACGTGCTCTGTTGTGAACAACGTGTCCATCTTCGTCTTGCTTGTTGTGAAACACGCATTTGGTACCAATGATGTTCTGGTTGTTGTCGGGCTTCTCGACCAATGTCCACACTTGATTTTTGTCAAATTTGTGTATCTCTTCATGCATGGCGTTTATCCAATCCGGATCTTCCAATGCTTCTTCAACCTTCATAGGTTCAATGCTAGAGATGAATGAATAATGTTCACAAAAGTTAGCCAAATGAGTTTTAGAGCGAGTGATTCTCCCGGTTTGAATATCATTGAAGCTTTGTTCGCCGGGATGATCTCTTGAGACTCTTGCTCGAACTCGTGAGAGCTTTTGCTTGGGTCGGAGTGGAACATTTTCTTCATCATCTTGTCCTTCTTCTTGGCCTTCTTCATTATTGGCATTGTCGTTCTCTTCTCTTGGTGGAGAAGGAGGTTGATGAGGTTCATCTTGGTGTACTTCCTTGTTTTCTACATCTTGGTGCGTCCCACTTTGTGGATGCTTCCGTATCAACTCCTTGTTCACCTTGTCGTGAGGTAGAAGCTTCCACTTGGACGGACGAGGTACTCTCCTTCACTTCCATTGGACGAATCTTGCCAATAGACAAGTCTTGGATTGCTTCCGAAGGATCTTTATCTCCTACATCAATTGGCAATAGCTCTACTTGTGAGCCGTTAGATTCATCAAACTTCACATCTACCGTCTCTTCAACCTTTCGGGTGAAATTGTTGTAGACACAGTAAGTGTGAGAGTTTGAGCCATAACCAAGTAGGAAACCTTCATGAGATTTAGGAGCAAATTTAGAATGACGATGCTTATCAAGAATGTAGCACTTTGAGCCGAATACTCGAAAGTATCCAACTTGGGGTTTGTTATCGATGAGAAGCTTGTATGCCGTCTTGCCGAGCAGCTTGTGAAGATACAAGAGATTTGTTGCATGACAAGCTGTCTCAACCGCTCCCGCCCAAAAGTGTTTCGAGTCTTGTACTCATCAAGCATCATTCTCGCCATCTCGATAAGGGTTTGGGTCTTCGTCTCAACAACTCCATTTAGTTGAGGCGTGTACGTAGCCGAGAACTCATGTGAAATCCCTTCTTCGTCAAGAAAGGTATCCACATTTGCGTTCTTGAACTCCGTTCTGTTGTCGCTGTGAACCTTCTTGATCTTCACTTCAAATTGATTTTGGGCCTTCCTAGCGAAGTTCTTGAAGATCTTTTGGACCTGCGATTTATCATCAAGAAAGAACACCCACGCAAATCTTGAAAAATCATCAACTATAACTAGACCAAATGAGTTACCACCGAGATTCTTGTAGGCATTCGGACCAAAGAGATCCATATGAAGTAACTCGACCGGTCTTCTCGTGGTCATAATGTTCTTCATGGGGTGACTTCGTCCAACTTGTTTTCCTACTTGACAAGCACTACAAAGTCTATCCTTGTCAAATATAACATCTTTTACTCCAAGGATTTGATCACCTTTAATAAGCTTATCAAGATTTCGCATGCCCACATGACCTAGCCTTCTATGCCACAACCAACCTTTCGAAGATTTAGCAATAAAGAAAGTTCTAGGTTGAGCCTTTTTAGTGAAATCAACAATGTAAAGATCACCTCTACGTGTACCGGTAAAGACCATTTTATGATTATCTCTACGAAACGCTTGGCAATCTACTTCAGTAAATAGGACATTGAAACCAAAGTCAGCAAGTCTAGATACGGAAAGTAAGTTGTAGCCAAGAGATTCAACGAGCATAACATTTTGTATAGAGCTATCATGTGAGATGGTCACCTTACCAAGGCCAACCAACTTACCCTTTGAGTTATCACCAAAAGTGACATACTTTCGAGGGCCGTAGTTTTTAGCAAGCTCACAAAACATATCCTTGTCTCCGGTCATATGATCGGTACACCCACTATCAAGAACCCATTCCTTTCCTCCAACCATGTAGAAGGAAGATTCACCATAAGACCAAAGTGTCTCATTGCATCATCAAGATCATAGTCACTCTCATCATCCTCATCATAGTATCCATGTTCAACATCGTCATGTGATGGATCAATTCCTAAAGAGAGTGATTCATTAGAAGTATGACCGTAACAATGTTCATCTCTATGAATTCTAATGACTTCGGAAATGATATTGCTAATAATTCCAACATCTTCTTTGGTGCTCGTAAGATTAGTAAGCTCAAATAGACAATCACCAAATTTGGGATCATTGGAACTCATCTAACTCAAGGCAATAGACTTATGAAGAATCTCATCTAAGTTTTTCAAGGAATAGTTTGGAAATGGTTCCTGAAGGAATCTCCATATGGTGTAGGCACAATCAAGAGCAGGCAAGCTAGCATGCAAGTTTCTAGAAAACCTCTAGTGATTAAATTGACAGTTCTAAGATTACGGATCATGTCAATAGAATCATCAAGGGTAGGATGCAAAGGATCAACATGAGGTGCACAAGGGTTAGTAATGTACTTGTTCAAATGATATTCATTGAAAATCTCAAGCATCTCAATTTTCCACTCGTGAAAGTACTCTCCATCAATAATAGGTACTCTACGTCTAAGACTCACCAACATAGACTCATCCATCTTCCTCGAAAGGTGTTTAAACCAAAGCAATGGAGACCAAAGCTCTAATACCAATTGAAAGGGATTGAGAAGAGGTGTCTAGAGGGGGTGAATAAACTCTTAGCAAAGAAAAGTGGCAGTTTTTAATTACTTCAAATTGAGGTGGAGTTTTAGCACATGTTTAAACATTCACAATACATATCAAGCAAGCATGTCAAGAGTATATGGGCAGTGGAAGGTAAAGCATGCAACTTTGCAAGAATGTAAAGGGATGGGATTGGAGTTTGCAAATGCAATTGGAGACTGTCGGTGTCAAAACCGGTGGATCTCGGGTAGGGGGTCCCGAACTGTGCGTCTAGGCGGATGGTAACAGGAGGCAGGGGACACAAAGTTTTACCCAGGTTCGGGCCCTCTCGATGGAGGTAAAACCCTACGTCCTGCTTGATTAGTATTGATGATATGGGTAACACAAGAGTTGATCTACCATGAGATCAGAGAGGCTAAACCCTAGAAGCTAGCCTATGGTATGATTGTTGATGTGTATGTTGTCCTACGAACTAGAACCCTCCGGTTTATATAGACACCGGATAGGGTTAGGGTTACATAGAGTCGGTTACAATGGTAGGAGATCTGAACATCCGTATCGCCAAGCTTGCCTTCCACGCCAAGGAAAATCCCTTCCGGACACGGGACGGAGTCTTCAATCTTGTATCTTCATAGTCCAGGAGTCCGGCTGAAGGTATAATTCGGCTATCCGAACACCCCCTAATCCAGGAATCCCTCAGTAGCCCCCGAACCAGGCTTCAATGACGACGAGTCCGGCGCGCAAATTGTCTTCGGCATTGCAAGGCGGGTTCCTCCTCCAAGCACTTCATAGAAGATTTTGAACACAAAGATAGTGTCCTTCTCTGCAAAATAAGTCTCCACATATTGCCATAGAGAGAATAATAATATTAACACAAATCTAATCTGCTGACGTATTCCGTGGTGCGACACGCCACGGCCAGGCCTTTATCCAAATCGTTTCATTATCCCACCTTAGCGCGTTATGCGAGGCGGTTTCCTTGGCACGTCTTGTCAAACCAGAGATCGTGTCCCTTTATTCCGGGATTCTCATCAATACGGGCGTGGGTAACCCAACCGCGCCTTTGATTATGGCGCTTGGAGATAAGCAAGTTTTACCAGGCTGGTGGGGGCATGTAGCCGCGCCCACCCATATAAGGGGATAAGGATCCACCTTTTCACCCACGCCTTCTTCCTCCTTTGCCTATCCATTCTTGCACACTCGAGCTCCAGCGCCCAAGTCCGCACTACCACCTCGACCTTCTCCAGTCATGTCCGGAGCGGGATGCAAGTGGATGGTTTCCTCCGTCACGGAGGGACACATAAAAAGCTGAGGAAGGCCGGATATCTGGCCAGCGACATCGCACACCGACTTGCCGAGAAGGGGCAGCTCATGCCCACTCCTAGCCCCATGAGAGGGTGGTATTTCTCCCCCATTTCCTCCGCGGACTGGGCTTCCCTCTGCATCCATTTGTCCGGGGGCTCATATTCTACTACGGCCTGGATTTCCATGATCTGGCCCCGAACTTCATCCTCAACATCTCGGCGTTTATCGTCGTGTGCGAGGCTTTCCTCCGCATCTGCCCTCATTTCGGCTTATGGCTAAAGACCTTCAACGTCAAGCCGAAGGTGGTGCGCGGCAGCCAGGCGGAGTGCGGCGGTGCCATGGTTGGCAAGATGGCCAACGTCCTGTGGCTCGAGGGCTACTTTGTGGAGACCTTGAAGGGGTGGCAATCAGGGTGGTTTTACATCACCGAGCCATGCGACCCCGAATGGGTCGCAGCCCCTGAGTTTCGGTCCGAACCCCCTACGCGGCTCACCTCCTAGAAGGAGACCGGCCTGTCGTGGGGTAAAAACGGAGAGCTGACCGGACTCCAAACATGCATCCAAACCCTGGTGGACAAGAAGCTCAAGCTTGTCAACGTAGTCCAGGTTATGCTCATCCACCTGATCCTCCCGTGTCAGCAACGGGCCTTCAATCTATGGGAGTTCGACCCGGCGCAACATCAAACTCCAAACAGGCTCTTTGACACGACGTACGAAGATGCCTGGAGGGTGCTTTTCAAGTGCGCCGAGGCTCCCGCATCAGCTGCCGAGGATCACAGATTCAGTACTCAGCATCACGCTCATGCGGTAAGCCGTTTTTGTCCTTTTACAGGGTATCAGTTTTTCATAGTTTGACTCTATGCAGGATCTGAGTTCCGTAATCTTTGATA
Organism: Triticum urartu; assembly: GCF_003073215.2. Lineage (NCBI taxonomy): Eukaryota > Viridiplantae > Streptophyta > Magnoliopsida > Poales > Poaceae > Triticum > Triticum urartu. Next base: position 262,488,346 of record NC_053028.1, on the reverse strand, counting down.
GGATTGGGTAGCGACGTTCGGACAGATCAACTGTCCGGCTACTCTACCCGAAGGCCCAGCGGACGCTCGCTTGGCGAAGCTGCTGGTTCCGGTGCCCTATGTGGTGCCGGAGAAGAAGGCCACGAAAAGGGCCACGGGGACTCAAAAGAGTGCCTGGCGCTAGGAGGTGTCGGATTCGTCATCCGACGGTCCCGAAGCGCCTTCCTCTCGTGAAGACGAGGAGGAGGAAGAAGAGACATCCCCCCCTCCAACGGGAGGAGAGAAGAAAAGGAAGGCCGCCCTCTCTGAGGAGGCCGGAGGGTCCAAGAAGGGGAAGACCCTTCCTCCGGACTGCTCCACCGGCGCCTACGATGACGAAGAGGACTGGCAGCCCAGGGCCAAGCCCCTGGCGAAATCGTAAGTGTCCGGATACCGGGGTAATTCATAGTATTCGTTTTTCGCACAGCTTTTCCTTATGTCGAATATGTTTATGCAGCCCACCCAAGGACTGGCTCGACGCATCGTCGAGCGGCTCACTGGACCCGTCGGAGGTGAACTCGCTTCCGACAGCTTCATCCCCCGCCCTGCGGACGACACCGAAGTGTTGTCCCAATAGGTTCCAAGCCGGGAGGGGGCGGTCCTGGAGACGCCGCAAGGCGACCTCCCGGACTCCAGGAGTAAAGGGGATGAAACCCCCCAGGGCTCCAAGTCCGGCTTAAGGCCGGACACAGCTCCAGAATCTTCAAGGGTTCCAGAGTCCGGCGGGCGACCTCCTTCCAAGAGGAGCAAACCTACCGTGCCGGTGACCTCCGTCCAACCGGAGGCGCCGGACAATATGTTGGAGGCGCTCCAAGGTGCCTCCATCGACGAGGGGCACCGCACTATTATGAGTGCGGTGATCCAGAAGGTTCAGTCCGCCAAAAGCGGACTGACTGAAGCTTGCACAAGCCTTTTAACACGCTTTGAGGTAAGTAAAGAATGTTCAAATAATGTTACCGCATAGACAGTAGCCCCTGATGCTCTGTTGGGCGTTCGGGAAGAAAAGCCGAATAGAGGATCAAAGAATTCGCAGGAGTCTAACAAAAGGAGTCAATATGCGTATGCAGGCTTCTCTGCTAGCGTCCGCCACACTGATTGCGGAAGTGGACGTGCTGAAGCAGAGTCTCGAGAAGTCCGAGCAAGAGCTCGGGCGTGCCAAGAAGCAGCTCGAGGAGAAGGAAGGTAAGAAATACCCTGTTTGAATATGTATATATAAAAAGGTGTAATTGCAAAAAATGACAGGATTGACATGGCTATTGCAGGGGCCACGTCTGAGGTGGCGACCCTTAAGCAAGCGCTGCTCGAGGCCGATAAGAGTGCGGCCGTGGAGCGCACCGAGCGGGAGAGGTATGAGGCTGAGGTTTTCAAGGTGCGGCAAGAGCTCCAGGTTCTCATGAAGAAACATGAAAGTTTGGAGCTTGACTCAAAGACGCGAGCGTCAGAGCTCGCGGCAGCTATAGAAAATGTCAAGTCTGCCAAGGCCGAGTCCCAGAAGACCCTCCAAGAGTTGGATGAGGTGAAGAAGATTGCGGCGGGTAAGGCATTCTTTATGAAAAGCAAACACATAAACGTGAGTTACCTGTCACTTACCCGAATCCGGAGCTCTCCAGGAGCGTTCGCAGATCTTCCCCGGAGTGTATCTGATGCCGCCGCATTCTATCGAGCCGAGGAGGGCAGCTCGACGGAGAAGGTGTTCTGGTCTCAGTACGCTGAGGCCGGACACCCCGTGCCCTTGAGCGACCAGCTGAAGCAACTGGTCGAGCTCCACAAGGCGGCCGAACAGGCCATGAAGGGCCTCCTAGTTCGGCTGTGGCCTGGAGAGGCTCTGCCTGGGAGCTATTTCGGGCTGGTGCGGCGGCTGGTGGAGGCCTGTCCAAGGCTTGAAGACATCAAGCGCTCCGTCTGCATTGAAGGTGCCCATAGGGCCCTTGCCCGTGCTAAGGTGCACTAGGGAAGCTGGATGCGGAGAAGCTTGTGAAGGACGGGCCACCGCCGGCGAAAGAGCATCGCAAGCCTGAAGGGTGCCTGCCTTGTTGTGGATGAATGTACCAAGTTTGTATTTTTTGAGTAAAACCCGCTCGTGTTATCCTGTGCGCTGAAAACTTGTTCATATGCGCGAAGCAATGCTGCTTGAATTTAAAATATTACCTTCTATGCGGCTGTTTATCAATACTGAGAGATGGCGAGTCGTCGGCTTCTGCCCCCATGCCGCTAGTGCTGGGGTGTTCGGGGATAAACCTGGGCGCTCTTTTTCCCATATTTGGGTCCTTCGAGGAAGGCGCTCAGCCCAACGAACGAGGCAATCGGACTATAATGCGTGAACACTCTCACTTAGCCATAAAATTCTATAATTTTAAATTTCGGCGAAGCCCCTAGTATTCGGAAGACCGATTTCGGGGCGCTATCCACGCCTTGGCCGGACAGAGCCGACTCCTCGCCCGAAGAGGCATAAGTCTTTAGGGACTCGAAAAAACCTCTCGAACAGCGACCAGCTCTCGCTTCATCATGACAGTCAGTTTTAGCTTTCTCCACTGAGGTGCTCGGCCCAGCTCAACTAGGGCACAATCGCAGTGGTTCTCCTAGTGCTACCTTAGCCGATATAGCGGAACGTAAGGCACCAAAACATAGGAGCCAGGCAAACCCAACTATTGACCCAAGACATGATTCGTAGCCGATGCATATAATGCTATAAGTTCGAGGTGCCGCACTTGTTAAAGTGTTCGGACTTCTCACACCATGTTGAGGGTACTGAAGCCCCTGGCGTATTTTGGCCGTACCAAAGTGTACGGGTGCAACATGTCATTAAGGAATATATATATATATATTCATTAAAAAAAGGTAATGCAAAAAATAGACAAAAGCTATGCATTGTTCATTAAAATAGCTGCGATCAAAGTAGAACGATACAAGTGATGCGATAAACAAAAAGTTGGACTATTTAACATATTTGCTTCAGGGGCAAGCTGCGGGATAGTATGCGAAACAGGTATACTGCTCGTGATAGAGACCACCTGGGATTTCCGTAATGCGGCATGGCTTGTCTGCTTCCCTGGTCCTTGCATCGTTTGTGCGGCAATTGAACTGCCGAACAAGCCTTCCGAAGAGTATAGTCCTGGAAGTAAGAGAAAAGTATAAAAAAAGGTCGGCAGCCCCTGGTGCGGTTTAAGCCGTGTTTTGGGCGTGCCGTGATGGTGTCCCTCCCCCTATGCCCATGGTATTTCTAGGGCGTAGTTATGTACGAGAAGTACTGGCGTCGCCTTTTTGCGGGGGTTGGGGTTGGGGCCGCATTGCTACGCCTGCTCGGAACGTGCCAGGTGGTCTTGTTGTAGGTTACTTCGGGCGCGCTTGACTGTGTCCGGACGTTTAATGGCCGGACTGGAGAACTGCCTAGAGAGGCTGCTTTGTACTTCCGCTGCAAGGGCCGCTGTGTGCTCCTCCGTCCGGAGGGAGCGTTCGGTGTTTCCATTGACCGTAATTACTCCTCGAGGGCCTGGCATCTTGAGCTTAAGGTATGCGTAGTGCGGGACTGCATTGAATTTGGCGAATGCGGTTCGCCCGAGCAGTGCATGGTAGCCACTGCGGAACGGGACTATGTCGAAGATTAACTCCTCGCTTCGGAAATTATCCGGAGATCCGAAGACCACTTCAAGTGTGACTGAGCCTATACAGCTGGCTTCTACACCTGGTATTACGCCTTTAAAGGTCGTTTTGGTGGGCTTAATCCTTGAGGGATCTATGCCCATTTTCCGCACTGTATCTTGGTAAAGCAGGTTTAGGCTACTGCCACCGTCCATAAGGACTCTGGTGAGATGAAATCCGTCAATAATTGGGTCGAGAACCAATGCGGCGAATCCGCCATGACGGATGCTAGTGGGATGGTCTCTTCGATCAAAGGTGATCGGGCAGGAGGACCATGGGTTGAACTTTGGGGCGACTGGCTCTACCGCGTATACGTCCCTTAACGTGCGCTTCCGCTCCCTCTTGGGGACGTGGTGGCGTATATCATGTTCACCGTCCGCACTTGTGGGGAAAACCCTTTTGTCCATTGTTGTTCGGCGGCCGGGGCTCCTCGTCGTCATCGCTATGCAACCCCTTGTCTTCATTGTCGGCACTTAATCTGCCTGCCTGCTTGAACACCCAACAGTCCCTGTTGGTGTGATTGGCCGGCTTTTCGGGGGTGCCATGTATTTGGCACAAGCGGTCGAGTATTCGGTCCAAGTTGGATGGCCCCCTGGGATTCCTTTTGAATGATTTTTTCCGCTGACCAGATTTAGAGCCTCTGAATCCGGCATTAACTACCGTATCCTTAGCATTGTTGCCGTTGATGCGGCGCTTCTGTTGGTTGCGACGCGACCTGCCACTAATGTCCCTGGTGTTCGAACTACCAGGGTTCTTGGTCATATTGTTGCTACGAGCAAGCCAGCTGTCTTCTCCTGTGCAAAAGCGGGTCATAAGTGCCGTGAGTGCTGCCATAGATTTCGGCTTCTCTTGTCCTAGGTGCCGGGCAAGCCACTCATCATGGATATTATGCTTGAAGGCTGCTAAGGCCTCTACGTCCGGACAGTCGAGTATTTGATTTTTCTTTGTTAGGAACCGTGTCCAGAATTGCCTGGCCGATTCGTCTGGCTGCTGAATTACATGGCTTAGGTCGTCAGCGTCTGGGGGTCGCACATAAGTGCCCTGGAAATTGTCGAGGAATACGGCTTCCAGGTCCTCCCAACAGCTGATTGACCCTGTTGGCAGGCTGTTAAGCCACTGCCGGGCTGGTCCTTTGAGCTTGAGTGGGAGGTATTTGATGGCGTGGAAATCATCGCTGCGGGCCATGTGGATATGAAGGAGATAATCCTCGATCCATACCGCGGGATCTGTTGAGCCATCATATGATTCGATGTTTACGGGTTTGAAACCCTCGGGGATTTGATGATCCATTATTTCGTCTGTGAAGCACAATGGGTGTGCGGCGCCTCTGTATTGGGCGATATCATGACGTAGCTCCAATGAGCTTTGTCTACTGTGTTCGGCCCTGCCGAATTTGTGACCAGCGTGACGGTTGTCGTCTCGAGCCGTGGGGTGCCTACGCGATCCGTAGATCGATCTTGTTTGCCTTGTCTTGTCCTCCAACATGTCTCGTAAGTCCGACGCATATTCCCGTGCCTTGGTACGGGGTGCGGCTTGGGTGGAGGGCCATGAGGCCTCTCTGTCGCGGCCACGAGGTGGCCTGTCGGCCGCGTCGAGTGCTTCCTCCTCTAATCGGGGTAGCAACCTGCGCTTCGGGTAGCACTTGGAGGGGCGTTCGGGTTTATGCTCTTCGGCCGCAAGGAATTCAGTCCATCTATCGACTAGCCGATCTTGATCAGCTTTAAGCTGTTGCTGTTTTTTATTGAGGCTTCTTGTCGTGGCCATAAGCCGGCGTTGAAAACGCTCTTGTTCGACGGGATCCTCTGGCATGGCGAATTCGTCATCGTCGAGGCTTGCCTCGTCTTCGGAGGGAGGCATACAATTATTGTCCTTTACCTCTCTGTCGGCCGCTCTCTCATGAGGGCTAGTTTCTCCATCCTCCTGTGCTAACTCTTGCTCGAGGGGATGTTCTTCAGCGCTTTCCGGGGTATTATTATCTTCGGTGCCGGAATCGCCGTTTTTGTGTTGGCGGGATTTTGAGCGGCGCCACTGACGCCGACGCTTTTGCTGTTCTTGGAGGGGTCATCCTCCGCTGTTCCATCGCCTTCTCCCTCTTTTGGATTGTCCACCATGTATATGTCATATGACGAGGTGGCTTCCCAGGGCCTAGTGGGCGCTAGTTCTTCATTCTCTCCTTCATCGGTGTCCATACCGTCGATGTCTTCGGAGTTGAAGTCGAGCATGTCGGTTAAGTTGTCGACAGTGGCTACAAAGTGGGTGGTGGGTGGGTTTTGAATTTCTTCATCGTCCGTACCCCAACCTTGCTGACCGTAGTCCGGCCAGGGCTCTCCTGACAAAGAGAGAGACTTCAGTGATTTCAGGATATCGCAGAAAGGCGAGTGCTGAAAGACGTCCGCGGCCGTGAACTCCATGATCGGCGCCCAATCGGATTCGCTCGGCAGGGCCGCGGAGGGTTCGGAGTCCGGAGAAGAATCCGGCTCCATGGAGTCACGAGTCTTGCAGAGTACGGGGCTGGTGTTCGGCTCAACCGCCGTTGGGATCGCAGCCCCCGAGGTGGCGTCCAACCGCCCATCCTCGATCGGCGTGGTCGGATCCGAACTAGGGGTCAGAGCCGATGCGGGTGCGGCCTCCAGGGCTCTGTTCGGCGGCAGAGCTAGATCATGCTCGTCGTGATAGTGCGGCGCGCTCGGTAGTGGTTCGAATCCATCGAAGATCAAGTCCCCGCGGATGTCGGCCGTGTAGTTTAAACTTCCGAATCTGACCTAACGGCCAGGGGCGTAGCTTTCGATCTGCTCTAGATGGCCAAGTGAATCGGCCCGCAGCGCGAAGCCAGCAAAGACGAAGATCTGTCCGGGGAGGAAGGTCTCACCTTGGACTGCATCGCCATTGATGATCGTAGGAGCCATCAGGCCTGACGGCGACGACACAGAGGAACTCTCAATGAGAGCACCAATGTCGGTGTCAAAACCGGCGGATCTCGGGTAGGGGGTCCCAAACTGTGCGTCTAGGCCGGATGGTAACAGGAGGCAGGGGACACGAAGTTTTACCCAGATTCGGGCCTTGTCGATGGAGGTAAAACCCTACATCCTGCTTGATTAATATTGATGATATGGGTAATACAAGAGTTGATCTACCACGAGATCACAGAGGCTAAACCCTAGAAGCTAGCCTATGGTATGATTGTTGATGTGTATGTTGTCCTACGGACTAGAACCCTCCGGTTTATATAGACACCGGATAGGGTTAGGGTTACATAGATTCTATTACAATGGTAGGAGATCTGAACATCCGTATCGCCAAGCTTGCCATCCACGCCAAGGAAAATCCCTTCCGGACATGGGACGGAGTCTTCAATCTTGTATCTTCATAGTCCAGGAGTCCGGCTGAAGGTATAATTCGGCTATCCGAACACCCCCTAATCCAGGACTCCCTCAGAGACACAGAGATTTTTGGCGTTGTTCTGATAGGTGGTGCTATCCTACATCCACGTTGATGGAGACTTCAACCCACGAAGGATAACGGATGCGCGAGTCCACGGAGGGCTCCACCCATGAAGGGTCCACGAAGAAGCAACCTTGTCTATCCCACCATGGCCATCGCCCATGAAGGACTTGCCTCACTGGGGTAGATCTTCACGAAGTAGGCGATCTCCTTGCCCGTACAAACTCCTTGGTTTAACTCCACAATCTTGACGGAGGCTCCCAAGTGACACCTAACCAATCTAGGAGACACCACTCTCCAAAAGGTAATAGATGGTGTGTTGATGATGAACTCCTTGCTCTTGTGCTTCAAATGATAGTCTCCCCAACACTCAACTCTCTTTCATAGGATTGGATTTGGTGGAAAGATGATTTGAGTGGAAAGCAACTTGGGGAAGGCTAAAGATCAAGATTATGTGGTTGGAATGGAATATCTTGATCTCAACACAAGTGTAGGTGGTTCTCTCTCAGAAAATGTATGTTAGAAGTGTAGGCATGTTCTGATGGCTCTCTCCACGAATGAAGAGTGGGTGGAGGGGTATATATAGCCTCCACACAAAATCTAACTGTTACACACAATTTACCAAACTCGGTGGGACTGAATCAGAAAACTCAGTCAGACCGATTCAGTTCAAAATGTGAACGTTAGGATTTACGGTGGGACCGACATGTCAACTCGGTTAGACCGATTTCATTAGGGTTAGGGCATGATGTAATCTAGGTGAGACTGATTACACAAACTCGGTGGGACCGATTTTGGTAATAAGCTAACAGAGAGTTGGCCAGGCAAACTCGGTGGGACTGATTCGCTCATTTCGGTTGGACAGAAACGTTACGAAGGGGAACGAGAGAGTTTGCATTGCGAAATCGGTGGGACCGATCGCTCATCTCGGTTAGACCGAAATGTTATGAAGGGAAACAGAGAGTTTGCAATCCCATCTTGGTGAGACCGAGATCCCTATCGGTGAGACCGAAGTGACTAGGGTTTGTGGCAATGGCTATGTCAATAGAACTCGGTGGTGCCGGATAGAAAGTTTCGGTAGGGCCGAGTTTGTCTTTTGGTTTGGGACAAATGTGGATGTGAGAAAGTGATTGAGGGCTTTGGAGCATATCACTAAGCACTTTGAGCAAGCATGCCATTAAGCAACACCTCATCCCCTTTTAATAGTATTGGCTTTCTTATGGATTCAATGTGATCTTGGATCACTAAATAGAAAATGTAGAGTACAGAGCTTTGAGCTTGAGCCAATCCTTTGTCCTCATCACCTTGAAGAGGTTCCACATCCTCTAGTCCATGCCACTCCATTATTGAACTTATCTGAAACATACTAGATGAAAACATTAGTCCAACAAGAGACATGTTGACATTAATTACCAAAATCACCCAGGGAGCACTTATGCTTTCAGTAGTTCATTTCTCAGGAATTCCCTCACCCTGAAATTCCTCAGTGACCCATTTGTAAAAATCGCCTATTCACCCCCCCTCTAGTCGATATACCTAAGCATTGATATTTTGAAAGACATGGTTGCTTGTTGATATGCTTGAGTATTTAAGTTATCATGTCAAAACTAGACTATTTCTTTGAACAATATAAAAGTCTGAATGTCCATGCTATAAATAAAATAATATGATAATACATATTAGGCAACATTCCACATCAAAATTTTATTTTTATCACTTACCTGCTCGAGGACGAGTAGGAGTTAAGCTTGGGGATGTTGATACATCTCCAACGTATCTATAGTTTTCTATTGTTCCATGTTGTTATATTATCAATCTTGGATGTTTTATAATCATTTTATATCATTTTTTGGTACTAACCTACATAGTGCCAAGTACTAGTTTTTGTTTTTGCATGTTTCTTACATCGCAGAAAATCAATACCAAATGGAGTCCAAATGCCACGAAACTTTACGGAGATTTTTTATGGACTAGAAGATTTTTTACGGAGATTTTTTACAGAGTCCAAATGGGCCAAGGCTACGCCTGGGGGGTGCCCCGAGGAGAGCACAACTCACCAGGGCGCGCTAGGAGGCCCAGGCATGCCCTGGTGGGTTGTGCCCACGTCGGGTGCCCCCCGGACCGCCTCTTTGCTATATAAATACCCCAATATTCCAGAAATCCTAAGGGAGTCGACAAAAATCAATTCCAGCCGTCGAAGAGTCCAGAACCACCAGATCCAATCTAGACACCATGATAGATGGGGTTCACCACCTCCATTGGTGCCTCTCCGATGATGCATGAGTAGTTCTTTGAAGATCTTTGGGTCTGTAGTTAGTAGCTAGATGGCTTCCTCTCTCTCGTTTGATTCTCGATACAATGGTCTCTTGGAGATCCATATGATGTAACTCTTTTTGCGGTGTGTTTGTTGGGGTCGGATGAACTTTGAGTTTATGATCAGATCTATCCTTTTATATCCATGAAAGTATTTGAGTTTCTTTGATCTCTTTTATGCATGATTGCTTATAGCCTCGTATTTCTTCTCCGATATTTGGGTTCTTTTTGGCTAACTTGATCTATTTATCTTGCAATGGGAAGAGGTTCTTTGTAGTGGGTTCGATCTTACGGTGCTTGATCCCAGTGACAGAAGGGGAACCGACATGTATGTATTGTTGCTACTAAGGATAACACGATGGGGTCTATCTCTACATACATAGATCTTGTCTACATCATGTCATCGTTCTTATTGCATTACCACGTTTCTCCATGAACTTAATACACTAGATGCATGTTGGATAGCAGTTGATGTGTGGAGTAATAGTAGTAGATGCAGGCAGGACTCGGTCTACTAATCTTGGACATGATGCCTATGTAATGATCATTGCCTGGATATTGTCATGAGTATTTGAAGTTCTATCAATTTCCCAAGAGTAATTGGTTTACCAACCGTTCGCTATTTTTCTTGAGAGAAGCCACTAGTGAAACCAACGGCCCCCGGGTCTCTTTATCATATTATTTGCCTTTGCGATCTATTTTCCTTTGCTTTTATTTTCAGATTTATTAAACCAAAAATACCTTGCTGCAATTTATTCTTATTTATTTTATTTGGCATTCGATCTATCAATATTTACAACTTTCTCCCATCAACTCTCCAATGTCTGGCACCGTTACCCAAAAGGGATTGACAACCCCTTTAACACGTCGGGTTGCGAGTATTTGTTATTTGTGTCCAGGGGCTGTTTATGTTGTGTTGCTTGGTTCTCCTACCAGTTCGATAACCTTGGTTTCATATCTGAGGGAAATACCTACCACCGCTGTGCTGCATCATCCCTTCCTCTTTGGGGAAATACCGACGTAGCTTCAAGCGACATCAAGTATGCGCTGGAAATGTGCAAAAAACTCTTTACGCATGAGAGCAGAGATGCATTGTGAAAGAAGCTTTAGAAGTTTAAAAGATATGGAGTGCACTAACCTTATTTGCACTAGAGTTTTCCTTCTCTTGTTGCACATTTTCATCATGGATAGAAGTATCTTTGTTCTGTGACAGAATACATATCAGAAGATTTGGAAGAATTGTAATAAACATTCCTATCGTGAGAAGACCAAGTAACAATCGATTGTTGCTCGACCATATTGGACTCCAAAAAATACATAAATGAGCATACCTTATCCTTAGAAGGATGTTTGTTTGACGGTTGCATCTCCATGTCATAGAGAATGTTTTCCTTGCTCTGTAATGAATGTCAAGAGGTGATTAATTTCTATAAAAAACTGAATATATTAATGCATCCATACATACCATCACATTATTATTATCCCAAGGGTACCAAGTTGTTGACTACGACTGTCGCTAAATACACTCTGTCTATTGAAACAAAATAACAAAATGATAATATTTATTTAAATGACTTTGACTTTTTTATTAGAATATTCTAAAGATAATTACTTTTTGTTTTGAATTTGTCTTGACAACGCAAAGAGCATCTTGAGATGTAGACTTCTGACCCAAAGAACCCTGTAAAGAGAACCTAACAAGTAATACATGTATTGAATAATGAAAAGCATTCCAAAGATAAACTTTTTGCTTGTTTTGAAACAGATTCAGAGCTGAGAATAAATAAGCATACACAAGATAACCATATAATGAAAAGAAGCAACAAAGCTACGCAAGGAGTATCTAGTGCTTTAGATCTAATTTCATTGGTGTATCATCATAAAAGGTTTAATGGTAATCTTCTCAAGATTCTCGACATTGGTAATAATTTAAGAAAAGGAAGGAGATACTAACCTTATCTACACTAGTGTTTTCCCTTTGTTGGTGCACACTTTCATTATGGACCAAAGTTTCACTGTTCTGTGAAAAAGATATACTATAAGATTGGCAAGAACAATAATAAACATTCATACTTCAAAATGTGCGAGTAGTTATAAATTGCTACTCAACCATGTCCGATTATAAACAATATATCAATGAGCATACCTCATCCATAGCAGGGCATTTGTATGATGGTTGCACCTCCATGTCATTGAGAAATGTTTCCTTGCTCTGTAATGAATACCAAGAGATGATTAATTTCTATAAAAGCAAACAAAAATGTAATAATGCATCCATACACTACCATCACATTATTCTGCTGCCCAACAGTACGAAGTTGTTGACTATAACTCTCACCATAAATTCTCTGTCGATTGAAACCAAACAAGATTAAGAACATACTTGTAAAATGGCTTCAAAATATTTATTATACCTTTCTAAACACACATACTTTTCTTTCTGAATTTGTCTTGGCAATAGAAGGAACATCTTGAGATGCAGATATCTAATCCAAAGAACCCTGTAATTACTACCTAAGAATTAGTACATGTATTGAATAATGGAGAAATTCTTCGAATTTACCTGTCATTTAGTGTTTTTTTCTTCCCTTTTAGTTCCAAAATCTTGGCATCTTGGTTTTCCAATTTTTTCTCCAACTTCTCCATCTTCAGTCTAACAGCCAAAAGATCTTCACTTGATGTATCCTCCAATGAACTAAGGTGTATATTCTGAAAGTGGCGTGAAGCTGACACACCAAAGACTTGATTTGGATTCGGAACCTGTCCGAGGCCATGTATATATCCAGGCTTGTCTGTGCCAAGTACTGCATTCAAAACATCTTCCTTCCATGCCATTTTTCCTCTAGTGGTATCTACTAAAGCTGGATTCTCCTCTATGCGCTTCTTGAAATCAACCTATATACATGAATAGTGTATGTTAGAACAATGTGCTAAACAACATCATAAGTTTAAATAAAAGAGTCGATACTATACCACTTGTTCATTCATTTTCTTGTCACTTTTGTGCTTATGTGTATGCATGTATAAGACAGCCCTGCAAAGTTTGGAGCACTGAGTGCACCTACCTTCCCTCTAGCAAGCAAGCACTTCGTAATGAATAGAGCAAAATAATGTATAGCTGGAAAGTGTAAGCTAGTGGCAGTGACACCCGATACCCCTCTCTCATCCCCCGCTGTCAGAGTAAGGTAAAAACCATCAAACTCCATGGGCCTAACCTCTACTAAACCACCATCAGAAGGAAGCAAGCATATGACACAAAATTCAGTAAGCGGTATCTGATGGGGTTCATCATATAAGTTAAACTGCACCTCAAGGGGATTATTCCTACTCAGGAAATTAAAACTTTGAACAAAGGAATTTGTGAGGAGATGATACTTTTCGCATTCAGCTACAATGAAGTCGGTGAGGCCGGCATTAGCAGCATATTGTGCAAACTCCTGAAGAACAGGTTATGCGGCCATTTGCACAGTAGTACCTCTGCCATTCTTCAAGTATGGAGATCACTGTCAGATGAATCCCCAATAACTCCCTTGGATTTCTTCTTGGAAGCAAACTTCCTAAAGGTACTCATCTTTTTCTATGAACAAAATTCTGAAATTTTTAGTCCACAAATTTTTTCTCAACAAAACTTCACAACATTGAAAGCAACTATACATAAGGATGCATAGAGGCCATAACAAGCATTCAAACTACTTAGAACTCTAAGAATTCAACATGCAAGCTCATCTACAACAGCACCAAGAGTAGCTAATTATTCAAAATACAAACCACCAAAGAAAAAACTATCCCCCGAAACAGTTTTGGAAACGGAGCTTCAAGAAAAGAGATCGAAATCCGCAGGTTTGGGAGCAAGAACACGGGAGAGAGCAATGGTGATATTTTTCTGGAGGTAGGTGGTGATGTGGGACGAAGAGATGGTGAGAGGGCCCACGTGGGGACCACATCCCACTAGGGTGTGCCTGGGAGTCGTGTTGCACCCAGGTGGGTTGTGCCCACCTGGTGCACCTCCCTATGATGTTATTTGCACCAAAAATTCTTAAATATTCAGAAAAAAAATCTTATTAAATTTCAGAGCATTCTGAGAACTTTTATTTTTGGGTCATTTTTTTATTGCACGGGAAATTCAAAAAATAGACAAAACATGGCATTTTATTTTATTTAACTAATAAAAACAAAAAACAAAAGGTAGGGACAGAAGGTAGTGCTCACTAAATTCATCAACTTCATACCTCTCAAAAATGATCAATTAATAAGGTTGATCAAGTCTTATTAACAACCACTTTTGATTAGCATGAAACTGAAGAAATTCCGTAAATCAGTAAGTTACCTCAATGGGGATATGAATGTCCCCAGCAATAAGCATTTCATATTTCTTTTTAACAGTAGGTAGAGGTAGTTGAAAACTTCCAATAGTGACTGTCGAAGATTTTTCAATAACATTAATACCATTCACTCTATGGTCATTACCATTGATATGAAAAGTGACCTTGCTTTTATTGCAATCAGTAACAACCCCTGCAGTATTCATTAAGGGTCTACCAAGGATAATCGACATTTTGTCGTCGTCGAGCATCTCAAGTATAACAAAGTTTGTCAAAATAGTAACATTAGCAACAACAACAACAACAACGGGCACATCCTCACAAATACCGATAGGTATGGTAGTTGATTTGTCAGCCATTTGCAAAGATATTTCAGTAGGTGTGAGTTTATTCAAATCAAGTCTTTTATATAAAGAGAAAGGCATAACACTAACACCAGCTCCCAAATCACATAAAGCAGTTTTCACATAAATCCTTTTGATGGAGCAAGGTATAGTTGGTATTCCCGGATCTCCAAGTTTTTTAGGTATTCCATCTTTAAAAGTATAATTAGCAAGCATGGTGGAGATTTCAGCTTCTAGTATTTTTCTCTTATTAGTGATGATGTTTTTCATGTACTTTGCATAAGGAGGCATTTTTAAGATATCAGGCAAGCGAGTACGCAAAAAGACTGGCCTAATCATTTCAGCAAAGTGTTCAAATTCTTCATCATCTTTCTTTTTAGTTGACTTAGGTGGAAAGGGCACAGGTTTTTGAACCCATGGTTCTCTTTCCATACCGTGTTTTCTAGCAACAAAGTCTCTTTTATCATATCTTTTATTCCTGGGTTGTGGATTATCAAGATCAACTGCTGGTTCTATCTCAAAATCATTGTCTGGTTCTTTATTATTTGTTTGAGTATCTTCACGAACCTCATCATTATCTTTTTCATTATCAGAAGGTGACTGTTCACTACCAGATTGAGTTTCAGCATCAGAGATAGAAACTTCATTGTCATTATCAGGAGGTTTTTCTACTTCAGGTTCACTAGAGGTTGATACGTCTCCGTCGTATCTATATTGTTTCATGCCAATATTATACAAGTTTTACATAATTTTGGCAATTTTTTATATGATTTATTGGACTAACCTATTGATCCAGTGCCAGTTCCTATTTTCTGTATGTTTTTTGTATCACAGAGTATCCATATCAAACGAAGTCCAAATGCAATAACATTTTATGATGAATTATTTTGGAATATATGTGATTTTGGGGAGTTGGAATCACCGCAAACGGAGGCCCACACAGGGCACGAGACACCAGGGCACGCTAGAGGCCCCTGACGCGTGGTGGTGGGTTGTGCCCACCTCGTACGTCGGTTGGACCTCTACTTCGGGCACAAGGAAGCTTGTATCCGGAAAAAAAATCGTGCTAAAATCTCAGCACAATTGGAGTTACGGATCTCTGGGAATATAAGAAACAGTTTTTGACCAGATTTGGGAACGTGAAACAAAAGAGAACAGAGAGGGAGATCCAATCTCATAGGGGCTCTCACCCCTCCATGGCCATGGATACCAAGGACCAGAGGGGAAACTCTCCTCCCATCTAGGGGGAGGCCAAGGAAGAAGAAGGAGGGGGGGCTCTCCCCCCCTCTCTCCCGGTGGCGCCGGAGTGCCACCAGGGCAACGATCGGGATGGCGATCTACATCAACAATCTTGCTACCGTCAACACCAACTTTCTCCCCCTCTATGAAGCAGTGTAACACCTCTTCCCCCCACTGTAATCTCTACTTAAACATGGTGCTCAACTCCATATATTATTTAGTAGTGATCTATGTCTATCCTATGATGTTTGAGTAGATCCGTTTGGTCCTATGGGTTAATCGTGATCTAGGTTGGTATGATTGTATATTTTATTTATGGTGTTGTCCTATTGTGCCCTCCGTTCCATGCAAACATGAGGGCCCCCCACTGTAGAGTGTTGCAATAAGTTCATGGTGTACTTATTGTCAGTGTTGCGGGGGATGACAGCAGCCTAAACATGGATAGGTGGGCTATGGCATATGGGAGTAAAGAGGACTTGATACTTAATGCTATGGTTGGGTTTCACGACCTTAATGATCTTTAGTAGTTGTGAATGCTTTCTTGCTAGAGTTCCAATCATAAGTGCATATGATCCAAGTAGAGAAAGTATGTTAGCTCATGCCTCTCCCTCATATAAAATTACAAGAATGATTGTCAGTACTTGTTATCATTGCCTGGGGACAAATAACTTTCTTTTTGACAAAAGCTATCCACTTTTATTACCTTGCAATTTATTCGTAGTTTTATTCCTGCAAAGTACTCGTAGATTTATTCTTGCCATATAGTTTCATACTTGTTTCCGGTAAAGCAAATGTCAAGTGTGCGTAGAGTTGCATCGGTGGTCGATAGAACTTGAGGGAATATTTGTTCTACCTTTATCTCCTTGTTGGGTTCGACACTCTTATTTATCGAAAAAGGCTACAAACGATCCCCTATACTTGTGGGTTATCAAGACTTTTTCTGGCGCCGTTGCCAGGGAGCAATAGTGTGGGGTGAATATTCTCGTGTGTGCTTGTTTGCTTTATCACTAAGTTGTTTTTATTTCCTGTTATAAGTTGTTCTCTATCTTTAGTTATGGATATGGAACACGAAACACCAAAAAAATTAGTTGTACTTGCTACTCATGGAGATGGGGAACCTCCTAAAACCCTCGATGCTCGTTATGTAAATGATATTATGCACTACTTTGATAATCCTGAGAAAACCCCATTCAACTATATAATGGGAGTAACGTTGGATCAACATGAATACTTTAGGGATTATCGCTTGACTCATTAAGGGACATTGTTATGGATCAAATTCATATGTTACATTGGTATGCTTGGGAGCTATGCTTGAGATATGATTATACTTGTTGCTCTAGGATGAACGCTCCACATCTTCCCTTTTCATGTGAATTTAATGATAATGAAACCTTGGCTTCTTATGCTAGAGGTATATTTGATTACTATGATGTGGAACGAATAGAAGAATTTGTTGCTTTTAAGGGCGCTTATGAAATTGAATCTTTGTTTGAAAAATATGAAGCTTTTGATGATGATGTTTACAGACCTAAATTTTTTGCCATCCTTAAATATTGCTATGATAATTATAAATACAATTCCGATATTGATGCATTTATTGAGAAAGTCTCCACTGTGCATGAAGAGACTAATGTTTTGCAGGAGTCTATGGAAGAAGAAATTGATGAAACTGTGAGCTCGTTGGATGAGAAAGATGATGAGGAGAGCAAAGAACAAAAGGAGGAAGATCGGATTAGCTACCCATGCCCACCTTCTAACGAGAGTAACTCTTCGACTCATACATTATTCAATTTCCCTTCGTGCTTACCGAAGGATGATTGCCATGAAAATTGCTATGATCCCATGGATTCGTTTGAAATATCCCTTTTTGATGATGTTTGTTATGCTTGTGGCCAAGATGCCAATATGAATGCTGCTTATGGAGATGAACTTGGTATAGTTCCTTATGTTAAGAATGAAATTGTTGCTATTGCACCCACACATGATAGTCCTATTATCTTTTTGAATTCTCCCAACTACACTATATCGGAGAAGTTTGCACTTATTAAGGATTTCATTGATGGGTTGCCTTTTACCGTTGCACATGATGATTTTGATGAATATAATATGCATGTGCTTGCTGCTCCTACTTGCAATTATTATGAGAGAGGAACTATATATCCACCTCTCTATGTTTCCAACACGGTAAAATTGGAAGAAACTGCTTATACTATGTATTGGCCTTTACTTGATGATCATGAATTGTTCTTGTATGACATGCCGATGCATAGGAAGAGAGTTATACTTCGTCATTACATGATATATGTTGCTTTGTGCTCACTACTAAATGCCAAGTCATTGTTGATTCAAATTGGCTTTGATATACCTTGGGATCCGGATGGATTCATTACTTGAGCACTTTATGCCTAGCTTAATGGCTTTAAAGAAAGAGCTGCTAGGGAGACAACCCGGAAGTTTTAGAGAGTCATTTATTTCTGTTGAGTGCTTTTATATAGTTTAAAAACAAAAAAATATAGTGGGGAACTTAAAACTTCACAAAAAGAAAAGTGAAAGTGAGATAGACGAGCACCGTGGAAGAGGGAGCTAGCCTTGAACTTTGGTCATGCCCTTGCAAACTTTGTGAACCTTAATTACAAAAACTTTTCAAAAAAATAATTATCCCCTTGTACAAATCCATTGTATTATAAAAATAATGTGCCAAGGTTTGCCTTTAGTGTGTTTAGATTGCTTGTTGGTTTGTGCGGTGCAAAACAGAAACTTTGGCTGTAGTACACGATTTTACATTTTCTACTGGAACATCAAATGGTTTTGAAACTTTTTGAACTGTATTTATATATAACTTTTTTATTTTTACTAAATTTTTAAGAATTTTTGGAGTAACAGAAGTATGGTGAATTTCAGATTACCACAGACTGTCCTGTTTAAGATAGATTCTGTTTTTGATGCATTGTTTTGCTCGTTTTGATGAAACTATCGATTTTTATCAGTGGTATAAGCCATGGAAAAGTTATATTACAGTAGATACAATGCAAAACAAAATATGAATTTGTTTGCAACAGTACTTAGAGTAGTGATTTGCTTTATTATACTAACGGATCTTACCGAACTTTCTGTTGAGTTTTGTGTGGATGAAGTGATCAAAGATCGAGGAGGTCTCGATATGAGGAGAAGGAGGAGAGGCAAGAGCTCAAGCATGGGGATGCCCAAGGCACCCAAAGTAAATATTCAAGTATAGTCAACCGTCTAAGCTTGGGGGTGCCCCGGAAGGCATCCCATCTTTCTTCAACAAGTATCGGTATGTTTTCGGTCTCATTTCATTCACATGATATGCGCAAATCTTGGAGCATCTTTTGCTTTTAGTTTTCATTTTTTATGCACCATGCCGGTATGAGATAGTCCATGGTTGATTTATAGAATTCTCATTGCACTTCACTTACATCTTTTGAGTATGGCTTTATAGAATGCTTCATGTGCTTCACTTATATCATTTGAAGTTTGGATTGCCTATTTCTCTTCACATAGAAAACTGTTATTTGAAGAATGCTCTTTTGCTTCACTTATATTTGTTAGGGCATGGTCTTTTGTAGAAAGAATTAAACTCTCATGCTTCAGTTATATCTATTTAGAGAGTCAACAGGAATTGGTCAATTGCATGGTTAGTCATAAAATCCTACATAAAACTTATGGATCACTGAATATGTTTGATTCCTTGCAATAGTTTTTCGATATAGAGATGGAATATGTGGGAGGTACTAGTAAACGGTTGTGGTTAGTAAGAATATTGGTGATAAGGTTTGTGATTCCCGAAGCATGCACGTATAGTCTCTCGTTATGCTATGATGTTCGAGCATGATTTATTATTGATTACCTTCCTTATGAGTGCCTGTTGGGGACAAGCGATGGTCTTTTCCTACCAATCTATCCCGCTAGGGGCATGCGTAGTAGTAGTTTGCTTCGATGGCTAATAAACTTTTGCAATAAGTATATGAGTTCTTTATGACTAATGTGAGTCCATGGATTATACGCACTCTTACCTTTTCGCAATTTGCTAGCCTCTATGGTACCGTGCATTGCCCTTTCTCACATTGAGACGTGCTGCAAACTTCGCAGGTGCATCCAAACCCCATGATATGATACGCTCTATCATAGATAAGCCTTATTATATCTTCCTCAAAACAGCCACCATACCTACCTATTATGGCTTTTCCATGGCAATTCCGAGATATATTGCCATGCAACTTCCACCACTTCCGTTTGATGACTTGAGCATTCATTGTCATATTGCTTTGCATGATCAAATAGCTGACATAGTAGTTGTGGTTCAGTCACCGTTCATCATTTTTCATACATGTTACACTAGATCATTGCACATCCTGGTACATTGCCAGAGGCATTCATATAGAGTCATATTTTGTCATAGGTATCGAGTTGTAATTTTTATTTCTTTTGAGTTATAAGTAAATAGAAGTGTGATGATCATTATTCATTTTTAGAGCAGTGCCCCAGTGAGGAAAGGATATTGGAGACTAGGATTCCCCCACAAGTCGGGATGAGACTCCGGACAATGAGAAAAAAAGAAAAAGAAAAAAAGAAAAAAAGAAAAAGAAAAAAAGAAAAAAGGAAAACAAAAATAAAAATAAAAATAAAAAAGAGAGAAGGGGCATTGTTAGTATCCTTTACCACACTTGTGCTTCAAAATAGCACCATGTTTTTCATATGGAGAGTCTCGGATATTGTCACTTTCATATATTAGTGGGAATTTTTTAATATAGGATTAGATGCACACCCACTTAGTTTTCATATTGAGCTTTCATACACTTATAGCTCTTAGTTCATTTGTTGCATGGCAATCCCTACTCCTCACGTTGATATCGATTGATGGGCATCTCCATAGCCCATTGGTTTGCCCCATCGATGTGAGACTTTCTTACTTTTTTGTCTTCTCCATATTTACCCCTATCATCATACTCTATTCCACCCGTAGTGCTGTATCCATGCCTTATGCTCATGTATTGCGTGAGAGTTGAAAAAGCTGAAGCGCGTTAAAAAGTATGAACCAATTGCTCGCCTTGTCATCAAGGTTGTGCATGATAAATACTTTGTGTTAAGAAGACAAAGCATGACAAGACTATATGATTTTGTAGGGATAACTTTCTTTAGCATTGATATTTTGAAAGACATGATTATTTGTTGGGATGCCTGATTGATGTCTTTATGTCAAATTATAGACTATTGCTTTGAATCACTTATGTCTTAATATTCAGACCATGATTAGACATATGATCAAGTTTATGTTAGGTAGCATTCCACATCAAAAATTATCCTTTTATCATTTACCTGCTCGAGGACGAGCATGAATTAAGCTTGGGGATGCTGATACGTCTCTATCGTATCTATAATTTTTGATTGTTTCATGCCAATATTATACAAGTTTTACATACTTTTGGCAACTTTTTATATAATTTATTGGACTAACCTATTGATCCAGTGCCAAGTGCCAGTTCCTATTTTCTGCATGTTTTTTGTATCGCAGAGTATCCATATCAACCGAAGTCCAAATGCAATAAAATTTTACGAAGAATTATTTTGGAATATATGTGATTTTTGGGAGTTGGAATCACCGCAAACAGAGGTCCACACAGGGCACAAGACACCAAGGCGCGCCAGAGGCCCCTGGCGCGGGGTGGTGGGTTGTGCCCACCTCTTACGTTGGTTGGACCTCTACTTCGGGTGCAAGGAAGCTTATATCCGGAAAAAAATCATGTTAAAATCTCAGTGCAATAGGAGTTACGGATCTCCGGTAATATAAGAAATGGTTTTCTGCCAGATCTGGGAACGAGAAACAAAACAGAACAGAGAGGGGGATCAAATCTCGGAGGGGCTCCCGCCCCTCCATGACCATGGAGACCAAGGACTAGAGGGGAAACTCTCCTCCCATCTAGTGGGAGGCCAAGGAAGAATAAGAAGGAGGGGGCTCTCTCTCCCCCTCTCTCGCGGTGGCGCCGGAGTGCCATCGGGGCAACGATCAGGACGGCGATCTACATCAACAATCTTGCTATTGTCAACACCGACTTTATCCCCCTCTATGAAGTGGTGTAACACCTCTTCCCCCCGCCGTAATCTCTACTTAAACATGGTGCTCAACTCCATATATTATTTCCCAATGATCTATGGTTATCCTATGATGCTTGAGTAGATCCGTTTTGTCCTATGGGTTAATCGTGATCTTGGTTGGTATGATTGTATATTTTATTTATGTTGATGTCCTACGATGCCCTCCATCTCACGCAAACGTGAGGGGCCCCCGCTGTAGGGTGTTGCAATATTTGCATGGTTTACTTATTGTTAGTGTTGCGGGGGATGACAGCAGCCTAAACGCCTATAGGTGGGCCATGGTGTATGGGAGTAAAGAGGACTTGATACTTAATGCTATGGTTGGGTTGCACAACCTTAATGATCTTTAGTAGTTGCAGATGCTTGCTCAAGTTCCAATCATAAGTGCATATGATCCAAGTAGAGAAAGTATGTTAGCTCATGCCTCTCCCTCATATAAAATTACAAGAATGATTACTAGTACTTGTTATCAATTTCCTAGGGACAAATAACTTTCTTGTTGACAAAAGCTATCCACTTTTATTACCTTGCAATTTATTCGTAGTTTTATTCCTGCAAAGTACTCGTAGATTTATTCTTGCCAAATAGTTTCATACTTGTTTCCTGTAAAGCAAAGTCAAGTGTGCGTAGAGTGGTATCGGTGGTCGATAGAACTTGAGGGAATATTTGTTCTACCTTTAGCTCCTCGTTGGGTTTGAGACACATATTTATCGAAAAAGGCTACAAACGATCCCCTATACTTGTGGGTTATCAGAGGCATGCAAAATCCTATCATTTTTCTTCTTCTTTTTCTATTTAGAAGGACTATGTGCATCAGTGTTAACCCTTTGAGAGTCTTGTTCAATTCTTTTTCGGTGTCCCTCAGGATAAAGTGGTTCCTGAGTCATCCTACCTCCTCTAGTTATTACTCTAACAGCATGATCAATGATATTATTATTCATTTCATCTAACAACTCTCTTTGAGATTTAGCAACTTGTTCTAACTGAGTTTGAACCATAGAAGAATGCTTCCCCACACCTCTAACATCATTTGAGATTCTAAATGACAAGTCACTCAAGCGAGCAATCATATCAGAATTTTATTTCAATTAGTTCATAACATTTGCATTGAAGTGATGTTGCTTTCTAATGTAATTTTCAAACTCATAAAGGCATCGGATAGGGTGCATATTGTGAGGATTATCATTATCATGGAATTTCATTAGAGAATTTACCTCTACCACCTTAGGTGGTAGTGGTGTATGAAGCCCATGTATTTCTCCAATAGGAGGTAAATGTTTTACATCCTCAGCTTTAATTCCTTTTTCTCTCATAGATTTCTTTGCTCTTGCATATCTTCAAGACTGAGATATAGTATACCCCTCTTCTTCAAAGTGGGTTTAGGTGGTGGTTCAGGAAGAGTCCAATCTTCATAATTTTTCAATATGTTATTCAATAATTCTTCAGCTTTCCCAATAGTTCGTTTCCTAAAAACACAACCAGCACAACTATCTAGGAAATCCCTAGAAGCATCGGTTAGTCCATTATAGAAGATGTCGAGTATTTCATTTTTATTAAGAGGATGATCCGGTAAAGCATTAAGCAATTGGAGAAGCCTCCCCCAAGATTGTGGGAGACTCTCTTCTTCAATTTGCACAAAGCTAAATATTTCCAGTAAGGCAGCTTGTTTCTTATGAGCAGGGAAATATTTTTCAGAGAAGTAATAAATCATGTCATGGGGACTATGCACACAACCAGGAGCAAGAGTATTGTACCAAGCTTTAACATCACCCTTTAATGAGAATGAAAATAATTTGAGAATATAATAATAGTGATTTTTCTCATCATGAGCAAAAAGGGTGGCTATGTCATTCAACTTAGTAAGATGTGCCACAACAGTTTCAATTTCATAACCATGGAAAGGATCAGATTCAACCAAAGTAATCAAGTCTGGCTCGACAGAGAATTCATAATCCTTATCATCAACAAATATAGGTGAAGTAGCAAATTGAGGATCACTTTTCATTTTGGCATTCAAAGTCTTTTCTTTATACTTGCATAATAATTTTACTAGATCATATCTATCCTTACAAGCAAGAATATCCCTAGTTGCCTCCTCATCCATAACATAACCTTTCGGTACCTTTGGCAATTCATATCTAGGAGGGCTAGTTCTAATAGGTGTTTGAAGATTTCCAGTTCCAAGCTCTTCATCAGTTTCAACATTCTCAAAAGCTTTAGTTCTAGCAAGTTGTTCATCAATAAATTCACCTAATGGCACATTATCATCAAGCAAGGTACTAGCATCATCGTAAATATCATTCATAGCAGAAGTAGCATCATCAATAACTTGCGACATATCAGGATTAATAGCATGTGGTGGTGTTGCAAGTCTACTTATAACAGAAGGTGAATCAAGTGCAGAGCTAGATGGCAGTTCCTTACCTCCCCTCGTCTTAGAGGGAAAAATCTTAGTCTTAGCATCCTTCAGATTCTTCATAGTAATAATTTGATAATAATCCCAAGTGACTCAACAAGTATAGCTATGCTCCCCGACAACGGCGCTAGAAAAAGGTCTTGATAACCCACAAGTATAGGGGATCACAATAGTTTTTGAGGGTAGAGTATTCAACCCAAATTTATAGATTGGACACAAGGGAAGCCAAATAATATTTGCAAGTATTAGCAACTGAGTTGTCAATTCAATCACACCTGGAGATTAATTATCTGTAGCAAAGTGATCAGTGGCATAGTAATATGATAGCTTTGATAGTAGTGGCAGCAGCAACAGTAACTGTAATAGTGATAGTAATAGTTTTGTAGAAGTGACAGTAGTAAGAGCACCAGTAGTAACCTAGCAAGATCAATATGTAGGAAAATCATAGGCATTGGATCGACGATTTATTGGATGATATTCATCATGTGACAGTTACAACCTACGGTGATACGGCACTAGCTCCAGTTCATAAATATAATGTGGGCATGTATTCCGTAAATAGTCATACATGCTTATGGAAAGAACTTGCATGACATCTTTTCTCCTACCCTCCTGTGGTAGTGGGGTCCTATTGGAAACTAAGGGATATTAAGGCCTCTTTTTAATAGAGAACCGGAACAAAGCATTAACACACGGTGAATACATGAACTACTCAAACTACGATCATCACCAGGAAGTGTCCCGACTATTATCACTCTAGGGTTGCCGGATCATAACACGCAGTAGGTGACTATAACTTGCAAGATCAGATCTAGAACATAGATATAATGGTGATAACATAAACGGTTCAGATCTTCAAAATCATGGCACCCGAGCCCAAAGTGACAAGCATTAAGCATGGCAAAGTCATAGCAACATCAATCTCAGAACATAATGGATACTAGGGATCAAGCCCTAACAAAACTAACTCGATTGCCTCATGAATCTCATCCAACTCCTCACCGACCAGCGAGCCTATGAAGGAATTACTCATTCCTGGTGG
The DNA here is from genome assembly GCF_003073215.2 of Triticum urartu. NCBI lineage: Eukaryota > Viridiplantae > Streptophyta > Magnoliopsida > Poales > Poaceae > Triticum > Triticum urartu. The sequence continues at coordinate 262,463,455 of NC_053028.1, read as the reverse complement.
GGGAGCATCATAAAATTGGCCATGGATAAGGGTTGGTGATGACGAAGATCGAAGATCCCGCTCTCTGGGGCCCCAAATGGACTCCAGATCTGGCCTCCCGATGAAGAACAGGAGGTGGCGGCGGCTCCATCTCATGAAACGCGATAATTCTTCCTCCCTGGTTTTTCTGGAAATATGTGATTTTATAGCGTCGGTTTCAGGGTCTGTGGGGCCACCAGATGGGGACAACCCACCTAGGCGTGCTTGGAGGGGGCGCCCTGGTGGGTTGCGCCCACCCAGGTGCCCCCTCTGGTGGTTCTTGGCTCCAGAAATTCTCTTTTATTGAATAAAAAATCCTCGCAAAGTTTTGTTCCAATCCAAGAACTTTGATTTCTGCACAAAAACAACACCATGGTAGTTCTGCTAAAAACAGCGTCAGTCCGGGTTAGTTTCATTCAACTCATGCAAATTAGAGTCCAAAACAAGAGGAAAAGCGTTAGGAAAAGTAGATACGATGGAGACGAATCATGCTGCCAAACATAAAGATCTAGCCGGGGACGAAGATGTCCCTGGCGCTGGCGGGGTTCCCGACAAATAGTTGGTCCATCGATCCTTTTGTGATCCGCATCGGAACTCTCAATGAAAGCACTAATGTCGGTGTCAAAACCGGCGGATCATGGGTAGGGGGGCCCGAGCTATGGATCTAGGATTGATGGGGAACAAGGGACGATGAACACGGTGCCTACCCAGGTTTGGGCCCTCTCGATGAGGTATACCCTACGTCCTGCTTGATTGTATTTGATGTATGGTATGGGTACATAGTAGATTTACCTCGAGAACAGGCAAGCTAAACCCTAAGATGATGAAGTGATGGATGTAGTTGTCTCCCTAAAGCCATGAACCCTCTGGTTTATATAGACACCAGTAGGGTTAGGGTTACATTCAATTGGTTACAATGAAGGAAATATCACGCCAATCTTGACTTGGAGGGCACACCACGACTCCAAAGATCTCCTGTCTGGTCATCGGTCCGTACTCTAGCCTGGACCCATGGTGGCCCATCAGTCCGGCCCATACATAATAGGTTGACGGCCCAAGGACCGCTTAGTCCAGGACTCCCTCAAGGTGGCTATATCATTTAATTTAGTAAGGTGTGCCACAATACTTTCAGTTTCATTACCATGAAAGGATCAGATTCAGCCAACGTAATTAACTTTGGGTCGATAGAGCATAATCCTTATTAGTAGCAAAGATAGGTGAAGTAGCAAACTTAGGATCACATTTCATTCTAGCATTCAAATATTTTTCTTTCAGTTTGCATAATAATTTCTTAAGATCATCTCTATCATTGCAAGCAAGAAAGTCTCTAGATATCTCCTCATCCATAACATAACCTTCAGGTATCTTAGGCATTTCATATCTAGGAGAGCTAGGTCTAATGAGTGTTTCAAGATTTTCAGTTTCAAGTACTTCATTAGTTTCAATAATTTCATCAGTTTCAGCATTCTCCATATCTTTATCTCTAGCAAGTTGTTCATCAAGAAATTCACCTAGTGGCACATTATCATCAAGCAAGGTACTAGCATCATCATGAGTATCATTCATAACAAAAGTAGCATCATCAATAACTTGTGACATATCAAGATTAATAGCATGTGGCGGTGTTGCAAGTTTACTCAAAATAGAAGGTGAATCAAGTGCAGAGCTCGATGGCAGTTCCTTACCTCCCCTCATCTTAGAGGAAAAAATCTTAGTCTTGGTATCCTTCAGATTCTTCATAGTGATAAGTAGATAATAATCCCAAGTGACTCAACAAATATTGCTATGCTCCCCAAAAATGGTGGTAGAAAAAATGTCTTGATAACCCACAAGTATAGGGGACCACAACAATTTTCAAAGGTAGAGTATTCAACCCAAATTTATAGATTCGACACAAGGGGAGCCAAAGAATATTTGCAAGTATTAGCAGTTGAGTTGTCAATCCAACCACACCTGGAGATTAAATATCTGCGGCAAAGTGATTAGTAGCACAGTAATATGATATTTATGATAACAGTGGTAATAGCAGTAGTAACAGTAACAGTGATATCAATGATTACGTATCAAGTGTAACAATAATAGCTACAATAGTAAATTAGCGAGAACAATATGTGGAAAATTAGTAGGCATTGTGTCGGATTACGGGTTCCGGCAAACCCTTGAGGTTTGAACACTGGGGTGTGCACGAAGATCTCTCCCCCAGCTCACGCTCTCGCAACGATCTCAAAGCCTAGCTCGCTGAACCCAAGGAATGAGGGACACAAGAGTTTATACTGGTTCAGGCCACCATTGCGGTGTAATACCCTACTCCAGTGTGGTGTGGTGGATTGCCTTGTAGGCTGGGGATGAACAAGTACAAGGGAAGAACAGCCTCCCGAGGAGAGGTGTTCTTGAGCTCAATGAGCTTGTGTGGCTAGGGATGATCTGGGTGATCTGTCTCCAGATGAGCCTCTCTCTCTCTGATACGTCTATTTTGCATCATGCTTTTATATCGATATTTATTGCATTATGGACTGTTATTTCACTTTATGTCACAATACTTATGGCTATTCTCTCTTATTTTACAAGGTTTACATAAGGAGGGAGAATGCCGGCAGCTGGAATTCTGGGCTGGAAAAGGAGCAAATATTAGAGACCTATTCTGCGCAACTCCAGAAGTCCTGAAACTCCACGGAACATCTTAAAATAAATAAAGAAAAATCCATGCCAAAGATGAAGGCCAGGGTGCCCACACCCTGCTCACGAGGGTGGGGGGGCGCCCCCTACCTCGTGGGCCCCCTGGTGGCTCTCCGACGTCTATCTTCTCCTATATGAAGTCTTTCAATGAGAAAAAAATAAGAGGGAACTTTTCGGGACGAGACTCCGCCGCCACGAGGCGGAACCTTGGCGGAACCAATCTAGAGCTCCGGCGGAGCTGTTCTGCCGGGGATACTTCCCTCCGGGAGGGGGAAATCATCACCATCGTCATCACCAACGCTCCTCTCATCGGGAGAGGGCAATCTCCATCAACATCTTCACCAGCACCATCTCATCTCCAAACCCTAGTTCATCTCTTGTATCCAATTATTGTCCCAAGGTCCGGGATTGGTGCTAGTAGTGTTGATTACTCCTTGTAGTTGATGCTAGTTGGTTTATTTGGTGGAAGATCATATGTTCAGATCCTATATGCATATTATTACCCCTCTAATTATGAACATGAATATGCTTTGTGAGTAATTACGTTTGTTCCTGAGGACAAGGGAGAAGTCTTGCTATTAGTAGTCATGTGAATTTGGTATTCGTTTGATATTTTGATAAAATGTATGTTGTCTAGCCTCTAGTGGTGTTATGTGAATGTCGACTACATAACACTTCACCATTATTTGGGCCTAGAGGAAGGCATTGGGAAGTAATAAGTAGATGATGGGTTGCTAGAGTGACAAAATCTTAAACCCTAGTTTATGCGTTGCTTCGTAAGGGGCTGATTTGGATCCAGATGTTTCATGCTATGGTTAGGTTTACCTTGATATTTTTGTTGTAGTTGTGGATGCTTGCAATAGAGGTTAATCATAAGTGGGATGCTTGTTCAAGTAAGAACAACACCCAAGCACCGGTCCACCCACATATCAAATTATCAAAGTATGGAACGCGAATCATATGAACGTGATGAAAACTAGCTTGACGATATTCCCATGTGTCCTCGGGAGCGCTTTTCCTATTATAAGAGTTTGTTCCGGCTTGTCCTTTGCTAAAAAAAGGATTGGGCCACCTTGCTGCACTTTATTTACTTTTGTTACTTGTAGCTTGTTACAATTTATCTTGTCAAAAAACTATCTGTTACCACTTATTTCAGAACTTGCAGAGAATACCTTGCTGAAAACCACTTATCATTTCCTTCTGCTCCTCATTGGGTTTGACACTCTTACTTATCGAACGGACTACGATAGATCCCCTATACTTGTGGGTCATCAATACTCTTTTCTAGCTCCATTGCCGGGGAGTGTAGCGCCTTTGGTAGGTGGAATTTGGTTAGAAAAAATTTATATAGTGTGCTGAAATTTACTGTCACTTGTTACTATGGAAAGTAATTCTCTAAGGGGCTTGATCGGGGTATCTTCACCCCGTCCAGTAGAGCAAAGAGTTGCTCCTCAACCTACTGAACCTATTGAAAATGAAACTCCTTTTGAATTTCCTTCGGGTATGATGGAAAAACTGCTAGCTAACCCTTTTACAAGAGATGGAACAAAGCATCCTGATGAGCACTTAATATATGTGGATGAAGTTTGTGGATTATTTAAGCTTGCAGGTATACCCGATGATGTTGCTAAGAAGAAGGTCTTCCCTTTATCTTTGAAGGGAGACGCATTGATATGGTATAGGCTATGTGATGATATGAGATCATGGAACTATAAAAGATTGAAGTTGGAATTTCATCAAAAGTATTACCCTATGCATCTTGTTCATCGTGATCACAATTATATATATAATTTCTGGCCCCGCGAAGGAGAAAGCATCTCTCAAGCTTTGGGGAGGCTTAAATCAATGTTATATTCATGCCCCAATCATGAGCTCTCAAGAGAAATGATTATTCATGCCCCAATCTTATGTTGAGAAACCACCTTTCCCTGTTAGAGTAAAGGATCATGCTAAAGCTTCAACTATTGTTCATAAAAGCAATATTAGAACTTATACACCTCCTGAGCAAGTTAAATTAGAACCTAATATTGCTATTGTTAAAGATCGATTGTCTGATAATATTGATGGGCATGTTATTCAGTTCGATGGTGAAACTTCTAGCATTGCTAAGCCTTGTGATAAAGATAAACATAGACCTGTGGTAGGCGTGCCTGTCATTTCTGTTAAAATAGGTTATCATTGTTATCATGGCTTATGTGATATGGGTGCAAGTGCTAGTGTTATACCGCATACTTTATACGAAGAAATTAAGAATGAAATTGCACCTGCTGAGTTAGAAGGTATTGATGTCACAATTAAACTTGCCAATAGAGATACTATTTCACCAATTGGAATTGTTAGAGATGTTGAAGTCTTGTGTGGGAAAACTAAATATCCTGCTGATTTTCTTGTTCTTCTCCGCAAGATAGCTTTTGTCCCATTATATTTGGTAGACCCTTCTTGAACACTGTTAATGCTAGGATAGATTGCGAAAAGAATGTTGTCACTATTGTCTTGGATGATATGGTTCATGAGTTTAATTTCTCTAAATTTAGTAAACAACATCGTGAGGAAGAATTACCTAGTAAGGATGAAATTATTGGTCTTGCTTCTATTGCCGTACCTCCTAGTGATCATTTAGAACACTATTTGCTAGACCATGAAAATGATATGTTCATGAATGAAAGAAGGGAAATAGATGAAGTATTCTTTAAACATGAACCTATTCTGCAACACAATTTGCCTATTGAAATTTTAGGGGATCCTCCTCCACCCAAGGGTGATCCTGTGTTTGAGCTTAAACCTTTGCCTGATAATCTTAAGTATGCTTGTCTTGATGAAAAGAAGATATATCCTGTTATTATTAGTGCTAACCTTTCAGAGCATGAAGAAGAAAGATTATTAAAAACTCTGAAGAAGCATCGTGCTGCTATTGGATATACTCTTGATGATCTTAAGGGCATTAGTCCCACTCTATGTCAACATAAAATAAATTTGGAAGCAGATGCCAAACCCGTTCGTGATCCTCAACGACGTTTGAATCCTAAAATGAAAGAAGTGGTAAGAAAAGAAATACTCAAGCTTCTGGAGGCAGGTACAATTTATCCCGTTGCTGATAGTCAGTGGGTAAGTCCTGTCCATTGTGTCCCTAAGAAGGGAGGTATTACTGTTGTTCCTAATGATAAAGATGAATTGATTCCACAAAGAATTATCACATGTTATAGGATGGTAATTGATTTCCGCAAATTAAATAAAGCTACTAAGAAAGATCATTACCCCTTATCTTTTATTGATCAAATTCTAGAAAGATTATGCAAACATACACACTATTGCTTTCGAGATGGTTATTCTGGTTTCTCTCAAATACCTGTGTCGGCTAGAGATCAATCAAAGACTACTTTTACATGCCCTTTTGGTACTTTTTCTTATAGACGTATGCCTTTTGGTTTAGGTAATGCACCTGCTACCTTTCAAAGATGCATGATGTCTTTATTCTCTGACTTTTTTGAAAAGATTTGTGAGGTTTTCATGGATGATTTTTCCATCTATGGTTCCTCTTTTGAAGATTTCTTGAGCAATCTTGATCGAGTTTTGCAGAGATGTGAAGAAACTAATCTTGTCTTGAATTGGGAAAAGTGCCACTTTATGGTTAATGAAGGTATTGTCTTGGGGCACAAAGTTTATGAAAGAGGTATTGAAGTTGATAAAGCCAAGGTTGATGCTATTGAAAAGATGCCATGTCCCAAGGACATCAAAGGTATAAGAAGTTTCCTTGGTCATGCCAGATTTTACAGGAGGTTCATTAAGGACTTCTCAAACATTTCTCGGCCTCTGACTAATTTATTGCAAAAAGATATACCATTTGTCTTTGATGATGATTGTGTGGAAGCATTTGAAACACTTAAGAAATGTAACATCCCAAACTTTCAATTTGGAATGTTATACACTAGATCATCATGCATATCATATTTTCTTGCATTTTTGGTTGATCCTAGAAATTTCACACAACTCAAGGACCCATGGAGAGAGTTGGAGATTTCGTTATTTTCATATTTGAGAGTTTTCTCAAATTTGAAAAGAGGATCATTTGATTTATTTATTTTATCTTCAACTATTTTTCCGGTGTCAAAATGTATGAGAGAGGGAATAATATGACTTTCCCAAATTTAGGAAAAATGAAGATTTAATAAATAGACCAAGTTTTGGTTTTGCCGGAGTTTTATTTGCATTTTATTTGGATAGGGAAAATGTGCATTTTCGAAAATTGCATTTTAGGCCCGGAGAAAAGTTCATTTTGTTCGGCTCATTTTTAGGAGTCGGGTAAAATTTACTTTAAAATTTTTGGAGCTCGTTTAGATTTTCTTTTCTTTATTTTTCTGCGCGCGTAACCGATTTAAAAAAAAAAGCCAGGCCAGCCGGGCCAAAGGCCCAGCCAGCCGGCCGGCCGCCCCAGCCCCCAGCCGCGCGCAGCGCCAGGCAAGGCAGGAGGCCGCCGCCTCGCCTCTTGCTTTTAGCCGGATCCTTTTAGGATTCTAGGCTAGCTCTTTCCCTTGTTTCGTTTTTCTTCTAGGACTCTTTTTCCTATTCCTAGTCTAATTCCTTGTCCCCTACCCCAAGTCTCCTCACCCCTCCCCAATATAAATACCCCAACACCCCCCCTCTAAATCATCAAACCAAAACCCAAGCCCTCCACCGCAGCCCCACCCCGCGCCCCTCACCCACGCCGCCGCCTCACCCGCGCCGCACCTTGCCCACGCCGCTGCCGCCCTACGCCGCCGCCGGAGCCCCGTTCGCCGAGACCTCGCCGAGGTTGCCCCGCGTCTCTTTTCCTCGGATCGTTTTCTTCTAATCGTTCCGATTCTTTTCTTCTCTTCCGATTCGTTTTCTTTCCGGTTCTTCTCTAAACCGTTCCGGTTTTCTAGATCGGTTTTTCGTTCGGTTTTCTTTTCCGAAACCCTAGATCGGATTCGTTTTCTTTTCTGATTTAGTTGCCTTGGATCGTTCGCCGGATCGTTCGTCCTAAAGAACGTGATCACCGGATTCTTCTAGGTTAACGAATGTCCGTTCGTTCAACCGTTCTTCTTTTCTTTCTGTCGGATTTATTCCGCGATCGCGATCTCAGATCCGATCTTCTTTCTAGTCTTTCTTCTCGCTCGTTTATCGGAATCAGGTGATTCAAGCGCCTGGAGTTTCGTCTCGAAACTGCCGTTCCGTCTAATCAACTTAAACAAGCTTTTGCTACGGTAAAATTTGACTTAGATTCAACTTGCTAGAACCGAGTTGTTTTCTTCCGCCGTTTGTTTTTCCGTCGTTTGTTCGGTTCGTTCTTTCTTCGCAACCGGAGTTCTTAAGTTGAACTACCTGGTGCGTTCTCTTGTTCGAGTTTTACCTGTGCATTAAATGAGTACTTATTGTATGCTTGTTGTTTGTCTGCGATAGATCACCCGGATTGCGCCGCCTGTTACTTAGAAATCCTAGGTCTCACGGATCATCAGCAAGGCAAGTAACACTTTGATCATACCTTTTCTGCAACCCATGTTTTATTGCATTAGATCAATCCTCTCACATTGCATGATTAGGATCTAATTAAACTGTGGGATGGGAAGTAGATGAGGTAGTAGCTATCACCTGTATTATTATGAAACCTTTGGGAGTTACTTCTACGTTTGCTTATTATTATGGCATGCGATGCTAGTAGACGTGGATTGGGTGAGTGATATCCATGATAGATGTGAGTTTATTAATTTTAATGGTTTATCTAAGGTGGCAACCTAACACACATCTGGGTGGATTGAGGCACCTGATGTCTATCAGGACTTGCCTGTTTTTTTTGGACCACCACCCAGGCTCAAAGGGATCATAAGATCTTTCATGCTAGAAACTTACGTGTGCAGCCACAAGCCATTATGGGCTCTGGCATAGTTGACTAAGTCGTGCGAACTCTTATAGGGGTAGACTGGCAGATGTAGGGGTTATAGGTGGTACGGTCTACTCCATCGTAAGGTGCTAGCACTTCTGAAAGACTATGTCTCGGTCATCCGTCTTCTCAAACACCATGTAGTGCGAGAAAACAAACGGAGGCGATCGAGTCTTGTGGGGAAAAGTGCGCAAACCTCTGCAGAGTGTACAAACTAATCATGATTAGCCGTGTCCCCGATTATGGACAATTTGAGTATCTAGTACTTGAATATCTTTGTGAATCTCAACATGTTACTTCTAATTAATGTTGTTGGGTTTTAATTACTTTTAATTGGGATTGAGAATGCTGTCAACCATTCTCAATGTTTCACAACCACCTTGATAGTTAAATAAATTTATTCCTTTGCAGTAGGGAAAAACTGGCTTTACGCAAAACTGTAACCATAGAACTTTCCACCAGCCATATATGCATATAGTATAGCTGTTTCATTCCATTACTCTCTATGTGTTACATTTCCAGCATATTCCATGTGCTGACCCGTTTTTGGGCTACAACTTCTCATGTTGCAGACTTTTCAGACGACGAGAGGTGTTTTAGGTCGTGGTTCTATACTCAGTGATGCCGCTGGAGTTGATGGACCCATTTATCTTCCAAGTCTTCCGCTGTTATCGATCTAGATGGCCTTAAGCCATTATTTATTGTAATAAGTTCTCTTTGAGACAACGATGTAATAAGTGTGTGATTGCCACTCTGCTATAAATCCTTCGATGTACTGTGTGGTGTCAGCATTACTGATCCAGGGATGACACCTTGAGCACAGAGCGCTTGATCCATTCGGGTCGGGTCGCGACAGAGATGGTATCAGAGCACACGCTGACTGTAGGACACGACCACTAAGTTAAAGCTATAGATCACCATTCTCTTCTCATTTTCTAATTCCTCATCTTTTCTACTCTTTAGGATGACAAACGCGAAGATTAAGTATGCCCAACCGGATGAAGGCACACCTTTAGGATTTCACCTGAAGGAAGTCACCAAGTACCTGAACATTGGATTACCAAGCTTCACGAGAACCTTCAACGCCACTCTGCCTGAAGAGGAGCACTGGAAGATTCAAGCTCACGTTCCGGGAAGGACATTCGCGCCAATCACGAAGCCCATAGATAGTGTTTTCAATGCACCAACCTGGTGTTTGGGAAGGAGCATGGCAGCTCATATTACCATAGGACGCATTGGAGAAGTTTATCAAGAAGACCTCAAGGACACTATCTACCAGATTTGCGGATGCCGAGATGAACAATGGGAGTTAGTCAGCACCAAGAAGGATAGATCCATTGCATCTTTCATCCAGGAGTTAAACCAGCACATTCGACGCCACGAGAACCAGATGTGCAATGACATGATAGAGTTGAAGAATGCGAAGGCAAGGATCATCGAGCTAGAAGGAGAACTGAAGTCTACACGCAAGGACTACATGGACGAGATCGTAGCTCTAGTGAGACACAATAACGATCTTAAGCAGGAGATTGAAGAACTCAAGGAGAAGTTAGCATCCCAGGAGGAATACGAGTACGTCGCATGTCCGAACAACTACATCATCATCGACGACACCGATTCGGATCCAAGTGAACCCGACTTTGAAGAACGAAGCTGGAGCAGATATCATGGAGTCTTCCATCGGTTCAAATTTCTAGATGACCACCAGATAGTAGTAGTATTCCCCCATGTAAACATTATAGTCGAGCACTTTTTGCGATAGTTAGACCGTTTGTAAGCCCTTGTTTGATTGAATGAAGTGAATTTGTGTGCATTTGCTCATGTGCATTGGGGTAGTGTTTTCCCTTTAGACCCCCTCTATTCTTAATTCTCATCTTTTCTAAACCCTCATGTGCCTCCGAGACGTGACAATGGATTCCCACCGGAGCTCACTCAGTTGATCCAGCAACAGAATCAGTTAATGCAGATGTTAGTTCAAAACCAGTAGAACAACAACAACAACCCACCACCACCACCACCACCTGTTGACCACTTAGCCCGTTTCCTTAGGCTGAATCCGCCGGTGTTTTCCAGTAGCACCCAGCCAATAGTAGCAGACGATTGGCTCCGCAAGATAGGAAGGGAGTTGACCACTGCAGGATGCACGGATGGTGAGAAAGTGAAGTTTGCCGCACATCAGCTTGACGGACCCGCGGCAGCATGGTGGGAGAATTTCATAGCCACTTACCCAGTTGACACTATCACATGGGATCAGTTTCAGCAAGCTTTCCGCACTGCCCATGTTTCAGCAGGAGCAATGGCCATGAAGAAGCGTGAGTTTTGCAACTTACGCCAAGGAGGAAGGACAGTTGGCCAGTACGTTGACGATTTCAGCAAGTTAGCACGTTATGCCCCAGATGACATTGCTACGGATGCTGCTAAGCAGGAGAAGTTTCTGGAAGGACTGAATGATGAACTAAGCATGAAGTTGATGGTGGCATGTTTCAACAACTACCAGGAGTTGGTAGATCGTGCCATCATGATTGAAGGAAAGCAACAGCAGATTGAGAACCGTAAGAGGAAGTATGGACAGGGGAAGCATAACTCTGGAGCCCAGCAGAAGCCCCGTTTTGCCCCTAAACCGGGATTTCAGTTTCAGCACACCCATGGAGGAGGTAGCTCGTACAACCATAATGGGCACAAGAATGGTAATGGGAATGGAGGAAGCAACGGCCATAACCGGACCACCCCATCCACCCCAGCCAAGAAGGATTTGAGCCATGTCACATGCTATAAGTGTTCGAAGCCAGGGCATTATGCAAATGAATGTCCTGAAGGCCAGAATGGAAATGGCAATGGAAGCTCTGGGAAGAAGCCGAACCCTTTCAATAGGGGACAGGTGAACCACGTTAATGTGGAGGAGGTTGAAGATCAGCCCGATGTAGTAATAGGTAAGTTTTTGGTTAAGTCATTTAATGCACTCGTTCTTTTTGACACTGGTGCATCGCATTCATACATATCAAGGGGATTTGTGGATAAATATAACCTGCCAACCCAAGCCCTTAGGTCACCCATGTTAGTAAGCTCACCAGGAGCGGAGTTTATGGCTAGACGATGGTGTGATCGGTTACCATTAAGGATTGGTAACTATGTGTTTCCCTCAGACCTAATAGTATTGGAATCTCAAGGATTGGATGTGATATTAGGCATGGAGTGGTTATCAAAGTATAAAGGGAATATTCAGTGTGCTAGTAAGTCAATTTTGCTTACTACACCAGAAGGGAGAAGGATCAAGTATGTATCCCGGCATGTACCAAAAAGGACACAAGTAAATTTCCTAACAGGAGTCATGCGGGAGGAAGTACCAGTGGTAAAGGATTTTCCTGATGTATTTCCAGAAGAGTTGCCAGGAATGCCACCTGATAGGGATATCGAGTTCTTAATAGAACTTTTGCCAGGTACAAGCCCAATATCGAAGCGACCGTACCGGATGCCAGCAAAGGATTTGGTAGAAATTAAGAATCAGATTAAGGAGTTATTGGATAAGGGTTACATTCGCCCGAGTTCTTCGCCTTGGGGATCACCCGTACTTCTAGTGGAAAAGAAGGATGGATCATTAAGGATGGTTGTAGATTATCGGGGATTGAATGAAGTAACCATCAAGAATAAGTACCCACTGCCAATGATCAATGATCTGTTTGATCGTTTGCAAGGAGCTAAAGTGTTTTCCAAGATCGATTTGCGATCAGGGTACCATCAGTTGAAGATTCGAGAGCAGGACATACCTAAGACAGCATTCACCACGAGATATGGACTGTATGAGTATACCATTATGTCATTTGGATTGACTAATGCACCTGCCTATTTTATGAACCTGATGAACAAAGTGTTTATGGAGTTTTTGGATAAGTTCATCGTAGTGTTCATTGATGACATTCTGGTTTATTCAAAGAATGAAGAGGAGCATAAGGAACATTTGCGTTTGGTTTTGGAGAAACTAAGGGAACATCAGTTATATGCCAAATTCAGCAAATGTGAGTTTTGGTTGAAGGAAGTCGGATTCCTCGGACACGTTATATCCGGAGAAGGTATAGCAGTTGACCCCACTAAGGTTGATACCGTAACCGAATGGGAATCACCAACAACAGTTGGAGAGATCCGGAGTTTTCTTGGACTCGCAGGATACTACCGGAGATTCATTGAGAATTTCTCAAAGTTTGCAAAGCCTATGACGGAGTTGTTGAAGAAGGATACTAAGTTCAAATGGACTGAGGAGTGTGAGGCTAGTTTCCAGGAGTTGAAGAAACGCTTGGTTACCTCACCAGTATTGATTTTGCCAGATCAGACCAAGGATTATGAGGTGTATTGTGATGCTTCACGTCGAGGACTTGGAGCAGTGCTTATGCAGGAAGGGAGAGTTGTTTCGTATGCTTCACGACAACTGAAGCCTCATGAGTTAAATTATGCCACGCATGATTTGGAATTAGCAGCCGTAGTGCATGCATTGAAGACGTGGAGACATTTCCTCATTGGAAATCATTGTGAGGTGTACACGGATCATAAGAGTTTGAAGTACATTTTCACTCAAAAGGAGTTGAACCTCAGACAGAGGAGATGGTTGGAACTCATCAAGGATTATGACATGAGATTACATTACCATCCCGGAAAAGGCTAATGTGGTAGCTGACGCATTGAGCCGTAAGAGCCATGTCAATACTCTAATGACGGGGAAAATACCCAGGGAGTTAGCAGAAAACCTTCGTGAGCTATGTTTGGAAATAGTTCCGAGAGGTTATGTAACAGCATTGGAGATTCAGTCAACATTGATGGATAAGATCAGAGAAGCTCAGAAATCTGACAAGGAGATTGCTACTATAAAAGAGAAATTGAGCGAAGGAAAAGCAAAGGGATTTCGTGAGGATGAGCACGATACCTTATGGTTTGAGGACCATGTTTATGTGCCAAATGACCCAGAGATCAGGAAGTTGATTTTGCAAGAGGCACATGATTCACCGTATTCGATTCACCCAGGGAATACCAAGATGTATTTGGATTTGAAGGAAACATTCTGGTGGACCGGAATGAAGAAGGATATTGCAGCATATGTAGCAGTTTGTGACGTTTGTCAGAGAGTGAAGGCAGAGCGTCAGAAGGCAGCAGGATTGTTACAACCATTGCCGATACCCGAATGGAAGTGGGAAAAGATAGGCATGGATTTTATCACGGGACTACCCAGGACAAAATCAGGCTATGACTCGATATGGGTAGTAGTTGATCGTTTGACGAAGGTAGCACATTTCATTCCAGTCAAGACCACTTACACCAGTGCTAAGTTGGCAAAGATATACATGACTAGGATCATTTGTTTGCATGGAGTTCCGAGGAGAATCGTATCAGATAGAGGAACCCAATTTACCTCAAAGTTTTGGAATCAGTTGCATGAAACTTTAGGAACCAGACTAGAGTTCAGCACAGCTTTTCATCCGCAGACAGATGGACAGACCGAGAGAGTCAATCAGATTTTGGAAGATATGCTGAGAGCTTGTGCACTAGATTATGGATCTAGTTGGGACGATAATTTGCCATATGCAGAGTTCTCTTACAATAATAGCTACTAAACCAGTTTGAAGATGGCACCTTTCGAAGCTTTATACGGAAGGAGGTGCAGGACACCGTTGTCATGGGATGAAGTTGGAGACCGTCAATTCTTTGGACCAGATTTGATTAAGGAGTCTGAACGGAAAGTTAAGTTGATTCACGATAGGCTCAAGGTAGCCCAGTCCAGGCAGAAGAGCTATGCAGATTCAAAATGCAAGGAGACAGTTTACGAAACCGGAGACAGAGTTTATCTCCGAGTATCCCCACTTCGAGGAATTAAGCGCTTTGGAGTTAAGGGAAAGTTAGCACCGCGTTTCGTTGGGCCGCTTAAGATCTTGAAACGTATGGGAGAAGTCGCTTATAAGTTGGAATTACCAGAGGGACTGTCAGAAGTTCATGATGTATTCCATGTTTCTCAGCTGAAGAAGTGTCATGCCGAGATGGCAGAGATACCGCTAAGAGATACCGTGCCACTCGAAGCGATTCAGTTGAAGGATGACTTAACGTATGAGGAGAAGCCAGTCAAGATTCTCGATTATGCCAGTAGAGTTACTCGCAGCAAGGTTACCAAGTTTTGCAAAGTTCAGTGGAACCACCACTCAGAGGATGAAGCCACCTGGGAGAGAGAAGAAGATTTGCTCAAGGACCACCCTCACCTATTTTCTAGCCAACCCGAATCTCGAGGGCGAGATTCATCTTAAGGGGGGTAGGTTCGTAACATCCCAAATTTTCAATTTGGAATGTTATACACTAGATCATCATGCATATCATATTTTCTTGCATTTTTGGTTGATCCTAGAAATTTCACGCAACTCAAGGACCCACGGAGAGAGTTGGAGATTTCGTTATTTTCATATTTGAGAGTTTTCTCAAATTTGAAAAGAGGATCATTTCATTTATTTATTTTATCTTCAATTATTTTTCCGGTGTCAAAATGTATGAGAGAGGGAATAATATGACTTTCCCAAATTTAGGAAAAATGAAGATTTAATAAATAGACCAAGTTTTGGTTTTGCCGGAGTTTTATTTGCATTTTATTTGGATAGGGAAAAATGCGCGTTTTCGAAAATTGCATTTTAGGCCCGGAGAAAAGTTCATTTTGTTCGGCTCATTTTTAGGAGTCGGGGAAAATTTACTTTAAAATTTTTGGAGCGCGTTTAGATTTTCTTTTCTTTGTTTTTCTGCGCGCGTAACCGTTTTAGAAAAAAAGCCAGGCCAGCCGGGCCAAAGGCCCAGCCAGCCGGCCGGCGCCCCAGCCCCCAGCCGCGCGCAGCGCCAGGCAAGGCAGGAGGCCGCCGCCTCACCTCTTGCTTTTAGCCGGATCCTTTTAGGATTCTAGGCTAGCTCTTTCCCTTGTTTCGTTTTTCTTCTAGGACTCTTTTTCCTATTCCTAGTCTAATTCCTTGTCCCCTACCCCAAGTCTCCTCACCCCTCCCCAATATAAATACCCCAACACCCCCCCCTCTAAATCATCAAACCAAAACCCAAGCCCTCCACCGCAGCCCCACCCCGCGCCCCTCACCCACGCCGCCGCCTCACCCGCGCCGCACCTTGCCCACGCCGCTGCCGCCCTACGCCGCCGCCGGAGCCCCGTTCGCCGAGACCTCGCCGAGGTTGCCCCGCGTCTCTTTTCCTCGGATCGTTTTCTTCTAATCATTCCGATTCTTTTCTTCTCTTCCGATTCGTTTTCTTTCCGGTTCTTCTCTAAACCGTTCCGGTTTTCTAGATCGGTTTTTTGTTCGGTTTTCTTTTCCGAAACCCTAGATCGGATTCGTTTTCTTTTCTGATTTAGTTGCCTTGGATCGTTCGCCGGATCGTTCGTCCTAACGAACGTGATCACCGGATTCTTCTAGGTTAACGAACGTCCGTTTGTTCAACCGTTCTTCTTTTCTTTTTGTCGGATTTATTCCGCGATCGCGATCTCAGATCCGATCTTCTTTCTAGTCTTTCTTCTCGCTTCTAGTCTTTCTTTTCGCTCGTTTATCGGAATTCGGTGATTCAAGCGCCTGGAGTTTCGTCTCGAAACTGCCGTTCCGTCTAATCAACTTAAACAAAAGCTTTTGCTATCGGTAAAAATTTGACTTAGTCAACTTGCTTAGAACCGAGTTGTTTCTCCGCCGTTCTCGTTTTCCGCGTTTTGTTCGGTTCGTTCTTTCTCCAACCGGAGTTCTTAAGTTGAACACTCTGGTGCGTTCTCTTGTTCGAGTTTTTACCTGTGGCATTAGATGAGTACTTATTGTATGCTTGTTGTTTGTCTGCCGATAGATCACCCGGATTGCGCCGCCTGTTACTTAAAATCCTAGGTCTCACGGATCATCCAGCAAGGCAAGTAACACTTTGATCATACCTTTTCTCAACCCATGTTTTATTGCATTAGATCAATCCTCTCACATTGCATGATTAGGATCTAATTAAACTGTGGGATGGGAAGTAGATGAGGTAGTACCTATCACCTGTATTATTATGAAACCTTTGGGAGTTACTTCTACGTTTGCTTATTATTATGGCATGCGATGCTAGTAGACGTGGATTGGGTGAGTGATATCCATGATAGATGTGAGTTTATAATTTTAATGGTTTATCTAAGGTGGCAACCTAACACACATCTGGGTGGATTGAGGCACCTGATGTCTATCAGGACTTGCCTGTTTTTTTTGGACCACCACCCAGGCTCAAAGGGATCATAAGATCTTTCATGCTAGAAACTTACGTGTGCAGCCACAAGCCATTATGGGCTCTGGCATAGTTGACTAAGTCGTGCGAACTCTTATAGGGGTAGACTGGCAGATGTAGGGGTTATAGGTGGTACTGTCTACTCCATCGTAAGGTGCTAGCGCCTTCTGAAAGACTATGTCTCGGTCATCCGTCTTCTCAAACACCATGTAGTGCGAGAAAACAAACGGAGGCGATCGAGTCTTGTGGGGAAAAGTGCGCAAACCTCTGCAGAGTGTACAAACTAATCATGATTAGCCGTGTCCCCGGTTATGGACAATTTGAGTATCTAGTACTTGAATATCTTTATGAATCTCAACATGTTACTTCTAATTAATGTTGTTGGGTTTTAATTACTTTTAATTGGGATTGAGAATGCTGTCAACCATTCTCAATGTTTCACAACCACCTTGATAGTTAAATAAATTTATTCCTTTTCAGTAGGGAAAAACTGGCTTTACGCAAAACTGTAACCATAGAGCTTTCCACCAGCCATATATGCATATAGTATAGCTGTTTCATTCCATTACTCTCTATGTGTTACATTGCCAGCATATTCCATGTGCTGACCCGTTTTGCAGATTTTTCAGACGACGATTGAGGTGTTTTAGGTCGTGGTTCTATACTCAGTGATGCCGCTGGAGTTGATGGACCCATTTATCTTCCAACTCTTCCGCTGTTATCGACCCTAGATGGCCTTAAGCCATTTTTATTGTAATAAGTTCTCTTTGAGACAACGATGTAATAAGTGTGTGATTGCCACTCTGCTATAAATCCTTCGATGTACTGTGTGGTGTCAGCATTACTGATCCAGGGATGACACCTGAGCACAGAGCGCTTGATCCATTCGGGTCGGGTCGCGACAAGAAAGCATTAGTCTCTGCACATGTTGTTCAGCCACCTGATTGGAACTTACCCTTTGAAATTATGTGTGATGCTAGTGATTATGCTGTAGGTGCTGTTCTAGGGCAAAGAGTTGATAAGAAATTAAATGTTATTCATTATGCTAGTAAGACTCTAGAAAATGCTCAAAGAAATTATGCTACTACCGAAAAAGAGCTTTTAGCAGTTGTATTTGCTTGTGATAAGTTCACACCTTATATTGTTGATTCTAAAGTAACTATTCACACTGATCATGCTGCTATTAAATATGTTATGGAAAAGAAAGATGCTAAACCTAGACCTATTAGATGGGTTCTCTTGCTACAAGAATTTGATTTGCATATTGTTGATAGGAAAGGAGCTGAGAACCCCGTTGCAGACAACTTGTCTAGGTTAGAAAATATTCTTGATGACCCACTACCTATTAATGATAGCTTTCCTAATGAACAATTAAATGTTATAAGTACTTCTCGTAGTACTCCATGGTATGCTGATTATGCTAATTATATTGTTGCGAAGTTTATACCACCTAGCTTCACATACCAGCAAAAGAAAACGTTTTTCTATGACTTGAGACATTACTTTTGGGATGACCCACATCTTTATAAAGAAGGAGTAGATGGTGTTATTAGACGCTGTGTACCTGAGCATGAACATGAACAGATCGTACGCAAGTGTCACTCCGAGTCTTATGGAGGACACCACGCTGGAGATAGAACTGCACATAAGGTATTGCAATCTGGTTTTTATTGGCCTACTCTCTTCAAGGATGCCCGTAAGTTTGTCTTATCTTGTGATGAATGTCAAAGAATTGGTAATATTAGTAGATGCCAAGAAATGCCTTTGAATTATTCACTCGTTATTGAACCATTTGATGTTTGGGGCTTTGATTATACGAGACCTTTTCCTGCCTCTAATGGATATACACATATTTTAGTTGCTGTTGATTACGTTACTAAGTGGGTAGAAGCTATTCCAACTAGTAGTGCTGATCATAACACTTCTATTAAAATGCTTAAAGAAGTTATTTTTTCGAGGTTCGGAGTCCCTAGATATTTAATGACTAATGGTGGTTCACACTTTATTCATGGTGCTTTCCGTAAAATGCTTGCTAAATATGATGTTAATCATAGAATTGCATCTCCTTATCACCCTCAGTCTAGTGGTCAAGTAGAGTTGAGCAATAGAGAGCTCAAATTAATTTTGCAAAAGACTGTTAATAGGTCTAGATAGAATTGGTCCAAGAAACTTGATGATGCATTATGGGCTTATAGAACTGCATACAAAAATCCTATGGGTATGTCTCCGTATAAAATGGTTTATGGAAAAGCGTGTCACTTACCTCTCGAACTAGAACATAAGGCGTATTGGGCTATTAAAGAGCTCAACTATGATTTTAAACTTGCCGGTGAGAAGAGGTTATTTGATATTAGCTCACTTGATGAATGGAGAACCCAAGCTTATGAAAATGCCAAGTTCTTTAAAGAAAAAGTTAAAAGATGGCATGACAAAAGGATACAAAAGCGTGAGTTTAATGTAGGTGATTATGTATTAATATACAACTCTCGTTTAAGATTTTTTGCAGGCAAACTTCTCTCTAAATGGGAAGGCCCCTATGTTATCGAAGAGGTCTATCGTTTCGGCGCCATAAAGATCAACAACTTTGAAGGCACAAATCCGAAGGTGGTAAACGGTCAAAGAATTAAACATTATATCTCAGGTAATCCCATAAATGTTGGAACCAATATTATTGAAACCGTAACCCCGGGTATCAGACTCCGAAAAGGAATAGGTATGTGGTACGGTAAGTAAACCGACTCCGAAACAATTTTTAAGGCAATATTTCTCCATTTTCGAATATTTATAAAAATAGAAAAATAAGTAGCAGTCCAGGAAGGACACGAGGGCCCCACGAGGGTGGTGGGCGCGCCCTACCCCTCTGGGTGCGCCCCCTACCGCGTGAGCACCTCGTGTGCCTTCCGGACTCCGTTTTCTTGCACGTTACGTATTTTGGTCGGTAAAAATTCATTATATAACCTCCCGAAGGTTTTGACTCCCGTATCACGCAAACCTCCTCTGTTCTTGTTTCGAGTTGTTTTCTGTCAGGGTTTTCCAGGCTAGGCATCATATCTTCTCCCTCCTCCAACAATGGTGACAGCGATGCTTGGGTAATGATGATAGATCTAAAGAGGGAAGAACCCACGAGGGTCAACAAGGATGAAAGGATCAAGAAGGCCATGGAGGATCAAGCTCCAGAAGCAAAAGACATCCTTCGAATTGATCATAACCTTCTTACCCCAACTGAGATCGAAGCTTTCAAGATGATTGATTTAGCTCGTATACAAAACAAGTATCTCACACAAGAAAATATTTTGTTGAAGGATCATATTGTCGCACTCAAGGGCATTATTCGCAAGCTGGAGGACCTCTTATGCTCGATGTGCGATTACCCGTTACCTCCACCTTCATCACCGACAAAGGAGATATAATCACATGGGTATGGGCACTCCCCTTGGCAACTGCCAAGCTTGGGGGAGGTGCCCCGGTATCGTATCACCATCACAACTCCTATCTTTACCGTTTTTCTTAGTTCGATCCTATTTTTAGTATCTTGATCTAGTAGAATAAAGTTTATGGCATGATCTAGTTTTGAGTTTTGCTTTATGATCTCTCCTTGTAGTCGAGTCCGTGAGCTATATATAATAAAGATTGGCGTTGAGTCAAGGGCTTGATTATTTTGCCATGATCTTAGGTGAATAAAAGAAAGAGAAAAAAGAATAAAAAGAAACAAAAAGTTCATATTGATCTTATTGAGAGTAATGACTTCACATAGAAAGAGTATGATGATTAAAAGTTGTTGGGAGTTGGCAGACATAGCTTTGGTCATCGTTGCAATTAATAGGAAGTAATAAGGAAAGAGAGGTTTCACACATAGATATATTATCATTGACATCTTTTATGATTGGGAGCACTCATTAAAATATGACATGCTAAAGAGTTGATGTTGGACAAGGAAGACAACATATTGAGTTATGTCTTTCTTATATCTGAGATAAAGTATGTTGTCATGGATCCTCTAACTTGTTGAGCTTGCCTTTCCCCCTCATGCTAGCCAAATTCTCAGCACCAAGTAGAAATACTGCTTGTGCTTCCAAATACCCTTAAACCAGTTTTGCCATGAGAGTCCACCATATCTAGCTATGGATTGAGTAAGATCCTTCAAGTAAGTTTTCATTGGTGCAAAGCAGTAAAAATTGCTCTAAATATGTATGATTGATTGGTGTGGGAGAAATATGCTTTATACGATCTTGTGATGTGGAAGTAATTAAAGCGACGGACTGCATAATAAAGGTTTATATCACAAGGGGCAATATAAAGTGACGTTCTTTCGCATTGAGATTTTGTGCATCCAACCATAAAAGCGCATGGCAACCTCTGCTTCCCTCTGCGAAGTGCCTATCCTTTATTATTATCTTCTACCTTATGCAAGAGTCATGGTGATCTTCACCTTTCCTTTTTCATTTTATCCTTCGGCAAGCTCAGCATGTTGGGAAGAACATGATATATATATATATATAATTGGATGTAGGGGAGCATGAACCATTATTGTTGACATTACCCTTGAGGTAAAAGGTTGTGGGGCAAAACTATAAGCCCCTATCTTTCTCTGTGTCCGATTAAAACTCCGTAACCACAAGTATTGCATGAGTGTTAGCAATTATGGAGGACTAAATGATAGTTGAGTATGTGGACTTGCTTTTTAGCTCTGACGTAGACTCTTTCCGATGTTATGATAAATTGCAATTGCTTCAATGACTGAGATTATAGTTTATCAGAGCCCAATAAGGTTTATGATTTATACTTTTGCATTGTGAATAGATCATCACTTGAACATAAGTAATCATATGACAAAATCTATATATGTTGCTGTTATGAGAATAATCATGATGCCTTCATGTCGTTATTTTATTTTTATCAACGCCTCTACCTCTAAACATGAGGACATATTTATTGTTATCGGCTTTTCTCTTGAGGACAAGCGAGGTCTAAGCTTGGGGGAGTTGATACGTCCATTTTGCATCATGCTTTGATATCGATATTTATTGCATTATGGACTGTTATTTCACTTTATGTCACAATACTTATGGCTATTCTCTCTTATTTTACAAGGTTTACATAAGGAGGGAGAATGCCGGCAGCTGGAATTCTGGGCTGGAAAAGAAGCAAATATTAGAGACCTATTCTGCACAACTCCAAAAGTCCTGAAACTCCACGGAACATCTTAAAATAAATAAAGAAAAATCCTCGCCAAAGATGAAGGCCAAGGGGCCCACACCCTGCTCACAAGGGTGGGGGGCGCGCCCCCTACATCGTGGGCCCCCTGGTGGCTCTCTGACGTCTATCTTCTCCTATATGAAGTCTTTCGATGAGAAAAAATAAGAAGGAACTTTTCGGGACGAGACTCCGCCTCCACGAGGCGGAACCTTGGCGGAACCAATCTAGAGCTCCGGCGGAGCTGTTCTGCTGGGGATACTTCCCTTCGGGAGGGGGAAATCATCACCAACGCTCCTCTCATCAGGAGAGGGCAATTTCCATCAACATCTTCACCAGCACCATCTCATCTCCAAACCCTAGTTCATCTCTTGTATCCAATTCTTGTCCCAAGGTCTGGGATTGGTGCTAGTAGTGTTGATTACTCCTTGTAGTTGATGCTAGTTGGTTTATTTCGTGGAAGATCATATGTTCAGATCCTATATGCATATTATTACCCCTCTGATTATGAACATGAATATGCTTTGTGAGTAATTACGTTTGTTCCTGAGGACAAGGGAGAAGTCTTGCTATTAGTAGTCATGTGAATTTGGTATTCGTTTGATATAAGATGTATGTTGTCTAGCCTCTAGTGGTGTTATGTGAACGTCGACTACATAACACTTCACCATTATTTTGGGCCTAGAGGAAGGCATTGGGAAGTAATAAGTAGATGATGGGTTGCTAGAGTGACAAAAGCTTAAACCCTAGTTTATGCGTTGCTTCGTAAGGGGCTGATTTGGATCCACATGTTTCATGCTATGGTTAGGTTTACCTTAATACTTTTGTTGTAGTTGCGGATGCTTGCAATAGAGGTTAATCATAAGTGGGATGCTTGTTCAAGTAAGAACAGCACCCAAGCACCGGTCCACCCACATGTCAAATTCTCAAAGTATCGAACGCGAATCATATGAACGTGATGAAAACTAGCTTGACGATATTCCCATGTGTCCTCGGGAGCGCTTTTCCTATTATAAGAGTTTGTTCCGGCTTGTCCTTTGCTACAAAAAGTATTGGGCCACCTTGCTGCACTTTATTTACTTTTGTTACTTCTTGCTCGTTACAATTTATCTTGTCAAAAAACTATCTGTTACCACTTATTTCAGTACTTGCAGAGAATACCTTGCTGAAAACCGCTTATCATTTCCTTCTGCTCCTCATTGGGTTCGACACTCTTACTTATCGAATGGACTACGATAGATCCCCTATACGTGTGGGTCATCAAGACTCTTTTCTGGCACCGTTGCCGGGGAGTGTAGCGCCTTTGGTAGGTGGAATTTGGTTAGAAAAAATTTATATAGTGTGCTGAAATTTACTGTCACTTGTTACTATGGAAAGTAATTCTCTGAGGGGCTTGATCGGGGTATCTTCACCCCGTCCAGTAGAGCAAAGAGTTTCTCCTCAACCTACTGAACCTATTGAAAATGAAACTCCTTTTGAATTTCCTTCGGGTATGATGGAAAAACTGCTAGCTAACCCTTTTTACAAGAGATGGAACAAAGCATCCTGATGAGCACTTAATATATATGGATGAAGTTTGTGGATTATTTAAGCTTGCAGGTATACCCGATGATGTTGCTAAGAAGAAGGTCTTCCCTTTATCTTTGAAGGGAGACGCATTGATATGGTATATGCTATGTGCTGATATGAGATCATGGAACTATAAAAGATTGAAGTTGGAATTTCATCAAAAGTATTACCCTATGCATCTTGTTCATCGTGATCGCAATTATATATATAATTTCTGGCCCCGCGAAGCAGAAAGCATCTCTCAAGCTTTGGGGAGGCTTAAATCAATGTTATATTCATGCCCCAATCATGAGCTCTCAAGAGAAATGATTATTCAAAATTTTTATGCTCGGCTTTCTGAAAACAATCGCACCATGCTCGATACTTCTTGTGCTGGCTCTTTTATGATGAAGACTATTGAATTTAAATGGAATTTATTGGATATAATTAAACGCAACTCTGAAGATTGGGACCTCGACGAAGGTAAGGAGTCAGGTATGACACCTAAGTTTGATTGTGTTAAATCTTTTATGGACACCGATATTTTCCGTAAGTTTAGCACTAAATATGGACTTGACTCTGAGATAGTAGCTTCTTTCTGTGAATCTTTTGCTACTTATGTTGATCTCCCTAAGGAGAAGTGGTTTAAATATCATCCTGCCATAGAAGTAAAAGTAGCTGCACCTATTAAAGTTGAAGAAAAGACTGTCACTTATAATGATCCTATTGTTCCTACTTCTTATGTTGAGAAACCACCTTTCCCTATTAGGGTAAAGGATAATGCTAAAGCTTCAACTATTATTCGTAAAAGCAATATTAGAACTTATACACCTCCTGAGCAAGTTAAAGTAGAACCTAATATTGCTATTGTTAAAGATCTCTTGTCTGATAGTATTGACGGGCACGTTATTCAGTTTGATGGTGAAACTTCTAGAATTGCTAAGCCTTGTGATAAAGATAAACATAGACCTGTGGTAGGCGTGCATGTCATTTCTGTTAAAATAGGTTATCATTGTTATCATGGCTTATGTGATATGGGTGCAAGTGCTAGTGTTATACCACATACTTTATACGAAGAAATTAAGAATGAAATTTCACCTGCTGAGTAAGATGGTATTGATGTCACAATTAAACTTGCCAATAGAGATACTATTTCACCAATTGGAATTGTTAGAGATGTTGAAGTCTTGTGTGGGAAAACTAAATATCATGCTGATTTTCTTATTCTTACTTCTCCGCAAGATAGCTTTTGTCCCATTATATTTGGTAGACCCTTCTTGAACACTGTTAATGCTAGGATAGATTGCGAAAAGAATGTTGTTACTATTGGCTTGGATGATATGGTTCATGAGTTTAATTTCTCTAAATTTAGTAAACAACATCGTGAGGAAGAATTACCTAGTAAGGATGAAATTATTGGTCTTGCTTCTATTGCCGTACCTCCTAGTGATCCTTTAGAACACTATTTGCTAGACCATGAAAATGATATGTTCATGAATGAAAGAAGGGAAATAGATGAAGTATTCTTTAAACAGGAACCTATTCTGCAACACAATTTGCCTGTTGAAATTTTAGGGGATCCTCCTCCACCCAAGGGTGATCCTGTGTTTGAGCTTAAACCTTTGCCTACTAATCTTAAGTATGCTTATCTTGATGAAAAGAAGATATATCATGTTATTATTAGTGCTAACCTTTCAGAGCATGAAGAAGAAAGATTATTGAAAACTCTGAAGAAGCATCGTGCTGCTATTGGATATACTCTTGATGATCTTAAGGGCATTAGTCCCACTCTATGTCAACATAAAATAAATTTGGAAGCAGATGCCAAACCAGTTCATGATCCTCAACAACGTTTGAATCCTAAAATGAAAGAAGTGGTAACAAAAGAAATACTCAAGCTTCTGGAGGCAGGTATAATTTATCCCGTTGCTGATAGTCAGTGGGTAAATCCTGTCCATTGTGTCCCTAAGAAGGGAGGTATTACTGTTGTTCCTAATGATAAAGATGAATTGATTCCACAAAGAATTATCACATGTTATAGGATGGTAATTGATTTCCGCAAATTAAATAAAGCTACTAAGAAAGATCATTACCCCTTACCTTTTATTGATCAAATGCTAGAAAGATTATGCAAACATACACACTATTGCTTTCTAGATGGTTATTCCGGTTTCTCTCAAATACATGTGTCGGCTAGAGATCAATCAAAGACTACTTTTACATGCCCTTTTGGTACTTTTTCTTATAGACGTATGCCTTTTGGTTTATGTAATGCACCTGCTACCTTTCAAAGATGCATGATGGCTTTATTCTCTGACTTTTGTGAAAACATTTGTGAGGTTTTCATGGATGATTTTTCCGTCTATGGTTCCTCTTTTGATGATTGCTTGAGCAATCTTGATCGAGTTTTGCAGAGATGTGAAGAAACTAATCTTGTCTTGAATTGGGAAAAGTGCCACTTTATGGTTAATGAAGGTATTGTCTTGGGGCACAAAGTTTCTGAAAGAGGTATTGAAGTTGATAAAGCCAAGGTTGATGCTATTGAAAAGATGCATGTCCCAAGGACATCAAAGGTATAAGAAGTTCCCTTGGTCATGCCGGATTTTACAGGAGGTTCATTAAGGACTTCTCAAAAATTTCTCGGCCTCTGACTAATTTATTGCAAAAAGATATACCATTTGTCTTTGATGATGATTGTGTGGAAGCATTTGAAACACTTAAAAAAGCATTAGTCTCTGCACCTGTTGTTCAGCCACATGATTGGAACTTACCCTTTGAAATTATGTGTGATGCTAGTGATTATGCTGTAGGTGATGTTCTAGGGCAAAGAGTTCATAAGAAATTAAATGTTATTCATTATGCTAGTAAGACTCTAGACAATGCTCAAAGAAATTATGCTACTACCGAAAAAGAGCTTTTAGCAGTTGTATTTGCTTGTGATAAGTTCACACCTTATATTGTTGATTCTAAAGTAACTATTCACACTGATCATGCTGCTATTAAATACGTTATGGAAAAGAAAGATGCTAATCCTAGACTTATTAGATGGGTTCTCTTGCTACAAGAATTTGATTTGCATATTGTTGATAGGAAAGGTGCTGAGAACCCCGTTGCAGACAACTTGTCTAGGTTGAAAATATTCTTGATGACCCACTACCTATTAATGATAGCTTTCCTGATGAACAATTAAATGTTATAAGTACTTCTCGTAGTACTCCATGGTATGCTGATTATGCTAATTATATTGTTGCTAAGTTTATACCACCTAGCTTCACATACCAGCAAAAGAAAAAGTTTTTCTATGACTTGAGACATTACTTTTGGGATG
This sequence comes from Triticum urartu, assembly GCF_003073215.2. NCBI lineage: Eukaryota > Viridiplantae > Streptophyta > Magnoliopsida > Poales > Poaceae > Triticum > Triticum urartu. The sequence continues at coordinate 262,436,546 of NC_053028.1, read as the reverse complement.
ACCCACATCTTTATAAAGAAGGAGTAGATAGTGTTATTAGACGTTGTGTACCTGAGCATGAACATGAACAGATCGTACGCAAGTGTCACTCCGAGTCTTATGGAGGACACCACGCTGGAGATAGAACTGCACATAAGGTATTGCAATCTGGTTTTTATTGGCCTACTCTCTTCAAGGATGCCCGTAAGTTTGTCTTATCTTGTGATGAATCTCTAATAATTGGTAATAGTAGTCGACGTCAAGAAATGCCTTTGAATTATTCACTCGTTATTGAACCATTTGATGTTTGGGGCTTTGATTATACGAGACCTTTTCCTGCCTCTAATGGATATACACATATTTTAGTTACTGTTGATTACGTTACTAAGTGGGTAGAAGCTATTCCAACTAGTAGTGCTGATCATAACACTTCTATTAAAATTCTTAAAGAAGTTATTTTTCCGAGGTTCAGAGTCCCTAGATATTTAATGACTAATGGTGGTTCACACTTTATTCATGGTGCTTTCCGTAAAATGCTTGCTAAATATGATGTTAATCATAGAATTGCATCTCCTTATCACCCTCAGTCTAGTGGTCAAGTAGAGTTGAGCAATAGAGAGCTCAAATTAATTTTGCAAAAGACTGTTAATAGGTCTAGATAGAATTGGTCCAAGAAACTTGATGATGCATTATGGGCTTATAGAACTGCATACAAAAATCCTATGGGTATGTCTCCATATAAAATGGTTTATGTAAAAGCGTGTCACTTACCTCTCGAACTAGAACATAAGGCGCATTGGGCTATTAAAGAGCTCAACTATGATTTTAAACTTGCCTGTGAGAAGAGGTTATTTGATATTAGCTCACTTGATGAATGGAGAACCCAAGCTTATGAAAATGCCAAGTTGTTTAAAGAAAAAGTTAAAAGATGGCATGACAAAAGGATACAAAAGCGTGAGTTTAATGTAGGTGATTATGTATTGCTATACAACTCTCGTTTAAGATTTTTTGCAGGCAAACTTCTCTCTAAATGGGAAGGCCCCTATGTTATCGAAGACGTCTATCGTTTCGGCGCCATAAAGATCAACAACTTTGAAGGCACAAATCCGAAGGTGGTAAACGGTCAAAGAATTAAACATTATATCTCAGGTAATCCCATAAATGTTGGAACCAATATTATTGAAACCGTAACCACGGCAAGGGACACTTCCGAAGCATCAGACTCCGAAAAGGAATAGGTATGTGGTACGGTAAGTAAACCGACTCCGAAACAATTTTGAAGGCAATATTTCTCTATTTTGGAATATTTAGAAAAATAGAAAAATAAGTAGCAGTCCGGAGAAGGACACGAGGGCCCCACGAGGGTGGTGGGCGCGCCCCCTACCTCGTGAGCACCTCGTGTGCCTTCCGGACTCCATTTCTTGCACGTTACGTATTTAGGTCGGCAAAAAAATTCATTATATAACCTCCCGAAGGTTTTGACTCCCGTATCACGCAAACCTCCTCTGCCGTTCTTGTTTCGAGCTGTTTTCTGTCAGGGTTTTCCAGGCTAGGCATCCATCATCTTCTCCCTCCTCCAACAATGGTGACAACGATGCTTGGATAATGAAATAGATCTGAAGAGGGAAGAACCCACGAGGGTCAACAAGGATGAAAGGATCAAGAAGGCCACGGAGGATCAAGCTCCAGCAGCAAAAGAACTCTCTTCGAATTGATCATAACCTTCTTACCCCAACTGAGATCGAAGCTTTCAAGATGATTGATTTAGCTCGTATACAAAACAAGTATCTCACACAAGAAAATATTTTGTTGAAGGATCATATTGTTGCACTCAAGGGCATTATTCGCAAGATGGAGGACCTCTTATGCTCGATGTGCGATTACCCGTTACCTCCACCTTCATCACCGACAAAGGAGATATAATCACATGGGTATGGGCACTCCCCTTGGCAACTGCCAAGCTTGGGGGAGGTGCCCCGGTATCGTATCACCATCACAACTCCTATCTTTACCGTTTTTCTTAGTTCGATCCTATTAGTAGTATCTAGATCTAGTAGAATAAAGTTTATGGCATGATCTAGTTTTGAGTTATGCTTTATGATCATTCTTTGTAATCGAGTCCGTGAGCTATATATAATATAGATTGGCGTTGAGTCAAGGGCTTGATTATTTTTCCATGATCTTGGGTGAATAAAAGAAAGAGAAAAAAGAATAAAAATAAACAAAAAGTTCATATTGATCTTATTGAGAGTAATGACTTCACATAGAAAGAGTATGATGACTAAAAGTTGTTGGGAGTTGGCAGACATAGATTTGGTCATCGTTACAATTAATAGGAACTAATAAGGACAGAGAGGTTTCACATATAGATATATTATCATTGACATCTTTTATGATTGGGAGCAATCATTAAAATATGACATGCTAAAGAGTTGATGTTGGACAAGGAAGACAACGTAATGAGTTTTGTCTTTCTTATATCTGAGATAAAGTATGTTGTCATGGATCCTCTAACTTGTTGAGCTTGCCTTTCCCCCTCATGCTAGCCAAATTCTCGGCACCAAGTAGAAATACTACTTGTGCTTCCAAATACCCTTAAACCAGTTTTGCCATGAGAGTCCACCATATCTAGCTATGGATTGAGTAAGATCCTTCAAGTAAGTTTTCATTGGTGCAAAGCAATAAAAATTGCTCTAAATACGTATTATTGATTGGTGTGGGAGAAATAAGCTTTATACGATCTTGTGATGTGGAAGTAATAAAAGCGACGGATTGCATAATAAAGGTTTATATCACAAGGGGCAATATAAAGTGACGTTCTTTCGCATTGAGATTTTGTGCATCCAACCATAAAAGCGCATGGCAACCTCTGCTTCCCTCTGCGAAGTGCCTATCCTTTATTATTATCTTCTACCTTATGCAAGAGTCATGGTGATCTTCACCTTTCCTTTTTCATTTTATCCTTCGGCAAGCTCAACATGTTGGAAAGAACATGATATATATATATGTCTAATTGGATGTAGGGGAGCATGAACCATTATTGTTGACATTACCCTTGAGGTAAAAGGTTGTGGGGCAAAACTATAAGCCCCTATCTTTCTCTGTGTCCGATTAAAACTCCGTAACCACAAGTATTGCGTGAGTGTTAGCAATTATGGAGGACTAAATGATAGTTGAGTATGTGGACTTGCTTTTTAGCTCTGACATAGACTCTTTCCGATGTTATGATAAATTGCAATTGCTTCAATGACTGAGATTATAGTTTGTCGGAGCCCAATAAGGTTTATGATTTATACTTTTGCATTGTGAATAGATCATCACTTGAACATAAGTAATCATATGACAAAATCTATATATGTTGCTGTTATGAGAATAATCATGATGCCTTCATGTCCGTATTTTATTTTTATCGACGCCTCTACCTCTAAACATGAGGACATATTTATTGTTATCGGCTTTTCGCTTGAGGACAAGCGAGGTCTAAGCTTGGGGGAGTTGATACGTCCATTTTGCATCATGCTTTTATATCGATATTTATTGCATTATGGACTGTTATTTCACTTTAGTCACAATACTTATGGCTATTCTCTCTTATTTTACAAGGTTTACATAAGGAGGGAGAATGCCGGCAGCTGGAATTCTGGGCTGGAAAAGGAGCAAATATTAGAGACCTATTCTGCGCAACTCCAAAAGTCCTGAAACTCCACGGAACATCTTAAAATAAATAAAGAAAAATCCTCGCCAAAGATGAAGGCCAGGGGGCCCACACCCTGCTCACGAGGGTGGGGGCGCCCCCCCTAGGGCGGCGCCCCCTACCTCGTGGGCCCCCTGGGCTCTCCGACGTCCATCTTCATCCTATATGAAGTCCTTTCGATGAAAAAAATAAAAAGGAACTTTTCGGGACGAGACTCCGCCGCCCACGAGGCGGAACCTTGGCGGATCCAATCTAGAGCTCCGGCAGAGCTGTTCTGCCGGGGATACTTCCCTCCGGGAGGGGGAAATCATCACCATCGTCATCACCAACATTCCTCTCATCGGGAGAGGGAAATCTCCATCAACATCTTCACCAGCACCATCTCATCTCCAAACCCTAGTTCATCTCTTGTATCCAATTCTTGTCTCAAAGGTCCGGGATTGGTGCTAGTAGTGTTGATTACTCCTTGTAGTTGATGCTAGTTGGTTTATTTGGTGGAAGATCATATGTTCAGATCCTATATGCATATTATTACCCCTCTGATTATGAACATGAATATGCTTTGTAAGTAATTACGTTTGTTCCTGAGGACAAGGGAGAAGTCTTGCTATTAGTAGTCATGTGTATTTGGTATTCGTTTGATATTTTGATAAGATGTATGTTGTCTAGCCTCTAGTGGTGTTATGTGAACGTCGACTACATAACACTTCACCATTATTTGGGCCTAGAGGAAGGCATTGGGAAGTAATAAGTAGATGATGGGTTGCTAGAGTGACAGAAGCATAAACCCTAGTTTATGCGTTGCTTCGTAAGGGGCTGATTTGGATCCACATGTTTCATGCTATGGTTAGGTTTACCTTAATACTTTTGTTTTAGTTGCGGATGCTTGCAATAGAGGTTAATCATAAGTGGGATGCTTGTTCAAGTAAGAACAACACCCAAGCACCGGTCCACCCATATACCAAATTATCAAAGTATCGAACGCGAATCATATGAATGTGATGAAAACTAGCTTGACGATATTCCCATGTGTCCTCGGGAGCGCTTTTCCTATTATAAGAGTTTGTTCCGGCTTGTCCTTTGCTACAAAAAGGATTGGGCCACCTTGCTGCACTTTATTTACTTTTGTTACTTGTTGCTCCTTACATTTTATCTTGTCACAAAACTATCTGTTACCACTTATTTCAGTACTTGCAGAGAATACCTTGCTGAAAACCGCTTATCATTTCCTTCTTCTCCTCGTTGGGTTCGACACTCTTAGTTATCGAAAGGACTACGATAGATCCCCTATACTTGTGGGTCATTAATCTCTCAATCTCGATGAGCCCTCCCTAGCTACGGTGGTGGCTAGCCCTATTTATAGAGGCTCGAGTCCTCTCCCCAAATATTAGGGAGGAAGGGATCCTACAACGACCAATTCAAAGGGGGACAGCGAGTACAAGTTATCCTAACAAAAGGTGGTCTTCGCCTGCCAAAGGCTCTGGTGGTGATGCCGTCGTGGGATCCATGGTGACCTCCGTCTTGTCGTCCTGCTGGTCTTGGTCTCGTTGCACCGATATGGAAACCTTTGCCTGACGCCTCGAGACTCCTTGCCTACGCCTGCCTCTTTAGCACCAAAGAGGAAACTGGCACTCTGCGCCCGCTGGCGCCCGCCTGGCCTTTGTCGTCATGGCTCACGTCACGGGAACCTCACGAGGTGCCCCTTGCCTTGATCTCTCCGTTCCTCGCGAGCCAGCCTAGTGAGGCTGCCCCTGAGGAGGTCTTGTGTCGTCCGCCTCGCGAGGCTTGCCCCTCGCGAGGGTCTTGAGACTTGGCTGATGAAGATGGGCCATAGCAGGCCGCGGGTGGAGCCACTCCCTGGGACACAAGAAGGCATATCTGGGTACCCCCGTTCCAGGACGCCGATAGTAGCCCCGGTCCCAAGGTGCGCTCGTGCTTGGCTTCGTGGCTGTCGGATCACGGGTTCCGGTAGACCATTGAGGTTTGAACTCTGGCGTGCGCGCGAAGTTCTTTCCCTCCTGCCGATCTACTCCCTAGCTCGCTAAGGTCTCGCGGACGAACTCGATGCACTCGCAACACAAAGAAACAAGGTTTATACTGGTTCGGGCTACCATTGTGGTGTAATACCCTACTCAAGTGTGGTGGTGATGGATTGCCTCTTGGGCTGATGAAGAATAGTACAAGGGGAAGAACAGCGTCCTGAGGTTGAGGTGTTTTTGTGCTTGGTGTGCTAAGGGTCAGGGTGAGATGTCTCTGAATCTTCTGTCCCGCCCTACGGTGGTGGTTAGTTCTACTTATATAGGCCCTGGTCCTCTCCCCAAATAGGGAGCGGGAAGGGAGCCAACAATGGCGGCCAATTTGAAAGGGGGAAAGTAGTACAAGCTATCCTGACAAAAGGTGGTCTTCCCCTGCCAAAGGTTCTGGTGGTGACGCCGTCCTGGGCTCCATGGTGACCTCCGTCCTGCCGTCCTTCTGGTCTTGGTCTTGTTGCACCGATATGGAAACCTTTGCCTGATGCCTCGGTACTCCGCGCCTGCGCTTGCTCCCTTGGCACCAACGAGGAAACAAGGACGCTGCGCGCGCTGGCGCCCGCCTCGTGTCAATCGTCATGGCTCACATCATGTGAGCCTCGCGAGGTTCGCCCCACCTTGATATCTCCGCTCCTCGCGAGGCAGCCTGGTGAGGCCTCTCCTGAGGAGGTCTTGTGTCATCCGCCTCACGAGGCTTGGCCCCTCGCGAGGGTATCGAATGCCTTGTTGATGATGATGGGACGTACAGACCTGCCAGCACAGCCACGCCATGGGCTGTAGGCAAGCAAGTCTGGGGACCCCCGTTCCCAAAATGCCGACAACAGCGAAGCCAAGGGGCAAGTGTGGAGCGTCGCGGGCCCCAATAGCCTGTGACCTTGATTGACGCGTGGCGATTGACAGGTCGTGGGCGTCTCCGCTTCCCCACGCTGCCTTGGCAATTGCCCAACTTGATGAGTCCCTGTTGCATGTAGAAAAAGGTCATTATTAGCTTAGATCATGGAGGCCGGCAGTTGGCCTCCTCCTGGCTATAAATGGGAAGGAGGGCAGAGCCCTCGTCACCCATCTCTTCCTCCACTCGTCCTGCTTCTTCTTCTTCCTTGCTTTGCTGCTGTGCTGCGTTAACCATGCCGCCGATACGGAGGTTCTCCCCTGCCGAGAAGGGGAAAGCCCCCAGCGAAGAGCTTGGGCCTCTCCCGCCGAAGCAGAGGTTGCCTCGCTTGCGTGGTGCCGCTGTAAGGCCGCAGGTGATGAGGCCTTGGTACGAATGGCATCCCCCGGGCTATTCCCTGCCTTTGTATCCCCAGGAAGAGGGCTCCGAAGGAGGTAGCGGGGATCGACAACCCCCGCACCACGGCCGCGGTGGCCGTGTAGTGGCGGCGCGCGCTGCCGCCCCACAAACCCATGCCGAGGGCTCCTCGCGCGAACTCGTGCTGTGGGCGGCGATGCCACCGAGCACATGGATCCGGTTTCTGCTATTCTTCACTGACGTGATGCCGCCGAGGGGGCCGCTGGAGCTGTGGCTGTAGCATGCTGGGTGTGACACCCCGGCGACGGGGGCGGAGGTCGAGGTCGTCTCCCCGGCAAGGTCTTTATGACCCGAGGATGGGGCGATGTCGGTGTCAAAACCGGCGGATCTCGGGTAGGGGGTCCCGAACTGTGCGTCTAGGCCGGATGGTAACAGGAGGCAAGGGACACGAAGTTTTACCCAGGTTCGGGCCCTCTCGATGGAGGTAAAACCCTACGTCCTGCTTGATTAATATTGATGATATGGGTAGTACAAGAGTAGATCTACCATGAGATCGAAGAGGCTAAACCCTAGAAGCTAGCCTATGGTATGATTGTTGTGATGTATGTTGTCCTATGGACTAAAACCCTCCGGTTTATATAGACACCGGAGAGGGTTAGGGTTACACAAAGTCGGTTACAATGGTAGGAGATCTTCATATCCGTATCGCCAAGCTTGCCTTCCATGCCAAGCAAAGTCCCTTCCGGACACGGGACGAAGTCTTTAATCTTGTATCTTCATAGTCCAGGAGTCCGGCTGAAGGTATAGTCCGGCTATCCGAACACCCCCTAATCCAGGACTCCCTCAGTAGCCCCTGAACCAGGCTTCAATGACGACGAGTCCGGCGCACAGATTGTCTTCGGCATTGCAAGGCGGGTTCCTCCTCCAAGTACTTCATAGAAGATTTTGAACACAAAGATAGTGTCCGGCTCTGCAAAATAAGTTTCCACATATTGCCATAGAGAGAATAATATTTACACAAACCTAATCTGCTGACGTATTCCGTAGCATGACACACCATGACCAAGCCTTTATCCGAGTCATTTCATTATCCCACCTCAGCGCGTCATGCGAGGCGGTTTCCTTGGCACGTCTTGTTAAAGAAGAGATCGTGTCCCCTTATTCCGGGATGCTCATCAATACGGGCGTGGGTAACCCAACCACGCCATTGATTACGGTGCTTGGAGATAAGCGAGTTTTACCAGGCTAGTGGGGACATGTAGTTGCGTCCACCCATATAAGGGGATAAGGATCCACCTTTTCACCTATGCCTTCTTCCTCCTTCGCCTATCCATTCTTGCGCACTCGAGCTCCAGCACCCAAGTCCGCACTCCCCACCTCAACCTTCTCCGGCCATGTCCGGAGCGGGAGGCAAGTGGATGGTCTCCTCCGTCACGGAGGGACCCATCAAAAAGCTGAGGAAGGCCGGATACCTGTCTAACGACATCGCGTACCGGCTTCTCGAAAAGGGGCATCTCATCCCCACCCCTAGGCCCCATGAGAGGGTAGTGTTCCTCCCCCATTTCCTCCGCGGACTGGGCTTCCCTCTCCACCCATTTGTCCGGGGGCTCATGTTCTACTACGGCCTGGATTTCCATGATCTGGCCCCGAACTTTGTCCTCAACATCTCGGCGTTTATCGTCGTGTGCGAGGCTTTCCTCCGCATCCACCCCCATTTTGGCCTATGGCTCAAGACTTTCAACGTCAAGCCGAAGGTGGTGTGCGGCAACCAGGCGGAGTGCGGAGGCGCCATGGTGGGCAAGATGGCCAACATCCTATGGCTCGAGGGCTCCTTTGTGGAGAACCTGAAGGGGCGGCAATCGGGGTGGTTTTATATCACCGAGCCGCGCGACGCCGAATGGGTAGCACCCCCCGAGTTTCGATCCGGACCCCCTACGCGGCTCACCTCCTGGAAGGAGACGGGCCTGTCGTGGGGTAAGAAATGAGAGCTGACCGGACTCCAAACATGCATCCAAACCCTTGTGGACAAGAAGCTCAAACTTGTCAACGTAGTCCAGGTTATGCTCATCCGCCTGATCCTCCCGTGTCAACAACGGGCTTTCAACCTATGGGAGTTCGACTTGGCGCGGCACCAAACTCTGAGCAGGCTCTTCGACATGACGTACGAAGATGCCTAGAAGGTGCTTTTCAAGGGCGCCGAGGCTCCCGCATCCGCTACCGAGGATCGCGGATTCAGTGCGCAGCGTCACGCTCTCGCGGTAAGCTATTTTTTCCTTTTACGGGGTATCAGTTTTTCATAGTTTGACTCCATGCGGGATCTAAGCTCCCTTACCTTTGACAGGATTGGCAGGTGACGTCCGGACAGATCAACTGTCCGGCTCCTTTGCCCGAAGGCCCAGCGGGCGCTCGCTTGCGAAGCTGCTGGTTCCGGCACCCTATGTGGTGCCGGAGAAGAAGGCTGCGAAAAAGGCCACGGGGACTTGAAAGAGTGCCCTGCGCCAGGAGGTGTCGGATCCATCATCCGACGGTTCCGAGGCGCATTCCTCCCGTGAAGACGAGGAGGAAGAAGAAGAGACCTCTCCCCCTCCAGCGGGAGGAGAGAAGAAGAGGAAGGCCACCCTCTCCGGGGAGGCCGGAGGGTCCAAGAAGGGGAAAACCCTTCCTCCGGACTACTCCACCGATGCCGACGACGGCGGAGAGGAGTGGCAGCCCAGGGCCAAGCCCCTGGCAAAATCATAAGTATCCGAATACCAGAGTAATTCATAGTATTCGTTTATTGCACAGATTTCCCTTACATCGAATATGTTTATGCAGCCCACCCAAAGACTGGCTCGATGCATCGTTAAGCGGTTCACTGGACTCGTCGGATGTGAACTCGCTTCCGATGGCTTCCTCCCCCTGCCCTACAGACGACACCGAAGTGTTGTCCCAACAGGTTCCAAGATGGGAGGAGGTGGTCCTAGAGGCGTCGCAAGGCGACCTCCCGGACTCCAGGAGTAAAGGGGATGAGACCCCCCAGGGCTCCAAGTCCGGCTCTAGGCCGGACACTGCTCCGGAACCTTCAAAGGTTCCAGAGTCCGGCGAGCGACCTCCTTCCAAGAGGAGCCAGCCCACTGTGCCGGCGACCCAACCGGAGGCGCCGAACAATCTGTTGGAGGCGCTCCAAGGCGCCTCCATCGACGAGGGGCACCGCCCTATTATGAGTGCGGTGATCCAGAAGGTTCAGTCCACCAAGAGCGGGCTGACTGAAGCTTGTACTAGCCTGTTAACATGCTTTGAGGTAAGTAAAGAATGAATAAATAATATTACCGCATAGACAGTAGCCCCTAATGCTCTGTTTGGCATTCGGAAAGAAAAGTCGAATAGAGGATCAAATAAAATTCGCAGGAGTCTAACAAAAATGAGTCAATATGCATATGCAGGCTTCTCTTCTTGCGTCCGCCGCACTGACTGCGGAGGTGGACACGCTAAGGCAGAACCTCGAGCGGTCCAAGCAAGAGCTCGGGCGTGCCAAGAAGCAGCTCGAGGACAATGAAGGTAAGAAATACCCTGTTTAAATATATATAAAAAGGTGCAATTGCAAAAAATGACAGGATTATCATGGCTATTGTAGGGGCCACGTCTGAGGTGGCGACCCTTAAGCAAGCGCTGGTCAAGGCCGAGAAGAGGGCGGCCTCGGAGCGCACCGAGGGGGAGAAGTATGAGGCCGAGGTTGGCAAGGTACGGCAAGAGCTCCAGGCTCTCATGGAAAAACATGAGAGTTTGGAGCTTGACTCAAAGACGCGAGCGTCCAAGCTCGCGGTGCCTATTGAAAATGCCTAGTCTGCCAAGGCCGAATCCCAGAAGACCCTCCCGGAGTTGGATGAGGTGAACAAGATAGCGGCGGGTAAGGCATTCTTTATGCAAAGCAAACACATAAACGTGAGTTACTTGTTACATACCCGAATGCGGAGCTCTCCAGGAGCGTTCACAGATCTTCCCCGGAGTGTGTCCGATGCCGCCGCATTCTATCGAGCCGAGGAGGGCAGCTTGACAGAGAAGGTGTTCTGGTCTCAATATGCTGAGGCCGGACACCCCTTGCCCCTAAGCGACCAGCTGACGCAACTGGTCGAGCTCCACAAGGCGGCCGAACAGGCCATGAAGGGCCTCATTGCTCGGCTGTGGCCTGGAGGGGCTCTGCCTGGGAGCTATTTCGGGCTGGTGCGGCGGCTGGTGGAGGCCTGTCCAAGGCTCGAAGTCATCAAGCACTCCGTCGATGGTGCCCGTAGGGCCCTTGCCCGTGCTAAGGTGCACTGGGGAAAGCTGGATGCTGAGAAGCTTGTGAAGGACGGGCCACCGCCGGGGAAAGAGCATCGCAAGCCCGAGAATTACTATAAGGATGTTCTGAAGGGTGCCTGCCTTGTGGCGGATGAATGTTCTAGGGATGTAATTTTTGAGTGAAACTTGCTCGTTTTGTCCTGTGCGCTAAAAACTTGTTCATATGCGCTAAGCAATGCTGTTGGAATTTAAAATATTACCTTCTGTGCGGCTATTTATCAATTCTGAGAGATGGCGAGTCGTCGGCTTCTGCCCCCGTGCCGCTAGTGCTGGGGTGTTCAGGGATAAACCTGAGCGCTCTTTTTCCCATGTTTGGGTCCTTTGAGGGAGGCTCTTAGCCCAACGAACAAGGCAATCAGACTATAATGCGTGAACACTCTCACTTAGCCATAGAATTCTATAATTTTAAATTTCGGCGAAGCCCCTGGTATTCGGAAGACCGAGTTCGGAGCGCTATCCACGCCTTGGCCGGACAGAGCCGGCTCCTTGCCCTAAGCGGCATAAGTCCTTAGGGACTCGAATAACCTCTCGAACAGCGACCAACTCTCGCCTCATCATGACAGTCAGTTTTAGCTTTCTCCACTGAGGTGCTCGACCCAGCTCAACTGGGGCACAATCGCAGTGGTTCTCCTAGTGCTACCTTAGCCGATATAGCGGAACGTAAGGCACCAAAACATAGGAGCCGGGCAAACCCAAGTATTGACCCAAGACATGATTCGGAGCCGATGCATATAATGCTATAAGTTCGGGTGCCGCACTTGTTAAAGTGTTCGGACTTCTCACACCATATTGAGGGGTACTAAAGCCCCTGGCGTATTTTGGCCGTACCAACGTGTACGGGTGCAACATGTGATTAAGGAACATATATAAAGAAAAAAGGTAATGCAAAAATAGACGAAAGCTATGCATTGTTTATTAAAAAGGGCTGTGATCAAAACAAAACGATACAGATAATGCGATAAGTGAAAGGTTGGACTAGTTAACATGTTCGTTCCAGGGGCAAGCTGTGGAATAGTATGCGGAACAGGTATACTGCTCGTGATAGAGACCACCTGGGAGTTCCGTAATGCAGCGTGGCTTGTCTGCTTCCCTGGTTCTTGCTTTGTTTGTGCGACAATTGAACTGCCGAACAGGCCTTCCGAAGGATGGAGTCCTGAAAGTAAGAGAAAATTAAAAAATCGGCAGCCACTGTTATGGTTGAAGCCGAGTTTCGGGCATGCCGTGATGGTGCCCCTCCCCCTGTACCCATGCTATCTCTAGAGCGTAGTTATGTACACGAAGTACTGGCGTCGCCTTTTTATGAGGGTTGGGGTTGGGGCCGCATTGCTACGCCTGCTCGGATCGTGCCATGCAGTCTTGTTGTAGGTTACTCCGGGCGCGCTTGACAGTGTCCGGACGTTTAGTGGCCGGACTTGAGAACTGCCTGGAGAGGCTGCTTTGTACTTCCGCTGCAAGGGCCGCCGTGTGCTCCTCTGTTCGGAGGGAGCGTTCGGTGTTTCCATTGACCGTAATTACTCCTCGAGGGCCTGGCATCTTGAGCTTAAGGTATGCGTAGTGCGGTACCGCATTGAACTTGGCGAATGCAGTTCGCCCGAGCAGTGCGTGATAACCACTGCGGAACGGGACTATGTCGAAGATTAACTCCTCGCTTTGGAAATTATCCGGAGATCCGAAGACCACTTCAAGTGTGACTGAGCCTGTACAGTTGGCCTCTACACCTGGTATTACGCCTTTAAAGGTCGTTTTGGTGGGCTTAATCCTCGAGGGATCTATGCCCATTTTCTGCACTGTATCCTGGTAAAGCAGGTTCAGGCTGCTGCCGCCGTCCATAAGGACTCTAGTGAGATGAAATCCGTCAATAATTGGGTCTAGAACCAATGCGGCGAATCCTCCATGACGGATGCTAGTGGGATGGTCCCTTCGATCAAAGGTGATCGGGCAGGAGGACCATGGGTTGAACTTTGGGGCGACTGGCTCTACCGCGTATACGTCCCTTAACGCGCGCTTCCGCTCCCTTTTGGGGACGTGGGTTGCGTATATCATGTTCACCGTCCGCACTTGTGGGGGAAAACCCTTCTGTCCACTGTTGTTCAGCGGCTGGGGCTCCTCGTCGTCGTCGCTATGCAGCCCCTTGTCTTCATTTTCGGCGTTTAACTTGCCTTCTTGCTTGAACACCCAACAATCCCTGTTGGTGTGATTGGCGGCTTTTCGGGGGTGCCATGTATCTGGCACAAGCGGTCGAGTATTCGGTCCAAACTGGACGGGCCCCTAGGATTCCTTTTGAATGGATTTTTCCGCTGACCAAATTTAGAGCCTCTGAATCCGGCATTAACTGCCGTATCCTCAGCATTGTCGCTGTTAATGCGGCGCTTCTGCTTGTTGCGACGCGACCTGCCACTACTGTCCCTGGTGTCCGAATTACCAGGGTTTTTGGTCATATTGTTGCTACGAGCAAGCCAACTGTCTTCTCCCGCGCAAAAGCGGGTCATGAGTGTCGTGAGTGCTACCATAGATTTTGGCTTTTCCTGTCCAAGGTGCCGGGCTAGCCACTCGTCATGGATATTGTGCTTGAAGGCTGCTAGGGCCTCAGCGTCCGGACAGTCGACTATTTGATTTTTCTTTGTTAGGAACTATGTCCAGAATTGCCATGTGGATATGAAGGAGATAATCCTTGATCCATACCACAGGATCTGCTGTGCCATCATATGATTCGATGTTTATGGGTTTGAAACCCTCGGGGGTTTGATGATCCGTTATTTCGTCTGTGAAGCATAGTGGGTGTGCAGCGCCTCTATACTGGGCTATATCATGACGTAGCTCCAATGAGCTTTGTCTACTGTGTTTGGCCCTGCCGAATTTGTGGCCGGCGTGACGGTTACCGTCTCGAGCCGTCGGGCGCCCCCGCGATCCGTAGATCGATCTTGTTTGCCTTGCCTTGTCCTCCAACATATCTCGTAAGTCCGGTGCATATTCCTGTGCCTTGGTACGGGGTGCGGCTTGAGTGGAGGGCCGAGAGGCCTCTCTGTCGCGGCCACGAGGTGGCCGGTCGGCCGCATCAAGTGCTTCCTCCTCTAATCGGGGTAGCAACCTGCGCTTTGGGTAGCTCTTTGAGGGGCGTTCAAGTTTATGCTCTTCGTCCGCAAGGACTTCAGTCCATCTGTCGACTAGCAAATCTTGATCAGCTCTAAGCTGTTGCTGTTTTTTCTTGAGGCTTTTTGCCATGGCCATAAGCCTACGTTGAAAACGCTCTTGCTCGACGGGATCCTCTGGCATGACGAATCCGTCGTCGTCAAGGCTTGCCTCGTCTTCGGAGGGAGGCATATAATTATCGTCCTCGACCTCTCTGTCTGCCGCTCTCTCATGAGGGCTGGTTTCTCCATCCTCCTGTGCTAAATCTTGCTGGAGGGGGTTTTCTTTGGCACTTTCCGGAGTTTTATTATCTCCTGTGCTGGAATCACCGTATTTTTTTGGCGGGATTTTGAGCGGCACCATTGACGCCGGCGCTTAGGCTGTTTCTTGGAGGGGTCATCCTCCGCTGTTCCATCGCCATCTCCCTCTTTTGGGGTGTCCACCATGTATATGTCATATCACGAGGAGGCTTTCCAGGGCCTAGTAGGCGCTGGTTCTTCATCATCTCCTTCATCGGTATCCATACCGTCGATGTCTTCGGAGTCGAAGTCGAGCATGTCGGTTAAGTCGTTGACAGTGGCTACAAAGTGGGTGGTGGGTGGGTTTTGAATTTCTTCATCATCCGTACCCGAACCTTGCTGACCGTAGTCTCGCTAGGGCTCTCCTGATAAAGAGAGAGACTTCAGTGTCTTCAGGATATCGCCGAAAGGCGAGTGCTGAAAGATGTCTGCGGCACTAAAATCCATGATCGGTGCCCAATCGGATTCGATCGGCAGGGGCGCGGAGGGTTCGGAGTCCGGATCCTTGGAGTCACAGGTCTCGCAAAGTACGGGGCTGGTGTTCGGCTCAATTGCCGTTGGGATCACAGCCCCCGAGATGGCGTCCAACCGCCCATCCTCGATCGGCGCAGTTGGCTCCGAATTAAGGGTCGAAGCTGATGCGGGTGCGGCCTCCAGGGCACTGTTCGGCGGCAGAGCTAGATCATGCTCGTCGGGACAGTGCGGCACGCTCGGCAGTGGCTCGAATCCGTCGAAGATCAAGTCCCCGCGGATGTCAGCCTCGTAGTTTAAACTTCCAAATCTGACCTGACGGCCAGGGGTGTAGCTTTCGATCTGCTCCAGACGGCCAAGTGAATTGGCCCGCAGTGCGAAGCCGCCGAAGACGAAGATCTGTCCGGGGAGGAAGGTCTCACCCTGGACTGCATCGCTATTGATGATCGTAGGAGCCATCGAGCCTGACGGCGACGACACAGAGGAACTCTCAATAAAAGCACCAATGTCGGTGTCAAAACCGGCGGATCTCGGGTAGGGGGTCCCGAACTGTGCGTCTAGGCCGGATGGTAATAGGAGGCAAGGGACATGAAGTTTTACCCAGGTTCGGGCCCTCTCGATGGAGGTAAAACCCTACGTCCTGCTTGATTAATATTGATGATATGGGTAGTACAATAGTAGATCTACCACGAGATCGAAGAGGCTAAACCCTAGAAGCTAGCCTATGGTATGATTGTTGTGATGTATGTTTTCCTACGGACTAAAACCCTCCGGTTTATATAGACACCGGAGAGGGTTAGGGTTACACAAAGTCGGTTACAATGGTAGGAGATCTTCATATCCGTATCGCCAAGCTTGCCTTCCACGCCAAGCAAAGTCCCTTCCGGACACAGGACGAAGTCTTTAATCTTGTATCTTCATAGTCCAGGAGTCCGGCTGAAGGTATAGTCCGGCTATCCGAACACCCCCTAATCTAGGACTCCCTCAGACGAGGTCGCCCGCGTCTGCCGCGTGAAGGGAGCACTCACCATCCATTTCGAGTACGACGGCGCCTCCATGCTGTTCTTCAAGATCTTTGACGAGAAGGGCGATCGCCTGGATTGCTGTCCTGGTGGGGGCCACCCTTGGTCCTGCCGACAGCTCCTCCAGCAGCAGCGGTGGCTCCTAGTGGTCCAGTGAATCTCCCGAGCCCGACGAGACTCCGGAGACTAGTGACGACAGCTACGTGCCCCCGAGCTCGCGCTGTGCCCGGAGCGCAGCGACGGTGTCTGCCCGCCGCCACCGTTGATCTTGATGGGGTTGGCGCTGGCCCCTCGTGGCCCACTGTTGATGATGGCGTCAGCGGTGATGCCTATAGATAGGGATCATAGAAACCTTCTTCTTTTGTTTCCTGCAAGGAGTCGAGATAAACCGCATGGGTCGTGTAAAGAGTCTATAGTGTCTTTTGTTAATATTTCCCTTATTATGAAGATCTATGACTGTTTGTCTTGTTGTGGCTCGGTCCCCTCTTTCCATCCTTGCGGTAGCCTAGTGCTCTACACCAACAGGTCCTGGTCCCCAGGCAGGCTGCAGCCTTCGCTGGGATGCCAGGTCGTGATGCCGTGGTCAAGGCCAGGAGGTGAGCGGCCCGAGGTCCGGTAAGAGCTCCTGAGGTGCGATGCTCAAGAGGTCCCCTTTAGCGTGCAAGCAACTACCTGAAGGTAGGAAAGGAAGGCGATGTCGCCGTGGCAAGGCTGCAAGAGAGGGGAATCCTATGTAGCAGCGCTTGGCTGATCCGGGTGTGAGACTTATGTTAGTGGTCCAAAGTCGATTCCGTGTGCCGCGCCAGCTTCGTGTATCAACTGGGTCGAACTCGTGCGAGCCTCCCCCTTCTTTCACGCCCTTCTATGTGCTGTGCGTCCTCGGGTCCTGGCCCTCCAGCGAGCTCAGCCGCCCACTGTATGCCAGGCCGCGATGCCATGGTCAAGGATGGGGGGTGAGGGCTGGAGAGCCAGTAAGAGTTCCTGAGTCGTGATGCTCAGGAGCCCCCCCTTTAATGCGCAAGAGAATTGTGTGCAAAAGGAGGAGCCCGCTGTACCGCCCGCCATCAACCTTTGGTGGTTCCTACAGGTTAGCACGAAGGAGGAATACAAGCTGCAACTGTAGTTTGCCACAGGTCGTTCCGCAAGAAGGTGAAGGCATTGAGGGCCTAGTGAGGTGACGTGTGTGGGGCGTGCCGCGAGCCAAAGCTCGACCGCTCAGATTTGCCAGCATGGGTAGCCTCCATTGTGGGATGAGCAGGGGGCCAAAGGGAAACGCAGGTGGCTGTGATGGATAATAGGCAAGCAAGTGATGACCATGAAATAACACAAGCAAAGAGGCAGGTTAGCTCAGATAGATGCAAGAATGATACATGCCACCGGGACGGACCCGAGCGGCCTGGGGATGATGCAGCCCGAAGGGCGCCCCCAGCAGGGTAAGCTTAAAGATGTAAAAGGATACACGTCGCAGGGGCAGACCCGTACGACTTGGGGATCATGCAGCCTGAGGGGCGCCCCCAACTGAATGAACTGGAAAGAGTCACCTGATAACGTTGCCGAAGTGGTGTTGGAGTAGCTGATGATGCGTGCCGAAGAGTCGCTCCTCACGAGCCGCCAGAACCCTGAGCCTCAGGAGGCTCCGGGGGCTCGGGTGGTTCCGAGGACCGTCGGGATCTCCGCCAGGACAGCGTGATGCCTGGCCTCCTGAGCCGCCAGAATGCTTCGCAGGTGGCGCTGGCAAGTGACAGCCCGTTCGGCAAGCCAAATGGCATGTGAAAGTAGCAGTCAGGCGAACCCTCGCACCGACCAACGTGCGAAGGCCAGAAGCGCTCCTGAGATGCAGCCCTTTTGAGCCCTGGAATGTCGATGCAGACGCGTAGCCCACTGTCCTCGCCAGGATGGGGGGCTACGCCTGGTGGTGGGTGGCAGTCGCCGCGTATGGCCCTTTCCTCTTGAAGCTCCTGGGTCGTCTTGACGATGAACTCATGAGCGCCGAGCGCTCCTCGCCTAGCACCCTCCTGAGGGAAACGTGCTGCGAAGCACGCCTCCACTTGGTGCCCAAGCGCCTCCCTCGTGATGTTGACTAGGTCTGAGGCTCTCCAGAAGAGAGCCCCGGGGCTTTGCTCGACGAGGGCGCTGGGCACGCCTTCCTATGCGCGGGAGGGAGGTGCCCTAGTTGTGGGCGTAGGTCCTGAGGTGGTACCGCTGGAGACGCTGCTCTCCAGAGGCCCCGGGACGAGTAGCTGCTCTTTATTCTTGGGGATGGCCTCAGGAGGGTAGATGATGCCCTCGTTGTCGGGGTCTTTGTCGGTGTCAAAACCGGCGGATCTCGGGTAGGGGGTCCCGAACTGTGCGTCTAGGATTGATGGTGATAGGAGACGGGGGACACGATGTTTACCCAGGTTCGGGCCCTCTCTATGGAGGTAATTCCCTACGTCATGCTTGATTGATCTTGATGAATATGAGTGTTACAAGAGTTGATCTACCATGAGATCGTAATGGCTAAAACCCTAGAATCCTAGCATGTATGATTATGGTAATGAATATATCCTTTCCGGACTAACCCCTCCGGTTTATATAGACACCGAGGGGATCTAGGGTTTACATAGAGTCCGTTACATAAGAAGGAATCTTCATAGTCGGTCGCCAAGCTTGCCTCCCACGCCAAGTAGAGTCCAATTCGGACACAGGTACGGTCTTCGGCCTTCATGTCTTCACAGCCCATCAATCCGGCCCATCGATAACAGGCCGGACGCCCGAGGACCCCTTAGTCCAGGATTCCCTTAGTAGCCCCTGAACCCGGCTTCAATGACAAGGAGTCCGGCCCGCAGATTGTCTTCGGCAATGCAAGGCGGGTTCCCTTCTATCCGAACTTCGAGATAGTCTTCGGATGCGATGATAGTATCCAGATCTGTCACACACACACCATACATAACCGCAGAGAGAATATATTTTTACACGAGTCTAATCTGCTGACAGCTTTTTACAACATGACATCACGTCTGCTCGGTCACAATTCCAAACCGCTTTCATGTTTCGATGCCCCGCATCCCGAGACGCAGTTGCCATTGGCACGTCTTGTCAATGCAGATACTGTGTCCCTTTATCGCGGGATTCTCATCAATGCAGGCATGGGTAACCCAACCGTGCCATTTATATAGCCCTTGGGAATAGGCCAATCTTAAGGCGAGTGAGGAGGCGTTTAATATTCGTTGCCTTTATAAGGGGGTAAGGATTCCCTCTTCCTCTCTCACGCCCTCTCTGTCCCCGCGTTTCCAATCACGAGCTCCAGCGCCCAAGTTCTCATCTCCTTTCCACTCAAGCAAGTCCGGATCCGGAGGTCAAGGCAAGTGGATGTTGTCCTCCGTTAAGGAGGAGGACATTACTGAGAGGGTAGTGTTCATACCCCATTTCTTCCGCGGGCTAGGGTTTCCACTCCAACCTTTCGTCTACGGGCTGATGTATTATTACAGGATAGATCTCCATGAACTATCCACGAATTCCTTCCTCAACATCTCAGCGTTTATCGTCGTGTGTGAGGCCTTATTCCGCATCCAACCCCACTTCGGGTTGTGGCTCAAAGTCTTTAACATGCAGCCAAAGGTGGTGGATGGCCAGCAAGCGAAGTGCGGAGGAGCCATGGTGAGCAAGCTATCCAACGTCTCCTGGCCCAAAGGTACTTTTGTGGACATGGTAAAGGAGTGGCAGAAGTAGTGGTTCTACATCACACAACCTCGCGGAACTACCTGGGCCGCAGCTGCGGAATTCCGCTCCGGCTCTCCCATGCGACTCACCTCCTGGGTCGAGAAGAGTCCTGATTGGGGGTTCCCCTGACGAGCTGATAACGCTGCAGACACGCATTCAAAGCATGGTAACCAAGAACATCAAGCTCGTTGATGTGATCCAGGTGATGCTAGTTCGCCGGATCCTTCCGTGCTAGCGCCGAAGCCATCCTCTATGGGAGTTCAACCCGAAGAAGCACCAGACCCTGGAGAGGCTCTTCGAGACTACCCACGAAGGTTCATGGAAGTTGCTCTTTAAGGGCAATGAGAAACCGCCGGCCACAGATTCAGATCGCGGGCACAATGCTAAACACCTCGCTAGCGAGGTATGCCTTTTTTGATGCATTCTCCACTTGTTTGTTTCAAGGATGATGCCTGAGCTTTTATTGTTGCTTTTTTAGGACTAGATGGAGAGGGCGAAGCGGATCTAGTATCCGGCTCCGCTGCCTGAAGAACCGGTCATCCCGCGTCTAGCGAAGATGCTGGTGCCGGCGCCTTATAAGGTGCCAGAGAAGAAGGCCAAGAAGAAGGACAAGGGGGCCAAGAGTGGCCCCCGTCGCAAGGGCACTTCGGACGTGACGTCCGAAGACGATAAAGCTCATTCCTCTGTCCTTGAGGACAATGGCGAGGAAGAGGAGGAGGAGGAAAACAATCCTCCCCCTTTGGAGAGGAAGAAGAAGAGGGCGGCTTCGGCGCATCCGGAGGCGGTAACGCCTAAGAAGGGGAAGGGCGCCCCAGCGATCAACACCGCGTGGGACGTTCACAGCAGTCCAGAACGACACCCCCGTACTAAGCCCAGGCCGCATCGTAAGTGACATGGCTCGCTCATGCGCGCATCCGGCCCTTTCTCTTCATTATCTTGACATAGTTAATTGTACTATTGCAGTCTGGCCCGCAACCTTATCCAGCGAACCTCATCTGGAGGTTCGTTGGCTCCGTCCGAGATGGAGAGAATGTCGCCACCGCCTGCTTATTGCCCCGGGGCCAGGGACGACACCGAAGTGTTATCCCGGAGGACCGCTTCGAACCGGGGAGGAGCTGATACGTGTCCAATGTATCTACTTTTCCAAACACTTTTGCACTTGTTTTGGACTCTAACTTGCATGATTTGGATGGAACTAACCCGGACTGACGCTGTTTTCAGCATAATTACCATGGTGTTATTTATGTGCAGGAGCAAACGTTCTTGGAATGACCTGAAACTTCACGGAGTCACTTTTCAGAAAATAAGAAAAATACCTGTCAAAGATGAATGCCAAGGGGCCCACCGTCTTGCCACGAGGGTGGGGGCACGCCCCCTACCTCGTGGGCCCCCTGTTACATCTCCGACTCCAACTCCACCTCCATATATCGAGTTTCGATGAGAAAAAAATCAAAGATAAGAAATCATCGCGTTTTACGATACGGAGCCGCCGCCAAGCCCTAAAACCTCTCGGGAGGGCTGATCTGGGGTTCGTTCAGGGCTCCGGAGAGGGGAATCCGTTGCCATCGTCATCATCAACCATCCTCCATCACCAATTTCATGACGCTCACCGCCGTGCGTGAGTAATTCCATCGTAGGCTTGCTGGACGGTGATGGGTTGGATGGGATCTATCATGTAATCAAGTTAGTTTTGTTAGGGTTTGATCCCTAGTATCCACTATGTTCTGAGATTGATGTTGCTATGACTTTGCTATGCTTAATGCTTGTCACTAGGGCCCGAGTGCCATGATTTCAGATCTGAACCTATTATGTTTTCATCAAATATGAGTGTTCTTGATCCTATCTTGCAAGTCTATAGTCACCTATTATGTGTTATGATCTGTTAACCCCGAAGTGACAATAATCGGGATACTTACCGGTGATGACCGTAGTTTGAGGAGTTCATGTATTCACTATGTTTTAATGCTTTGTTCCGGTTCTCTATTAAAAGGAGGCCTTAATATCCCTTAGTTTCCGTAAGGACCCCGCTACCACGGGAGGGTAGGACAAAAGATGTCATGCAAGTTCTTTTCCATAAGCACGTATGACTATGTTCGGAATACATGCCTACATTATATCAATGAACTGGAGCTAGTTCTGTGTCACCCTAGGTTATGACTGTTACATGATGAACCGCATCCAGCATAATTCTCCATCACCGATCCATTTCCTACGAGCTTTCTATATATAGTTCTTCGCTTATTTACTTTTCTGTTGCTATTGCTATCATCACTACAAAATACCAAAAACATTACTTTTACTGCTGTTACCTTTTGTTACCGTTATCACCACTATCATATTACTTTTCTACTAAATACTTTGCTGCAAATATTAAGTTTCCAGGTGTGGTTGAACTGACAACTCAGCTGCTAGTACTTGAGAATATTCTTTGGCTCCCCTTGTGTCGAATCAATAAATTTGGGTTGAATACTCTACCCTCGAAAACGGTTGTGATCCCCTATACTTATGGGTTATCAGTCCTCGTCCTCACTTTGTGATCCCTTTTCCTTGTTTTCAGCATTTAACTTGCCAGCATGTTTGAAAACCCAACAATCCCTGTTGGTATGATTGGCTTGTTTGTCTGGGGTACCGTGTATCTGGCACGGACGGTCAAGTATGCGGTCCAGGCTGGAAGGTCCTTCATTGTTCCTCTTGTAGGGCTTCTTCCGTTGGCCGGACTTGGAGCCACTGAATCCAGCGTTGACTGTGGTGTCATCGGTGTTGTCGCCGTTGCTTCGGCGTTTGTGTCTGTTGCGCCGGAGCTGGCCTCGGAGGGGCCTGTCTTGCTGGCTGTGTTTTTGCTATGAGCTAGCCAGCTGTCCTCACCTACGCAAAAGCGGGTCATGACTGGCGTAAGGGCTGCCATGGACTTCGGCTTTTCTTGGCCAAGGTGTCGTGCCAGCCATTCATCGCGGATGCTGTGTTTAAAGGCCGTTAGGGCTTCGGCATCCGGACAGTCAATGATCTGGTTCTTTTTGGTTAGGAACCTAGTCCAGAATTTTCTGGCTGATTCTCCAAGTTGTTGAACTATGTTTCTTAAGTCGTCGGCATCGGGTGGCCGGACATATGTACCCTGGAAGTTGTCAAGGAAGGCCTCTTCCAAGTCCTCCCAGCTACCGATGGAATTCTCGGGCAGGCTATCTAGCCAGTGTCGAGCTGGCCCTTTGAGTTTTAGTGGGAGGTATTTGATGGCGTGGAGGTCGTCTCTATGGGCCATGTGGATGTGGATAATAAAGTCCTCAATCCATACTGCAGGATCGGTTGTTTCGTCGTATGATTCAATATTTACGGGCTTGAACCCCTCGGGGAATTCATGTGCCAGCACCTCATCTGTGAAGCAGAGAGGGTGTGCGGCGCCTCTATATCGGGCCGCGTCACGACGCACCTCTGATGAAGTCCGTCTGTGATTTATCAGCCCGGGTGTGACTAGGTTTGTCACGTCTGAATAGGTAGCCGTCATCCCGAGTCCGGAAGCGTCCTCACGATCCGTAGATGATTTGGTGTGTCCTGCGCTTCTGTCCAGATCCTGCCAAAGGACGTATGTATGGTCCCGAGCTGTTTTGTCCCTGTTTTTCCGAGGCGATGGGGCGGGCTGTTGTTCAGCCTGAGTTGCCTTTTTATGCCGACCGTGGGGTGGTCGGTCCGCCGCACTATCCCAACCACGTGGTGGTCGGTCCGCATTGGGTGAGGGAGGTATGGGATCTGGTGCTTCCTCATCGAACTGAGGTAGCAGTCTGTGCTTTGGGCAACTCTTGGCCGGGCGCTCGAGGCTGTGTTCTTCGGCTACCAGGACATCAGTCCACCTGTCAATGAGCAGGTCTTGGTCAGCTTGGAGCTGCTGCTGCTTCTTCTTCAGGCTTCTTGCAGTGGCTATTAGCTGGCGCTTGAAGCGCTCCTGCTCGAGGGGTGCCTCAGGCATGATGAAGTCCTCATTTTCGAGGTTCTCATCATCCTCGGAGACTGGACGATAACTATCATCATCTGGGTCATTGGGCATGGCCTGTTTATCAGGGGTATCTTGCCCGTTGTCTTGTTCCTCCTGCTCGGATGCAGCCCCGACAGGGTCTTCATTGTTTTCGGCGTCGCCTAGTGTACTGTTTTCTCTGGTGCCAATGTTGCCATCTTTTGAGCGACGAGGCTTAGAGCGGAATTTAGCGCGCCAGCGCTTGGACTGTGTCTCAGAAGGTTTATTCACAACTTGATCTCCTTTGTCCTCGTCGCTAGCTTTTTTAGGTGTGTCGACCATGTACACATCATACGAAGAGGTGGCCGTCCAACGTCTAGTAAATGGCGGGTCTTGGCCTTGCTCCTTGCCGGCATCGTCGTCCATACCGTCGATGTCCGGAGCCGTAATCAAGCATGTCGGTTAAGTCATCAACAGTGGCTATGAAGTGGGTGGCGGGTGGGAAGCAAAATTTCCCGTCACCGGCCTCTGGCTTGAACCGAACATAGTTCGGCTGTGAGTCCTTCTCCAAGGACAAATTCTTTAAAGAGTTTAGCAGATCGCCCAAAGGTGAGTGATGAAAAACGTCTGCGGCGCTGAATTCGAAGATCGATAACGATCTAGCTCGGTGTCCGCAAGTGTACATGGTCCGAAACTTATAGCCGGAGATGAGTCCGAAGTTCCATTGGCGCAAAAATTGCAGGGTGTCGAGTCTGCGTGCGGCTCTAGCACCGCAGACTCTGTGGCCTCGAATGGCATGATCTGCTCTGGTTCTAAGGCCATTGCAGCAACAGGAGCCATCTCCTGAATCTGGTCCGATGACAGATTTAAGTCATGTTCATCGAGGCGCGGGGGAGCGATCGCTGCGGTCTCAAATACATTGAAGATCAAGTCTCCGCGGATATCCGTGACGTAGTTCAAGCTTCCAAATCTGACCTGGTGGCCAGGCGCATAGCTATCAATCTACTCCAGATGTCCAAGTGAGTTGGCCCGTAGTACGAAGCCGCCGAACACGAAAATCTGCCCGGGGAGGAAGATTTCTCCTTGGACAGCATCACTATAGACGATTGAAGGGGCCATCGAACCTTTCGTCGACGGCATAGTGGAACACTCAATGAAAGCACCAATGTCGGTGTCAAAACCGGTGAATCTCGGGTAGGGGGTCCCGAACTGTGCGTCTGGAATCCATGGTGACAGGAGACGGGGGACACGATGTTTACCCAGGTTTGGGCCCTCTCTATGGAGGTAATACCATACGTCCTGCTTGATGATCTCGATGAATATGAGTGTTACAAGAGTTGATCTACCACGAGATCGTAATTGCTAAAACCCTAGAAGCCTAACCTGTATGACTATGGTAATGAATATATCCTTTCTGGACTAACCCCTCCGGTTTATATAGACATCGAGGGGATCTAGGGTTTACATAGAGTCGGTTACATAAGAAGGAATCTTCATAGTCGGTCGCCAAGCTTGCCTCCCACGCCAAGTAGAGTCCAATCTGGACACAGGTATGGTCTTCGGCCTTCATGTCTTCACAGCCCATCAGTCCGGCCCATGGATAACAGGCCGGACGCCCGAGGACCCCTTAGTCCAGGATTCCCTTAGTAGCCCCTGAACCCGGCTTCAATGACAAGGAGTCCGGCCCGCAGATTGTCTTCGGCAATGCAAGGCGGGTTCCCTTCTATCCGAACTTCGAGATAGTCTTCGGATGCGATGATAGTATCCAGATCTGTCACACACACACCATACATAACCGCAGAGAGAATATATTTTTACACGAGTCTAATCTGCTGACAGCTTTTTACAACATGACATCACGTCTGCTCGGTCACAATTCCAAACCGCTTTCATGTTTCGACGCCCCGCGTCCCGAGACGCAGTTGCCATTGGCACGTCTTGTCAATGCAGATACTGTGTCCCTTTATCGCGGGATTCTCATCAATGCAGGCATGGGTAACCCAACCGTGCCATTTATACAGCCCTTGGGAATAGGCCAATCTTAAGGCGGCTTGGAAGTCGCGCTTGAGGAAGCACACGGCATATCTCTCTTCGCAGGGGACCGTGATGATGCCTCCACTCCCCGACATCTTAAGGACGTTGTAGCCGTGGTGGGTCACCGCCATAAACTTGGCCAATGTTGGATACCCAAGAACGGCGTTGTAAGGCAAAGGGATGTGGGCGACGTCGAAGTCGATGACCTCGGTGCGGTAGTTGTTACGCTGGCCGAAGGTGACAGGGAGGCGTACCTGCCCTATCGGGTGGTGGAACCGTCGGTCAATCCTGAGAAAGTCTTGGTAGGTTGTAGCTGATCGTATGGCACTTGGAGGCTGTCGAATGTCTCGACGGATAGGACATTGAGCCCTGCACCGCTGTTGATGAGGGTCTTGGTAACTTGGACGTTGCTGATGACGGGTGAATAGAGCATCAGGAGGATGCCGGCGGTTGCCGCACACTTGAACTGGTCCACCGAGCTGAAGGCGATGGCACACTTGGACCACCAGAGCAGGCGCGTGGCCTCTAGCCTGGGAAGGGCCGCGTTCACCTCACGAGCAAACTGCTTGAAGATGCTGTGGGGGGCTGGGGCCTGAGCACCGCCCAGGATGCAGGCGATAGAGCGCGGCTCCTGGAAGCCCCCAACCCCCTCGTGCTGATGGTGGTCGCCATTCCTCCTTGGTGGTGGCGGCAGTGGAGGGAGGCCAGCATTGCCCTGAGGACGGTTCCCATGAGGCTGGTCTCTTCAAGCGCCGTCACGAGGCTGGTCCTGCCAGTGGTCCTCGCGAGGCCGGTCGCGCCACTCCTGACAGGGGCCACGGTCGTCCTAGCATCGCCCACTTCATCCTCCTCCTCGGTCGTAGCCCCGATCGTTGCGCTCGGGGCGCTGATCAAAGCGTCCATCCTGAATGGCTCTAAGGTCCTAGCAGTCGTTTGTGTTGTGGCTGTGTACATTGTGGAAGGCGCAGAACGGTCGGCTTCCCTTAAACGACTCGGGGTGGTCTCGGCCGCGCTTCGAGTCCGGCTCCGCCACGAGCACGGCCACTCCCTTGCGCTTCACGTCCTTGGCCTTGGCCTTCTTCTCTTCAGGGTTAGCTGCAGGGAGCTCGAGGAGGGAGAGGCTCCCCTCCTCAGCTCCTGCGCACTTGGTCGCCATGTTGAACATCTCTAGGGCCGATCATAGCTCTTCTTGGATGGCGAGCTCTTCCTTCATCTTGATGTCGTGGACGCCATCGGAGAACGCGGAGATGATGGCCTCGTCCATCACCTTGGGGATCTTGAGGCGGACGCTATTGAACGCGGAGATGATGGCCTCCCCCGGTTGCTGCTTGATGCGCTGCAGGTCGCCTGCGGCTGGCGGGCGGCCGCGAGTACCCTGGAAGTTGGCGATGAAACGCTCGCGCATCTCGCCCCAGGAGGAGATCGATCCCGCGGGCAGGTTCAGGAGCCACGAGCGAGCGCCATCCTTGAGAGCCATGGGAAACCAGTTTGCCAAGACTTTTTCATCACCATTAGCTTCCTAGATGCTCAGCTCGTAGAGCTGCAGGAACTCTGTAGGGTTGGGGGTGCCATCATAGCGCAGAGGCAGATCCGGCTTGAACTTGCCTGGCCAAACGACGATGCGCAGCTCGGGAGTGAAGGCTTGGCAGCCCGCTGTGGTCACCGGAGCCCGTCATGGTGGTGGAATTTGGTCTTGGCACGCACGCACCACCGTGGCAGGCGGCGTGCGGTCTTGTCGTGGTCGCGCGGGGTGTGCGGGAGCGTTTTCTTGCGGTCGAGGGACCTCCTAGCAGCTTCTTTCTTCATGCGTGGCCACATGGCGTGGCGGATTACGTCGCGGGACCACGCGTCTTGGGGCAAGGACACTGATAACCCACAAGTATCGGGGATCAATTGTAGCCTCTTTCGACAAGTAAGAGTGTCGAACCCAACGAGGAGCTAAAGGCAGAACAAATATTCCCTCAAGTTCTATCAACCACCGATACAACTCTACGCACGCTTGACGTTTGCTTTACCTAGAACAAGTATGAAACTAGAAGTACTTTGTAGGTGTTGTTGGATAGGTTTCCAAGATAATAAAGAGCAAGTAAATAAAAAGTAGGGGCTGTTTAGATAAAGACACAACTAAGTTAGTTTTAGTAAAGAGCTTTTTGTTACGAGAAAGTTATTTGTCCCTAGGCAATCGATAACTAGACCGGTAATCATTATTGCAATTTTATATGAGGGAGAGGCATAAGCTAACATACTTTCTCTACTTGGATCATATGCACTTATGATTGGAACTCTAGCAAGCATCCACAACTACTAAAGATCATTAAGGTAAAACCCAACCATAGCATTAAAGTATCAAGTCCTCTTTATCCCATATGCAAACAACCTACTTACTCGGGTCTGTGCTTCTGTCACTCACGCCACCCACCATAAGCAAATCATGAACATATTGCAAAACCTACAGCAGGAATCCCTCACGCTTGCGCGACACGGAGAGCACCATAGGATAGCACCAATAATAAAACATGCAACTCAGACCAATCACGATCATCAAATAACCCATAGGACAAAACAGATCTACTCAAACATCATAGGATAGCCATACATTATTGGGAAATAATATATAGCATTGAGCACCATGTTTAAGTAGAGATTACAGCAGGTAAAAGAGGGGTTACACTGCTGCATAGAGGGGGGAAGAGTTGGTGATGATGGCGGTGAAGTTGTTGGTGAAGATTGTGGTGATGATGATGGCCCCCGGTGGCACTCCGGGGACACCGGAAGCGAGGGGGAGAGGGCCCCCCTCCTTCTTCTTCTTCCTTGACCTCCTCCCTAGATGGGAGGAGGGTTTCCCCTCTGGTCCTTGGTCTCCATGGCGTGGGAGGGGCAAGAGCCCCTCCGAGATTGGATCTGTCTCTCTGTCTCTCTCTGTTTCTGCGTTCTTAGATTCTACCCTTTCACCGTTTCTTTTATTCCCGGAGATCCGTAACTCCGATTGGGCTGAAATTTTAACACGATCTCTATCTGGATATTTGCTTTCCTGCAGAGAAAGAAGGGCATCAACCGCCTTACAAGGTGGCCACGAGGGCCCAGGCGCGCTTGCCCCTGGGGCGCGCCCCCTGCCTCATGGCCCCCTCGGGCATCGTCTCGCGTGGATTTTTCTTCCCAAAAATCATATATATTCCAAAAAAAATCTACATCAGTTTTTATCCCGTTTGGACTCCGTTTGATATGGATATTCTGTGAAACAAAAAACATGCAACAAACAGGAACTGGCACTGGATCAATATGTTAGTCCCAAAAATAGTATAAAAAGTTGCCAAAAGTATATGAAAGTTGTAGAATATTGGCATGGAACAATAAAAAATTATAGGTACGACGGAGACGTATCAGCATCCCCAAGCTTAATTCCTGCTCGTCCTCGAGTAGGTAAATGATAAAAAAGATAATTTTTGATGTGGAATGCTACCTAGCATAATCTTGATCACATATCTAATCATGGCATGAATATTAAGATACGTGTGATTCAAAGCAATAGTCTATCATTTGACATAAAAACAAAAATACTTCAAGCCTACTATTAAAGCAATCATGTCTTTTCAAAATAACATGGCCAAAGAAAGTTATCCCTACAAAATCATATAGTCTGGCTATGCTCCATCTTCACCACACAAAATATTCACATCATGCACAACCCCGATGACAAGCCAAGCAATTGTTTCATACTTTTGACATTCTCAAACCTTTTCAACTTTCACGCAATACATGAGCGTGAGCCATGGACATAGCACTATAGGTGGAATAGAATGGTGGTTGTGGAGAAGACAAAAAGGAGACGATAGTCTCACATCAACTAGGCGTATCAACGGGCTATGGAGATACCCATCAATAGATATCAATGTGAGTGAGTAGGGATTGCCATGCAACGGATGCACTACGAGCTATAAGTGTATGAAAGCTCAAACTGGAAACTAAGTGGGTGTGCATCCAACTTGCTTGCTCATGAAGACCTCGGGCATTTGAGGAAGCCCATCATCGGAATATACAAGCCAAGTTCTATAATGAAATTTCCCACTAGTATATGAAAGTGATAACTCAAGAGACTCTCTATATGAAGAACATGGTGCTACTATGAAGCACAAGTGTGGTAAAAGGATAGTAACATTGCCCCTTCTCTCTTTTTCTCTCATTTTTTGTTTTTTTTTGCTTCCCTTTTTTGGCCTTTATCTCTTTTTTATTTATTTTTTATTTTTTCGTCCGGAGTCTCATCCCGACTTGTGGGGAATCATAGTCTCCATCATCCTTTCCTCACTGGGGCAATGCTCTAATAATGATGATCATCACACTTTTATTTACTTACAACTCGATGTTACAACTTGATACTAGAACAAAGATATGACTCTATATGAATGCCTCTGGTGGTGTACCGGGATGTGCAATGATCTAGCGTAGCTATGACATCAAAAAACGGACAAGCCATGAAAACATCATGCTAGCTATCTTACGATCATGCAAAGCAATATGACAATGAATGCTCAAGTCATGTATATGATGATGATGGAAGTTGCATGGCAATATATCTCGGAATGGCTATGGAAATGCCATGATAGGTAGGTATGGTGGCTGTTTTGAGGAAGTTATATGGTGGGTTTAAGGCACCGGCGAAAGTTGCGCGGTACTAGAAAGGCTAGCAATGATGCAAGGGTGAGAGTGCGTATAATCCATGGACTCAACATTAGTCATAAAGAACTCACATACGTATTGCAAAAGTCTATTAGCTATCGAAACAAAGTACTACGCGCATGCTCCTAGGGGGATAGATTGGTAGGAAAAGACCATTGCTCGTCCCCGACCGCCACTCATAAGGAAGACAATCAATAAATAAATCATGCTCCGACTTCATCACATAACGGTTCACCATACGTGCATGCTACGGGAATCACAAACTTCAACACAAGTATTTCTACAATCCACAACTACCACTAGCGTGACTCTAATATCACCATCTTTATATCGCAACACTATTGCAAGGAATCAAACATATCATATTCAGTGATCTACAAGTTTTATGTAGGATTTTATGACTAACCATGTGAATGACCAATTCCTGTCATCTCTCTAAATAGATATAAGTGAAGCAAGAGAGTTTAATTCTTCCTACAAAAGATATGCCCACGCTCTAACAAATCTAAGTGAAGCAAAAGAGCATTCTACAAATGGCGGTTTTCTATGTAAAGAGAAACAGGCGATCCAAACTTCAAATGATATAAGTGAAGCACATGAAGCATTCTATAAAGCCATACTCAAAAGATATAAGTGAAGTGCATAGAGCATTCTATAAATCAACCAAGGACTATCTCATACCAGCATGGTGCATAAAATAAAAATGAAAACTAAATGCAAAAGATGCTCCAAGATTGCACATATCGCATCAATGAAACGAATTCGAGAACATACCGATACTTGTTGAAGAAAGAGGGGATGCCTTCCGGGGCATCCCCAAGCTTAGACGCTTGAGTCTCCTTGAATATTTACTTGGGGTGCGTTGGTCATCCCCAAGCTTGAGCTCTTGCCTCTCTTCCTTCTTCTCACATCGAGACCTTCTCGATCATCGAACACTTAATGCACACAAAACTTCAATAGAAAAATCGGTAAGATCCGTAAGTATAATAAAGCAAATAACTACTCTAAGTACTGTTGCAAACTAATTCATATTTTGTTTTTGCATTTTGTCTACTATAATATGACTTTTCCATGGCTTAATCCACTGATATAAATTGTTAGTTTCATCAAAACAAGCAAACTATGCATCAAAAACAGAATCTGTCTAAAACAGAACAGTCTGTAACAATATGAACATTCACCATACTTATGATACTTGAAACATTATACCAAAATTAGGAAAAATAAACAATTTGTATATAAAGACAGTGCAAAAAGAATCGGAACCATTTGACGTTCCAGTAAAAAATGTAAAATTTCTCCCTACAGCCAAAGTTTCTGTCCTCCACCGTAGAAACCAACAAGCATTGTAAACATCCTAAAGGCAAACCTTGGCACATTATTTTTATAATACAATGAAATTGTACAAGGGGATAATTATTTTTGTTGAAAAGTTTCTGTAACCAAGATTCACAAAGTTTCCGTGAGCATGAACAAAGTTCAAGGCTAGCTCCCACTTCAACAATGCTTGTCTTTCGCACTTTCGCTTTTCTTTTTGAAAAAGCTTTAGGTTCCCCTCTTTATTTTTTTGTTTTTGAACTATATAAAAGCACTCAACAGAAATAAATGACTCTCTAAAACTTCTGGGTTGTCTCCCTGGAAGCGCTTTCTTTAAAGCCATTAAGCTAGGCATATAGTGCTCAAGTAGTGAATCCACCCAGATCCCAAGGTATATCAAAGCCAATTTTAATTAACAATGATTTGTAATTTAGTAGTGAGCACAAAGTAACATATATCATGAAACAACAAAGTCTAACTCTCTTCCTATGCATAGGCATGTCATAAAAGAACAATTCATGCACACATAGTAAAGGCTAATGCATAGTATAAACAGTTTCTTGCAATTTTATCGTGTGGGAAACATAGAGAGGTGGAGATATAGTACCTCTCTCATAATAATTGCAAGTAGGAGCAGCAAGCACATGCATATTATACTCATCAAAATCATCATGTGTAGTAGTAAAAGGCAACCCATCAATATAATCCTTAATAAGCACAAACTTCTCTGATATAGTGTAGTTTGGAGAATTCAAAAAGATAATAGGACTATCATGCGTGGGTGCAATAGCAACAATTTCATGTTTAACATAAGGAACTATAGCAAGTTCATCTCCATAAGCATAATTCATATTGGCATCTTGGCCACAAGCATAGCAAGCATCATCAAAAAGGGATATTTCAAGAGAATCAACGGGATCATAACAATCATCATAGCAATCATCCTTCGGTAAGCACGAAGGGAAATTAAACAATGTATGAGTTGAAGAGTTACTCTCATTAGAAGGTGGGCACGAGTAGCTAATCCACTCTTCCTCCTTTTGTTCTTCGCTCTCCTCATCATATTTTTCATCCAATGAGCTCACAGTTTCATCAATTTCTTCTTCCATAGATCCCTGCAAAATATTAGTCTCTTCTTGGACAGCGGAGACTTTCTCAATAAACGCATCAATATCGGCATTGAATTCATAATTCCCGTAGCAATATTTAAGGATAACTAAATTTTCAGGTCTATAAACTGAATCATCAAAATTTTCACACTCTTTAAACAAAGATTCAATTTCATAAGCACCCATTGAGG
Source organism: Triticum urartu (assembly GCF_003073215.2). Classification (NCBI taxonomy): domain Eukaryota; kingdom Viridiplantae; phylum Streptophyta; class Magnoliopsida; order Poales; family Poaceae; genus Triticum; species Triticum urartu. The sequence goes on along the minus strand of NC_053028.1, from coordinate 262,403,389 downwards.
GAGTCTTGGATTAGGGGGTGTTCGCATAGCTGAACTATACCTTCAGCCGGACTCCTGGACTATGAAGATACAAGATTGAAGACTCTGTTCCGTGTCCGGAAGGGACTTTCCTTGGCGTCGAAGGCAAGCTTGGCGATACGGATGTTCAGATCTCCTACCATTGTAACCGACTCTATGTAACCCTAACCCTCTCCGGTGTCTATATAAACCGGAGGGTTTTAGTCCGTAGGACAACATACACATCAACAATCATACCATAGGCTAGCTTCTAGGGTTTAGCCTCTCTGATCTCGTGGTAGATCTACTCTTGTACTACCCATATCATCAATATTAATCAAGCAGGACATAGGGTTTTCCCTCCATCGAGAGGGCCCGAACCTGGGTAAAACTTCGTGTCCCTTGCCTCATGTTACCATCCGGCCTAGACGCACAGTTCGGGACCCCCTACCCGAGATCCGCTAGTTTTAACACCAACACCCATAAAAGCAACAAATTCTTCTATTTGTTCCATGTCATAGTAATCATATATACCATTAGCATAAGAAGCCAAGGTTTTATCATAATTAAATTTGCATGAAAAGGGAAGGTGTGGAGCCTTCATCCTAGAGCAACAAGTATAATCATAACTCAAGCAAAGTTGCCAATCATACCCATAATAGTTTCCCCTTTTGAGTCAAGTGATAATCCCTAAAGTATTCACGTTGATCCAATGTGTCTCCCATAACATAATTGAATGGGGTTTTCTCAGGATTATCAAAGTAGTACATAATATCTTTCACATAATGTGCATCGAGGGTTTTAGGAGGTTCCCCATCTCCATGAGTAGCAGGTACACCTAATTGTTTTGGTATTTCGTGTTCCATATCCATGACTAAAGATAGAGAAAAACTAAGAACACAAATAAAAATTACTTAGTGATAAAGCAAACAAGCACACACGAGAATATTCACCCCATGCTATGACTCCCCGGCAACGGCGCCAGAAAAAGGTCTTGATAACCCACAAGTATAGGGGATCAATTGTAGCCTCTTTAGATAAGTAAGAGTGTCGAACCCAACGAGGAGCTAAAGGCAGAACAAATATTCCCTCAAGTTCTATCGACCACCGATACAACTCTACGCACGCTTGACGTTCGCTTTACCTAGAACAAGTATGAAACTAGAAGTACTTTGTAGGTGTTGTTGGATAGGTTTGCAAGATAATAAAGAGCAAGTAAATAAAAAGTAGGGGATGTTTAGATAAAGACACAACTAAGTTAGTTTTAGTAAAGAGCTTTTTGTTACGAGAAAGTTATTTGTCCCTAGGCAATCGATAACTAGACCGGTAATCATTATTGCAATTTTATATGAGGGAGAGGCATAAGCTAACATACTTTCTCTACTTGGATCATATGCACTTATGATTGGAACTCTAGCAAGAATCCGCAACTACTAAAGATCATTAAGGTAAAAACCCAATCATAGCACTAAAGTATCAAGTCCTCTTTATCCCATACAAAAACAACCTACTTACTCGGGTCTGTGCTTCTGTCACTCACGCCACCCACTGATACGTCTCCAACGTATCTATAATTTTTGATTGCTCCATGCTATATTATCTACTATTTTGGATATTATTGGGCTTTATTATCCACTTTTATATTATTTTTGGGACTAAACTATTAACCGGAGGCCCAGCCTAGAATTGTTGTTTTTTGCCTGTTTTAGGGTTTCGAAGAAAAGGAATATCAAACGGAGTCCAAACGGAATGAAACCTTCAGGAACGTGATTTTCTCAGAGATCTAGGAGACTTGGACCCTACGTCAAGACACTAAAGAGGAGGCCACGAGGTAGGGGGGCGCGCCTCCCCCCCCCAGGTGCGCCCTCCACCCTCGTGGGCCCCCTGTTGCTCCACCTATGTACTCCTTCCTCCTATATATACCTATGTACCCCCAAACAATCAGATACGGAGCCAAAACCCTAATTCCACCGCCGCAACTTTCTGTATCCACGAGATCCCATCTTGGGGCCTGTTCCGAAGCTCCGCCGGAGGGGGCATCGATCACGGAGGGCTTCTACATCAACACCATAGCCCCTCCGATGAAGTGTGAGTAGTTTACCTGAGACCTACGGGTCCATAGTTATTAGCTAGATGGCTTCTTCTCTCCTTTTGGATCTCAATACAATGTTCTCCCCCTCTCTTGTGGAGAACTATTCGATGTAATCTTCTTTTTGCGGTGTGTTTGTTGAGACCGATGAATTGTGGGTTTATGATCAAGTCTATCTATGAATAATATTTGAATCTTCTCTGAATTCTTTTATGTATTATTGGTTATCTTTGCAAGTCTCTTCGAATTATCAGTTTGGTTTGGCCTACTAGATTGATCTTTCTTGCAATCGGGGAAGTGCTTAGCTTTGGGTTCAATCTTGCGGTGTCCTTTCCCAGTGACAGTAGGGGCAGCAAGGCACGTATTGTATTGTTGCCATCGAGGATAACAAGATGGGGTTTTCATCATATTTCATGAGTTTATCCCTCTACATCATGTCATCTTGCTTAAGGCATTACTCTGTTTTTAACTTAATACTCTAGATGCATGCTGGATAGCGGTCGATGAGTGGAGTAGTAGTAGTAGATGCAGGCAGGAGTCGGTCTACTTGTCTCGGATGTGATGCCTAGATACATGATCATACCTAGATATTCTCATAACTATGCTCAATTCTGTCAATTGCTCGACAGTAATTTGTTCATCCACCGTAGAATACTTATGCTCTCGAGAGAAGCCACTAGTGAAACCTATGGCCCCCAGGTCCATCTTCATCATATTAATCTCCTACTACTTAGTTATTTCCTTTGCTTTTTTACTTTGCCTTTATTTTACTTTGCATCTTTATCACAAAAATACCAAAAATATTATCTTATCATATCTATCAGATCTCACTCTCGTAAGTGGCTGTGTAGGGCTTGACAACCCCTATTTGCATTGGTTGCGAGGATTTATTTGTTTTGTGCAGGTACGAGGGACTCGCGCATAGCCTCCTACTGGATTGATACCTTGGTTCTCAAAAACTGAGCGAAATACTTATGCTACTTTGCTGCATCATCCCTTCCTCTTCGGGGAAAACCAACGCAGTGCTCAAGAGGTAGCAAGAAGGATTTCTGGCGCCGTTGCCGGGGAGGTCTACGCAAAAGTCAACATACCAAGTACCCATCACATGCCCTTATCTCCCGCATTACATTATTTGCCATTGGCCTCTCGTTTTCCTGTCCCCCGCTTCACCCTTGCCGTTTTATTCGCCCTCTCTCTCTATCCTCCCTCTCTTTCTCTATTTTCCTCTTTTTGCCCGCTTGCTTTTTGTTTGCTTGTGTGTTAGTTTGCTTGCTTGTCACGATGGCCCAAGATAATACTAAATTGTGTGACTTCACCAATACCAACAACAATGATTTTATTAGCACTCCGATTGCTCCTCTTACCGATGCTGAATCTTGTGAAATTAATACTGCTTTGCTGAATCTTGTCATGAAAGATCCGTTTTCTGGCCTTCCTAGTGAAGATGCCGCTACCCATCTAAATAGCTTCGTTGATTTGTGTGATATGCAAAAGAAGAAAGATGTGGATGATTATATTCTTAAATTGAAGTTATTTCCTTTTTTGCTTAGAGATCGTGCTAAAGCTTGGTTTTCGTCTTTGCCTAAAAATAGTATTGATTCATGGAACAAGTGCAAAGATGTTTTTATCTCGAAGTATTTTCCTCCCGCTAAGATCATCTCTCTTAGAAACGATATTATGAATTTTAAACAACTTGATCATGAACATGTTGCACAAGCTTGGGAGAGAATGAAACTAATGATACGTAATTGCCCTACTCATGGTTTAAATTTGTGGATGATTATACAAAACTTTTATGCCGGATTGAATTTTGCTTCTAGAAATCTTTTAGATTCAGCCGCGGGAGGCACTTTTATGGAAATCACTTTAGGAGAAGCTACTAAACTCCTCGATAATATTATGGTTAATTATTCTCAATGGCATACTGAAAGATCTATTAATAAAAAAGTGCATGCGATAGAAGAAATTAATGTTTTGAGTGGAAAGATGGATGAACTTATGAAATTATTTGCTAATAAGAGTGTTTCTTTTGATCCTAATGATATGCCTTGTCTACTTTGATTGAGAATAATAATGAATCTATGGATGTGAATTTTGTTGGTAGGAACAATTTTGGTAACAACGCGTATAGAGGAAATTTCAACCCTAGGCCTTATCCTAGTAATACCTCTAATAATTATGGTAATTCCTACAACAATTCTTATGGAAATTATAATAAGATTCCCTCTGATTTTGAATCTAATATTAAAGAATTTATTACTTTGCAAAAGAATCTTAATGCTTTGATTGAAGAAAAATTGCTTAAGATTGATGATTTGGCTAGGAACGTTGATAGAATTTCTCTTGATGTTGATTCTTTGAAACTTAGATCTATTACACCTAAGCATGATATCAATGAGTCTCTCAAAGCCATGAGAATTTCCATTGATGAGTGCAAAGAAAGAACCGCTAGGATGCGTGCCAAGAAAGATGCCTTTATAACAGCGTGTTCTTTTAGTTCCTATGAAAATAAAGATGAAGATCTAAAAGTTATTGATGTGTCCCCTATTAAATCTTTGTTTTGCAATATGAATCTTGATAATGACGGGACTGAATATGATCCACCTTTAACTAGAAGGCGTTCCAAGAATTCGGAATTTGTTGATCTTGATGCTAAAATTGATAAAAGTTGGATTGAAGAAATTAAAACCCTAGATGTTGCTAAACCCACTATTATGGATTTCAAGGAATTTAACTATGAAAATTGCTCTTTGATTGATTGAATTTCCTTGTTACAATCCCTGCTAAATTCTCCTCATGCTTATAGTCAAAATAAAGCGTTTACTAAACATATCGTTGATGCCTTGATGCAATCTTATGAAGAAAAACTTGAATTGGAAGTTTCTATCCCTAGAAAACTTTATGATGAGTGGTAACCAACTATTAAAATTAAAATTAAAGATCATGAATGCTATGCTTTATGTGATTTGTGTGCTAGTGTTTCCATGATTCCAAAGACTTTGTGTGATTTGTTAGGTTTCCGTGATTTTGATGATTGCTCTTTAAACTTGCACCTTGCGGATTCCACTATTAAGAAACCCATGGGAAGAATTAATGATGTTCTTATTGTTGCAAATAGGAATTATGTGCTCGTAGATTTTATTGTTCTTGACATAGATTGCAATCCTTCATGTCCTATTATTCTTGGTAGACCTTTCCTTAGAATGATTGGTGCAATTATTGATATGAAGGAAGGAAATATTAGATTCCAATTTCCATTATGGAAAGGCATGGAAAAATTTCCTAGAAATAAAATTAAATTACCTTATGAATCCATTATGAGAGCCATTTATGGATTGCCTACTAAAGATGGCAATACCTAGATCTATCATTGCTTGTTATGCCTAGCTATGGGCGTTAAACGATAGCGCTTGTTGGGAGGCAAACCAATTTTAATTTTATTCCTTGCTTTTTGCTCCTGTTTAGTAATAAATAATTTATCTAGCCTATGTTTTGGTTGTGTTTTTGTGTTTAATTAGTGTTTGTGCCAAGTAGAACCGTTGGGAAGACTTGGGGAAAGTCTTGTTACACTTGCTGTAAAAAACAGAAACTTTAGCGCTCACGAGAACTACTGCCATTTTTATTTGGAAAGCGATATTTAGTTAATTATTTTTTAAGATGGTTAATAGATAAATTCCTCACGTCCATAAATTTATTTTAGAATTTTTGGGGTTCCATATTTTGCGCTAGCTACAGATTACTACAGACTGTTCTGTTTTTGACAGATTCCGTTTTTCCTGTGTTGTTTGCTTATTTTGATGAATCTATGGCTAGTAAAATAGTTTATAAACCATAGATAAGCTGGAATACAGTAGGTATAACACCAATATAAATAAATAATGAGTTCATTGCAGTACCTTGAAGTGGTCTTTTGTTTTCTTTCGCTAACGGAGCTCACGAGATTTTCTACTTTGAGTTTTGTGTTGTGAAGTTTTCAAGTTTTGGGTAAAGATTTGATGGATTATGGAACAAGGAGTGGCAAGAACCTAAGCTTGGGGATGCCCATGGCACACCCAAGATAATCTAAGGACACCTAAAAGCCAAAGCTTGGGGATGCCCCGGAAGGCATCCCCTCTTTTGTCTACTTATATCTGTAACTTTACTTGGAGCTACATTTTTATTCGCCACATGATATGTGTTTTGCTTGGAGCATCTTGTATGATTTGAGTCTTTAATTTTCAGTTTACCACAATCATCCTTGGTTTACACACATTTTGAGAGATCCATACATGATTTGGAATTTATTAGAATACTCTATGTGCTTCGCTTATATCTTTTGAGTTAAATAGTTTTGCTCTAGTACTTCACTTATATCTTTTAGAGCACGGTGGTGGATTTGTTTTATATAAACTATTGATCTCTCATGCTTCACTTAGATTATTTTGAGAGTCTTAAATAGCATGGTAATTTGCTTAAAATCATAATATGCTAGGTATTCAAGATTAGTAAAAATTTCTTATGAGTGTTTTGAATACTAAGAGAAGTTTGATGCTTGATGATTGTTTTGAGATATGGAGGTAATAATATCAAAGTCGTGCTAGTTGAGTAGTTGTGAAATTGAGAAATACTTGTGTTGAAGTTTGCAAGTCCCGTAGCATGCACGTATGGTAAACATTATGTAACAAATTTGAAACTTGAGGTGTTATTTGATTGCCTTCCTTATGAGTGGCGGTCGGGGACGAGAGATGGTCTTTTCCTACCAATCTATCCCCCTAGGAGCATGCGCGTAGTGCCGAGGTTTTTTATGACTTGTAGATTTTTGCAATAAGTATGTGAGTTCTTTATGACTAATGTTGAGTCCATGTATTATACGCACTCTCACCCTTCCATCCTTGCTAGCCTCTTCGGTACCGTGCATTGCCCTTTCTCACATCAAGAGTTGGCGCAAACTTCGCTGGTGCATCCAAACCCCGTGATATGATACACTCTTTCACACATAAACCTCCTTATATCTTCCTCAAAACTGCCACCATACCTACCTATTATGGCATTTCCATAGCCATTCCGAGATATATTGCCATGCAACTTTCCACCATTCCGTTTATCATGACACATTCATTATTGTCATATTGCTTAGCATGATCATGTAGTTGACATAGTATTTGTGGCAAAGCCACCATTCTTAATTCTTTCATACATGTCACTCTTGGTCCATTGCATATCCCGGTACACCGCCGGAGGCATTCATATAGAGTCATCTTTTTTTCTAGTATCGAGTTGTAATCATTGAGTTGTAAAAAAATAGAAGTGTGATGATCATCATTTTCTAGATCATTGTCCCAAGTGAGGAATTATAAAAAAAGGAGAAAGGCCATAAAAAAGAGAGAAAGGCCATAAAAAAGAGAAAGGCCATATAAAAAAAGAAAAGGCCCAAAAAATGAGAGAAAAAGAGAGAAGGGACAATGTTACTATCCTTTGCCACACTTGTGCTTCAAAGTAGCACCGTAATCTTCATGATAGAGAGTCTCTTGTTTTGTTATTTTTCATATACTAGTGGGAATTTTTCATTATAGAACTTGGCTTGTATATTCCAACAATGGGCCTCCTCAAGTGCCCTAGGTCTTCATGAGCAAGCAAGTTGGATGCACACCAACTTAGTTTCTTTTGTTGAGTTTTCATACATTTATAGCTCTAGTGCATCCGTTGCATGTCAATCCCTACTCCTTGCATTAACATAAATCGGTGGGCATCTCCATAGCCCATTGATTAGCCTCGTTGATGTGGGACTTTCTCCTTTTTGTCTTCTCCACATTACCCCCCTCATTATATTCTATTCCACCCATAGTGCTATGTCCATGGCTCGCGCTCATATATTGCGTGAAAGTTTATAGGTTTAAGATTACTAAAGTATGAAACAATTGTTTGGCTTGTCATCGGGGTTGTGCATGATGAGAGCATTCTTGTGTGACAAAAATGAAATATGACTTAACTATATGATTTTGTAGGGATGAACTTTCTTTGGCCATGTTATTTTGAGAAGACATAATTGCTTAGTTAGTATGCTTGAAGTATTATTATCTTTATGTCTTGAATCTTTCGGATCTTTCGTCTTGTCTTGAATCTTTTGGATCTGAATATTCATGCCACAATTAAGAAGAATTACATTAAAATTATGCCAAGTAGCACTCCACACCAAAAATTCTGTTTTTATCATTTACCTACTCGAGGATGAGCAGGAATTAAGCTTGGGGATGCTTGATACGTCTCCAACGTATCTATAATTTTTTATTGCACCATGCTATATTATCTACTGTTTTGGACATTATTGGGCTTTATTATCCACTTTTATATTATTTTTCGGACTAACCTATTAACCGGAGGCCCAGCGCAGAATTGTTGTTTTTTCCCTGTTTTAGGGTTTCGAAGAAAAGGAATATACAATGGAGTGCAAACGGAATGAAACCTTTGGGAACATGATTTTCTCAACGAACAAGACCCAGGAGACCTGGACCCTACGTCAAGACACAAAAGAGGAGGCCACGAGGTAGGGGGGCGCGCCTCCCCCCCCCAGGTGCGCCCTCCACCCTCGTGGGCCCCTTGTTGCTCCACCGACGTACTCCTTCCTCCAATATATACCTACGTACCCCCAAACGATCAGATACGGAGCCAAAACCCTAATTCCACCGCCGCAACTTTCTGTATCCACGAGATCCCATCTTGGGGCCTGTTCCGGAGCTCCGCCGGAGGGGGCATCAATCACGGAGGGCTTCTACATCAACACCATAGCCCCTCCGATGAAGTGTGAGTAGTTTACCTGAGACCTACGGGTCCATAGTTATTAGCTAGATGGCTTCTTCTCTCTTTTTGGATCTCAATACAATTTTCTGCCCCTCTCTTGTGGAGAACTATTCGATGTAATATTCTTTTTGCGGTGTGTTTGTTGAGACCGATGAATTGTGGGTTTATGATCAAGTCTATCTATGAATAATATTTGAATGTTCTCTGAATTCTTTTATGTATGATTGGTTATCTTTGCAAGTCTCTTCGAATTATCAATTTGGTTTGGCCTATCAGATTGATATTTCTTGCAATGGGAGAAGTGCTTAGCTTTGGGTTCAATCTTGCGGTGTCCTTTCCCAGTGACAGTAGGGGCAGCAAGGCACGTATTGTATTGTTGCCATCGAGGATAACAAGATGGGGTTTTCATCATATTGCATGAGTTTATCCCTCTACATCATGTCATCTTGCTTAAGGCGTTACTCTGTTTTTAACTTAATACTCTAGATGCATGCTGGATAGAGGTCGATGAGTGGAGTAATAGTAGTAGATGCAGGCAGGAGTTGGTCTACTTGTCTTGGATGTGATGCCTATATACATGATCATACCTAGATATTCTCATAACTATGCTCAATTCTGTCAATTGCTCAACAGTAATTTGTTCACCCACCATAGAATACTTATGCTCTCGAGAGAAGCCACTGGTGCAACCTATGGCCCCCGGGTCTATCTTCATCATATTAATCTCCTACTACTTAGTTATTTCCTTTGCTTTTAACTTTGCCTTTATTTTACTTTGCATCTTTATCACAAAAACCAAAAATATTATCTTATCATATCTATCAGATCTCACTCTCGTAAGTGGC